>NC_088414.1:474366-1074366 GCF_034236695.1 Oncorhynchus nerka | reverse complement strand
TTTCTAAACATACCTTTTGTTCTAAAAACGAATAAAAATCATCATCCACATCAAAACAATAGAATCAAATTGTAAAGGAGTTCCAAAAGCTTAAAGGGTAGAAACCTTTTGTTTACATGATAACAGTCCAAATTCAATACATTCAACTTATTTATAAGAGACCAACACAGCCCTCAGTGAGGACCTTGCTTGCTCTTACAAGGACTTTGAGACCATTCACACTCCTGCCCAGGTCTAGTTGGATATCAGGCCTAGTATTACTTTCTTGTACACATTTCATATAATTTATTTTATATTTTAGTTTGGAAGATAAATAAGGGGCAAGATAACCTGTTCACACGTAATCTAAAATGCTTATTTGATCATGTTGGGTTGATAGTTCCAGGGACATGTTTGCAGCAAGAGTTGGAGCATTTTAGGTTTTGTCAAGACAATGTGTTTGGCCTATACGTGATTAACAATTGAGTACTTTGCATTGAAAATGTTAACCCTTGTTACAACCATAAAGATACACTAAATTCATTTCATCTTCTGATCATAACGACACCTCTACAACTTTGTTGAATCCTTAAACTTGACAATCAAAAAAGATCAATTGCACTCAAATAAAATGTGTGTTAAATATACGTCTTCAGCAGTCAGAAATGTAGGACATTTCATTTTGTTCAATTTCACAAGAAAACAGAGATATTTTTATTTAACTAGGCAAGTCAGTTAAGAACTAATTATTATTTACAATGACAGCCTACTAGGGAACAGTAACTGCCTTGTTCAGGGGCAGAACGAAAGATTTTCACCATGTCAGCTCGGGGATTCGATCCAGCAACCTTTTGGTTACTGGCAATACTCTAACCACTAGGCTACCTACCACCCCTCAAAAAGCTCAAGTTTATTCACTTAAATTGTGAGAGAAAAAAATTGAATTTAGGGTAGACATCAACTCCATTTGACATTGCTTGCTGACGTTATTACTACAACAAAACAATCCAAGTAGATAAAACAATAGCATCGGAAAGCCATAACACTGTAAGACATTGACCTTATTTCAAAAGTGTCACAGTGGTTCAGGTAAAACAAAACTTAGATGAAGGGTAGGCTAGTGACTTCAGGGACAATATCTGGGTCAGCTTATCTCAAGGTGCAGCTCTTTTGAGATTAAAATGGATGATATCAACATCTAGGCGAAGATTAGCTTCATGGTATGGCAATTTAAGTGCATGATTGTCACTTCAAAGTTTAAACCAATGCATGGATCATGTGGTTGCTCCATGTGAATTGAGTAAGAAGCAGCAGAGTAAAGTGCTGTTTTTTAAAGTGCTTTCTTAGGGAGGCTTGTGTTTCGAAGAGCAAATGAGCTGTGCATCCCCCCTTCATATTCTCTCTCCATCTCCAAGATAGGAAAAAGGCCTTTGTTTTTAGAGATATTCATGATGCAGGAAAAATGTGCCCCAAAGGTTCTGTGATCATCATTAAAGCCTTAATCTGAAACACAAAATCACTGGGCACTCTAAAATATTGATATAAATTAAAACATGTGGGAACAAACACATTTTGAAGGAAAGTTGTGCTTTGAATGATTTTTCTAGAATGAGTTGTTAAACTTGTCCTGTTAGAATAAATGAAATCATTCAAATGGAATTTCCATACCACACAATAGATTATTCAAATAAAACACACTGAAAAACCTTGTGCTTTTCATGCACTTC
The DNA here is from genome assembly GCF_034236695.1 of Oncorhynchus nerka. Lineage (NCBI taxonomy): Eukaryota > Metazoa > Chordata > Actinopteri > Salmoniformes > Salmonidae > Oncorhynchus > Oncorhynchus nerka. The sequence continues at coordinate 1,072,660 of NC_088414.1, read as the reverse complement.
TTTTTTATGCCTCTCCCTAATGTCAATATGCCTTGTCTATTGCTGTTTTGGTTAGTAATTTTTGTCTTATTTCAATGTAGAACCTCCAGCCCTGCTCAATATGCCTAAGCTAGCCCTTATGTTACACACCCACACACGCGGTGACTGCACCTGGCTTAAATGGTGCCTCTAGAGACAAAAACCTCTCATCATCAAATCAAATGTATTTATATAGCCCTTCTTACATCAGCTGATATATCAAAGTGCTGTACAGAAACCCAGCCTAAAACCCCAAACAGCAAGCAATGCAGGTGTAGAAGCACGGTGGCTAGGAAAAACTCCCTAAAAGGCCAAAACCTAGGAAGAAACCTAGAGAGGAACCAGGCTATGAGGTCTATACCCAAACAGTTTGAGCTTCTAATTTAAAAAATGAATCTTTCCAGAAACAAGTCTCTCACCGTTGCCGCTTGTTATAGACCCTCCCTCCCCAGTTGTGCCCTGGACACCATATGTGAACATCACACAACACTCCTTCCGTGGCCTCCAACTGCTCTTAAATGCTAGAAAAACTAAGTGCGTGCTCTTCAACCGATTGCTGCCCGTACCCTCCCGCCCTACTAGCATCACTACTCTGGATGGTTCTGACTTAGAATATGTGGACAACTACAAATACCTAGGTGTCTGGTTAGACTGTAAACTCTCCTTCCAGACTCACATTAAGAATCTCCAATCCAAAATGAAATCTAGAATTGGCCTCCTATTTTGCAAAAAAGCCTCCTTCACTAATGCCGCCAAACTCACCCTCGTAAAACTGACTATCCTACCGATCCTTGATTTCGGCGATGTTATTTAAAAAATAGCCCCCAACACTCTACTCAGCTAACTGAATGTAGTCTATCACAGTGCCATCCGTTTTATCACCAAAGCCCCATATACTACCCACCACTGCAACCTGTATGCTCTCGTTGGCTGGCCCTCACTACTGGCCCTCACCAAACCCACTGGCTCCAGGTCATCTATAAGTCTTTGCTAGGTAAAGCCCCACCTTATCTCATTTCACTGGTCACCATAGCAGCACCCACCCGTAGCACACGCTCCAGCAGGTATATTGCACTGGTCATCCCCAAAGCCAACACTTCCTTTGGCCTCCTTTCCTTCTAGTTCTCTGCTGCCAATGACTGGAACGAATTGCAAAGATCTCTGAAGCTGGAGTCTTATATCTCCCTCTCTAACTTTAAGCATCAGCTGTCTGAGCAGCTTACCGATCACTGTACCTGTACACAGCCAATCTGTAAATAGCACACCCAACTACCTCATCCCCATATTATTACTTACCCTCTTGCTCTTTTGCACCCCAGTATCTCTATTTATACATCATCATCTGCACATCTATCACTCCAGTATTAATACTAAATTCTAATAATTTTTTGGCCTCTAGGGCCTATTTATTGCCTACCTCCCTACTCTTCTACATTTGCACACACTGTACATAGATTTTTCTATTTTTCTTTTCTTTTGTGTTATTGACTGTACGTTTGTTCATGTGTAACTCTGTGTTGTTGTTTTTGTCGCACTGCTTTGCTTATATCTTGGCCAGGTCGCAGTTGTAAATGAGAACAGTTCTCAACTGACCTACCTGGTTAAATAAAGGTGATTTCTTTTTATAAATAAAAAAGTTTGGATTGCCACCTCTAAGAATACAAAATAAAAAAAAACACCGGTCTTTAAGATAGAAAAAAAATCATAATCAAGTTTAACCCCCTCTTTTATTGTCATTGCCTCTTTTTTTAATTATATACACAGTACCTCTTCCCTTGAGATTCGAAATGCAGTCAACTGCATTCATAAGGAAACTACTATATGTCTTTAAGATATCAAAAATCATAATATCAAGCTTTGTTTTAGAGGCAGTGATTTTTAACCTGGCCTTTTTTGTAATTGACCCATCCTTTTTTTATATCATATCCACAGTACCTCTTCCCTTGAGATTCAGTCAACTGCATTCTTGTGGAAACTACAATATGTCTTAACACAGAGTAGCATGAGTATGAGGCATTCTGACTGTTATATTTGGTTCATCTCTCCTCAATGGATCTTCCATGCAGAACAAACATATGGCGAGCTAAATGTACAGCAAATTTAATTGGTCAATTTCAGCTCTGCAGAAGAATCGCTGTTTTATAGTCCCTGTAACACAAGGGGCATAGTTGCTAGGGAGTTGTAGTCAAAAAGAAAACTAAGAAATATGAACGTCAGACTATTTCATACATCCTTTGTCACCAGATGCAAAGGAAAGGTTAAATTGGAGTTTCGGCACAGAACGTTAGTTAAAACTAAAACAAACCATTTGAATTGAAGCCCTGTTTAAGCAAGATGTTAAGTCCTTACTAGTACTGCAAGATCGTTTGTCTGGCACTCAGACATATGAAGAGATGTTTAGACTAAAGAGGTGTATGGATTAGGTCATCATCATAGGACATTTTATGTCACTGAACATATCAGCCCCATCACCTTATCTGGCAATAAGTCTATGGTGCTGTTTCCTGGACAGCCCCTAAATGATAAAAATGGTCTAATAAAGCTCCAGGGGTCTAAAATGTGTCAACAAATTAGATGTGAAGGAAGTTTGTAACAGAATATCACCTGTCTTTTTTAAAGACCTCATTTGGGCATGTGACAAGGGCACATTTTTCAATTGTCTGCGGTCTAACCAGCCTCTACATGTGTTGAGACTATTACAAGTAGGCAACAAAGCCTATATCAATAAAGATGATCTGTGTTAGGAGCGGTGCTCCTTTCTATAGCACCACAAGTGTCAGCATGACTTGAAACTAAAAATATAGTAGGGCAGATTATCAAAAATCCATGTGAGGAGATATTATGTTTTAATTTGTTAATATGTAGTGCTGAGCGATTAGTGCTTTTTGAGGTCGGTTTGGTTTCGGTTCCATTATTAAAAAAGAATCATGGACATTAAATGCACTATGCAATATGTGGGCTGAATGCTGTAACACAGAAATCGTTGTTTTTTTTTTAAAGTCCCATGATGGTAGTGACTGTCCATTACTGCGTATCACATAATTAACCATCATTTAATCACATTACTTTAATAAAATATTTGTTTTATTTGATTACTTTTATTTAATTCTAAGTCCTCAAATAGAGCTGCTGACAAAATCACTACTTTAGTAGTTCTTCAAAGTAAATAATGCATACTTTTATTACTGCTGAATACTAACTATCAATCACTTAGATCATGTATTTTCAGGCTCACTAAGCGACTGCTTTTTATACCTCTTGAAGGCATGTTCCCTCCTCTCAATCTCTGTCTTGCTCCGCACAGACCAAACAAGTTTAAGTGGGCATCCAATGGATTATGGTCATTGTAGTTAATTACCATGTTTCCAGCTCTAAACTATGTAGAATATTGGCCCGTTGGAAACTACAACTCCCTACTACATCGCACAGTTCAGACTTGATCTGATTTATCTTTACAGAAACTGCACATCAAGCTCACAGAAAGAAATAAAAAATGTAATTTAAATAACTGAACTGACATCAATTAGTTGTTTGAAAACCGAAGTTTCATTTAGTCACTCAGCACAAATACTATGCTAATAAATTACACAGTCAAATGCATTAAATAACTTGTAAAAGACCATAGCTGTGTTTGAATACTCATACTAACCTCACTAACCGTACTATTCGTGACATGAAATGAGAATATAGTATGCTTATTGGTCATAGAATTTACAAACGCTGTCAGTAAACCTCTGGCAAAAAAAAGTGTAATTAAATTGTTGCCAGCAGCACAGTTACAGTCACCAACGCTCTGGATAATATGAAAACAGCCTAAGCAGCTCTGCTAGGGCAAGTAAAATGGTCAGAGTGAGGTGTTCTCTCATTTGTGTCCGGAAGTAGCTAGCAAGCTAGCCAACGTTAGCCAGTTAGCTTGGGTGCTTGACTACCGTTGTGAGGGCAGAACGCTCAGTTCAACCCTACTCCTCAGAGCTTCCAGTGTGGCCTCCGAGATTGAAAACACTGGATTTACAAATGAACATGACAAAGCTCTGGATTTATGAATGCCCAGAGCTAACTCTGAGCGCTCTCTGTCACTCCATATTGAATTTACGAACACACCCGAAATCGTAAAATGTCTAGCTAGTAATGTGTTATGCTAACAAGCGAGCAAGAGGTTGCATAGCAACAGCATCAACTTCCAGTAGACAGGCAAAGCGCTAGTACATTCAACTGAAAGGCTGCAACACCTGGCTGATACCAATATAGTGGATTAGGGGGTACCCTGACTGGGACTCAAGCCCTGGTCCCTTACAGTATACTAAAATGAACTAATAGTATATAATCATTAAGTATGTCGTATACAGTATGTTAGTATGGGTATTCGAACACAGCACCGGTTTTACATCTTTGTCCTGCCGTTTGCTACACTAGTGTCAAAAGTGGGATGGCGGCTATGCGATGGCTCAGACATGCTAGGGGGCTGAGTAGTCAAAGCACAGGGATGTGCCTTCGAGGAAGGAGGGGGCAGTGTAGCAAACCTTGCTATATGTGCCATATTACAATTCCAAGCAAGTGGGTTAACCCTATTGACACGATGCATATGGTGTTTGTCTGTCATGCCAGGTATCTGAGTTCTATTCCCTGCCCCACTGTTCACTACAATCCCCAAAGGCTCAAATATCATGGTGAGGTCGCTAGGTGTTGTAGCCTACAAATGTTGTTTAGTATTATTACACGGGGTACACCTTTTATTTTATCTTTCAATTAGGTTTTATTTTATTGTATTGCTGGCTCTTTATACAGTTAATTACATGTGTATGGCCTTAGGGACAATAAAATGATCCTACCTAAACTAGCCTACAACACCGCAATGCATTTAATATTTGAATGATGATTTTCAAGAAAGTACAAGTAATAATGTAATTTGAATAAAAGCAGTTAATTGAACGTCTACTCTCAGCAGATTATAAGGTCTAGAAAGGCATCGTGCAGGACAGTCAGGCTGCACTCTCAGCAGATTATAAGGTCTAGAAAGGCATCGTGCAGGACAGTCAGGCTGTATTTGAATTTCTATTGCTGATCATCATTCTCCTGAGTCGTTTTAAATAGTGCAGCCACATGGGCCTATGCTTCTAGCAGGCCCAGTTATTCAGGAAACCTTCATGTGCGTTGTATCTCCTTTTCCACACGAGCAGCTATTTCTCGACCTTGAACCTAACGCTTCAATATAGCCTAAATATTTGTAATTTAACTTTAAAAATGTATTTTATGTATGGCATAAACTCAATCAGTCACAATGTTTTAATCTGATTAGGCTACTTCAAAAATCTCCTGTAGGTTACCTGCGCACATTCATCCACTCCACTCTAATATAATTCCAGCATCCAAACTGCACACCAGCCATTCGATGAATGGAAAAAGACATCTGTTACAAAATAGCAAAAAGTGAAGACATTCAGAGATTGTCAAACCAAGCCATCGATACTGAGTATGGAAAGATGTAGTCCCTGTTTGTCCGGATTGACATACTCTATTTGAATGGGGTGTTGAAAACGCAAACCATGATGATGTGCTCGAAGTCGGTATTCGGTATGTAGTTCTGAATTGCTTATTGGTTGTGTGTAGTGCTTTGGCACATAAACCTGTTAATGAAAAATCGTTGCATATATTTTATATAATTATAAATATAGCATCAAAATGTTGAAAATCGGATTTCCCCCTAGTTGACAATTGTCTGCAGCCGGCTCTGATTACAGAGTAATGACATATGCAGGGAGTTTGAGCTCGTCCGTGATGGTCGGCGAACCCTCAACCAAACGGTCCCTTATTCTATAAAATGAAATCATGAAGCGCTACCTACACAAATTGTTACTGTTTTAAACAACAATATCATGTCTAGCATTCAGCAGTATATCTAACATTAACCCCCTACCAATGATTGTGGGGGACAGGACGTGGACACTTTCATGTCTCACCTTTTTTTTCTCAATCAGACAATCACATGCGCACACGTACTTTCATTTCACTCAGTCAACCACAATGAAAAAAAGAGATTTGATTCACATAAATTACCTATATCATCATTTTGCCTTTTGAATATAATTTTTCATTTGTCAATAGGCAACACGTCCTGTTGCACCAATTTCAAAACGGATGCCATAATCGAAATGTATGATTGAAACAGGAATGACCATGAACAAAGCAAAAGTGCTAGTTGACCAGAGACATAGGCCTAATAGAGGTACATTAAATAATAAATTTTCATATGTTCTAGGATATTGTCATGTTTAGCTTTTTCCATTCCTGTTTTAACCCACCATCACTAGAAACCTCTTACAGCCATATAATGCCATTGTCAATCATCTTGTTCTCCAACGTCCTCGCGAGTCTCTGTCCTCTTCTCCTTGTGACAGGTGAACATCCGCTGCATTTCTTCCTCATACCTAATGAAATTATCTCCAAATTTGGCCCAGGCTTTCATGGGAACCGTTATGGTGTTCCTGTATGGCTGTTTTACCTCGCTAATCTTTAAAAAGACACCATACCGATTGGAACCAACGTCGAAATAAAACCTCTTATTGTCCACTCGGAATGATGCTGCCTCGGGAAACTCGGTGGATTCTTCATGGTTCCCATTGCCTCTTCCAAGCTCTTCCGTGGCATCATCATCGCCGTAGTCTTCAATCAGCTGCGACAGTGCATCTCTGAATTCGATTAGCCCTTGAGCCGGCAACACTATGGTTTGATCGATGCCCTGGCCGTAGTAACCGATGGCCCCATGTCCTCTGCTGACAGTCTGTCTGATGCGGAGGAACCTGCCTCGCTGGTTCTCTTTCAGGTCCAAATAGTACTTTCTATTGTCTCTCTCAATGAATTCACTCTTCAGGACGCGATGAGTATGTTCCTCCGACACCGCAGAGCCAGTGGGAGACACTGATGCTGCGTGTTGATCCTGCGGTTTTCTGCGGGAATCGTGCGGGCGGCCCTGGCCATTGCTCTGCTCTTCTGGCCGTGGTACCAGGCCACCTCTCAACCCAATATGAGCGTAATAATCAATGAAGTCCCCCAGGCAATAACGTAGATCGGGTGCCATTGACATGGATAGCGTTAATTTGCTTTTTCTGATGTTATCATGACGTTCTCTTCCAATCCAAACCTCTGCAATTTTTAGGAATCGGCCCCGTGCACTTTGTTTTACATCCAAATAAAACCGTTTCTTCTGGATGTCGACACGTTTAGAGGCAAGCTCCTGAATGTCTATGCCCTGCTGCTGACTGCCAGGGTGAACATACTGTTGAGGATATGCGCCTCTCGCCATTGAATCTGATGTAATCCTTCCTCTGTCTCGTTCCATCCCTCTTGAATATGTTGTTTCAGACATCATTATTTCGTTTCCAACACAGTTAAGCACACGACAAATTGCCTGCCACTACCAGCCAACATGCTGTCTTTCATGTAACCTTATTCGTTTCGCTAGACAGACCGTTTATTACTGTAGTAGGCTACATTTGAAATGACCTGAAATGGCCGCTACCTGACAGGAATATTCAGTTGATCGAGTTTCTGCGTCCGGATTTAAAGGTCAAGCGTTAGTACTGTTTGGTGCCATTTTCATCGCAACCCTTGGCAAGACTGGTTACCTAGCTACCCCCTTTCCTGCGTCTGACAGTTCTCCCGGACAGTCTCTTCAGAGGGCGCTGCTTCGGTGGTTTCCACTAGTTACTACAGCCACAAAGTCAACATTGGTTTTATCGTAAAAAATAATAATACAAAAATAGCGTTTGGGTCTTAATTCAAGGTTAGGGTTAGGCATACGGTTATTGGCATGGTTAAGGATTAAAATCGCATTTCAAGAATATAGATTTTAGAAATAGGCGGGTTTATGATGTTGTGGCTTTGTTAATAACTAGTGACGACCTGCTTTGGTAGCGGTAGATTGATGAACACATCCAACTCTCTCCCCCTTCCAGTAGTGAAATCCCACAGTTTAAAGAGACAACCTAATCCTAGTTTGAGTAGTACAGTTTCATTTGACACAGCAAGCGAATTTACTGCAAAGAACTGCCTTTATAAAGGTAGATAGCTGCGATAACGTTGTCGCCGGGGACAAAGATGCTGTCAAGGAAAATATAAAGGCTTACCTACCAATCTTTTCAACATTAATAAAGTAGAGGAAGGCACATGGTAATTGATTGACAAAATATAGAGCAGTGCGCTGACCACCAGTATAGTCCCCGTCGGTATTTGAGAAAAGGTGGGGAAATCAAATTGTGGTTACCATTGGCCCACAGCAAAAATGTTAAAAAAATTTCAAACATAATTTTCTTGTTACCTGCTTGTTTTAGTCAATTACAAAACTACATTTAAGAAAAGAAATGTACAACATGTTTAATGATTACTTTTCAACATTGCCTGCTCCCCAGCATTCTCACGTAATAGAGCTTCCTTCATGCCGCCTTTCATGATGGTGCTAGCAGCCACATGAGTGAGTAAGTGCTAGTTAGCACAACATTAAAGCTACAATATATCATTTTTTGGCCAACCCGACCAAATTCACATAGACTTGAGTTGTGAGTTATTTTATTTATTTTATTTGACCTTTATTTAACCAGGTAGGCTAGTTGAGAACAAGTTCTCATTTACAACTGCGACCGGGCCAAGATAAAGCAAAGCAGTGTGAGCAGACAACACAGAGTTACACATGGAGTAAACAATTAACAAGTAGAAAAAAAAGAAAAAAAGTCTATATACATTGTGTGCAAAAGGCATGAGGAGGTAGGCAAATAATTACAATTTAGCAGATTATACAGCTTTCATTATCATTGAACGCAAGTCTAAGAAGCGCTAGGTCTGTTCTATGTGCACTATTTCTATACTTCCCACCCTTTTACATTCTGATTTGTACACCAGCTTCAAAGAGCTGAAGAAACAATATTTTTGGTTATGGAAAATATATTTCACAGTGGATTAGATGGTACAATGATTCTCTACACAATGACTGCTTATTTTGTCACAGAAACAGAATTTTAGCAACCAGGAAATGGCGGAGCGATTTTTGCGAAGTGCATCTTTAAACTACCCAATTTTATAAATCCCTCAAATTTGTGTATGGAGGAGTGGGCCAAAATCCCTGCTGCAGTGTGTGCAAACCTGGTCAAGAACTACAGGAAGCGTATGATCTCTGTAATTGCAAACAAAGGTTTCTGTCCCAAATATTAAGTTCTGCTTTTCTGATGTATCAAATACTTATGTCATGCAATAAAATGCTAATTAATTTCTTAAAAATCATCCAACGTGATTTTCTGGATTTTTGTTTTAGATTCCGTCTCTCGCAGTTGAAGTGTACCTATGATAAAAATGCTCTACATGCTTTGTAAGTAGGAAAACCTGCAAAATCGGCAGTGTATCAAATACTTGTTCCCCCCACTGTATATCTATAAGCTACCCAAAACCAACAACTATACGGCTACAAGTTACGAGTGTAGTTACAAACGGACTATACTAAACAAGTAACATTTCTTACCTGTGATGAAATGTGTTCCTCACACATAGCTACGTGTAGCCTACTTGGAGAACTGGTCCCCACATTTCCCATGCCGAATACACACCAACTTTTCGACATGTTTTTTACATTTCTGTTGACTTTTTTTTTACAATGGGAGTCGATTGGAAATAACTTTTTTCCCTCCAATTTCCGTGTGTTGTCAAGGGAAATTCCTTATTATTACGTGAATATCGACTAAGTCATATTGTTTTAGTTGCGCTATATGCAAAATTATTCTATTGATTCAATCAACTGTTTCAAAATGTCCCGGTTTTCAAGGTTTTGAACAGATGATAAAATATTGTACCGAGTGAATGTACACTGCTCAAAAAAAATAAAGGGAACACTAAAATAACACATCCTAGATCTGAATGAATGAAATATTCGTATTAAATGCTTTTTCCTTTACATAGTTGAATGTGCTGACAACAAAATCACACTAGAATGATCAATGGAAATCAAATTTATCAACCCATGGAGGTCTGGATTTGGAGTCACACTCAAAATTAAAGTGGAAAAAAACACACTACAGGCTGATCCAACTTTGATGTAATGTCCTTAAAACAACTCAAAATGAGGCTCAGTAGTGTGTGTGGCCTCCATGTGCCTGTATGACCTCCCTACAATGCCTGGACATGCTCCTGATGAGGTGGCGGATGGTCTCCTGAGGGATCTCCTCCCAGATCTGGACTAAGACAGTCTGTGGTGCAACGTGGCGTTGGTGGATGGAGCGAGACATGATGTGCTCAATTGAGGTCTGGGGAACGGGCGGGCCAGTCCATAGCATCAATGCCTTCCTCTTGCAGGAACTGCTGACACACTCCAGCCACATGAGGTCTAGCATTGTCTTGCATTAGCAGGAACCCAGGGCCAACCGCACCAGCATATGGTCTCACAAGGGGTCTGAGGATCTCATCTCGGTACCTAATGGCAGTCAGGCTACCTCTGGCGAGCACATGGAGGGCTGTGCGGCCACCCAAAGAAATGCCATCCCACACCATGACTGACACACCGCCAAACCGGTCATGCTGGAGGATGTTGCAGGCAGCAGAACGTTCTCCACGGCGTCTCCAGACTCTGTCACGTCTGTCACATGTGCTCAGTGTGAACCTGCTTTCATCTGTGAAGAGTACAGGGCACCAGTGGCGAATTTGCCAATCTTGGTGTTCTCTGGCAAATCTTGGTGTTCTCTGGCAAACGTCCTGCACGGTGTTGGGCTGTAAGCACAACCCCAGCCTGTGGACGTCGGGCCCTCATACCACCCTCATGGAGTCTGTTTCTGACCGTTTGAGCAGACACATGCACATTTGTGGCCTGCTGGAGGTCATTTTGCAGGGCTCTGGCAGTGCTCCTCCTGCTCCTCCTTGCACAAAGGTGGAGGTAGCGGTCCTGCTGCCCTCCTACGGCCTCCTCCACGTCTCCTGATGTACTGGCCTGTCTCCTGGTAGCTCCTCCATGCTCTGGACACTACGCTGACAGACACAGCAAACCTTCTTGCCCCAGCTCGCATTGATGTGCCATCCTGGATCAGCTGCACTACCTGAGCCACTTGTGTGGGTTGTAGAATCCGTCTCATGCTACCACTAGAGTGAAAGCACCGCCAGCATCCAAAAGTGACCAAAACATCAGCCAGGAAGCATAGGAACTGAGAAGTGGTCTGTGGTCACCACCTGCAGAACCACTCCTTTATTGGGGGTGTCTTGCTAATTGCCTATAATTTTCACCTGTTGTCTATTCCATTTGCACAACAGTATGTGAAATTTATTGTCAATCAGTGTTACTTCCTAAGTGGACAGTTTGATTTCACAGAAGTGTGATTGACTTGGAGTTACATTGTGTTGTTTAAGTGTTCCCTTTATTTTTTTGAGCAGTGTATGATATGTGACTCATTTCAGGAAAGTAGGCGCATGTCGCTGGTCATTACTTCACAGGAGAGCCATTTGAACATAAACGTTTTTATTTATCAAAATGCTTTTTGGGGGGGCAGAAAAGCCATCTGGAACATATGGACTTTCATGTGTCTTCATAACAAACTTGCCACCTGTAAATATGAATACAATAGTTAAATTAGAGAGCCTACTGTAGTTGGTTTGGCCAAAGAAAAGCCAGCAACCTTCCCATTAGCCATGATTGGCTGAGATAACGAGTGGGATGGACATACTGAAAGATGAGTTCGGATTGGTCTGCCATATAGCTTACTTCTGTCTGTTTGAGCTGGTCAGTATGTGTAGGTAATCCTGTCTAACGCGGCCTTTAAAAAAAATATGTTGCGTAGTAGAACTGCATAAATGTTGCTCTCCACTTTCTGGAAGTGCACATTTTTAAATCAATGGAATTAGAGTATGATAGCGAAGGAAATGGAGAAAACACCTGTCTCTGGATTACATCTTCATACTAAGGGACACCATGGCATCCGTGACAGGGAGAAAAGTCCATCCGTGATGTATACAGGTAAGAGTCTACATTTTCAGATATTACATGTTTCTAATTTTGACAGAAAGACATTTTCATTTCAAGTTAAAGTGTACTGTTAGATAGCTACCTAACGTTAGCTGGCTGGCTTGCTAGCTAACGTTATGTGTATGATCTTATCATTCGTATCTCAGAGCCATTTTCTTTGCTAGTTATAGCCTAATGTTAGCTAACATTGAACCTGGTTGGTTAGCTATCTGCAGATTCATGCAGGGTAGTAACGTCATGAGTTGGGATTATGGTTAATTATTTAGCTAGCTAGCTAGCCACATGTCTTAACAAAAGACTCCACTATGCAAGTAACAATTGTAATAGAATGTCACTGCGACAACTGTTGATAGACGTAGCTAGACACAGAATAACTGATGAATTTATGAACGCGCAACACCCGTTGAATATGGCCGGTGTCAGTAAACGTTGGCAAAAAAAGAGTAAATTGTTGCCAGCAGCACAGTTACAGTCACCAACACTCTGGATAACATAAAAACATCTTAACCAGCTCTGCTAGGGCGAGTGAAATGGTCAGTGAGCTGTTCTCTCATTTGTGTCTGGAAGTAGCTTGCAAGCTAGCCAACGTTAGCTTGGGTGCTTCACTGCTGTTGTTAGGACAGAACCCTCAGATCAACCGTTAAAGACATGGGTGGGGATAAAGCTTAAGAGGGTGTGAACGAAGGCTGAATGGCTGTTGACAAAGAAGAGCTCTCCAGTAGGTACCAAAACATTTAAACATGAAACTTTCTCAATAAAGCAGTGAATTTGGAAGCTTCAACAGAGTGCGGGCCTTTTTGTTCTTAACTGATAACACTGACAATTTAGCTTACTAAGGAATAAAAGCTGTATTTGTAAGAAGAACATGTTGGAAGGATATGAACTCATGTCACTGTTTTCTTCTGCTGTAACTATTAGCTAACTATTTCCCCCTGACAAATTCAAACATGACTTACAGGAATTTACCTGAGCTGATGTTGAAGAGAAACTACTGAAAAATATTAAACAGCTAATTGAAGACTAAACAGTACTCTCATGTATGGTCCCAGCACAAAACATTCTGTGGCATTCTGCATTAGCATCGAACAGCCCCCGTGATATGCAACTTTTCAGGGAAGTTAGGAACAAATATACACAGGCAGTTAGAAAAGTTAAGGCTAGCTTTTTCAAGCAGAAATTTGCATCCTGTAGTACAAACTCAAAAAAGTTCTGGGACACTGTAAAGTCCATGGAGAATAAGAGCACCCCTCCCAGCTGCCCACTGAGTCTTGGAAACACTGTCACCACCGATAAATCCTCTATAATTGAGAATTTCAATAAGCATTTCTTTAAGGCTTGGCCATGCTTTCCACCTGGCTACCCCTACCCCAGTCAACTGCCCGGCACCCTCCACAGCAACCCGCCAAAGCCCCCACCATTTCTCCTTCAACCCAAATCCAGATAGATGTTCTGAAAGAGCTGCATAATCTGGACCCAAACAAATCAGCCGAGCTAGACAATCTGGACCCTCTCTTTCTAAAATGATCTGATGAAATTGTTGCAACCCCTATTACTAGCATGTTCAACCTCTCTTTTGTATCATCTGAGATTCCCAAAGATTGGAAAGCTGCCGCAGTCATCCCCCTCTTCAAAGGGGGTGACACTCCAAACCCAAACTGCTACAGACCTATATCTATCCTACACTGTCTTTCTAAGGTCTTCGAAAGCCAAGTTAACAAACAGATTACCGACCATTTAGAATCCCACCGTACATTCTCCGCTATCATGGGTGCACCTCAGCCACGCTCAAGGTCCTAAACGACATCATAACCACCATCGATAAGAGACATTAAAATGATTGCCTCGCCTGGTTTATGATTGCCTCGCATATAATGCTTCCTGCATTCCTTCTCTTAGCCACCGGAGCAAAAAAGGAGCAAAATTTGACATGTTAGCTACGTTTTCCAGCTGCATTTCCCCGCCTCAATCTTCCTGACTTTCTTGGTTCTCATGTGGTTGTTCATTCATAGCTGTCACGTTCTCCTGCTCTTCCCCCTCATTTTCATTGTCAATAGATTTACGTTTCTTTTTTACAATAAATTGATCCATGTCGACCAGACTGCAGAATTAGCTAACAGCAAACTGATATGTGTTGGTCGCTATAGCTGAGAAGTTTCGTTCTATTTCGGGAAAACATTCTACTTAGGCCTTTCTGTTCAACAGCTGCGCTATACTGCCATCTATCTGCCACCCAGGGAACAATAGATATATTCAATGAAGTGATTCAGGCCACATTGAATTATAATTGTGTCTTTGTTGTGTTTTATGAATGGAAAATAGGAAAATCACTGCGAGACGCAAATCTCATTGCCCGTGCAATGAGTACCACTGCTCTACTGTGAAAAATCAGTACCAACACAGATACCTATTTAAAATCACCTGTTGAGATCTGTTATATATCTATAGAGAGATTGTAATCAGTGGAGTTGTATTCATAAAGATGTGGATAATATAAAAAGACAATGTGAAATACACTGAATGTACAAAACATTAGGAACACCTACTCTTTCCATGACAGACTGACCAGGTGAAAGCTATGATCCCTTATTGATGTCACTTGTTAAATCCAGATGAAAGGGAGGAGACCGGTTGAAAGAAGGATTTTTAAGTGTTGAGACATGGATTGTGCATTTGTGCCATTCAGAGGGTGAATAGGCATGACAAAATATTTAAGTTCCTTTGAAAACGGGAATGGCAGTAGGTGCCAGCCGCACAGGTTTGAGTGTGTCAAGAAGTGCAACGCTGCTGGGTTTTTCATGCTCAACAGTTTCCCATGTGTATTAAGAATGGTCCAACACCCAAAGGACATCCAGCCAACTTGACACAACTGTGGGGGGCATTGGAATCAACATGAGCCAGCATCCCTGTGGAACGCTTTTGACACCTTGTAGAATCCATGAATCCAAATTGAGGCTGTTCTGAGGGCAAAAAGCGGTGCAACTCAATATCAGGAAGGTGTTCCTAATGTTTTGTACACTCAGTGTATGTTCTGCATAAATGATGTTGGTAAATGTGTGACGTGGAGCTTTATGGGGCACAAACCTTTATCATAGTAATCATATAAATATCCATGTTTTGATTGTTTAGACGAGTTGGTTGTTTAGCAACCAAACTGACTATCCTACCGATCCTCGACTTTGGCGATGTCCTCTACAAAATAGCTTCCAACACGCTACTCAGCAAACTGGATGCAGTCTATCACAGTGCCATCCGTTTTGTCACTAAAGCACCTTATACTACCCACCACTGCGACCTGTATGCTCTAGTCGGCTGGCCCTCACTACATATTTATCGCCAGACCCGCTGGCTCCAGGTCATCTATAAGTCTATGCTAGGTAAAGCTCCGCCTTATCTCAGTTCACTGGTTACGATAACACCCACCCGTAGCACACGTTCCAGCAGGTATATCTCACTGATCATCCCCAAAGCCAACACCTCATTTGGCTGCCTTTCCTTCCAGTTCTCTGCTGCCAGTGACTAGAACGAATTGCAAAAATCGCCGAAGTTGGAGACTTTTATTTCCCTCACCAACTTTAAACATCAACTATCTGAGCAGCTAAATGATCACTGCAGCTGTACATAGTCCATCTGTAAATAGCCCACCCAATCTGCCTACCTCATCCCCATACTGTTTTTATTTTATTTACTCTTCTGCTCTTTTGCACACCATCTCTACTTGCACATCATCATCTGCTCATTTATCACTCCAGTGTTAATCTGCTAAATTGTAATTATTTGCTCATATGGCCTATTTATTGCCGACCTCCTCTCACTGTAAATAGACTTTATTTTTTCTACTGTGTCATTGACTAGTTTATTGTTTACTCCATGTGTAACTCTGTGTTTTTGTCTGTGTCACTCTGCTTTGCTTTATCTTGGCCAGGTCGCAGTTGCAAATGAGAACTTGTTCTCAACTAGCCTACCTGGTTAAATAAAGGTGAAATAAAACCGACGCGTGTGCAAAACACACCGGGCTGGCTTAGATTGCATATGTAAACTATATTTTTTCCAATGTTTATTGAAAACAAAACAAAAATTCACAAAGAGAATTTGTTCTCAAAAGCATCATTACAGTTGTTTGTTAGCTAGCTAGTGATTTTCTTTGCCATATTAGAAGAGACATGACAGTCCAAAAACCTAAAAACAAGACATATTTACCTGAAAAGAGCCACAGATGACAGAGCACGTCAGAGCAAAAACCAAGCCATGAGGTTGAAGAAATTTCCCATAGTGCTCCGAGACAGGATTGTGTCGAGGCACAGATCTGGGGAAGGGTACCAAAAAATGTTTGCAGCACTCCACCAATCAGGCCTATATGGTAGATAAGAGCGTCTGCTAAATGACTTAAATGTAAATGTAAATGTAGAATGGCCAGACAGAAACCACTCCTCAGTAAAAGGCCATGTTGGAGTTTGCCAAAAGGCACCTAAAGGACTCTCAGACCATGATAAACTAGATTCTCTTGTCTGATGAAACCAAGATTATTTTGTGCCAAGCGTCACATCTGGAGGAAACCTAGCGCCATCCCTATGGTGAAGCATGGTGGTGGCTGTCATGTGCCTTTTACTGAGGAGTGGCTTCCGTCTGGCCACTCTAACATATAGGCCTGATTGGCGGAGTGCTGCAGAGATGGTTGTCCTTCTGGAAGTGTCTCCCATCTCCACAGAGGAACTCTGAAGCTCTGTCAGAGTTACCATCTGGTTCTTGGTCACCTCCCTGACCAAGGCCCTTCTCCCCTGATTGCTCAGTATGGCCGGGCGGCTCGCTCTAGAATGAGTCTTGGTGGTTCCAAACTTCTTCCATTTAAGAATGAATGAGGCCACTGTGCTCTTGGGGACCTTCAATCCTGGAGACATTCGTTGGTACCGTTCCCCAGACCTGTGTATCGACACAATCCTGTCTCGGAGCTCTACAGAATTCCTTCAACCTCATAGCTTGGTTTTTGATCTGACATGCACTGTCAACCTTTGGAACCATATATAGACAGGTGTATGCCTTTGCAAATCATGTCCAAACAATTGAAAATACCACAGTTGGACTCAAATCAAGTTGTAGAAATATCTCAAAGATGATCAATGTAAACAGGATGCACCTGAGCTCAATTTCGAGTCTCATAGCAAAGGGTCGGAACACTTCTGATTTTTTTTTTAATAAGGCTGTAACGTAACAATGTGGAAAGAAGGGAAGGGTCGGAACACTTCTGATTTTTTTTTTTAGAATAAGGCTGTAACGTAACAAAATGTAGAAAGAAGGGAAGGGTCGGAACACTTTCAGAATTCACTCTACATTGGAGTTGCTAACCAAGAAGACAGTGAAAGTTAGTTTTGACTTAAAACTGCTGGAAAATCTATCATCCTCAACATCTTGACAGAGCTTGAAGAATTTAGAAAATAATAAATGGGAAATATTGCACAACCCAGGTGTGCAAAGCTATAGACTTACCCAAGAAGACTTACAACTTATCGATTCTGTCACGTTCTAACCTTAGTTCTTTTGTTTTGTCTTTGTTTTAGTATGGTCAGGGCGTGAGTTGGGTGGGTTGTCTATGTTCCTTTTTCTATGCGGTGTTTTTGTGTTTGGCCTGGTATGGTTCTCAATCAGAGGCAGGTGTCGTTAGTTGTCTCTGATTGAGAATCATACTTAGGTAGCATTTTCCCACCTGTGTAGTGTGGGTGATTATTTTCCCTTTCTGTGTTTGCACCATTCTGGACTGTTTTGGTTTTCATTTTGTTTCTCTTGTTCTTTTTGTATTCTATATTCATTCTCATTAAATTACATTATGGATACATAACACGCTGCATTTTGGTCCTCTGATCCTTCCTACTACTCCTCCTCAGAAGAGGAAGACGAAAGCCATTACAGATGCCAACGGTATTTATAATATGTAGACTCAGGGAGCCGAATACTTATGCAACAACTATATTTAAGTCATTTAATTTCTATTGATCTTAAAAAAAAAAAAATTAAATATATTTGAATCCTACTTTGTAACACAAAATGTGAATAAATCCAAGTGGTTTGAATACTTTTGCAAGGTAGAAGCTTATGCATATTAACCCATCATCAATTAGCAACAATATAAGGCTAACATTACATTGACTGTATTATAAAAGAGGTAGGCTAGGACATCTGAGTGTACTGAACATTAGGAACCTTCCAAATATTGAGTTGCACCCCCCTTTGCCCTCAGAGCAGCCTGAATTTGTCGGGGCATGGAATGTATAAGGTGTAGAAAGCTTTCGACAGGGATGCTGGCCCATGTCTCCAATGCTTCCCAGGGTTGTTTCAAGTTGGCTGGATGTGCTTTGGGTGGTGGACCATTCTTGATACGCATGGGAAACTGTTGAGCATGAAAAACCCAGCAACGTTGCACTTCTTGACACTCAAACCTATGCGGCTGGCACCTACTGCCATACCCCATTCAAAAGGCACTTCAATCTTTTGTCTTGCCCATTCAAACTCTGAACACATACACATTTTGGGGCGACACGGTAGCCTAGTGGTTAGAGCGTTGGACTAGTAACCGAAAGGTTGCAAGTTCAAATCCCCAAGGTACAAATCTGTCGTTCTCCCCCTGAACAGGCAGTTAACCCACTGTTCCTGTTTATTGAAAATAAGAATTTGTCTTCTCCCCTTAAACTACACTGATAAAGGTGGATTTAATAGTGACTCCCCATCCCGCATGAGGGAGCGTAATCATTGACTGACACTAATTAGCATAACACAACAGATATGAAAATCACAAGTGAAATATATTGAGACACAGCTTAGCCTTTTGTTAATCACCCTGTCATCTCAGATTTTCAAAATGTGCTTTACAGCCAAAGCTAGACAAGCATTTGTGTAAGTTTATCGATAGCCTAGCATAGCATTTTGTCCAGCTAGCAGCAGGTAACTTGGTCACGGAAATCAGAAAAGCAATCAAATTCAATCGTTTACCTTTGATGAGCTTCGGATGTTTTCACTCACGAGACTCCCAGTTAGATAGCCAATGTTCCTTTTTTCCCAAAATATTATTTTTGTAGGGGAAATAGCTCTGTTTGTTCTTCACATTTGGCTGAGAAATCGCCCGGAAATTGCAGTCACGAAAACGCCAAAAAATATTCCAAATTAGCTCCATAATATCGACAGAAACATGGCAAACGCTGTTTATAATCAATCCTCAAGGTGTTTTTCAAATATCTATTCGATAATATATCCACCGGGACAATTGATTTTTCAGTAGGACCGATTGGAATAATGGCTACCTTTGTATTTTACACGAGAATCACTCTGGGAGCCATCAGGTGACCAGTTGCGCAATGTAGCCGTTTACGGGTATTCTTCAACATAAATGCGTAAAACTACGTCACAATGCTGTAGACACCTTGGGGAATACGGAGAAAAAGTAATCTGGTTGATAGCAAACAATATTTTTACAGTTTTGGAAACTTTAGAGTGTTTTCTATCCTAAGCTGTCAATTATATGCATATTCTAGCATCTTGTCCTGACAAAATATCCAGTTTTTTCCAAAAATGAAAATACTGCCCCCTAGTCACAAAAGGTTATTAACAAGTGACATCAAGGGATCATAGCTTTCACCTGGTCAGTCTGTCATGTTTTGTACACTCAATCCCGTTCAAGATTAATATATACATGATCTATTTTGCATGCAATTTGAATGGAATTGATGGAAAGAGAAAGACAGAACGTGCTCGCGTGCACACTGATTTATAGCAACAACACTCAAGCTGTTTTAAAACTCTGCAGCTGCATAAAATGATTATGTATATACATACATACACACACACACACACATATACAGAGGCTTGCGAAAGTATTCACCCCCCTGGCATTTTTCCTATTTTGTTGCCCTTACAACCTGGAATTGAAATGGATTTTTTGGGGGTTTGTATCATTTGATTTACACAACATGCCTACCCCATTGAAGATGAAAAATATTTTTTATTGTAAAACAAACAAGAAATTGTAACGCCCGGGGTGTAGTGGGTGAGAAGTCAGGCGCAGGAAGCAGAGAGTTCAGGGTAGTGCTAACTTTTAATGCACAACAACGGTGAACATACGCCAACCAAAACAAATGTCCCAAACACGGGGGACTTAAACAGTCCAGTAAAAAACCCAAACACACGGACAACCGTAACACACAGACGTGTACACACGTACATCAAACAATCCCACACAGGCGGGCCTGCTGGTAAATAAAGCCCAACCACATGGGAAAACCGTAACACACAGACGTGTACACACGTACATCGAACTATCCCGCACAGGCGGGCCTGCTGGTAAATAAAGCCCAACCACATGGGAAAACCGTAACACACAGACGTGTACACACGTACATCGAACAATCCCGCACAGGCGGGCCTGCTGGTAAATAAAGCCCAACCAATCAGCCTAAAACAAACACAGGTGAATCCAATAAACAGAAAAGGGGATCAGTGGCAGCTAGTAGGCCGGTGACGTCGAGCGCTGATGAGATGGTACTGCGCTCCATTTGCTGTATGTCCCCACCCTGAGTGTTGATAATTGATCATTAATATATGGGGCGGCAGGGTAGCCTAGTGGTTAGAGCGCTGGGCTAGTAACCAAAAAGTTGCATGTTCAAATCCCCCAGCTGAAAAGGTACAAATCTGTCGTTAACACACTGTTCCTAGGCTGATATTGAAAATAAGAATTTGTTCTTAACTGACTTGCCTAGTAAAATAAATATATCAGAGAAGGTTGTAGAAAAGATCTGTCTCTCAACATGATGTATTGTTGTTTTGCATTTCTCTGCACTGTCTGTAAAATCGGATCATGGCATTATCCATGTAATTTTTGATAGCCTGATGATGGGTTGTTTGAGTCTGTAGGTTCATCTCAGCTCTTGTATTAACCGTAGTTGCACTCTAGATGGCAGTGTTGCCCATCTATGAGCGACAATGACGTGAACAAAACCATGTTTTCATCTATATAGGCTTCTGCATCTCTGCTACATAAGTTTCCTGATACTGTATCCCACAACAATTATTATAGATATCAAACACAAACGGCTTATACATTGTCTTTCATCTCCTTTTCCAAATGAACTCAGAAAACCTCTGTAGCCTCCGCTCTGCTCGACCTGGACAGATTACAGCCCAGCGTTGTGGTTGTAAAATAGGCCCTTTGTGTCCTCGACAACCAAAACATGACTGATATGTGGCAGAAGAGAGATAGATAAAACCCATGGAACAATATGGCTGCTTCTCAAATGGCACCCTATTACCTATATATCCTAATGCACTAATACAGTTGAATTTGGAAGTTTACATACACTTAGGTTGGAGTCATTAAATCTTGTTTTTTCAACCACTCCACAGATTTCTTGTTAACAAACTACAGTTTTGGCAAGTCGGTTAGGACATCTACTTTGTGCATGACACAAGTAATTTTACCAACAATTGTTTACAGACAGATTATTTCACTATATCACAATTCCAGTGGGTCAGAAGTCTACATAGACTAAGTTGACTGTGCCTTATTAAAACAGCTTGGACAATTCTAGAAAATGTCATGGCTTGGACGCTTCTGATAGGCTAATTGACATAATTTGAGTCAATTGGAGGTGTACCTGTGGATGTATTTGAAGGTGTACCTTCAAACCTCAGAATTGTTTTTGCAGACCTCCACAAGTCTGGTTCATCCTTGGGATCGATTTCCAGATGCCTGAAGGTACCATGTTCATCTGTACAAACAATAGTACGCTACTATAAACACCATGGGACCGCGCAGCCCTCATACCGCTCAAGAAGGAGACGCATTCTGTCTCCTAGAGACTAACGTACTGTGGTGCGAAAAGTGCATATCAATCCCAGAACAACAGCAAAGGACTGTGTGAAGATGCTGGAGGAAACAGGTACAAAAGTATATATATCCACAGTAAAACGAGTCCTATATCGACATAACCTGAAAGGCCGCTCAGCAAGGAAGAAGCCACTGCTCCAAAACCTCCATAAAAAAAGGCAGACTACGGTTTGCAACTGCACATGGGGACAAAGATCGTACTTTTTGGAGAAATGTCCTCTGGTCTGATGAAGCAAAAATAGAACTGTTTGGCCATAATGTCCATTGTTATGTTTGGAGGGAAAAGGGGGAGGCTTGCAAGCCGAAGAACACCATCCCAACCGTGAATCACAAAGGTGGCAGCATCATGTTGTGGGGGCTCTTTGCTGCAGGAGGGACTGGTGCACTTCACAAAATAGATGGAATCATGAGGTAGGAAAATGATGTGGATATATTTAAGCAACATCTCAAGACATCAGTCAGGAAGCTAAAGCTTGGTCACAAATGGGTCTTCCAAATGGACAATGACCCCAAGCATACTTCCAAAGTTATGGCAAAATGGCTTAAAGGCAACAAAGTCAAGGTATTGGAGTGGCCATCACAAAGTCCTGACCTCAATCCTATAGAAAATTTGTGGGCAAAACTGAAAAAGTGTGTGCGAGCAAGGAGGCCTACAAACCTTACCAAAATTCACCCAACTTATTGTGGGAAGCTTGTGGAAGGCTACCAAATATTAATTGAATGTTTGTAAACTTCTGACCTACTGGGAATGTGATGGAAGAAATAAAAGCTGAAAGAAATAAAAGCTGAAATAAATCATTCTCTCTACTATTATTCTGACATTTCACGTTCTTAAAAATAAAAAGTGGTGATCCTAACTGACCTAAGACAGGGAATTTTTACTAGGATTAAATGTCAGGAATTGTGAAAACTGAGCTTAAATGTATTTGGCTAAGGTGTATGTAAACTTCTGACTTCAACTGTATGTCTGTGTGCCAACGCTGTGCCTGTCTTGTTACCTGTTTGTTCCTGATTATATGTTGACCTGCTTTTCATCTCCAGCTTCGGTCCTTACAACTTTACAACTGCTACACCTGACTATCAGCGGAGCCTTGTCTGGCAGTGAAACAGTTCATTCAGCCTCATTTACTGACTTTTAATGATACATATCTGATATGGATGACTTGCTTAAACAAATGTGGTTATACTGACAATTGAGATGTACAAACTATGACATGATGGGACGACAAGCGGATACAAGGCAATCAGTAATTTCGATGAAGACATTAATGAGCGAGCTAGGACGAACGTAGTCAGTATAACTATTTGTTCAGCACTTTTGAAATGTACAGCGACAGAATATGGGCCATTCTTACAGTGTTCTTCCTGTACACCAAGTCAGAAACATAGGATAAATAAAGGGGTTATAAGCAGACAATGAAAGCTCTTACAATATTCAATGATTACATTTATCTAAAACAGGTTATAGGCTACATGTGCACCACCAAGTCAGAACAGTAGGCGAAATTAAGAGGGGAAAATAGACCAAATTAGGGTGAGGCACATGGGCTACTAACAGTTTACTACACACCATATACTGTAAGTAAGAAAGTAATACTAAGTGTACATATCTGCCTGACATATTATATAATTTATGCAGCAGTGTACATTACATTTGAACTCACCTTGTTGTGCAGTACTCACCTGAACAGGAAGGTGGCGCGTCCTTCGTGGGAAAATTTTGTCATCAATGTCTGGTATTCTCTGGATTTATGGTGCTTTCAAGACCACTTGGAACTCTGAAAAAGACCAGGTCGAATCATGATGACGGTGATCTTCAGGTCGTAACTCTAGAAAGAGGCCCTAGTTACAATTCCGAGTTGGATGACGGTTCAAAATGTTTTTTTCCAGTTGGAGATTGTTTAGTTAAGTTGTTTTTAGCATGGCAGAAATCATGCTGGATTGACAGCATCTGCATTTTGGGCTGCTTTAAGAAAGCAAAAAAAAAGAGACCATGTTTGTATGCTGCTTTATTAACTCACTCACATTGTTTGCAAACTGATGTAACTGTAACGGCGTTCTTCGTTTGTGGAAAGAGAGTCGGACCGAAATGCAGCGTGTTGGTTACTCATGTACTTTAATGAAAGAAAACGTGGTACATGAAATAACTCATACTATGAAAACAACAAACAGAACGTGCAACCTAAATACAGCCTATCTGGTGAACTACACAGAGACAGGAACAAACACCCACGAAATACCAAGCGAAACTCAGGCTGCCTAAATACGGTTCCCAATCAGAGACAACGAAAGCACCTGACTCTAATTGAGAATCGCCTCAGGCAGCCAAGCCTATACCACACCCCTAATCAGCCGCAATCCCAAATAATACAAACCCCAATACGAAACATAACATATAAACCCATGTCACACCCTGGCCTACCCAAACATATGAAAAAAACACAAAATACAATGACCAAGGCGTGACAGAACCCCCCTAAGGTGCGGACTCCCGGACGCACCTCAAGAGCATAGGGAGGGTCCGGGTGGGCGTCTGTCCATGGTGGCGGTTCTGGCTCGGGACGTGGACCCCACTCCATTAATGTCCTTGTTCCTCCCCTTCGCGTCCTGGGATAATCCACCCTCTCCGCCGACTATGGCCTAATAGTCCTCACCCAGATCCCCACATAACTGAGGAGCCGCTCGTAACAGAGGGGCAGCTCGGGACAGAGGGGCAGCTCGGGACAGAGGCAGCTCGGAACCGAGGGGATGCCCGGGACCGAGGGGATGCCCGGGACCGAGAGGAATCCCAGTACTGAGAGGAAGCTCAGTACTGAGATGAAGCTCAGACAGGTAGTAGGCTCCGGTAAATCCTGGTTGTCTGGCAGATCTGGAAGAGACTGGTTGTCTGGCAGATCTGGAAGAGACTGGTTGTCTGGCAGATCTGGAAGAGACTGGTTGTCTGGCAGATCTGGAAGAGACTGGTTGTCTGGCAGATCTGGAAGAGACTGGTTGTCTGGCAGATCTGGAAGATCATGGCTGACTGGCACTTCTGGCGGATCCTGGCAGACTGGAGGCGCTGGGCAGACTGGCGACGCTGGGCAGACTGGCGACGCTGGGCAGACTGGGAGCACTGGTGGCGCTGGGCAGACTGGCGGCGCTGGGCAGACTGGCGGCACTGGCGGCGCTGGGCAGACTGGCGGCGCTGGGCAGACTGGGAGCACTGGCGGCGCTGGGCAGACTGGGAGCACTGGCGGTGCTGGGCAGACGGGAGACTCCGGCGGTGCTGGGCAGACGGGAGACTCCGGCAGCGCAGGAGAGGAGAAAGGCTCTGGCTGCGCAAAACTGGCGGGAGACGCCGACAGCGCAGGAGAGGAGACAGGCTCTGGCTGCGCTGAACCAGCGGGAGGCTCCGGCAGCGCAGGAGAGGAGACAGGCTCTGGCTGCGCTAAACAGGCGGGAGACTCCAACAGCGTAGGAGGGAAGGAAGGCTCTGGCTGTGTTGAACAAGCAGGAGGCTCCGGCAGCGCAGGAGAGGAGACAGGCTCTGGCTGCGCTGAACAGGCGGGAGACTCCAACAGCGTAGGAGGGAAGGAAGGCTCTGGCTGTGTTGAACAGGCAGGAGACTCCGACAGCGCAGGAGAGGAGACAGGCTCTGGCTGCGCTGAACAGGCGGGAGACTCCAACAGTGTAGGAGGGAAGGAAGGCTCTGGCTGTGTTGAACAGGCAGGAGACTCCGACAGCGTAGAAGGGAAGGAAGGCTCTGGCTGTGTTGAACAGGCGAGGCGCACTGGAGGCCTAGTGCGTGGTGCTGGAACTGGTGCTACAGGATTGAGGACACGCACAGGAAGCCTGGTGCGGGGAGCTGCTACCGGAGGACTGGTGTGTGGAGGTGGCTCTGGATAGACCGGACCGTGCAGGCGCACTGGAGCTCTTGAGCACCGAGCCTGCCCAAGCTTACCTGGCTCGATGCCCACTCTAGCCCGGCCAATAGGAAGGGCTGGTATGTGCCGCACCTGGCTCTGCACCCGCACTGGAAACACTGTGCGCTCCATAGCATAACACGGTGCCTGCCCGGTCTCTCTAGCCCAACGGTGAGCACAGGGAGTATGCGCAGGTTTACTACCTGGCATAACTATTCTCCCTTCTAGCCCCCCCCCCCCCAATATTTTTTTCGAGCTGCTTTTCCGGCTTCCAACCGCGTCGCCGTGCTGCCTACTCATACCTGCGCCTCTCCGCTTTAGCCGCTTCTATTTCTTCCTTGGGACGGCGATATTCTCCAGGTTGAGCCCAGGGTCCTTTACCGTCTAATTTCCTCCTCCCATGTCCAAATCTCCAAGTGGTGCAGCCTCTCCCACTGCAACTGCTCTTCACGATTAACAGGGAGAGTAGGCTCAGGTCTGACTCCTGACTCAGCTACTCTCTCTCTGCGCTCTCCCCCGTTACTTTCGGTTTTCGCTCTGCGTCGCCGTGTTTTCCTTTTTGACTCCATTAGCCTGTAGTCCTCTTTGCATTGCTGCAGCGAATCCCAGGTGGGCTCCTGCACTCTCTCTGGGTCGGCCGCCCACCTGTCGATTTCTTCCCACGTTGTATACTCCATGCCTCTACCGTCCATAACGTCCTCCTTTCGCTGCTTTTCAAGCTGTCGCTGTCAGTTTACACGCTGCTCGGTCCATGAGTGGTGGGTGTTTCTGTAACGGCGTTCTTCGTTTGTGGAAAGAGAGTCGGACCGAAATGCAGCGTGTTGGTTACTCATGTACTTTAATGAAAGAAAACGTGGTACATGAAATAACTCATACTATGAAAACAACAAACAGAACGTGCAACCTAAATACAGCCTATCTGGTGAACTACACAGAGACAGGAACAAACACCCACGAAATACCAAGCGAAACTCAGGCTGCCTAAATACGGTTCCCAATCAGAGACAACGAAAGCACCTGACTCTAATTGAGAATCGCCTCAGGCAGCCAAGCCTATACCACACCCCTAATCAGCCGCAATCCCAAATAATACAAACCCCAATACGAAACATAACATATAAACCCATGTCACACCCTGGCCTACCCAAACATATGAAAAAAAACACAAAATACAATGACCAAGGCGTGACAGTAACACGTAATAATTCCCAAAATAAAAAAATATAAAATATATTTTGATTCGTTTAACACTTTTTTGGTTACTACATGAGTCCATATATGTTATTTCATAGTTTTGATGTCTTCATTATTATTCTACAAAAAAATAAAGAAAAAACCCTTGAGTGAGTAGGTGTTCTAAAACTTTTGACCGGTAGTGTATCTCAGCCCAGACCTACAGTGGCAAGTGGCAGAGAAACGCTGCTGACAGTGGGAATTCTTTTTAATCCCTCCTGCTGTGTCAAGACATCCCTCCCCAAACACAAAAACCCTGACTCTCAGAATGAATGAGTGTAAAATTGGTAAAATAGTCACTGATATTTCAGTCAGATGTCTAGCCAGCTAGAAGTATGAAGCTAGAAGCTAACGTTGAACGGAGCCTGACCTCAGCAGGAGCAGTTGACTGAAATTAAGCTAGCTATAAACAAAAGATGGACTACTTTATGTTCTCATAAAAAAATAATTTTTCTTTACAGAGAATAGTGGGCTGTAATGATGAAGACAAATGAGATACACAGAAACCGGAAGCGTTGAAGCAAGCAGGGAGACAGGGTCCCCTGAGAGAATCTTTAATCTTATCAAACAAATGAATAACTTGTATTCTATATCCATTTGAAGAGAAACAACATTAGAAGTTATTCATGCATTTGATAATATCTTTAAAGGATAGCCCGCTTTTTTAAAATTTTCACCTAAAATGACCCAAATCTAACTGCCTGTAGCTCAGGCCCTGAAGCAAGGATATGCATATTTGTGGTACCATTTGAAAGGAAACACTGAATTTGTGGAAATGTAAATTGAGTGTAGGAGAATATAACACAATAGATCTGGTAGAAGAAAATACAAAGACATAAAAAAAAATGGTGTATGTATGTGTATGTGCAAAGCTTCAGAAGGATAACTTGAAGTATGAGCAAACTACATGACATTTAGTGTGAAGCCACCCAGGTACATTTGGGCAAATTGTGACGGAGACATTTACATTCACATTACATTTTTCTGCAAGAATATCATCAAATCTGTATACTTGGACTTTGATTTAGCTTATTTGACAAAGTTACAGTCGATCAAGTGAAGACTGTGTCATCGGCGTGCCATGAAGGCGTCGCTCTCTGACCAAATTTGGTGTCCTATAGGATATACTAAACCCCTAATGATATAGTGAAGTCTGGTTATGTTCTAGGATCCCGGAGGAATACGTACAAACATGATTTGACTGCTTGAAACAACGTTTAGGGTTAGATTTTCACAGATTCCTTTCTTTGCAAATTGAATGAGTGGAAATACAAAATCGATCATGCATGCTATATGGACCTTTTTATGATATGAAAAATGATTTTATCTAACAAAACAACACTTCATGTTATCTCTGGGACCCTTAGGGTGATAAATCAGAGCAAGATTTCAGAATGTAAGTACACATTGCACCTTCAGAGGTGAATTTATCAAACCTATCGCGGTGGACAAAGTGTTTTGTTGTTAAGATCTCTCCTCAAACAATAGCATGGTATTTTATGCAGTAATAGCTACTGTAAATTGGACAGTTCAGTTATATTAACAAGAATGTAAGCTTTCAGCCGATAGAAGACACATATGTACCGACATTTGTTGTTTCTCTAAAATCTGCAATCTTGACACAAGGCACTGTGTGATTTTCAACTGTACTGTTGACGGGACGCCTATCCCTAAGAAGATTTATTAACCTATGTTCACCCTTTGTGTTATTTTTTATTTCACCTTTATTTAACCAGGTTCGCTAGTTGAGAACAAGTTCTCATTTACAACTGCGATCTGGCCAAGATAAAATATAGCAGTGTGAACAGACAACCACACAGTTACACATGGAGTAAACAATAAACAAGTACAAGTAACCCTAACCCTAACCCTCTGCCTTCACGGCACCATTGGTCGCTTGTGCATTTTCTCTGAAAATAACTTGTTCACTTAGTTTCCTTCAGCCAGCACTGAACTAGCCATGGCACACCTTCACCACAAGGTAGCTGCTAGCTAGCTAACACCCCACTAGACTCGTGGCTATAGCTTTATATTGTGCTTAATATTGATAGCTGTTAGCCGCAGGTCTCCTAACTAGCTAGCTTGATGAGCCGTTTACACTAGCTTCTCTTTTGCTAGCCACCAGCCGCAGGGCTTCTAACTAGCTAGCTTACGCCATCTGTATGCTGTTCTTACAACAGGCGTTGCTCATTCCCCTTAGTAAGCTGTGTACCTCGCAATGTCCACTGCTATCCCATCCTAGGACAAACCTAGCCCAGCACTCAAACATCCACGTTCTTGTGCTTGCAGCTCCATGATAGCGGGGGAAGATTCCTACTCTCTTTTAATTGCTTGGGTAGGGAACATGTCCAGGAGGCGCTCGAGGACCCCGGGTTCTGTGAACACTACGTACTAGAACAGGTCTGAAGAGGCCATAATTTGCCAAAATCTTGCTAGCCCCCCTTGCGGAGGATCAGCTCACCACGAATGAGCCGAGTTGGAGTGAGGTCATGGATGGCCTCGACTCCCTTCCCTCACTGTCATCAGGCGAAGTTGGGGATGACGATGGGATCAATCTGACAGAAATTGAGAGGACTGACGACCCCATTCTCCCATCCTCTCAGGTCCGCAGACCTGACTGCTCTGAGAGCCAGTCAGGTCAGACTTGATGACGAGTGGCTGTCTTCTGTAGGGGATCAGGACCAGTCAAGTGACCTGTATGACGGGAAAAGTCTCCAGTCCCCCACAACCCTGTTAAAGGAACTGCTCCCCAGATGTTTTCTAAGGGTACCCCAAGTCTGGACATGCACATTATTATGGAATTTGGGTTTGGCAGCCGCCACTGGCTCACCACCTCAGCCCCTCGCACCATGTCACTAACAACACCAGCGCTTAACTCCATTGAAAGGCAGAATGATTTACTGCAATTAGAGCCCTCAACCTGACCTCTTTAATTGTTGGCTTATCAGGCTGATCTACTGGTTACTGGAGGAGGTGGGGAAGCAACTGGACTCGGAGGCTCCAGACGCTTGGTAAGAGACCTTAGCCTCCGTTCCTCCGGTAGTGCCATCCAAGGCTGTGGTGTTACCATGAGCCTATCAGTGGTGGGAGGAAGGGCACTCTGGCTGAGCTTATCCAGCTTAACAGACAAAGAGAAAGTGGACCTTCTGGATGCCCCTGTGACACCCAAGAAGTTGTTTGCTCCCATTGTCACTGCCATGCGGTAGAAGTGTGACATGCGCAAAAATGAAGTTGAAGCCATTAACTTCTGCCTGCCCCGCAAACCCGGGCCCCATGGCAGCCCGTTTGTTCCTGCATCTAGCCACAGCCTCACAGTTGGGAGGGGGCAACAAGCCCCCGGTGCACTCAGTCCCCGAAGACTCAGGCTCCTGAACCAGGCCAAACCTGTAGGGAAGCAGTCTTACACTATAGCAGCAAGGATCCACCCTTCTATCCCTCCTAAGAGTGGTAAGAAGCGTCGGCTAACCTAAGGCACAGCCCTGGAGGCTGAGGAGGATAGTGTGCAAGGCATGTGGCTCTCTCTTCGGATTCAACATTTGCTACTGCTTCCCCTCTCCGAAATGTTGCAGCAGTGGAAAGGCAGGGCTGTGTTAACTTCTTGCGTCGAGCCATCCCGGATCCGGTATCGTCACTACAGCCTCAAGCTCATTACCATAACGCAACGTTAACTATTCATGAAAATCGCAAATGAAATGAAATTAATCTATTTGCTCTCAAGCTTAGCCTTTTGTTAACAACACTGTCATCTCAGATTTTCAAAATATGCTTCTCAACCATTGCAAAACAAGCATTTGTGTAACAGTATTGATAGCTAACGTAGCATTTAGCGTAGCATTTAGCGTTAGCATTCAGCAGGCAACATTTACACAAAAAAACAGAAAAGCATTCAAATAAAATCATTTACCTTTGAAGAACTTCAGATGTTTTCAATGAGGAGACTCTCAGATAGCAAATGTTCAGTTTTTCCTGAAAGATTATTTGTTTAGGACAAATCGCTCCGTTTTCTGCTTCACGTTTAGCTACGAAAAAAAACCTGTATCCAGGATTGTGTAAATCTATCCGCCAGCTCATTAGCATAACACAACGTTAACTATTCATGAAAATCGCAAATGAAATGAAATTAATCTATTTGCTCTCAAGCTTAGCCTTTTGTTAACAACACTGTCATCTCAGATTTTCAAAATATGCTTCTCAACCATTGCAAAACAAACATTTGTGTAACAGTATTGATGGCTAATGTGCCATTTAGCGTTAGCATTCAGCATGCAACATTTTCCACAAAAACCATAAAAGCATTCAAATAAAATAATTTACCTTTGAAGAACTTCAGATGTTTTCAATGAGGAGACTCTGTTAGGTAGCAAATGTTCCGTTTTTACAAAAAATATTATTTGTGTCGACTAATCGCTCCGTTTTGTTCATCACGTTTGGTTAAGGGAAAAAAAGTCATTAAAACGTGAACTTTTTTCCAAATTAACTCCATAATATCGACAGAAACATGGCAAACGATGTTTAGAATCAATCCTCAAGGTGTTTTTCACATATCTATCGACGATAAAATCCATCGTGGCAGTTTACTTTCTCTTCTGAAGAAATGGAAAGCGCATGGACCTACAGATTACGCACACAGGACACCGGGCGGGACACCAGGTAAATGTAGTCTCTTATGGTCAATCTTCCAATGATATGCCTACAAACACGTCACAATGCTGCAGACACCTCGGGGAATAGACAGAAAGCGCAGGCTCATTCCTGGCGCATTCACAGCCATATAAGGAGACATTGGATCACAGCGCCTTCAGAATCCGGGGCATTTCCTGTATGAAACTTCATCTTGTTTTCACCTGTTGCATTAGTTCTGGGGAACTCACAGATAATATCTTTGCAGTTTTGGAGACGTCAGAGTTTTGTCTTTCCAAGGCTGTCAATTCCATGCATAGTCGAGCATCTTTTCGTGACAAAATATTGCGCTTAAAACGGGCACGTCTTTTTATCCAATAATGACACAGCGCCCCCATAGGTTCAAGAGGTTAAGGCAAACCCTATTATCTGTGCAGGATCTCACTGCATGACCATGCTCACATGAGAAAATGGAGGAGACCAGGGGTGAAAGTATAATTAATTTGTTCCCGGTACTCAACCTCCTATATGTGCACGTGCTTGCACCAAACATTTTTATGGACCTAATCAAATAATTACATATAGAATATGTAATATAGAATAATTACATAAGATCTCTGTGGGTCTAGTCGTAAAGATTTCTCATTTAACTTTTAAAATATATTTCATTTAATTGTGGCATAAACACAACCAGTCGTGATGTTTTCATCTGACTGTCAAACAATCAAAGGGCTCCTTTACGAGGCTACCTGCATACGTTCATCCACTCACAACATATTCCCAGCCTCCAAACAGTAGTGAATGGAAAGAGACATTTTTTTTTGATTGTCATTAGGCTAGAATGTATTCTTCCACTGCTGTCTGCGCTCGTTTCGGTGTCAGCCACTCATCTCTGCCATGGCAAAATATCAGTGTTTTTCTTGAACCACATCTCGTTTTCAAGTCCATTTATCATTACCATGCAGTAATGATAAAAAGTGATCTAATTGTCAAGAAAACTGTAGGCTTTGTTTTAGTTATTGTGATAGGCTCATGTTTTACAGGTACGCCGTACCGGACCACGTTACTTTCACCCCTGGAGGAGACACACTCTTTTTTCCACCCCGGATGCCTCCCTCACTCCACTCTCCTGCCAAAGCCTTATCAGGTTTTCAGACAGGGGCAAAAGTCAGCATGTCAGCCCTCCCTCTGGTCTCACCAAAACAGCTTTTTTGTTTCCTGTTTTGCATTAATACGTGTCACATATCAGTTTGCAAACAATGAATAAAAAAAAGTATATTTGAGTGAATAAACCCGCGCACAAAAATGGTCTCTTTTTAGCTTTCTTCAGTTCGGCAGCTCCAAAAATGCAGGTATTGCAGTGCTTTCTGTGGTGGTGCGGCAGCCTGCGCAAAATACAGAGCGTAAGGGTTGGAAATGTTCTCTAATTGCGCCGCCATAGGCTCAGTGTTCTGTCACTCATGGGGGACACTACGTCACTGCCAAATCTCCAGGGAGACCTTGAAAATTCAAGCCCCTTAGGTGCTGACAGATTTACATTAGAATTACCCATCCAAGAAGGCTCAAGGTCATTGGCCACAGATAAAATGACATCAAAACACGTTATATCTACCGTAGCTTTGATTGGACTGATCATGTCACCATCATACTTTCAAAATCTTAGCTAGCAAGCAGTCATCTTCATGAATGAAGTCAACAATCTACTGGCAAATCCTTTTCAATCCTTGTCAAATGAAGAGAACTTATAAATAAAATGAATCGGTGCTCATCGGCCATCAACATAATACAAGTTAGAAAACGCAAATTCAACAATAAGTTGTTTGGAAGGAATCAGTGGCTAACTGCAAGCGTTGCAAAGCAATTCACTAGCCTTCTAGTCAGTGGAGAGGGTGTGGTTTAACTTATTTGGGACTGGGGGGCAGTATTGAGTAGCTCGGATGAATAAGGTGCCTAGAGTAAACTGCCTGCTACTCAGGCCCAGTTGCTAATATATGCATATTTTTAGTAGATTTGGATAGAAACCACTCTGAAGTTTCTAAAACTGTTTGAATGATGTCTGTGTATAACAGAACTCATATAGCAGGCAAAAACCTGAGAAAAAATCCAACCAGGAAGTGGGATATCTGAGGTTTGTAGTTTTTCAAATCATTGCCTATCGAATATACAGTGTCTATGGGGTCATATTGCACTTCCTACGGCTTCCACTAGATGTCAACAGTATTTAGAACCTTGTTTGATTCTTCTACTGTGAAGGAGGGGGGAATGGGAGCTGAACGAGTCAGAGGTCTGCCAGAGTGGCATGAGCTGATCACGCGCTCCCACGTAGGAGGTAGCTGCGTTCCATTGCAATTCTACAGACAAAGGAATTCTCCGGTTGAAACATTGAAGACTTATGATAAAAACATCCTAAAGATT
This sequence comes from Oncorhynchus nerka, assembly GCF_034236695.1. Classification (NCBI taxonomy): domain Eukaryota; kingdom Metazoa; phylum Chordata; class Actinopteri; order Salmoniformes; family Salmonidae; genus Oncorhynchus; species Oncorhynchus nerka. The sequence continues at coordinate 1,038,621 of NC_088414.1, read as the reverse complement.
GATTCTATACTTTGTTTGACATGTTTCTATGAACTGTAATATGACTTTTCTTCTGAACTTTCGCCTGAACTTGTCCGCGCGTCGTGAGTTTGGATTGTGTACTAAATGCGCGAACAAAAAGGAGGTATTTGTACATAAATGATGGACTTTATCGAACAAATCAAACATTTATGGAACTGGGATTCCTGGGAGTGAATTCTGATGAAGATCATCAAAGGTAAGTGAATATTTATAATGCTATTTATGAATAATGTTGACTACCCAACATGGCGGATATCTGTATGGCTTGTTTTGTTCTCTGAGCGCTGTACTCAGATTATTGCATGGTGTGCTTTTTCCGTAAAGCTTTTTTAAAATCTGATGCAGCGGTTGCATTAAGGAGAAGTGGATCTAAAAATCCATGCACAACACTTGTATCTTTTAGCAATGTTTATTATGAGTATTTCTGTAAATTGATGTGGCTCTCTGCAAAATCACCGGATGTTTTGGAACTATTGATCGTAACGCGCCAATGTAAACTGAGATTTTTGATATAAATATGAACTTTATCAAACAAAACATACATGTTTTGTGTAACATGAAGTCCTATGAGTGTCATCTGATGAAGATCATCAAAGGTTAGTGATTAATTTGATCTCTATTTGTGCTTTTTGTGACTCCTCTCTTTGGCTGGAAAAATTGCTGTTTTTCTGTGACTAGGTACTGACCTAACATAATCGTTTGGTGTACTTTCAACGTAAAGACTTTTTGAAATCGGACACTGTGGCTGGATTTACAACAAGTTTATCTTTAAAATAGTGTGAAATACTTGTATGTTTGAGTAATTTTATTTTTGGGATTTCTGTTGTTTTGAATTTGGCACCCTGCACTTTCACTGGGTGTTGTTGAGGTGGGACACTACCACCTAATAGACACTAATACTAAGGTCAGGGAGTGACAGAAAGCTTGCATGAAGTGGCATGACGACCTTGGTCTCATTTTTGAGGATGAGAAATGGGGAAAGCTCTTTTTACATGCTCAGCGTCTTTCATTTAACACAAGGCACAAGTTAATGCGATTCAATATTTTACATAGGGTCTACTTTACACCAGAGACACTGTACAAGATCAATTCTAAATATTACATTTCTTGACCAAGGTGTAAAACGGGAGTGGGCACACTTATGCATATGTTTTTGTCCTGCCCTGAACTAAGCAATTATTGGAAAGACATTATTCAGAGTTTATAATTATCACAGGTCACTAATATGACGGTATCACTCTAGATCCTTCTTGGAGATGATTCTGTTCTACCAGTTAATATTTGTAGCAAAACCAGATTCATTAAATTGGCAGTCATTGCAGCCAATAAATGCACAGCTATTATATGGAAGAGTGACACTCCGCCAAGCAAGCAGATGTGGCTAAAAGAACCATCTTCCTATATTCCATCTGAAAAAATGATGTACAATTTACTCAACTTTTTATGGCTGCAGGGGCAGTATTGAGTAGCTTGGATGAAAAGGTGCCCATTGTAAACGGCCAGCTCCTCAGTCTCAGTTGCTAATATATGCATATTTTTATTAGTATTGGCTAGAAAACACTCTGACGTTTCTAAAACTGTTTGAATTATGTCTGTGAGTATAAAATAACTCATATAGCAGGCAATAACCTGAGAAATTCCACTTCCTGTTTAGTTTTTTCTGGGGGTGGCAGAATTTCAACCAAGCTCTCATTGAAATTACAGTGAGATATGGATGAGTTTTCACTTCCTACGCCTTCCACTAGATGTCAACAGTCAATAGAACTTTGTCTGTTGACTCTGATGTGAAGGGGGGTCGAATGACACAGGAAATAGTCACCACTGCCACGAGTTGACCATGCTTTCACCAGGCGCGTTCACAGATGAAGGACCTGCGTTCCATCGCTCATCTGAAGTCATTCTAATTCTCCGGTTGGAACGTTATTCAAGATATACGTAAACAACATTCTAAAGATTGATTCAGTACATCGTTTGACATGTTTCTACTGACTGTTACGGAACTTTTGGACATTTCGTCACGTTATAGTGGACGCGCTTTGTGACTTTGGAATTGTTTACCAAACGCGCTAACCAAAGTAGTTCATTGGACATAAATAACGGACATTTTCGTACAAATCAAGCATTTATTGTGGACCTGGGATTCCTAGGAGTGCATTCTGATGAAGTTCATCAAAGGTAAGGAAACATTTATGTATTTTCAGGTTTCTGTTGACTCCAACATGGTGGCTAATTTGGCGTCTGTTCTGAGCGCCGTCTCAGATTGTTGCATGTGTTGCTTTTTCCGTAAACTTAAAAAAAAATCGGACACAGCGGTTGCTTTAAGGAGAGGTATATCTATAATTCCATGTGTATAACTTGTATTATCATCTACATTTATGATGAGTATTTCTGTTGAAACGATGTGGCTATGCAAAATCACTTGATGTTTTTGGAACAAGTGAATCTAATAAGCCAATGTAAACTCCGATTTTTCGTATATAAATATGAACTTTATCAAACAAAACATGCATGTATTGTGTAACATGAAGTCCTGTGAGTGTCATCTGATGAAGATAATTCAAGGTTAGTGATTAGTTTTATCTTTATTTCTGTTTTTCGTGAATGCTATATTTCGTTGGAAAATGGCTGTGCTTATTGTGGTTTGGTGGAGACCTAACATAATAGTTTGTAGTGCTTTCGCTGAAAAGCCTACTTGAAATCGGACACTTTTCACAACAAGATTACCTTTAAATTGATATAAAACACATGTTTGTTTTAGGAATTGTAATTATGAGATTTCTGTGGTTTGAATTTGGCGCCCTCTATTTTCACTGGTAGTTGTCATATCGATCCCGGTATTGGGATTGCCGCCATAACCAGTTAATAAACCCTTAGAATTTACTGATCTCTGGGTGGACTTTCAGCAGTTTCTAGAGATGTCACCTTAGTTGCCTCGTTACTACTTTCTTCCTTAATATATTATTATTATTATTTGTTTTTCCGATGAATAATTTATTTTCTAGCATTGAATGTAAAGGGCACGCTTTTTCTTTTTTGTTGTTAATCAGTGAAGCTAATACCAGTAGAGGGGAGGGAGGGGGGTGTTCATGTGTTGGGGGGAAGCGTTTTGCACGATGTGCTCCCATGTAGCATGGTGTTTTGTGTAGGTGGAAGGAATAATGGGACATTATCTGTGTCATATTTTGATGAATGTTAAATTGTAAAAAAATAAAAAAATAATAAAAAATGCCAATAAATATATTTTACAAAAAAAAATGTATTACAAATAAAAAAACAAATACCTTATTTACATGAGTATTCAGACCATTTGCTAAGAGACTCGAAATTGAGCTGAGGTGCATCCTGTTTCCATTGATCATCCTTGTGATGTTTCGACAACTTGATTGGAGTCCACTTGTGGTTGTCACGTCTAATCAAGGTGGGTGGAATCAGGCGCAGAGAGCAGATAGCGATATAAAGTTTATTCTCCGTTGAACAAAACAAACACGGTGAACCCAAACACACACAGGGTGAAATTATCCAACACAGGATAACAGAGTAACCGGAGAATAAGAAACACAAAAACACCGATAGACGAAAATAATGACAACATAAACAATCCCGCACAAAACAAGGGTGGGACAACCTACAATATATACAGACACTAATTAACTAAACAACACACAGGTGCAACCAATCAGACAAAACCAACAGATAAACGAAAAGGGATCGGTAGTGGCTAGTAGGACGGTGACGACGACCGCCGAGCACCGCCCGAACGGGTAGGAGAGCCAACCTCGGCGGAAGTCGTGACAGTGGTAATGTTATGTTTGGGGCAAATCCAATACAAAACATTACTGAGTACCACTCTCCATATTTTCAAGCATAGTGGTGGCTGTATCATTTTATGAGTATGCTTGTAATCGTTAAGGTCTGGGAGTTTTTCAGGATAGAAAAGAAACGTAATGAGGCACAGGCAAAATTCTAGAGGAAAACCTGGCTCCATCTGCTTTCCACCAGACACTGGGAGATGAATTCACCTTACAGCACGACAATAACCTAAAACACAAGGCCAAATCTACACGGGAGTGGCTGAGTTAGAGTTACAGTTTTGATTGGAATCTGCTTGAAAATCTATGGCAAGACCTGAAAATGGTTGTCAAGAAATGACCAACAAGATCCTCTGGTCTGATGAAACCAAGATTGAACTCTTTGGCCTGAACGCCAAACGTCACATCTGGAGGAAACCTGACACCATCCCTACGGTGAAGCATGGTGGTGGCAGCATCATGCTGTGGGGATGTATTTCAGCAGCAGGAATGAGGGAGACTCGTTAGGAATGAGGGAGACTCGTCAGGAATGAGGTAGAGATGAACGGAGCAAAGTACAGAGAGATCCTGCTCCACAGCGCTCAGGGACCACAGACTGGGTCGAAGGTTCACCTTCCAACAGGACAACGACCCTAAGCACACAACCAAGACAATGCAGGAGTGACTTTGGGACAAGCCTCAAATGTCCTTCAGTGGCCTAGCCAGAGCCAGGACCTGAACCCAATCAAACATCTCTGGGGACCTGAAAATAGCTGTGCAATGACGCTCCCCTTCAGACCTTACATAGCTTGAGAGGATCTGCAGAGAAGAATGTGAGAAACTCCAAAAATACAGGCATGCCAATCTTGTAGCGTCATACACCAGAAGACTCGAGGCTGTAATCACAGCCAAAGGTGCGTCATCAAAGTACTGAGTCAAGGGTATGAATACTTATGTAAATGTTATTTCAGTTTTGAAAAATAAACCTGTTTTTGCTTTGACATTATGGGCTATTGTGTGTAGGTTGATGAGGGGGGAAAAAACAATTTAATACAATTTAGAGTAAGGCTGTAACATAACAAAATGTGGAAGAAGTCAAGGTGTCTGAATACTTTTCAGAATTAACTGCATGTCATTTGACATAGGTGGTTATTTCACACAGTTATGCCACATTTATGACCTCTTTATAAAGCATGACATATGGCTATTTAGAACACATTCATGTAGTGTTCATGAAGCCTTTATAAGCTGCATGTCATTTAAAGCGGGACCGAATACAGTCCTAAATGAGATTTCTGTATTTCATTTTCAATACATTTGCAAAAATGCCAAACATTTTCACTTTGTCATTATGGGTTAGTGTGTAGATGGGTGAGAAAAAATATATTTAATTCATGTTGAAAACCTTCAATAGTGAACATACTAGCAATACACTGGCTACTGTTGAAAGTCTGCAAAAAGAAAGCTACAAAATGTGTCTGTGCTGATATCTGTTTTGGAACGTTTGTCTTAAAGGGGCAGCGTCCTATTTTCAAATCGTCTCAAAATGACATACTTTAGAAAACAAATGAATGCAATTGACACAATGTGGTTCTAAAGAATAGAGTAATGACTTGCTGTCACGGTTGTCATAAGAACGGGACCAAAGCGCAGCGGATGTTGAGTTCCACATATTGAATACAAAGAGAAACTTAAACAAAACAAAATAGACAAACAACTAAAACGTGACTACGTGGTGCACATGCACAAACACAAAACAATATCCCACAAACACAGGTGGGAAAAATAGCTACTTAAATATGATCCCTAATTAGAGACAACGATTACCAGGTGCCTCTAATTGGGAATCGAACACAACATTGAAATTATAAACTAGATTACCCCCTAGTCACACCCTGACCTACTACACCATAGAGAAACAAGGGCTCTCTATGGTCAGGGCGTGACAGTACCCCCAAAGGTGCGGACTCCGGCCGCAAAACCTGAAACCAAATGGGGGGGTGACTAGTGTCGGTGGCGGCTCCGGTGCGGGTCGTAGCCCCCCCCAAGACCCAGATCTGACCATGGCGCCGGGCTGAACGCCGTGCCTGGACTGGGCACCGGCGCAGAGGAGGGCTCTGGCCCTGGAGCTGGGTGGACACCGTGCCTGGACTGGGCATCGGCGCAGAAGAAGGCTCCGGCCATGGAGCTGGGCTGGCCGCCGTGCCTGGACTGGGAACCGGCGCAGAGGAAGGCTCCTGCCATGGAGCTGGACTGGACACCAGTGCAGAGGAAGGCGCCTTTCCTGGAAGCTCCGGACCGTTGACCCTCGCTGGAGGTTCCGGACCGTGGACCGTCACTGGAGGTTCCGGACCGTGGACCGTCGCTGGAGGTTCCGGACCGTGGACCGTCGCAGGAGGTTCCGGACCGTGGACCGTCGCAGGAGGTTCCGGACCGTGGACCGTCGCAGGAGGTTCCGGACCGTGGACCGTCGCAGGAGGTTCCGGACCGTGGACCGTCGCAGGAGGTTCCGGACCGTGGACCGTCGCAGGAGGTTCCGGACCGTGGACCGTCCCAGGAGGTTCCGGACCATGGACCGTCGCAGGAGGTTCCGGACCGGGAACCGTCGCCAGAAGCTCTGGACTGGGAACCGTCGCCCGAAGCTCTGTACTGTGAATGCGCACTGGAGGCCTAGTGTGTGGAGCCGGTACAGGTGGCACCGGACTGGTGACACGCACCTCCGAGCGAGTGCTGGGAGAAGGCACAGGACGTACCGGACTGGGGAGGCAAACTAGAGTCCAGATTTGTGGAGCCGGTACAGGTTTCACCAGACTGCTAACTGGATCCTCTGGTCGAATGTTAGCAGAATATACTTGTACATCATCTCTCTCCTCTCTCTCTCTCCCAACTTCTCCATCGCCTCCCTGATGGTCTCTGGTTCTTCAGGGAGAGTGCGGGGACCTGGCACAGAACGTACCGGACAGGGGACACGCACTTCAAGACGAGTGTGCTGCAGAATTCTCATCGCTACCACCTCTCTCCGGAATCTTTCATGGAATTCCTCTTCCGACTCCTACACAGGCTCTGGCACTCTCCGCTGCTCAACCGCCAGCTCCATGTGACTCCCCCCCCCAAAAGTATATTGGGGTTTCTTTGGCAGCGGACTGACTACACGCTCCTCATGGCGAGTGCGAGGAACCGGCACAGGACATACCAGGCTGAAGAGGCGCACAGGAGATCTGGTGCATGGACGGTGATACTCCCCGGCCTGCGTCCAGGGTCCTTTTCCATCCAGGATCTCCTCCCAAGTCCACTCCTCCTGTACATGCTGATTGGTCCATTTTTGGTGGGATCTTCTGTCACGATTGTCGTATGAGTGAGACCAAGGGGCAGTGTGAATAGAGTTCCATATATTTATTTATATTTATAAACTGAAACTCACCAAAACAAAACAATAAAGCATAAACGAAAAGTGAAGCTACTGGTGTGCACTCAGGCAACTCAATGTAGACAAGATCCCACAAACACAAATGAGGACATGGCTACCTAAAATATGATCCGCAATCAGACAACTATAAACAGCTGTCTCTGATTGGGAACCATATCAGGCCAACATAGACATACAAAAACCTAGATGACCCACCCTAGTCACTATCACACCCCAACCAACATAGAGAATAAACAGCTTACTATGGTCAGGGCGTGACAGTATCTTATATTGTCAGTTTTCATTACACATGTGGCAACATACCTAGTGACAACTCAAATCGCTTTGAAAAAGAACCTTCTAATTAGCCTTTTCTTACCAACTGAAAGCCTGTAGCCGACATAACAAAACAATGTTTACATGTCACGCCCTGGTCTAAGTATTTTGTGTTTATCTTTATGTATTGGGTCAGGCCAGGGTGTGGCATGGAGTTTTTCTATTGTGGTGTGTTTTGTCTGGGGGTTTTGGTGTGTATGTTAGTGGGATTGTAGCTTAGTCGGGTGTTCTAGGAAAGTCTATGGCTGTCTGGAGTGGTTCTCAATCAGAGGCAGGTGTTTATCGTTGTCTCTGATTGGGAACCATATTTAGGCAGCCATATTCTTTGGTTGTATTGTGGGTGATTGTTCTTAGTGTCTTGATGTCCTTATTCTGTGTTAGTTTGCACCAGTTTAGGCTGTTTCGGTTTTCATTACGTTTATTGTTTTGTTAAGTTTGTGTTTTGATTCGTGTTACGTTGTTTTATTAAACATGGATCGAAATCTACACGCTGCAGTTTGGTCCGACTCTCCTTCACCATATGAAAACCGTGACATTACATTAAATATTGTTTAGATAATCAAATAATATAATTGAAACTTAAATAAACAATTTCCAGAATCGACTGCAAAAATAGCCTACATTTATTTACTAGTCCAACACTCTAACCACTAGGCTACCCTGCCACCCCAGTATCAACAAATTAAACCCAGGAATGTTTTCAAATTTCAACTGATTTCATATCATCTGAGTTATTTTAAAAGAACACATAATAGAATTGGCTTGCTCCGGTCCCTCTATGTGCTGTATGTAGATGGAAGGCTCTGGTCATGCTCATTGAAAAATGTTTCATTCCCTATGTTTCTGTCTCCTACAGAGGGACAGTCTCCAAGCTCCACTTCAGGAAAGCCACCATTACACATGCTGGCTCCTACACATGCGAAGCCTTCAATAACTTGGGAAAAATCAGCACCATCGGTAACATGACAGTCCTCCATGATAAGACCATTCATATACAATGTTTTAACCTTAATAATGTCATGACAACTAACTGAAGAGGTAGTATGTGAGAATGGATGTGTTGTGGTCATGGGGGCTTTGTAACTGAATTAGTGGCATTGAGGTCTCCCTCATCAGAACCAGACTGGAAATGTGTTTGAGGGTTAGAGTTAATGACCTTTAAGTGGCTTTGTCCACTCCTCATAAAGCGACATATTAAAAGGCTATGACTTCGAGGCTATGGTTGCTCTGTGGGAAAGAACTCTTCACCCTGTGTTTTTTTTAATCAATAGTGGACAGCAGTTTTACAGTTTCTAGCCTGACTTTGCTGCTTGGTGGTAATAGACACCACTTTCTATGGCATATCCCTTACCAATCCAAGATAAAAGGGCCTTTATTGTAAGCTGTTGTTAACGGCTTCATTACCACAGGTAAGTCTGAACATGCAAGAGTTTGATTTCACGACAAGTTTTATGAGTTGTGGTGTCCAGATAAATACTGCAGCATCACTAGGGATACAGGTATAAACTCTGGCTGTGCCAACAATGTAACTTTCCAAAAGCAGAGTCAGATCTTTTGTTCTGCCCTGGAGCACTTATTCATTATGTGCTCTGCCTTCTCGCCAAAAAACTCTGATGTTGATCAACTTCTGGCTGATAGAGAAAAACCCTGGGGCCTTTAATATTGCAGCTGAGTAATGCTCGGGCCCACGCTGGCTCCAAGTCTACATCCTCTCCTTTACTTCCCGCAATTTTGCAACATTGCAACAGTGATCAGTTTGCGGGCCAGTTTAAAGCTGCCACTTAATCACTTTTTTTCAATTAGCCAGTAGTACTTCTCTGAACAGCTGCCAAGGGAGAGAAAAAAGCAATTTCATCCACCTCTTGTCTGAGGCATAAGCACAGCAAGGTCAAGCGGAAGGAGCTCTGGGAAGCAGCTGATGCCAAACACGACTAGCCCTGCTCAATGTGGACAGCTGGAAGACTGACTCAGCATTCAGCACTCATTGTGTCTTTCTTTATTATGTTGCTGGCAGTGGCATGTGATATGCAGTATCTTGTCATGTCAGGTTTTGGAGGGACGTCTCGTTCTCTACTCACATTGGGCCTATTGACACACAGATTTGACTGGCAGCCTAAGGGCTGGCAACACATGAGCACATCAGTGAGAACATACTGTGTCACATACTGTATCATCAGCTATTACAGGTATTCCCAAACTGGGGTACTGGGGGTACGCGCAATGCCGTCGGGGGTAAGCCAAATAGAAATGTGATTCTCACCTGAGATGCCTCGTTTCACTGCCAAAAATAAAATTACATCTAGTGTTCAGCGAAATAACAACACAATGTCAAATACAGGTAGCCTAGTCAAATAATGAACATTAACCGTTACTCTTTCGCAGGAATTGCACTAACGGTCCTTATGGAGCCAAACGTAGCTGCTGCTCATTCCGTTTGCTCTAAAATGAATGGTTAAAAAAAAGAAAGGCCCGCGTCCATAGAGACACATACCAGCTCTACTGGTAGTACTGATATGACCAGCAGAACTACACTTGCACCTGTTGACAACACAAGTTGTTCTGCTTCCACGAGCACATCCAATGCTAGCATCAGTAATTCTACATTTGTTGTTAGGCCTGCTAGCATGGACACTGACAGTTGTGAGTCTGATGCAGCCGAAAAGCTACTGCCCCCTTACCCGGGAAAGCACCGAACAGACAGGGACGTTGGACCATCGATGAGGTGCAAATATGATGAGAATTACATTGATTTGGGGTTCACTTATATTGGGAGGAGTTCCTTTCCTCAGCCACAGTGTGTTTTATGTGCAAAAGTACTATCTCAGAACTCTTGCGCAGACATTTAGAAACAGAACATGCCCATTTTAAAATAAGCCACAGGAGTTTTTGAGTGAGAATTAAGACGATTAGTAAGACATGTATAAAAGCAACAGATACCATTAATAAGAAGGGGCTAGAAGCATGTTATATGGTGAGCTACTGAGCGGCTAGGACAGGCAAGCCCCATGCTATTATGGAGGACTTCATTATTCCTGCTGCCACGGATATGGCTGGGACAATGCTTAAATATGGCTGGGACACTGCAAAAAACTATACAGACAACGTCTTTATCAAACAACACTGTTTCCCGACGCATTAGTGGCATGGCAGGAAATGTTTTGAAACAATTACTGCTTTGCATACAAGCCACGGAATTATATGCATTACAGCTGGATGAGTCAACAGACGTGGCAGGCCTGGCACAGCTCCTGGTATATGTCCGTTACGTTTGTGGTGGGTCAATTAAGGAAGACATCCTCTTCTGCAAACCACTGGAAACTGGACAACAGGAGAGGATATTTTTTAAGTACTGGGTAGCTTTGTGACATCAAATGGACTTTGGTGGTCAAGATATGTTGTTATCTGTACTGATGGCACATAAGCCATGACAGGGAGACATAGTGGAGTGGTAATGCACGTGCAAGCAGCTGCTCCCGATGCCATTTGGGTCCACTGCAGCATCCACCGAAAGGCTCTTGCTGCTTAGGGAGTGCGAGACGTTTTGGACACTACAGTGAAAATGCTTAACTTTGTTAAAGCAAGGCCCCTACCCTGAACTCTTGTGTATTTTCTGAACTATGCAATAAAATGGGCAGTGACCGTGTAACGCTTTTACAACATACAGAAGTGTGCTGGTTATCAAGGGGCAAAGTATTGATCCGTTTTGAATTGAGAGACGAGCTTAAAGTTTTCTTTACTGACCAATGTTCACTTGTCTGACCGCTTGCATGATGACGAGTTTCTCACACGACTGGACTGTTTGGGTGATGTTTTTTCTCCCTTGAATTATCTGAATCTAGGTTTACAGGGACTCTCTGAAAAATTGAGGCTAAGATTAAGAAGTTGGCGCTCTTCTCTGTCGGAACCCCGTTCCGCTAGCGGAACCCCTCGCCAACAGCCAATGAAATTGCAGGGCGCCAAATACAAATCAACAGAAATCTCATAAATCAAATTTCTCAAACATACAAGTATTAGGCACCATTTTAAAGATAGAATTCTCGTTAATCCAGCCACAGTGATTTCAAAAATGCTTTGCAGAAGCTCCCCAAACGATTATATTAGGTCACCACCAACTCACAGAAAAACCCAGCCATTTGTCCAGCCAAAGAGAGGAGTCTCAAAAAGCACAAATAGAGATAAGATTAATCACTAACCTTTGATGATCTTCATCAGATGACACTCATAGGAATTCATATTACACAATACATGTATGTTTTGTTCGGTAAAGTTCATATTTATATCCAAAAATCTTATTTTACATTAGCGTGTTACGTTCAGTCGTTCCAAAACATGGAGTGATATTGCAGAGAGCCACATGAATTCACAGAAATACTCATTATAAATGTCGATGAAAATACAATTTTTAGACATGGAAATATAGACACATTTCTCCTTAATGCAACCACTGTGTCAGAATTCAAAAAAACTTTACGGAAAAAGCATAATCGGAGAACGGCGCTCAGAGTCCAAACCAGCCAGAGAAATATCCCCCATGTTGGGTAGTCAACATTATTCATAAATATCATTAGAAATATTCACTTACCTTTGATGATCTTCATCAGAATTAACTCCCAGGAATCGCAGTTTGACAATAAATGCTTGTTTTGTTCGATAATGTCCAACATTTATGTCCATTCATGTCCAATAGCTTCTTTTGTTAGGGCGTTTGGTAAACAAATCCAAAAGCGCGATCTGGTCCATTCGGACAAAACGTTCAAAAAGTTATATTTACAGGTCGAAGAAACTTGTCAAACTAAGTATAGAATCAATCTTTAGGATGTTTTTATCATAAAAGTTCAATAATGTTCCAACCGGAGAATTCCTATGTCTGTAGAGAAGTAATGGAATGACAGCTACCTCTCAAGTGAAAGTGCTATATCCCCCCCCAAGCAGACACATCGATGGCTCTGAACAAACTTTATTTGACTCTTTGCAAACTGGAATCCATTTATCCGGAGGCTGCTTTCATTGTAGCTGGGGATTTTAACAAGGCTAATCTGAAAACAAGACTCCCTAAATTTTATCAGCATATCGATTGCGCAACCAGGGGTGGAAAAACCTTGGATCATTGTTACTCTAACTTCCGCAACGCATATAAGGCCCTGCCCCGCCCTCCTTTCGGAAAAGCTGACCACGACTCCATTTTGTTGATCCCTGCCTACAGACAGAAACAAAAAAAAGAAGCTCCCAGGCTGAGGTCTGTCCAACGCTGGTCCGACCAAGCTGACTCCACACTCCAAGACTGCTTCCATCACGTGGACTGGGATATGTTTCGTATTGCGTCAGATAACAACATTGACGAATACGCTGATTCGGTGTGCGAGTTCATTAGAACGTGCGTTGAAGATGTCGTTCCCATAGCAACGATTAAAACATTCCCTAACCAGAAACCGTGGATTGATGGCAGCATTCGCGTGAAACTGAAAGCGCGAACCACTGCTTTTAATCAGGGCAAGGTGACTGGTAACATGACCGAATACAAACAGTGCAGCTATTCCCTCCGCAAGGCAATCAAACAAGCTAAGCGTCAGTATAGAGACAAAGTAGAATCTCAATTCAACGGCTCAGACACAAGAGGTATGTGGCAGGGTCTACAGTCAATCACGGATTACAAAGAGAAAACCAGCAGCGTCACGGGCCAGGATGTCTTGCTCCCAGGCAGACTAAATAACTTTTTTGCCCGCTTTGAGGACAATACAGTGCCACTGACACGGCCTGCAAAGAAAACATGCGGACTCTCCTTCACTGCAGCCGAGGTGAGTAAGACATTTAAACGTGTTAACCCTCGCAAGGCTGCAGGCCCAGACGGCATCCCCAGCCGCGCCCTCAGAGCATGCGCAGACCAGCTGGCCGGTGTGTTTACGGACATATTCAATCAATCCCTATATCAGTCTGCTGTTCCCACATGCTTCAAGAGGGCCACCATTATTCCTGTTCCCAAGAAAGCTAAGGTAACTGAGCTAAACGACTACCGCCCCGTAGCACTCACTTCCGTCATCATGAAGTGCTTTGAGAGACTAGTCAAGGACCATATCACCTCCACCCTACCTGACACCCTAGACCCACTCCAATTTGCTTACCGCCCAAATAGGTCCACAGACGATGCAATCTCAACCACACTGCACACTGCCCTAACCCATCTGGACAAGAGGAATACCTATGTGAGAATGCTGTTCATCGACTACAGCTCGGCATTCAACACCATAGTACCCTCCAAGCTCGTCATCAAGCTCGAGACCCTGGGTCTCGACCCCGCCCTGTGCAACTGGGTATTGGACTTCCTGACGGGCCGCCCCCAGGTGGTGAGGGTAGGCAACAACAGCTCCACCCCGCTGATCCTCAACACTGGGGCCCCACAAGGGTGCGTTCTGAGCCCTCTCCTGTACTCCCTGTTCACCCACGACTGCGTGGCCACGCACGCCTCCAACTCAATCATCAAGTTTGCGGACGACACAACAGTGGTAGGCTTGATTACCAACAACGACGAGACGGCCTACAGGGAGGAGGTGAGGGCCCTCGGAGTGTGGTGTCAGGAAAATAACCTCACACTCAACGTCAACAAAACTAAGGAGATGATTGTGGACTTCAGGAAACAGCAGAGGGAACACCCCCCTATCCACGTCGATGGAACAGTAGTGGAGAGGGTAGCAAGTTTTAAGTTCCTCGGCATACACATCACAGACAAACTGAATTGGTCCAATCACACAGACAGCATCGTGAAGAAGGCGCAGCAGCGCCTCTTCAACCTCAGGAGGCTGAAGAAATTTAGCTTGTCACCAAAAGCACTCACAAACTTCTACAGATGCACAATCGAGAGCATCCTGGCGGGCTGTATCACCGCCTGGTATGGCAACTGCTCCGCCCACAACCGTAAGGCTCTCCAGAGGGTAGTGAGGTCTGCTCAACGCATCACCGGGGGCAAACTACCTGCCCTACCCGATGTTACAGGAAGGCCATAAAGATCATCAAGGACAACAACCACCCGAGCCACTGCCTGTTCACCCCGCTATCATCCAGAAGGCGAGGTCAGTACAGGTGCATCAAAGCTGGGACCGAGAGACTGAAAAACAGCTTCTATCTCAAGGCCATCAGACTGTTAAACAGCCACCACTAACATTGAGTGGCTGCTGCCAACACACTGACACTGACACTGACTCAACTCCAGCCACTTTAATAATGGGAATTGATGGGAAATGATGTAAATATATCACTAGCCACTTTAAACAATGCTACCTAATATAATGTTACATACCCTACATTATTCATCTCATATGCATACGTATATACTGTACTCTATATCATCGACTGCATCCTTATGTAATACATGTATCATTAGCCACTTTAACTATGCCACTTTGTTTACATACTCATCTCATATGTATATACTGTACTCGATACCATCTACTGTATCTTGCCTATGCTGCTCTGTACCATCAGTCATTCATATATCTTTATGTACATATTCTTTATCCCCTTACACTGTGTATAAGACAGTAGTTGTGGAATTGTTAGTTAGATTACTTGTTGGTTATTACTGCATTGTCGGAACTAGAAGCACAAGCATTTCGCTACACTCACATTAAACATCTGCTAACCATGTGTATGTGACAAATACATTTTGATTTGATTGATTTGATTTGACAATGCCAAGAACAAAATGTCAGCTGATGTCTTAAGGAACTAAATAATGCAGTCAACTAGATACTCCATGGATTGGATCAGCTAGAGCTGTCATCTCCCTCCAATGAATAAACTTCGTCATATGTTCTCCTCTATTACTTCATAATGAATATGCAGGCCTTGATTCAACACTCCATTGATTTGTGGTACTTATGTCTGAGTAGTTTCCCCTCAAGGTTTTCCATTTAAGTAGCCCTTTTCTTGCAACTTGAAACCACAGGCCATCATTAGCCCGTCCATGCAGACCCTCCTCTGTGTTCGCCGGGGCTTTTCATTTGTTTACCCTGAAAGGAAGCCATTTCTCAGTATTTCCTGGGACATAATGACCTGCATTAGCCAATTGTAGCTGGGAATTGATGAGGCTTGATTATAGATGTCGGCATAGCATTGGAAGGCCACACAGTATGTATAATGCATGTTGGTCATTTCCTCAAATCGTTTAGACATTGTAATCAAATCTGTCATATTCACCAAAACATTTCATAAGATTAGGTTGTATCATTCGAGAATTATCTCTATTCTAAGTTACAGCTTTCAAAGTTCTTGACATTTTCCATATTGACTGAGCTTCATGTCTTAAAGTAATGATAGACTGACTTTTCTCTTTGCTTATTTGAGCTGTTCTTTCCATAACATGGACTTTGTCATTTACCAAAAAGGTCTATCTTCTGTACAGCACCCCTACCTTGTCACAACACAACTGATTGGTTCAAACGCATTAAGAAGGAAAGAAATTCCACTATTTAACCTAAGCAAGCACACCTGTTAATTGAAATACATTCCATACCTCATGAAGCTGGTTGAGAGAATGCCAAGAGTGTACAAAGCTGTCATCAGGGCAAAGTGTGGCTACTTTGAAGAATCTAAAACACTTTTTTTGTTTACTACATGATTCCGTATGTGTTATTTCAAAAGTGTTGATGTCTTCACTATTATTCTACAATGTAGAAAATAGTCAAAATAAAGGAAAAAAAACCTTGAATGAGTAAGTGTGTCAACTTTTTACTGTGTGTGTGTGTGTGAGAAATGGGTAAAACAGTAAGTAAACATTATTAAATTGATGTACATAGGGAAGTAGCCTCTAAGGTGCAGAGTAGAGTAACCGGGTGGTAGCCGTCTGGTGACCGTGACAACTAGGTTGTTGGGTGGAGGCCAGCTAGTGATGACTATTTACCAGTCTAATGGCCTCGAGATATATAAGCTTTTTTCAGTCTCTCAGTCTCAGCTTTGATTAACCTGCACTGACCTACTGGATGATAGTGGGATGAACAGGTCCTTGATGATCTTCTTGGCCTTCCTGTGACACCGGGTGCTGTAGATGTCCTGGAAGGCAGGCAGTGTGCTCCCGGTGATGCATTTGGCAGACGGCACCACCCTCTGGAGAGCCCTGCGGTTGCAGACGGTGCAGATGCCGTACCAGGGGTTACACAGCCGACAGGATGCTCTCAACGGTGCATCTGTAAAAGTTTGTGAGGGTCTTAGGGTCCAGGACAAATTTCTCCAGCTTCCTGAGTTTGAAGAGGCATGCCTTCTTCACCACACTGTCTGTGTTGGTGAAGCATTTCAGATTGTCAGTGATGTGTACGCTGAGGAACTTGAAGCTTTTCACCTTCTCCACTGCTTCCCTTTCGATGTGGATGGGGGGGTGTTTTTTTCCTCACCTCCTCCCAGTAGGCTGTCTCGTCGTTGTTGGTAATCAGGCCTACCATTGTGACCCTGCTATCTCTGCACTAATTAGACAGCAGCAGGACAGGCGACTGCCTCCTGAACTCCCAAAGCCCTCTCTCCCTGTTTGCCCCTATCCTCTACAGCTGCTGTGAAGAGAAGGGTTCATGCCCATCCTTGAACCCAGGTTTTCCCTTGTGAAATATAATTGTGTTGTGGTGTACACATTCCGGGTTGGAGCGAGCGGTCGCATCCGCGCTTCGGTCTGCTTCGGTCTGCAGGTTGTATAACTTTTCATTACATTTCATTACATTTCATTATAGTACAACGGTTTGATTTGTCTAATCTTAGCAATTTCTTCTTAGCTAGCTACATAGCCGTCTTTGTATCAAAGATAATTGCGTAATTATCGTATTTCGTCGTCCTCCTATCTGCCCAGCAGCTAGCCAGCTAGCTAACGTTCACCGTCTACCGTAGCACTGTAGTAACTATCACACTCAACTGAACGACTTGATTAGTGTAGTGTTAGCTAGCTACATAGTTGTCTTTGCTGTCTTCGTATCCAAGATAATTGTGTAGTTTAGAGTGTGTAGTCTTAGAGCGATTATCTTAATTTACCGAGGTTAGCTAGCCAGCTATTTGTCGTCCTTAATGTAGGAGTCACTCCTAGCTAGCCAACAGCTAGCCAACGTCTACTGAATAGAACTTTCGCATTCCGGTCGCATTCCCCTTCGCTCCACAGGTAGTATCACATTTTCATTTCATTTCATTACAGTCCCAACGGTGTGATTTGTTTGATCGTAGCTAGCTAAATAGCTAGCTACATAGCCGTCTTTGTTTCAAAGATAATTGTGTAGTCTAGAGCGATTTTCTAGGTTAGCTAGCCAGCTATTGTCGTTCTTTTAACGCAACGTAACGTAATCAACACTGCTAGCTAGCCAGCTAGCCCCCGAATAGCAGCATTGTAGAAACTTTACACTCAACGGAACGACTTGATTAGTGTAGTGTCAACAACGCAGCCACTGCCAGCTAGCCTACCTCAGCAGTACTGTATCATTTTAATCATTTTAGTCAATTAGATTCTTGCTACGTAAGCTTAACTTTCTGAACATTCGAGACGTGTAGTCCACTTGTCATTCCAATCTCCTTTGCATTAGCGTAGCCTCTTCTCTAGCCTGTCAACTATGTGTCTGTCTATCCCTGTTCTCTCCTCTCTGCACAGACCATACAAACGCTCCACACCGCGTGGCCGCGGCCACCCTAATCTGGTGGTCCCAGCGCGCACGACCCACGGGAGTTCCAGGTCTCCGGTAGCCTCTGGAACTGCCGATCTGCGGCCAACAAGGCAGAGTTCATCTCAGCCTATGCCTCCCTCCAGTCCCTCGACTTCTTGGCACTGACGGAAACATGGATCACCACAGATAACACTGCTACTCCTACTGCTCTCTCTTCGTCCGCCCACGTGTTCTCGCACACCCGAGAGCTTCTGGTCAGCGGGGTGGTGGCACCGGGATCCTCATCTCTCCCAAGTGGTCATTCTCTCTTTCTCCCCTTACCCATCTGTCTATCGCCTCCTTTGAATTCCATGCTGTCACAGTTACCAGCCCTTTCAAGCTTAACATCCTTATCATTTATCGCCCTCCAGGTTCCTCGGAGAGTTCATCAATGAGCTTGATGCCTTGATAAGCTCCTTTCCTGAGGACGGCTCACCTCTCACAGTTCTGGGCGACTTTAACCTCCCCACGTCTACCTTTGACTCATTCCTCTCTGCCTCCTTCTTCCCACTCCTCTCCTCTTTGACCTCACCCTCTCACCTTCCCCCTACTCACAAGGCAGGCAATACGCTCGACCTCATCTTTACTAGATGCTGTTCTTCCACTAACCTCATTGCAACTCCCCTCCAAGTCTCCGACCACTACCTTGTATCCTTTTCCCTCTCGCTCTCATCCAACACTTCCCACACTGCCCCTACTCGGATGGTATCGCGCCGTCCCAACCTTCGCTCTCTCTCCCCCGCTACTCTCTCCTCTTCCATCCTATCATCTCTTCCCTCTGCTCAAACCTTCTCCAACCTATCTCCTGATTCTGCCTCCTCAACCCTCCTCTCCTCCCTTTCTGCATCCTTTGACTCTCTATGTCCCCTATCCTCCAGGCCGGCTCGGTCCTCCCCTCCTGCTCCGTGGCTCGACGACTCATTGCGAGCTCACAGAACAGGGCTCCGGGCAGCCGAGCGGAAATGGAGGAAAACTCCCCTCCCTGCGGACCTGGCATCCTTTCACTCCCTCCTCTCTACATTTTCCTCCTCTGTCTCTGCTGCTAAAGCCACTTTCTACCACTCTAAATTCCAACCATCTGCCTCTAACCCTAGGAAGCTCTTTGCCACCTTCTCCTCCCTCCTGAATCCTCCTCCCCCTCCCCCTCCTCCTCTCTGCAGATGACTTCGTCAACCATTTTGAAAAGAAGGTCGACGACATCCGATCCTCGTTTGCTAAGTCAAACGACACCGCTGGTTCTGCTCACACTGCCCTACCCTGTGCTCTGACCTCTTTCTCCCTCTCTCCAGATGACATCTCGCGTCTTGTGACGGCCGGCCGCCCAACAACCTGCCCGCTTGACCCTATCCCCTCCTCTCTTCTCCAGACCATTTCCGGTGACCTTCTCCCTTACCTCACCTCGCTCATCAACTCATCCCTGACCGCTGGCTACGTCCCTCCAGTCTTCAAGAGAGCGAGAGTTGCACCCCTTCTGAAAAAACCTACACTCGATCCCTCCGATGTCAACAACTACAGACCAGTATCCCTTCTTTCTTTTCTCTCCAAAACTCTTGAACGTGCCGTCCTTGGCCAGCTCTCCGCTATCTCTCTCAGAATGACCTTCTTGATCCAAATCAGTCAGGTTTCAAGACTAGTCATTCAACTGAGACTGCTCTTCTCTGTATCACGGAGGCGCTCCGCACTGCTAAAGCTAACTCTCTCTCCTCTGCTCTCATCCTTCTAGACCTATCGGCTGCCTTCGATACTGTGAACCATCAGATCCTCCTCTCCACCCTCTCCGAGTTGGGCATCTCCGGCGCGGCCCATGCTTAGATTGCGTCCTACCTGACAGGTCGCTCCTACCAGGTGGCGTGGCGAGAATCTGTCTCCTCACCACGCGCTCTCACCACTGGTGTCCCCCAGGGCTCTGTTCTAGGCCCTCTCCTATTCTCGCTATACACCAAGTAACTTGGCTCTGTCATAACCTCACATGGTCTCTCCTATCATTGCTATGCAGACGACACACAATTAATCTTCTCCTTTCCCCCCTCTGATGACCAGGTGGCGAATCGCATCTCTGCATGTCTGGCAGACATATCAGTGTGGATGACGGATCACCACCTTCAAGCTGAACCTCGGCAAGACGGAGCTGCTCTTCCTCCCGGGGAAGGACTGCCCGTTCCATGATCTCGCCATCACGGTTGACAACTCCATCGTGTCCTCCTCCCAGAGCGCTAAGAACCTTGGCGTGATCCTGAACAACACCCTGTCGTTCTCAACTAACATCAAGGCGGTGGCCCGTTCCTGTAGGTTCATGCTCTACAACATCCGCAGAGTACGACCCTGCCTCACACAGGAAGCGGCGCAGGTCCTAATCCAGGCACTTGTCATCTCCCGTCTGGATTACTGCAACTCGCTGTTGGCTGGGCTCCCTGCCTGTGCCATTAAACCCCTACAACTCATCCAGAACGCCGCAGCCCGTCTGGTGTTCAACCTTCCCAAGTTCTCTCACGTCACCCCGCTCCTCCGCTCTCTCCACTGGCTTCCAGTTGAAGCTCGCATCCGCTACAAGACCATGGTGCTTGCCTACGGAGCTGTGAGGGGAACGGCACCTCAGTACCTCCAGGCTCTGATCAGGCCCTACACCCAAACAAGGGCACTGCGTTCATCCACCTCTGGCCTGCTCGCCTCCCTACCACTGAGGAAGTACAGTTCCCGCTCAGCCCAGTCAAAACTGTTCGCTGCTCTGGCCCCCCAATGGTGGAACAAACTCCCTCACGACGCCAGGACAGCGGAGTCAATCACCACCTTCCGGAGACACCTGAAACCCCACCTCTTTAAGGAATACCTAGGATAGGATAAAGTAATCCTTCTCACCCCCTTAAAAGATTTAGATGCACTATTGTAAAGTGGCTGTTCCACTGGATGTCATAAGGTGAAAGCACCAATTTGTAAGTCGCTCTGGATAAGAGCGTCTGCTAAATGACTTAAATGTCATGTAAATGTAATGTGTTGTCTGCAATCTTGATGATTGAGTTGGAGGTGTGCATGGCCACGCAGTCATGGGTGAACAGGTAGTACAGGACGAGGCTGAGAACGCACCCTTGTAGGGCATCTGTGTTGAGGATCCGTGTAGTGGAGCTAGTGGAGGTGTCGATGTCTACCTTCACCACCTGGAGGCGGCCCGTGAGGAAGTACCCGACCCAGTTGCACAGGGCAGGTTTCAGGCCCAGGGCTCCGAGCTTAATGATGTTCTTGGAGGGTACTATGGTGTTGAATGCTGAGCTGTAGTCAATGAACAGCATTCATATATAGGTATTCCTCCTGTGCATATGGGATAGGGAAGTGTGCAGTGCGATGGCGGTTGCGTCATCCGTGGGTCTATTGGGGCGGTTGGCAGATTGCAGTGGGTCTCGGGTGTCAGGTAAGATGGAGGTGATATGATCCTCAAAGTACTTCATGATGACAGTGCTATGGGTCGATAATCATTTAGTTCAGTTACCTTCGCTTTCTTGGGTACAGGATCAATGGTGGACATCTTGAAGCATTTGTGGAGAGCAGACTGTGTCACTCTGTCATGTCAGACAACATGTTGTCTGGAACATTGACATTATTGCATTGTGATAGATATACGCCCATTGTTCATAAAGAGTGTTTCCTTTTTCACACATCTCCATTCCAGCATCGTTGACAACACAACTCATCTCAATATGGTGAGGGATCACTATCAGGGCATCCTAATCTAAGCTTTGCTCCGTTAATGCTACAAGACAAGTCTGGAGCACATGGACCTCCACTAACCAGATGTTGGACTGTGTGGAGAGATAGCATGTCAAATGTGACTCATTTCAGGAAACCAGGTGTATGTCGCAGATCAATACTTCACAGGAGAGCCATTTGAACGTAAACGTTTGGTAGAAGTCCACAATAAGGAAAAAATCCAGGTAAACAGAAAGGGTCCAGATATAAATATTTACCCAGACACATTTGTCTGAATTGATGGGTTATGTGAAAGAAACACTTTAACCCCCAGCCAGATCCAGTGGTGGAAAAATACTACATTGTCATACCTGAGTACAAGTATAAATCATTTCAATTTCCTTATTAAACCAGACAGCAAAATGTATTTATCTTTTTATTTTAGAAAAATACATTTGACGGATAGCCAGGGACACACTCCAACACCCAGACATCATTTAAAAACATTGCGTTTGTGTTTAGTGAGTCTGCCAGATCAGATGCAGTAGGGATGTTCTCTTGAAAAGTGTGTGAATTGGACAAATGTCCTGTCAAAATGTACTTTTGGGTGTCAGGGAAAATGTATAGAGTAAAAAGTACATATTTTCTTTCGGAATGTAGTGAAGTAAAAGTAAAAGTTGCTAAAAATATCAATTGTAAAGTAATGTACAGATACCCTCCAAAATGACTTAAGTGGTATGTTAAAGTATTTTTACTTAAGTACTTTTGACCACTGCCCAAATGCCTTCACACCAGTACATTAGCATACTCTATATACTGTTACACACGCACTTATCACATAGTATTCCATACATAAGTTAATGAAAATTATTTTCACCTGTAGTGCTGGTATTGCTTAATCTGTGGCAGCGCCCTGAAGTACAGAGTCAGGTGTTGTTACAGGCCATAGCTTTCCACCAACACCGTACCATCCTCCAGTCCAACCAGCTGTGGGATGTTGACCCCTGTCACAGTGCTGCCCTTCAAAACACCAGCAATCTCAGACAAAGTGTTCACTCTGGTCTTTCACTACACACACTTCATGCACATAATGTTAGCTAGCTAGCCAGACATCTAACATCAGCTGGCTAGCTAACAGCAAACTTAAACTCAAATCAAATCAAATCAAATGTATTTATATAGCCCTTCGTACATCAGCTGATATCTCAAAGTGCTGTACAGAAAAACTAGCAATATAAACTGATTTTCATGCTACCTAAAGTTAACCAAATAGGTTCAATGTTAGGCTATAACTAGCAATGCGAAATGGCATTCTGAGAAAACATCACTAACGTTACACACACATCATACACTTCATTAATGTTAGCTAGCAAGCCAGCCATCTAACCTCAGCTAACGTTAGAAAGTAGTTCATCACAACTTTTTCCCAAAAACCTGATAAATTAAGGGCAGCGATGCTATTGAGGGCAGTAGCAACATATTTGCAGTTCTCCATGGCTAACGCTATATCTTTAAAAAACTGCAGTAGAAAGGATTATCTACGCATAAAGAGCAGCTCATTTTATAGACACAAGATGCTACACCGCAGAATAATCTGAAACTCATCTCTCGGCATGTCCAGCCCACTCATTATCTCAACCAATCATGGCTAGCGGTAAGGTTCCTGTCTTTCTTTGGCTAAATCGACTAGGCTCTTAATGTAACAATTGTATCTGTATTTACAGATGTCATAAACGTTTGTTATTAAGGCACATGAAAGTTCACATGTTCGAGAAGACATTTCTGACCCAAAAAAACGCATTTTGATAAAAAAAATATTTGTATGTTCAAACGGCTCTCCTGTGAAGTCGTGACTTGCGACATACGCCTGGTTTCTTGAATCGAGTCACATTTTGTAATTGTATGTCTCTGATTTTATCCAATGTGAAAAACACAATTTCAAATTTAGCTAAATAAGACCGAATCAGGGTGGTTGGTCATAAATAACACCAGTCGCACTAGGAGAAGGCCTTTCTGCGATGCAAACAGACAATGTCATATCAATGGCATTTAGACATTACTCCATTAATGAAAAAACCATAGACATGTCATGTTTTCATAAGCTGCTAAAAACATCTAGACATCCATGACTGTTGGCTGGTGGATATTGAGTTCATCCCATTGGCCGGGTGAGGTCAGGGGAACTTCCTGGTGGCAGAATGAATATTCTGTAATTCTGCCATGCTAGGACCATTGTAAATATTCCTCGGTGCATTACGTTTGACAGGATATAGAAGGTTAATCTCTTAAATTTGTAATCCATTCGATTACACAGGGAAAACTAATGTCTATGATTCCGAGTATGGTTTGAATAGGCCCAAATGAGCGGAGGTTAACTTGGTCAGGGAAAGGAGTCTCTAGTGGGATCTCTACATAAGCACACTATTAGCCTCGTGTTTTTTCCTTGTGCCAAGTCCCTGTTCAGGGTTGTCAGAGGGGTTTGTCTGCTCTTGGGAATGTTATGTCTCTCTGCTGGTGCTCGGTTGTGCAACATGGGAGCTGAAGAGGGAGATTGCTTCTTTAAGCCCATAGATCTAGATGGAACAAATGCGCTGAGTAGAATGTGTTTGGCTTTCTTGCTTTGATCTATTTTCTCCATCAGTGCCTGCATATTCACCATGGGTAAGAAGGCTTTGACGCTTTACAATCCCACTAGCACTCCTCTGCATCTCATCCTATGTTAATTTGTTCTGAAGAGTTATATATAGCTGCTTTTCTTCCTGCTATCTTTCATTTTAATTTATCTTTCTCACTTTTAACGTGACGACGACCCCTTTTCTTCCATTCACGCACTATTGCTCGGTGAAGTTCTCTTTCTCTGCATTTCTCACTGAATCAGAAGTCTTTATAAAATGTACTGCCCAGGCAGAGACAGCAAGGGCGGTTCGTTGCTCCAGTGCCTTTCTGTTCACCTTCACACTCCTGGGCCAGACTACACTCAATCAAGGACCTACTGAAGAGATTAATCTTCAATAAAGACTTTATAAAGGTTGAGACCGAGTCTGCGTCTCTCACATGGATAGGCAGACCATTCCATTAAAATGGAGCTCAATCGGAGAAAGCCCTATCTCCAGCTGTTTGCTTAGAAATTCTAGGGACAATTAGTAGGCCTACGTCTTGTGACCGTAGCGTACATGTAGGTATGTACGGCAGGACCAAATCGTAACGATAGGCAGGAGCAAGCCCATGTAATTCTTCGTAGGTTATCAGTAAAACCTTGAAATCAGCCCTTGCCTTAACAGTAAGCCAGTGTAGAGAGGCTAGCACTGGAGTAATATGATCACATGTTTTTGGTTCTAGTCAAGATTCTAGCAGCTGTGTTTAGCAGCTGAAGTAACTGAAGTTTATTTAGTGCTTTATCCGGGAAGCCAGAAAGTAGAGCATTACAGTAGTTTAACCTGACAAAAGCATGGATACATTTTTCTGCATAATTTTTGGACAGAAAGTTTCAGATTTTTGCAACGTTACGTAGATGAAAAAAAGCTATCCTTGAAACAGTCTTGATATGTTAGTCAAAAGAGAGATCAGTGTCCAGAGTAACGCCGAGGTCCTTCACAGTTTTATTTGAGATGACTGTACAACCATCGATATGAATTGTCAGATTCAACAGAAAATCTCTTTATTTCTTGGGACCTAGAACTAGAATCTCTGTTTTGTCTAAGTTTAAAAGTAGAACATTTGCAGCCGTCCACTTCCTTATGTCTGAAACACAGGCTTCCAGGGATGGCAATTTTAGGGCTTCACCATGTTTCATCGAAATGTACAAGTTGTGTATCGTCCGCATAGCAGTGAAAGTTAACATTATGTTTCTGAATGACATCACCAAGAGGTAAAACAGAATGTGGTGATCGATAGTATCAAAAGCAGCAATAAGGTCTAGGAGCACGGGGACAGATGCAGAGCCTCGGTCTGACGCC
The DNA here is from genome assembly GCF_034236695.1 of Oncorhynchus nerka. Lineage (NCBI taxonomy): Eukaryota > Metazoa > Chordata > Actinopteri > Salmoniformes > Salmonidae > Oncorhynchus > Oncorhynchus nerka. The sequence goes on along the minus strand of NC_088414.1, from coordinate 1,012,778 downwards.
ATTAAAAGGTAATTTACCACCTTCACAAGTGCAGTCTCAGTGCTATGATGGGGTCTAAAACCAGACTGAAGCGTTTCGTATACATTGTTTGTCTTCAGGAAGGCAGTGAGTTGCTGCGCAACAGTTTTTCATTTTTTTTGAGAGGAATGGGAGATTCGATATTGGCCGATTAGATTTTTAATATTTTCTGGGTCAAGGTTTGGCTTTTTCAAGAGAAGCTTCATTGCTGACATTGTTAGTGAGTTTGGTACACATCTGGTGGATAGAGAGCCGTTTATTATGTTCAGCATAGGAGGGCCAAGCACAGGAAGCATCTCTTTCAGTAGTTTAGCTGGAATAGGGTCCAGTATGCAGCTTGAAGGTTTTGAGGCCATGATTATTTTCATCAACGTGTCAAGAGATATAGTATTAAACACTTGATTGTCTCCCTTGATCCTAGGTCCTGGCAGAGTTGTGCAGACTCCGGACAACTGAGCTCTGGAGGAATACGCAGATTTAAAGAGGAGTCCGTAATTTGCTTTCTAATGATCATGATTTTTTCCTCAAAGAAGTTCATACATTTTTCACTGCTGAATTGAAAGCCATCCTCTCTTGGGGAATGCTGCTTATTAGTTAGATTACATTTACATTTACATTTAAGTCATTTAGCAGACGCTCTTATCCAGAGCGACTTACAAATTGGTGCATTCACCTTATGACATCCAGTGGAACAGCCACTTTACAATAGTGCATCTAAATCTTTTAAGGGGGGGGGGTGAGAAGGATTACTTTATCCTATCCTAGGTATTCCTTAAAGAGGTGGGGTTTCAGGTGTCTCCGGAAGGTGGTGATTGACTCCGCTGTTCTGGCGTCGTGAGGGAGTTTGTTCCACCATTGGGGGGCCAGAGCAGCGAACAGTTTTGACTGGGCTGAGCGGGAACTGTACTTCCTCAGTGGTAGGGAGGCGAGCAGGCCAGAGGTGGATGAACGCAGTGCCCTTGTTTGGGTGTAGGGCCTGATCAGAGCCTGGAGGTACTGAGGTGCCGTTCCCCTCACAGCTCCGTAGGCAAGCACCATGGTCTTGTAGTGGATGCGAGCTTCAACTGGAAGCCAGTGGAGAGAGCGGAGGAGCGGGGTGACGTGAGAGAACTTGGGAAGGTTGAACACCAGACGGGCTGCGGCGTTCTGGATGAGTTGTAGGGGTTTAATGGCACAGGCAGGGAGCCCAGCCAACAGCGAGTTGCAGTAATCCAGACGGGAGATGACAAGTGCCTGGATTAGGACCTGCGCCGCTTCCTGTGTGAGGCAGGGTCGTACTCTGCGGCTGTTGTAGAGCATGAACCTACAGGAACGGGCCACCGCCTTGATGTTATTTGAGAACGACAGGGTGTTGTCCAGGATCACGCCAAGGTTCTTAGCGCTCTGGGAGGAGGACACAATGGAGTTGTCAACCGTGATGGCGAGATCATGGAACGGGCAGTCCTTCCCCGGGAGGAAGAGCAGCTCCGTCTTGCCGAGGTTCAGCTTGAGGTGGTGATCCGTCATCCACACTGATATGTCTGCCAGACATGCAGAGATGCGATTCGTCACCTGGTCATCAGAAGGGGGAAAGGAGAAGATTAATTGTGTGTCGTCTGCATAGCAATGATAGGAGAGACCATGTGAGGTTATGACAGAGCCAAGTGACTTGGTGTATAGCGAGAATAGGAGAGGGCCTAGAACAGAGCCCTGGTGGACACCAGTGGTGAGAGCACGTGGTGAGGAGACAGATTCTCGCCACGCCACCTGGTAGGAGCGACCTGTCAGGTAGGACGCAATCCAAGCGTGGGCCGCGCCGGAGATGCCCAACTCGGAGAGGGTGGAGAGGTTCACAGTATCGAAGGCAGCCGATAGGTCTAGAAGGACGAGAGCAGAGGAGAGAGAGTTAGCTTTAGCAGTGCGGAGCGCCTCCGTGATACAGAGAAGAGCAGTCTCAGTTGAATGACTAGTCTTGAAACCTGACTGATTTGGATCAAGAAGGTCATTCTGAGAGAGATAGCGGGAGAGCTGGCCAAGGACAGCACGTTCAAGAGTTTTGGAGAGAAAAGAAAGAAGGGATACTGGTCTGTAGTTGTTGACATCGGAGGGATCGAGTGTAGGTTTTTTCAGAAGGGGTGCAACTCTCGCTCTCTTGAAGACGGAAGGGACGTAGCCAGCGGTCAGGGATGAGTTGATGAGCGAGGTGAGGTAAGGGAGAAGGTCTCCGGAAATGGTCTGGAGAAGAGAGGAGGGGATAGGGTCAAGCGGGCAGGTTGTTGGGCGGCCGGCCGTCACAAGACGCGAGATTTCATCTGGAGAGAGAGGGGAGAAAGAGGTCAGAGCACAGGGTAGGGCAGTGTGAGCAGAACCAACGGTGTCGTTTGACTTAGCAAACGAGGATCGGATGTCGTCGACCTTCTTTTCAAAATGGTTGACGAAGTCATCTGCAGAGAGGGAGGAGGGGGTGGGGGAGGAGGATTCAGGAGGGAGGAGAAGGTGGTAAAGAGCTTCCTAGGGTTAGAGGCAGATGCTTGGAATTTAGAGTGGTAGAAAGTGGCTTTAGCAGCAGAGACAGAAGAGGAAAATGTAGAGAGGAGGGAGTGAAAGGATGCCAGGTCCGCAGGGAGGCGAGTTTTCCTCCATTTCCACTCGGCTGCCCGGAGCCCTGTTCTGTGAGCTCGCAATGAGTCGTCGAGCCACGGAGCAGGAGGGGAGGACCGAGCCGGCCTGGAGGATAGGGGACATAGAGAGTCAAAGGATGCAGAAAGGGAGGAGAGGAGGGTTGAGGAGGCAGAATCAGGAGATAGGTTGGAGAAGGTTTGAGCAGAGGGAAGAGATGATAGGATGGAAGAGGAGAGAGTAGCGGGGAGAGAGAGCGAAGGTTGGGACGGCGCGATACCATCCGAGTAGGGGCAGTGTGGGAAGTGTTGGATGAGAGCGAGAGGGAAAAGGATACAAGGTAGTGGTCGGAGACTTGGAGGGGAGTTGCAATGAGGTTAGTGGAAGAACAGCATCTAGTAAAGATGAGGTCGAGCGTATTGCCTGCCTTGTGAGTAGGGGGAAGGTGAGAGGGTGAGGTCAAAAGAGGAGAGGAGTGGGAAGAAGGAGGCAGAGAGGAATGAGTCAAAGGTAGACGTGGGGAGGTTAAAGTCGCCCAGAACTGTGAGAGGTGAGCCGTCCTCAGGAAAGGAGCTTATCAAGGCATCAAGCTCATTGATGAACTCTCCGAGGGAACCTGGAGGGCGATAAATGATAAGGATGTTAAGCTTGAAAGGGCTGGTAACTGTGACAGCATGGAATTCAAAGGAGGCGATAGACAGATGGGTAAGGGGAGAAAGAGAGAATGACCACTTGGGAGAGATGAGGATCCCGGTGCCACCACCCCGCTGACTAGAAGCTCTCGGGTGTGCGAGAACACGTGGGCGGACGAAGAGAGAGCAGTAGGAGTAGCAGTGTTATCTGTGGTGATCCATGTTTCCGTCAGTGCCAAGAAGTCGAGGGACTGGAGGGAGGCATAGGCTGAGATGAACTCTGCCTTGTTGGCCGCAGATCGGCAGTTCCAGAGGCTACCGGAGACCTGGAACTCCACGTGGGTCGTGCGCGCTGGGACCACCAGATTAGGGTGGCCGCGGCCACGCGGTGTGGAGCGTTTGTATGGTCTGTGCAGAGAGGAGAGAACAGGGATAGACAGACACATAGTTGACAGGCTACAGAAGAGGCTACGCTAATGCAAAGGAGATTGGAATGACAAGTGGGCTACACGTCTCGAATGTTCAGAAAGTTAAGCTTACGTAGCAAGAATCTTATTGACTAAAATGATTAAAATGATACAGTACTGCTGAAGTAGGCTAGCTGGCAGTGACTGCGTTGTTGACTTTGTAGGCTAGCTGGCAGTGGCTGCGTTGTTGACACTACACTAATCAAGTCGTTCCGTTGAGTGTAATAGTTTCTACAGTGCTGCTATTCGGGGCTAGCTGGCTAGCTAGCAGTGTTGATTACGTTACGTTGCGTTAAAAGAACGACAATAGCTGGCTAGCTAACCTAGAAAATCGCTCTAGACTACACAATTATCTTTGATACAAAGACGGCTATGTAGCTAGCTATGTAGCTAGCTACGATCAAACAAATCAAACCGTTGTACTGTAATGAAATGAAATGAAAATGTGATACTACCTGTGGAGCGAAGCGGAATGCGACCGGTTGTTGAGTGCGGAAGTTCTATTCGGTAGACGTTGGCTAGCTGTTGGCTAGCTAGCAGTGTCTCCTACGTTAAGGACGACAAATAGCTGGCTAGCTAACCTCGGTAAATTAAGATAATCACTCTAAAACTACACACTCTAAACTACACAATTATCTTGGATACGAAGACAGCAAAGACAACTATGTAGCTAGCTAACACTACACTAATCAAGTCGTTCAGTTGAGTGTAATAGTTTCTACAGTGCTGCTATTCGGTAGACGGTGGACGTTTGCTAGCTGGCTAGCTGCTGGGCAGATAGCAGTGTAGACTACGTTAGGACGACGAAATACGATAATTACGCAATTATCTTTGATACAATGACGGCTATGTAGCTAGCTAAGAAGAAATTGCTAAGATTAGACAAATCAAACCGTTGTACTATAATGAAATGTAATGAAATGTAATGAAAAGTTATACTACCTGTTATACTACCTGCGGACCGAAGTGCGGATGCGACCGCTCGCTCCAACCCGGACTCGTGAAGAGTGTTACTGTTACTGTTAGCTTTGCGACAGTATCAAAAATACATTTTGTATTGTTCTTATTTTCCTCAATTATCAAGGGGAAAAGTATTGACACGTTTTAGTTTTATTGAGAGACGAGCTTAAAGTTCTCTTTACTGGCCATAATTTTCACTTGTCTGACAACTTACATGATGACGAGTTTCTCACACGACTGGCCTATCTGGGTGTTGTTTTTTCTCGCCTGAATGATCTGAATCTAGGATTACAGGGATTCTCTGCAACTATATTTAATGTACAGGACAGAATCGATGCTATCATTAAGAAGTTGGAGCTCTTTTCTGTCTGCATTAACAAGGACAACACCCAGGTCTTTCCATCGTTGTATGATTTCTTGTGTGAAAATGAACTCCAGCTTACGAACATTGTCAAATGTGATATTGCAAAGCACCTGAGTGAGTTTGGTGCGCAATTACGCTGGTACTTTCCCGAAATGGATGACACAAACAACTGGATTCGTTATCCCTTTCATGCCCTGCCTCCAGGCACAGACTATGTGTGGAAAATGATTTAAGACTGAGACTCTCTCCAATACAACCCAACATTGCAGAGTTATGTGCATCCTTTCAAGCACACCCTGCTCATTAACCTGTGGTGAGTTAATCACCATTTTCGGGGAACAAATAAAGTTATATATGTACGATGGATAAATAAAGTGCAAAAATATTGATCTAAAACAGGCCAGAACTTGTCAGTGTAGTCTCTTAGTCTCTCCAAAAGAATGTGGTATGGAGAATGGAATGTCTGAGTGTTACAACAGAGAGACACGTTGCAGTATTGTAACATCAAAAAATGGGACATTGAAACATTACTCCTAACATAAATAATGTGGGAAATAGTTGGTGGGGATCCAAACAATAATAATGTCAAGTCGGTAACCACGCCCACGTGAGCACAGACATTGTGGAAACATGATGGAATCACCCTCCAAGGCAAGGGCATAAAAAATGTACATTAGACCAGAAAACATGGAGCGGTGGGTACACGTTTAAAGACATGGTGATCTCTGGTGGACAACCAGAGACTTACACAACCAGAGACTTTCTGTCAAACTATTCATCATAGACGGATCGGGCAATTCGAGACAACAAAGACATACAAGCGTAAATATGTACATTGCATTTCTAAATCCGAATGAGCAGTTGTTAGGCTGCTAAATATCCACATTTACGATAGTTTAATTCCTTTGTCTCTCCTTCTCCCTGTCTTTGTTTCCCCACCACTTTCATTGTGTAACCAACCTTCATATCAGGTTAGTCAACTAGGGACTTTTCATTGCATTATTTTAGTAATCAGTTCAGAGGCAAAGGAAACGCACACCTGTTGAGGTGCTGGCTAGCGGAATAGAACACTTGAATAATTAAAGGAGAGCCGCACACTAGGAGCTCAGATGTAATCATTTTATAACCTAATATCAAACTGTCTTCATGAGGTTATAATGACAAACACTTTGGGGTGACTAGTTTACATGGTGTCAAAGGACAAACAGGTGTCTGTAATCATGGCCGGGTGTGATCTGATATCATTGGTTAATTCTCATATATTAAAATAGCATACAAAAAACATAAATGGATTAGCGTACGATCATAGATACAATTTGGCTACATAAGCCTACTAACATTTACAATAGCAAAAATCACAATAATCACAAGAATGGCTTCAGATCAAAGTCTACGTTGAGACCGTCTTTAAATTAAAGATCCAGGCAGCCACTCCTAGGGAGGGTGACATGTCCCTACGTTACATCCAACATGTCATCCTCCCTTGGAGAGGGGGTGACCTCGACAATTTCTTGTTATTGAAACGAGAGGCTGCCTTTTAATTTAAAGACTCTTGCTCCCTTCGGTCTCAACATAGACTTTGATCTGAAGCCATTCTTGTGATTTGTGAATGTGTTACGAGAATTATGTTTTCTATGTTCATAAACCCAAACTCAATTCACTAAACTCAATTCACTACTCAGCCTGAAACCCAGAATTTGTAAGAAACTGGTTGAAATGAATCAGACAGAGGCCCAGCTACAATAGTCAGAAAGTTTATTTACGAGAGAGCTCTGGTCTATTGTACAAGACAATTCATTTAATACTGGCTTCTCACGCACACACATTCACACTAACATATACACACACATTCACACTAACATACACACACACATTCACACTAACATACACACACACATTCACACTAACATACACACACACATTCACACTAACATACACACACACACACATTCACACTAACATACGCACACATTCACACTACCACACACACATTCACACTAACATACACACACACATTCACACTAACATACGCACACATTCACACTAACACACACACATTCACACTAACATACTCACACACATTCACACTAACATACACACACACATTCACACTAACATACTCACACACATTCACACTAACATACACACACACATTCACACTAACATACTCACACACATTCACACTAACATACACACACACACATTCACACTAACATACGCAGACACATTCACACTAACATACACACACCCATTCACACTAACATACACACACACATTCACACTAACATACACACACACATTCACACTAACATACACACACACATTCACACTAACATACACACACACACATTCACACTAACATACGTACACATTCACACTAACACACACACATTCACACTAACATACTCACACACATTCACACTAACATACACACACACATTCACACTAACATACTCACACACATTCACACTAACATACACACACACACATTCACACTAACATACGCACACACATTCACACTAACATACACACACACATTCACACTAACATACACACACACATTCACACTAACATACGCACACACATTCACACTAACATACACACACACATTCACACTAACATACACACACACATTCACACTAACATACACACACATTCACACTAACATACACACATTCACACTAACATACACACACACATTCACACTAACATACACACACACATTCACACTAACATACACACACACACATTCACACTAACATACACACACACATTCACACTAACATACACACACACATTCACACTAACACACACACATTCACACTAACATACGCACACACATTCACACTAACATACACACACACATTCACACTAACATACGCACACACATTCACACTAACATACACACACACATTCACACTAACATACGCACACACATTCACACTAACATACACACACACATTCACACTAACATACACACACACATTCACACTAACATACACACACACACATTCACACTAACATACACACACACATTCACACTAACACACACACATTCACACTAACATACGCACACACATTCACACTAACATACGCACACACATTCACACTAACATACTCACACACACATTCACACTAACATACACACATTCACACTAACATACACACACACATTCACACTAACATACACACACACATTCACACTAACATACACACACACATTCACACTAACATACACACACGCACATTCACACTAACATACACACACACATTCACACTAACATACACACACACATTCACACTAACACACACACATTCACACTAACATACACACACACATTCACACTAACACACACACATTCACACTAACATACACACACACATTCACACTAACATACGCACACACATTCACACTAACATACACACACACACATTCACACTAACATACACACACACACATTCACACTAACATACACACACACACATTCACACTAACATACACACACACATTCACACTAACACACACACATTCACACTAACATACTCACACACATTCACACTAACATACTCACACACATTCACACTAACATACTCACACACATTCACACTAACATACGCACACACATTCACACAAACATACGCACACACTGTACCCAGCCGACAGAGATTAGGGAGACCTTGAGCCGTACTCCCCGTTCTCTCCCAAGTCTCTAGTCAGGTCGGCGCCAAATTTTGCTCAGACAGTCTGTCTTTAAAATACCATAAAGACCCACATTAGCTATATTGTTTTACCCTAATTCTGACTAGAACTACACATTTATTGATTATAATTTTATACATTATAATGAGTTCCATACAATTATATGGTTTCAGGGTGGAATATTCTAATCATTCAATTAACAGATAAATCCCATTAACAAAATGTTTGTAGGTTCATGTAGCCTGGTGGTCCAGAATAGCATAAATGATATATTTGAACACCAATAAACCCATCCATTTGAAAATGAATGTAGTATATGTTGAGTAAACCAGTTAGCTAAAAGCTACTTTCTAAACAATGTTTTGTTTTGTTTCTAGCTTGTCCGTTTATTTGTCACGTGCCAAGGATACAGAAGGTGTAAACGGTCACGTGCCAAGGATACAGAAGGTGTAAACGGTACAGTGAAATCAAATGTAATATTTTTTGCTCATATAATTTAAATAGGTCGCTAGGTGATGACAAAACCATAAGCAAATAGGTCAACTGTAATATGACTAAAGAGTTAATCAGGGTGATTTTTCCACAAATAGACAGGTATTTTCCTTTTCATGGCAGCAGGACTTTTTTTGCTAACTTTCTATTAAAATGTATTGGAGTGAACATTTCAGCGCCCTGTTACTCAGGCCAGGAATATAGTATATGCATATGATTAGTATGTGTGGATAGAAAACACACAGACGTTTATAAAACTGGTTAAATCACGGCTGTGACTATAACAGAACGTGCGTTTCATCGAAAAGTGCAGGAAAATCGGATCACTGAAAATGGAAAAATATATCCATCCGCCACTTCAACCCATTGTTATAGGCGATCGACATTAACTGGGGCTGAGGTTGCAGTACCTACAGCTTCCACACGATGTCAACAGTCTTGTCATTTGCCTAGTCTTTGTTTCTTGGTCAAACGAACAAGAGATAGGCTTTTTCTTCAGGTCTCCGACTGGATATTTTGGTTGAGATTTACCCAGGCAGTATTTCCAGACGGACAGCTATAGAATATACTTCGTCTTGTGATTAATTTGATCGCTTATTAACGTTTACTAATACCTAAAGTTGCATTACAAAAGTATTTCGAAGTGTTTTGTGAAAGTTTATCGTCAACTTTTTTAATTTTAAAAAATGACGTTACGTTATGAAACGCTATTTTTTTCCGTTTATCACACAGTCTTCATAGATCGATATCTAGGCTATATATGGACCGATTTAATCGAAAAAAAAGACCCAATAGTGATTATGGGACATCTAGGAGTGCCAACAAAGAAGATGGTCAAAGGTAATGAATGTTTTATATTTTATTGTGCGGTTTGTGTAGCGCCGACTATGCTAATTATTTTGTTTACGTCCCCTGCGGGTCTTTTGGGGTGTTACATGCTATCAGATAATAGCTTCTCATGCTTTCGCCGAAAAGCATTTTAAAAATCTGACTCGTTGCCTGGATTCACAACGAGTGTAGCTTTAATTCAATACCCTGCATGTGTATTTTAATGAACGTTTGAGTTTTAACTAATACTATTTGCATTTAGCGTAGCGCATTTGCATTTCCAGATCTCTAGATGGGACGCCTGTGTGCCAGGTAGGAGCAAGAGGTTTTAATGTAAAAGTTATATATTTTTGTGATCCAATATGTAATATAGTAAGTTGAGCCTGTAGCGGATCCCGGTCTTGACGTTATTCCCACCGAAACAAAAAAAACACTCCCTTAGTTGAGGTATCATTCTGTAACGATGTGCACTGAGAGTCTGGAAGCAAGTTCAGGTAGTGAGTGATTTAATCAATAAATGAAACACGAATAACGCACAGACATGAAACTGAAACAGAAACAATGACGCCTGGGGAAGGAACCAAAGGGAGAGACATATATAGGGAAGGAACCAAAGGGAGAGACATTTATAGGGAAGGAACCAAAGGGAGAGACATATATAGGGAAGGAACCAAAGGGAGAGACATATATAGGGAAGGAACCAAAGGGAGAGACATATATAGCGAAGGAACCAAAGGGAGAGACATATATAGGGAAGGAACCAAAGGGAGAGACACATATAGGGACGGAACCAAAGGGAGTGACATATATAGGGAAGGAACCAAAGGGAGAGACACATATAGGGACGGAACCAAAGGGAGAGACACATATAGGGACGGAACCAAAGGGAGAGACATATATAAGGACGGAACCAAAGGGAGAGACATATATAGGGATGGAACCAAAGGGAGAGACATATATAGGGATGGAACCAAAGGGAGAGACATATATAGGGAAGGAACCAAAGGGAGAGACATATATAGGGACGGAACCAAAGGGAGAGACATATATAGGGATGGAACCAAAGGGAGAGACATATATAGGGAAGGAACCAAAGGGAGAGACATATATAGGGAAGGTAATCAGGGAGGTGATGGAGTCCAGGTAAGTCTGACGACGAGCAGGTGCTCGTAACGATGGTGACAGGTGTGCGCCACAACGAGTAGCCTGGTGACCTAGAGGCCAGAGCGGGAGTACACGTCACAGTTGGATAACAGATCATCTCTTGGAACTCATTAAGAGGGGGCTTCTATCTTCAATATGCTTTAAATGCTTTATTATCCAAATGTTTAAAGTGCGTACTGGCGACGGAGAGAGTGCATTTGACGGTTTTTAATATTATGACTTTCAGGAGGAACGGAAAATTGCTTGTCAATTCAGAAACCATGTGCCATAGAATCGGTAAATCGAAAATGTCTTCCCAACTACTTTGCGGTCTATATGGCACAGCTGTCAATTTTACGAACAGTCAATTTGTGCCACAGTTTAGACTACCGATAGATCAGCGTTCAAACTCCCCCTTGTGATAGTGTGGTGCTATGACAGAATGCCACCATCTACCACTAACGGTCGCAGCATAAGCTCAAAACTTTTAAAAGAATAAACACTGTACCTTGAAAAGTGGAGTCTTTTGTTTAGACATGTAGCTAGCTAGCTAAACAATGAACCATAATCCCAACTCATAACGTTACTACTATGCACGAATATGCAGGTAACTAACCAACTAGATTCAGTGTTAGCTAACTAGCTAAGATTAGGCTATAACTAGAAATGCAAATGGCTCTGAGATGCAAATAATATTACTACACAGATCATACACGTAACGTTAGTTAGCAAGCCAGCCAGCTAACATTAGCTAGCTAGCTAACAATACATTTTAACTTGATGAAAACTACTTTCTGACAAAATTTGAAAAATATCTGAAAATGTAGCTAGCCAGACTCTCTTATACGTATACAATGATGAATGCTTCTCCCACTCTGTCACGGATGCCATGGTTTGAAGATGTATTTCGCAAAAAGGTGTTTTATACAACAGCCTTCTGTGTGTTCTCTTCTCGACACCCTCCACATATTTGTAATCAAACACCAGAATTTTCTCCGTCTCCTTAGCTATCATACTCTGCTTCCACTGGGCATTCCACTCATTTCAATACTCTGTCCTCCAGAAAGTGGAGAGCAACACTTTTGCAGTTATTCATGTTATCTTTCAAAAAAGCTGTGTTAGAAAGGATTGCCTACACATACTGAGCAGCTATATGTTGTAGACAGAAGTGTGCTACATGTCAGACCAATCCGAACTCATCTCTCGGCATGTCCAGCCCATCCATTATCTCAGCCATTCAAGGCAAGTGGGAAGGTTCCTGTCTTTAATTTTGGCTAAACCAACTGGGCTCATAATTGAACAATTTTACTTATACTTACAGAGTAGTCACAACTGTCAGGGTGAACAGAGTAGGCCTACACATCCCTGCTATAGCATTTGTTTTCCTCTCTTTGGCTGTTGACATACTCCCGTTTGACAGACCAAGATGACCAAACGCAGCCCCATTTTGAGAATGTGACAAAATGACAAAGCCAAAGAGATTAACAGTATTAGCACCGTTGGCCCTGCTTTCACCAACCGTGGCTTTAGAGCAGGCATAATCACCCAGCATCTGCATGGGCTATGACTGTCCTATACTATTGGAGCACTGCTTGCTGCAGTCTCAGTCACATCAACTCCTCAAGTATCTCCCACTCAATTTGGGAAAGGGGCTCTGAACGAGAATGACTTTACTGTACCTCCCAACACTGCATAATGAATGAAAGACTGCTGCTCCAGTCCTGCAGTTCTCGTCTGCACACTTCTCTCTACTTATCTCATTTCACAAAAGGTGACATTTGTAAGAATGGCAAACATTTTAAACTAAATTGCATTTCCTCACAGCATTTGCTCAAAGTTTGTCTTTCATGTTATGAGCGTTATTGATGGCACTATTGCTTTTCACTTCCACAAAACGTCAGCTCACTCCCAAATTCTCTCTAGTCATTTTTTTTCCTCGATAGGTTTACTTTCTCTCAAACTGTATAATGCAAAGTAATTCCTATCTTGTTTCTGGGAGTAGAGATGGCTATGTCTGCAATTAATGCGTTCTGCAATAGCATCGAACAGCCCCTGTGATATGCACCTTTTCAGGGAAGTTAGAAACCAATATACACAGGCAGTTAGAAAAGCCAAGGCTAGCTTTTTCAAGCAGAATTTTTCTTCCTGCACCACAAACTCAAAAAAAGATCTGGGACATTGTAAAGTCCATGGAGAATGAAAGCACCTCCTCCCAGCTGCCCACTGCACTGAGGATAGGAAACTGTCACCACCGATAAATCCACTTTAATTGAGAATTTCAATAAGCATTTTACTATCGCTGGCCATGCTTTCCACCTGGCTACCTCTACCCCGGTCAACAGCACTGCACCCCCACAGCAACTCGCCCAAGCCTTCCCCATTTCTCCTTCTCCCAAATCCAGTCAGTTGATGTTCTGAAAGAGCTGCAAAATCTGGACCTCCACAAATCAGCCGGGCTAGACAATTTGGACCCTTTCTTTCTAAAATTATCTGCCGAAATTGTTGCAACCCCTATTACTAGCCTGTTCAACCTCTCTTTCGTGTCGTCTGAGATTCCCAAAGATTGGAAAGCTGCTGCGTTCATCCCCCTCTTCAAAGGGGCGGACACTCTAGACCCAAACTGCTACAGACCTATATTTATCCTACCCTGCTTTTCTAATGTCTTTGAAAGCCAAGTTAACAAACAGATCACCGACCATTTCGAATCCCACGTACCTTCTCCGCTATGCAATCTGGTTTCAGAGCTGGTCATGGGTGCATCTCAGCCACGCTCAAGGTCCTAAACAATATCTTAACCGCCACAGATAAGAAACAATTCTGTGCAGCCGTCTTCATTGACCTGGCCAAGGCCTTCGACTCTGTCAATCACCATATCATCATCGGCAGACTCAACAGCCTTGGTTTCTCAAATGATTGCCTCGCCTGGTTCACCAACTACTTCTCCGACAGAGTTCAGTGTGTCAAATCTGAAGGCCTGTTGTCCGGGCCTCTGGCAGTCTCTATGGGGGTGCCACAGGGTTCAATTCTCAGGCCGACTCTCTTCTCTGTATACATCAATGACGTCGCTCTTGCTGCTGGAGAGTCTCTGATCCACCTCTACGCAGACGACACCGTTCTGTATACTTCTGGCCCTTCTTTGGATACTGTGTTAAAACGCGAACTTTTTTCCAAATTAACTCCATAATATTGACAGAAACATGGCAAACGTTGTTTAGAATCAATCCTCAAGGTGTTTTTCACATATCTATTCGATGATAAGTCACTCGTGGCAGTTTGGTTTCGCCTCTGTTCAAAATGGAGATTACGCAATAGTTTCGACGGAGGACACCGAGCGGACACCTGGTAAATGTAGTCTCTTATGGTCAATTTACCAATGATATGCCTACAAATACGTCACAATGCTGCAAACACCTTGGGGAAACGACAGAAAGTGTAGGCTCTCTCCTTGCGCATTCACAGCCATATAAGGAGACATTGGAACACAGCGCCTCAAAAATCTGTCTCACTTCCTGTATGAAATTTCATCTTGGTTTCGCCTGTAGCATTAGTTCTGTGGCACTCACAGACAATATCTTTGCAGTTTTGGAAATGTCAGAGTGTTTTCTTTCCAAAGCTGTCAATTATATGCGTAGTCGAGCATCTTTTCATGACAAAATATCTTGTTTAAAACGGGAACGTTTTTCATCCAAAAATGAAATACTGCCCCCAGAGGTTCAAGAAGTTAACAACCCTCCAGACGAGCTTCAATGCCATACAACACTCCTTCCGTGGCCTCCAACTGCTATTAAATACAAGTAAAACTAAATGCATGCTCTTCAACCGATCGCTGCCTGCACCTGCCCGCCCGTCCAGCATCACTACTCTGGACGGTTCTGACTTAGAATATGTGGACAACTACAAATACCTAGGTGTCTGGTTAGACTGTAAACTTTCCTTCCAGACTCATATTAAACATCTCAAATCCAAAGTTAAATCTAGAATTGGCTTCCTATTTCACAAGAAAGCATCCTTCACCCATGCTGCCAAACATACCCTCGTAAAACTGAACATCTTACCAATCCTCGACTTCGGTGATGTCATTTACAAATTACCTCCAACACCCTACTCAACAAATTGGATGCAGTCTATCACAGTGCCATCCATTTGTCACCAAAACCCCATATACTACCCACTACTGCGACCTGTACGGTCTCGTTGGCTGGCCCTCGCTTCATACTCGTCGCCAAACCCACTGGCTCCAGGTCATCTACAAGACCCTGCTAGGTAAAGTCCCGCTTTATCTCTGCTCGCTGGTCACCATAGCAGCACCCACCCATAGCACACGTTCCAGCAGGTATATCTCACTTGTCACCCCCAAAGCCAATTCCTCCTTTGGCCGCTTTTCCTTACAATTCTCCGCTGTCATTGACTGGAACGAGCTACAAAAATCTCTGAAACTGGAAACACTTATCTCCCTCACTAGCTTTAAGCACCAGCTGTCAGAGCAGCTCACAGTTCACTGTACCTGTACATAGCCCATCTATAAATTGCCCAAACAACTCCCTCTACCATTACTGCATTTATTTATTAACTAGGCTCCTTTGCACCCCATTATTTCTACTTTGCACACTAATTTACTGTCAAATGTACCATTCCAGTGTTTTAATTGCTATATTGTATTTACTTCGCCACCATTTATTGCCTTTACCTCCCTTATCTCTCCTCATTTGCTCACATTGTATATAGACTTATTTTTCTACTGTATTATTGACTGTATGTTTGTTTTACTCCATGTTGTAACTCTGTGTTGTTGTGTGTGTCAAACTGCTTTGCTTTATCTTGGCCAGGTTGCAGTTGTAAATGAGAACTTGTTCTCAACTTGCCTACCTGGTTAAATAAAGTTGAAATATAAAAAATAAAAAAAGCCAATTTAATTTGACGTGTTGCCTATGGGTTGTCTTTTGTATCATTGTATAATTTAGATGACAGTGTTTCTTCTGTCACCTCTGTAGTTCATTTGAATTCTGATGTTTGAGGATCAGAAAGCATTTTTGCTATTTTCTCACAGATCAGTCAAGAAACTGTAAGCGAGAGATAAACACTCGAAAGCCACGAAGGTTTTATCTCTTTGTTTGCTTCAGTTGTTGCTCTCAATGTACTCTCCCACGGTAAATAATGATACGCAGTGCACGTAGCACTAATAATAATGGAGCTCCCTCTTTCTCCCTCTCCTCCATTGACTTCCTGCCCATAGCTCCATTACAGGCACTAGTGGGACGGGGCGGAGTGTGTGCATGTGTCTGACTGTCGCACACAGAGGTCTTTTAACTGAGAAACAAATGAGGCTTTACCAGAGGCACCAGGCTGGCGGACAGGGGGAGGCGAAGACAGAGAGCCACGGCACTAACACACACCCAGCCTCTCCTTAATTCTTTCCCGTGTAATTGACTCAACTGCTCCTTTTTTGTCACATCAAAGTCAGGGCATGGATCCGAGGCTGGGACTATGCAGTGGTCAATCTTTACATTTTTAAGCCCCCTACATACAGTCGTGGACAAAAGTTTTGAGAATGACACAAATATTAATTTGCAAAAGGTACAGGGATTGGACTGCTGAAGACTTGGATAAAGTCATTTCCTCTGATGAATCCCCTTTCCGATTGTTTGGGGCATCCGGAAAAAAGCTTGTCCGGAGAAGACAAGGTGAGTGCTACCATCAGTCCTGTGTCATGCCAACAGTAAAGCATCCTTAGACCATTCATGTGTGGGGTTGCTCCTCAGCCAAGGGAGTGGGCACTCCCAATCTCAAACTCACTCACAATTTTGCCTAATAACACAGCCATGAATAAAGAATGGTACCAACACATCCACCGAGAGCAACTTCTTCCAACCATCCAGGAACAGTTTGGTGACGAACAATGCGTTTTCCAGCATGATGGAGCACCTTGCCATAATGCAAAAGTGATAACTAAGTGGCTCGGGGAACAAAACATCGATATTTTGGGTCCATGGCCAGGAAACTCCCCAGACTTTAATCCCATTGAGAACTTGTGGACAAACAAAAACCAACAAATTCTGACAAGCTCCAAACATTGATTATGCAAGAATGGGCTGCCATCAGTCAGGATGTGTCCCAGAAGTTAATTGACAGCATGCCAGGGCGGATTGCAGAGGTCTTGATAAAGAAGGGTCAACACTACAAATATTGACTCTTTGCATCAACTTCATGTAATTGTCAATAAAAGCCTTTGACACTAATTAAATCATTGTAACTATACTTCAGTATTCCATAGTAACATCTGACAAAAATATCTAAAGACACTGAAGCAGCAAACTTTGTGGAAAATATCAGTCTGTCCCTGATGTTTTTCCTGGAGAGAAGTGGCTTCTTTGCTGCCCTTCTTGACACCAGGCCATCCTCCAAAAGTCTTCACCTCACTGTGCATGCAGATGCACTCACACCTGCCTGCTGCCATTCCTGAGCAAGCTTTGTACTGGTGGTGCCCCAAGCTCTGTACTGGTGGTGCCCCAAGCTCTGTACTGGTGGTGTCCCAAGCTCTGTACTGGTGGTGCCCCAAGCTCTGTACTGGTGGTGCCCCAAGCTCTGTACTGGTGGTGCCCCAAGCTCTGTACTGGTGGTGCCCCGATCCCACAGCTGAATCAACTTTAGGAGATGATCCAATAAATGGTTGATTTAGGTGCCATCTTACTGGCAGCAATATCCTTGCCTGTGAAGCCCTTTTTGTGCAAAGCCAAAAGACAGCACCATACACAGGGCAGTGTCCCCAATCACTGCCCTGGGGCATTGGGATATTTTTTTAGACCAGAGGAAAGGGTGCCTCCTACTGGCCCTCCAACACCACTTCCAGCAGCATCTGGTCTCCCATCCAGGAACTGACCAGGACCAAGCCTGCTTAGCTTCAGAAGCAAGCCAGCAGTGGTATGCAGGGTAGTATGCTGCTGGCATCACTGACATGATGTCAGCTGGGCCTTTTGTGCCAGGGCTGAAATGCAGTGGAAATGTTTTGGGGGGATTCAGTTCATTTGTATGGCAAATTGCCATCATACAAACTGAGGCCGCAGACTTTGTGAAAATTAATATTTGTGTCATTGTCAAAACTTTTGGCCACGACTGTATATTCCACCATGTAATGACTCGACAGGGAGCTTAGCTACAGCATGCCCTAAGTGCTGTCTCGTCCGTGCCAATGATACAGCGCTCTGGCAGGATTAAAATCGGCCTCTATTTCTTTAAACCTCACTAGCTATGTTTTCATGAACTTCCCCAGTGATTGTTTTTGTCGACATTTAGAAGGTTCGCATAGAAAATAGATGCAACAATTGGACGCGTTTCCATTTAACTATCTTGCTTCGATTAAAAACAGGTGGACGTAATGATGTCACACCTATAAAAAAAACATTTGGACAAATTGCACATGAATAAATTGGTGACAACCTGTACGCCCCCCCACCTACAATTAACGTACTGTATCAGGTAGCCCGTGAAAGAATTATTGACTTCTAGCCTGACTCCTCTTAGACCTTGTCCAGTATTTGTTAATACAAGTTATGCTTGGCTGTTTTTGCCAAGAAAGTGCCTTATCATCTCCTAATGCACTCGTAACCTTCTTCCTGCCAATAGGCAGATAATCTGTCTCACTTTAAAATCTACGGTAGGGTTTTGTAGGTCAGGTCCATCTGTCTCCTATCCTCTACCATAAATAATGGATTGAACTTCCTGTAAACGACTGCATGTAAAAGGAAATAAACGTGTTCCTATTTAGCTGGAGGAATAATTACCACAAGCGAGGGTGTCCTTTTTCATCTAATGTTACAGAGGCACATTGATGATTTTCAGAATGAACATCTCTTGATAGTTGTAGCAGACACAATTACTTCTTAGATGAGAATTTTTGATCCAAGCGTTAGGTAAACCAATATTAACTAGGATACTTGAAAGTTTGGTGATGACAGATTCCACAGGGTGTTATAAATATTAAGCCTGATCAAAGATATAAATGCAACAATTTCAAAGATTTGACTAAGTTACAGTTCATATATCCGGAAATCAGTATATTGAAATAAATAAATTAGGCCCTAATCTATGGATTGTACATCACTGGGAATACAGATATGCATCTGTTGGTCACAGATACTGTACTTTAAAAAAAGGTAGGGGAGTGGATCAGAAAACCAGTCAGCATCTGGTGTGACCACCATTTGCCTTGTGCAGGGTGACACATCTTCACATAAAGTTGTCTGAGTTTGCCGGCCATGGAAAAACTGGGACATTTTCAGCTTCCAGGACTGTACAGATCTTTGCAACATGGGGCTGTGCATTATCATGCTGAAACGTGACGTGATAGTGGAAGATGAATGGCACGACAATAGGCCTCAGGATCTCGTCACGGTATCTCTCTACATTCAAATTGCCATCGATAAAATGCAATTGTGTTTGTTGTCCGTAGATCATGCCTGCCCATACCATAACCCCGCGGGCACCATGGGGCACTCTGTTCACAACGTTGACATCAGCAAACATCTCGCCCACAAGACGCCATACACGCTGCCATCTGCCAGGTACAGTTGAAACGGGGATTCATCTTGAAGAGCACACTTCTGCAGCGTGCCAGTGGCAAAGGTGAGCATTTGCCCACTGAAGTCGGTTACTCCGAACTGAGGTCAGGTAAAGACCCTGGTGAGGATGATGAGCTTCCCTGAGACGTTATCTGACAGAAATTCTAGAGTTGTGCAAACCCACAGTTTCATCAGCTGTCCAGGTGGCTGGTCTCAGACAATCCCGCAGGTGAAGAAGCCAGATGTGGAAGTCCTGGGCTGGTGTGGTCACATGCGGTTGTGAGGCCGGTTAGATGTACTACCAAATTATCTAAAACAACATTGTTTAATCAGCTTCTTGATATGCCACACCTGTCAGGTGGATGAATTATCTTGGCAAAGGATAAATTCTTACTAGCAGGGATGTGAACAAATTTGTGCAGAACATTTGAGAGAAATACTATTTTTGTGCATATGAAAGAATATTTTATTTGAGCTCACACTTCACATGTTGCGTTTAAGATTTTTGTTCAGTGTACCTTTGGCCTTTGATCAAGTTCAGAAACAGCATTTTAATGTTTATTACTTTCTGATCAACAGCGGATTATTAAAACATTTGTTGCCCGTAACATTGTTGGATACGTCGACCATAACCAAACATTGTTGTACCCAATAATTTATACATACCCTAGATGACTGACAGGGGGTGCTGTTTTGAAGACACCACGCCTCCATCTTGGCCCTCCTCCACATTGTAAAAAAATATTTAGGAAACTATTTGAAGGATTTAATTAATGTCTACATTTGTTTTTGCCACATCTATTCTATTACAGACACCTTAATGCACACTTTAACATGATATTATGTAAACTAAACATACAAATAATAAATAAATAAACATTTTCCTTAAAGTATCATTTTTTGAAAGTACTAATATTACACCCCCACTACAACTAAATACTTAAATACATGTAATTAAGTCCTTGAAACATTTAAATGAAGTATTGTAGAATTCTATTCATTCCTATGGAGGTCTGCTTTCTGAGGAGGGCCAATATGGCTGACTGGTGGCTTTAAAGCGTCTCATTGGCCAAAACATTGCATCAGCAATCCAGGGTTTACAGCATATACAGTACACCATTGGTTGTACCTTAATAAGTGTAGTATCTGGCAATCCAAGCACATTTGGCAACACCCGTTTGGCTTCACCATTAGACGTTGACTAGGTTTAGGGTAACGTGACTCCATTTATTTCATTGATTTAACCTTACTGCAACTGCTGCCAGTCTGTTCTTGGGATTCAGTATGTCAAAGTAATTTCCTGGAATTTTCGTCACTTTAGATATTCCTGAAGTTTTACCATGTTCTCAATTTATGTGACTACAGTTCACTACTACCCTTGAAATTGTACTTGTTTGATGTCAGATAAAAAAAAATGTATCCTCTCTGGCGTCTTTCATCTCGCACGCTTTAATGCTTGTTCAGTGTCACACACATTAGCTTCCCCCTTCCTTCCTCCATCGTAAGATCTGTATCATCTTGAAAGCTATTGAGCCCCTAGACAATTTGTGGAATTCGATGAGGTATCCCTGCCTGCCAAATTAAATGTATTTCATAGACATCCATTGGTTTGCAGAGCGGTCTCCATACCAAATATCTCTCCATTACTTGCAGTGACTCATCATGCATAATTCAAATCACTGGGCCTTTACGCTAATGTGTTTGATCCTAGGCATGAGGTGCTATCAAATAAAGTATACCTCTTTTGATCAAACCTCTGTTTTAAATGGCATAGATGTACTGTAAAGTTTAATATACAGACACCCAGATCCAGAGGATGAGAACAGTCACTTGACAGGAGGCCACTGTACTGACCCAAAGATATCATTACCGGTATTAATTCCTCTTGATGATTGAAAAGAGTCATTTGTGTGTCAACGGGAAGTGTGGCATTGACTGGACCTTTCTGACTGTGGTCCTCCTCCTGGTTAAACTCCCCCTCGCTTGCTCACTCAGACCGCAGTCTTTGGATTGTCCTCCCAGCCTATTTGCACAGGGGGGAAGAGCTTAACAGCTCACCAGGGGGACATCTTTGTCGTGCTGCTCAGGATCGTTAGGATATTGTGCTTAAAACCAGCCATGAAAAAGTGTGGATTTTGTGACCAGTAATAATCCCGGATCCTCTTTGCATTGTGGCAGATGGGATTTGAGGGCCAAAGCAAATACGCATGGGCTGTGTGACAAACAAGACAGGGATTTTCTACAGAGGTGTAGTAAATAGTAGTGGAGGCTACTGAGGGGAGCACGGCTCATAATCATTTCTGGAACGGAGCGAAAGGAATGGCGACCAACCCATGGAAACCATTTGATACCGTTTCACTGATTCCACTTGCCATTTCCACGAGCCAGTCCTCCCCAATTAAAGTGCCACCAACCTCCTGTGATAAATAGAGCATTCATGGTGCTGTGCATATCTGAGCTATGCTTCTGAATGATGAGAAGTTGAGCTGGTTCTGTGTCCCATGGATTAGCAAGAAATTGTACTCGCTATTACTATTCAGCCCATCCAATACGGTTTCTTAACTTAAAGTAACATGTATGAACATATTGCCTTTGAATAACTTGGTGTAGTAATACATGTATGAAGTAAAGTAGTTCCCTAAAGAATAGTATTATGGAAATTAGTTTTACCCATCTGAAGGTAAGGATTCCCTGTGGGAAGAGACTCTTTTAGTGCTAATAAATTTTGATTTAAGATTTTAAGACAGATTTAGCTCATTTATGTCCCAATCCCTTTTTTGTTTTGACTGAATTGCCCAAATGTCAGAAGTCTAAGCTTTTATTTCCACACAGACACGCTCAAAACATGCATATGTGTCATATTGAATTTTGAGAAAAGAAGAACATCATGCTAGCGATGAAATTTGCCTCTTTATTATGAACAATTAGGCATGGTAAACTATGACAAAATTGAATTGTGTTTTGATAATGAGTGACTCCCTATTGGGTTATTTTAATGGAAAGTTCCCTATTTGGTTATTTGAATGGAAATATTACTTCACTGATTTTTCCTTTAATTGTCATTCACTCCAAATGAAGGACGATATCTGAGAAGAGCCATAAAACAATAGCTCAATCCCCTTGGGGCGGAACATATGTCTATTTCAATGGCTCCCACCCCTTGACAAAAAAAAAACATACCCATTTTTGTATTAGCATAATCAATGTTCTAGTCTGAGAGGTTGAGAGAGAGAGAGCGAGGAAGAGAGAGAGGCCTGAGCCGTCTGCTTGCCTGTGATTCGTTGCCATTCCTCATAATTGGATCAAGTACAAACTTGTTTAGCTGTATGCTTTGTATTCAGACTGGGAGCAGCCTGGGAAGAGTGAGTGGACATATCAAACAGAGAGAGACCGAGTGAGTGGGAGAGAGAGAAGAAGAGAGAGAGTGGCTAAAGGGGAGAGGAGGGGTGTGTAGAGGAAGAAAACGGGAATATCCTGACTTGGCAATCCTTCCGCATTGTGCGTCTCTCTCTCTCCACTAATGATCTGTTTCTCTGGACCTGCTGAGATGATTCATCCCCTCTCGGCTGCTGCTTGAACACCACAGACAGACAGACAGCATGTCACTCCTGCCACCGCAGTGCCTGCTTGATCTGTCCCAGCCACTAGAGCCGCATCCTGCCCGTAGCGTTTACACAGCAGCTGTCCTCAGTTGAGTGAGCGTCTATTGATTCCACCCAGCGAAATGCACTGAACTCAACTGGATCATGTCTTCTGGGCTACTTTTGTTGTGCATCTAAGCTGAGCTGAATCTGATGCTTCTATTTCAGGACTTGTTTTGTGAATACATTTCCCATGAGAGAGTGAACCTGTGAAGAAATCTTTCTCCCTGTCACGCAAGTCTTATCGGTTTATTTACCAGACGTTAAAAAGGTAAACCCCGCACGGCTCTGAAAAGCATCCTCCTTCTTCATCTCCCACCCAACCCCCACCATGGCGATCTGATAATGGACAACACACTTTACAGTACCCGCCACAGCCAGCTGCTGTGTGCTTTGAGTTGAGTCCAGAGATCCTTCTGTCTAAGAGAGAGAGAGGGAGGATGGCGGAGAGTGTGGAGGCGGAGGACTCCTCCGCCGGGCTGGTTGTCCCTCTCGGATCAGCGTCCTGCACCGATCCTAGACGAGCCTCCGAGGAGGCGCCGGAGGGGGCTGCGGCAGGTGGAGAGTGCGGGGAAGAGGGCACAGAGGGAGGCGGGGACAATTGCGATGGCGGTCGAGCCGGGCCCCTGGGATTATTGGGCTTGGCAGGGACCTGCTGTGTGTGCATAGAGATGGAACAGGTGCGCAGTTGCCTGCGCTCGGAGAAGATCTGCATCCTCCCCATCCTGGCCTGCCTGCTCAGCCTGGCCCTCTGCACCGCCGGA
The DNA here is from genome assembly GCF_034236695.1 of Oncorhynchus nerka. Classification (NCBI taxonomy): domain Eukaryota; kingdom Metazoa; phylum Chordata; class Actinopteri; order Salmoniformes; family Salmonidae; genus Oncorhynchus; species Oncorhynchus nerka. Next base: position 988,616 of record NC_088414.1, on the reverse strand, counting down.
CTCAAGTGGGTCTTTGTGGACAAAATCTTTGAGTATGAGCCGCCCACCCACCTGGACCCTGATCGCATGGAACAAAACCCCTTCATCATCATTTCTGACCCCACACGGGATCTGCCAGTGTCATTTCCCTACCCCTCCCCTGTCCCCATGCCGACGACCACCACCACAGGACAACCTGAGGTCATAGTAGAGGGGAAACCCACCGGAGGACCCTTTATACCCCAGTCCCCCAGAGTGACTCAGTACAGCCCTACTTCTGCATTGATGTACCCCACAGACCCGCCCACGCAACCTGGACCCCCTAACACCCCAAAACCAGTGAAAAAGGGAACACCAACCCCCCACACCCAAACTACTGTGGAATCTAATGACGTTGTTCTCCCTAAATTCTGTAAGTACGCCACATTTTGTATTTCCAATGACACCATGTGGTATTTTCATTTCCTCTCAGTTTTAGTTTACGCTCATCTTCAGTAAATATGTTCAGGAAGTTTAGACAAGAAAGGATTCTGAAGTTTAATGTCGGATAAAGACAAACTCACAGATATTCACTAGGGTAAAGCATGTTTCTTTTAAGGGAACCAGATATTGTAGTCAGATGAAGGAAATCTACTGTCAGTTGATGTTGAAATCAAACATCAGCATACTGGGTACAGACAGAAAGGAGATATTCATGTGATACCATTCAGAGAAATAGTTTGCATACAATCCTCCAGTGTACAATACGCAGCCTGAAAAGGCCACTACTTCTACATGTTGTTTTTAAAACATTCTTTTTTTCCTATTATGCAACTCTATGCGGAGAATGATAATGTCTGTTGCTCTCTGTCTGAAAGCAGACATGCTGTGACTTGGCTGTGTAGCGCAAGTTACCATGACTAAGCCTCAGAAGAATTACCAACCTACCTGGGTGTGCGCAAGAAACAAAATCCCTTTCGAAACCACCACAGGCTATTAGTACTAAACAACCAACTATAAACTAAAAAACGATCTACTACTGCACAAACACGCCCCTTACAGTTCCACACACCACATTCCATACAGTTAGTCACAAGCATTTTAATACTATGCTGTCATGTCAATTTCACCAAAACATGTTCTCATCTGCATATTTGAAATAAGCACAAGGGCCCCCAATGCTAGCCGTGCATGATTTCCATTTCATATGACAAATCATTAGGTGATGATGCACGACTTCCTAAAACTAAATGCTGTGGTGACGGAGAGACTTCCTCCTGCCAGGCCGATGCTCCATTTCAATGTCAGAGCCTGCTGGAGGCTAATTGATTCCCCCTCCACCTCTGAGCCACAGAGAAATACAATCCCGGTAATGCTATCTACCATGACTTTGAGAGCCGCCAGAGTTAGAACTGCTGGGAAGCTGCTGACTCTACCAGCACTTCTGTCCTCTTGCAGCGTTATTCCCCATTCCCTACGAGATTTCATATGTTTTTCTCACCTGTCCTCATCTTAATTTGACTAGTATTGTCTCAGCAAAATAATCTTGCAGCAACAGGATTTTAACTTTTAGTCCAAAATGTTCTTAGCAACAAAAGAGTGATCAAATCAAAATCCTACATCTGTATTTGACTCTTGTGGTTTAGCTGTGTGTTTTTGTGGCTGCCTGCCCTTGATGCATTTCCTCATGCAAATTAGATTTTCAGTGTAATTAATTCACACTTGACAATTGCCTGTTGGAGATGTGATGAGTAGATTATAGATGGACATCTGTTCGAAAGGCAGGATATTTGGTTAATAATAGCTGACGTGTGTGCTTGGCTTAGTGAGCAGAGAGATGGGAAGGTTTCCTTGTGTTTTTGACACACCCCTGATGAAACAAAAGCATTGGCAGTGAAATCTGCCAATCATCAGCACAGATGAAAGTTTAATACTGTATGTGCAGCTTCGCTCAGAAACTATGAATGCCTCGCATCGATTGAAGTTTTTCGTAACTCATGCATTGATGACGTTTATAGAATTTATTGGCGTGTTCCACCACAGCAGAGGCACATTTTAGAAATTGAAAGACACAGGTGGTGTGTCTGCATTCATTAGTCAAATTGAGGGCTGCTGTGAGGCAAGACACTCACCCCTTTTTTTAAGCTACATGATCAATTTGGGGATTTAAATTGGAAATGTGATCTGCTGCTTTGGTAATCCCAGACCAAATCAATACCCAGAGAGCAGGTCAGCTGTCCAACCAGGAAGTGAACGTGTTAGTGATTTGTTGCATTATTTGACATATTGAGCAAATTAGAAAATGTGAAGGAAGCTAACGAATAAGCCAGTATGGATGCCATATCAATCTGTGGAGAGCTGTATCAAAGTTGTGTCCGACATTCCTATGACTGCATGTGTGTATGAGACAGTTGGTGTTGTCGGCGACCTACAACACACCTGTAAATGTTCTGCAAAAAAATATATATATACAACAATCACTCAATGTTGCAAGTACATGGCATGCTCGGGCTAGTTGACTGTAACATATATTAATACAATTGGTGCACCCTCTTAATCACCCTCTAATGCGCTTCCTTTTCCCTAATTGGTATTTCCTAATAGTAGTCAAATTTGCATTTCATTACAGTTTGTGTTGAACTGAGAAATGTCTAATTCCATTGTCACAATTCCCTTGCCAATTTGGTTTACCCACATGAAAAAATATTACAGTTTACTATAGAATATTATAGTACTTACTATACAATTCTGTAATAGACTGTAGTATACTGGGAGACCTCCGGTCGTTCGATCTAAGAAGACGTGTTTGACAGAGGTCCCTATTTAAACTTTAATTTTACATGCCACTGTTTTTATGTAGATGTATCAGTTGGTTATATTCTTAAAAAAAAAAGAAAAAAAGAACTGCTACAACCAACATATTGTTGAAGGTCGAACCAACTACTCGAATGCCTAACATGGCTGCCGTGGCCAATCCTGATGCAGAGTTGGAGGCCTTTACTATGACCACACTTGTAGCTGAGCTAGCTAAACAAAGAAGCCTAAAAGAGAATATGGCTTGTCTCCTCATCACTTCACTGGCACCTCTCCAAACTTCCATTGATGCCTTTCGAGAAACGGTCAACACGTTTGGGCAACGCCTCACAACACTAGAAGGTTTCTCCACTGACAACACCGAGCGGATTGCTGAGCTAGAAGCAGCTGTCTCTCATATGAAAACGGACAACACAGCTCTACTTTCCAAGGTACATTCGTTGGAGAATTATGCCAAAAGGGAATAGATCTGGATCATTGGCATCATGGAGGGAATTGAGCCTGGAGTCAATTTGTCTCTGACATGCTGGTGAGTAACAGGACAAACCGCCAGAGCTCGACCGAGAGCACAGATCCCTTACCCCCAAACCCAACTCAGGGGAGCGGCCTAGGGCGATCATAGCCTACTTTTATCATTACCAAAACAAGGAACGGGCAATGTGCTGGGCAAAGGAGCATCAACCAAAATTCTATGGCCAAGATATACGATTCTACCTGGACATGAGTGCCAATATCATGAAGAAAAGAGCTGAATTCAAGAACCTAAAAACCTGTCTCTACAAGAAGGGGATAAAGTTTCAGTTCCTACACCCTGCCCATCTTCGTATCTTTTGCAAGGGAGAGACCCTCATTTTTGACACAGTGGCCGAGGCTAAAGCATTCTATGTCCGGAGCGAAGAGTATAGTTGATAGAAGAAGCGACCCAGCTGGCGAGACATGGCGGGAGGTATATGTGAATGGCTACTTTGTTAGCTGGCAATGGACTGATTTTCATGACATCCACTTGGATATTACTTTTCACGTGAAAACAATGTTTATTTTTCTTGTTCCGGGAGAAACCGATTTATTTCATTTAGTTTTATTTGACTGAGATTAATGGCAACGTTAGCTATAATACATCACAATCAATTTGGCTGGCTAGCGGGAGCTGGCTGGACACACTTGACTGTTTACTATCTGACTAGCTAACGTCACATTTATATTGAAATGTATTTTTACAACAAGAAGAGGCTTAATTACCTCTTGCGACGAGCAAACTCGTATCCGGGAGCGTAATCATAGCCTCAAATGCATTAGCATAACGCAGCGGACATGAATACGCAAAAAAATCGCAAATGAAATGAAATAAATATATTCAAACACAAGCTTAGCCTTTTGTTAACAACACTGTCATCTCAGATTTTCAAAATATGCGTTACAGCCAACGCTAGACAAGCATTTGTGTAAGTTTATCATGGCATAATGCTATGCTAGGCTCTGCTGGCAGCAGGCAACATTTTCACGAAAATAAGAAAAGCAACCAAATTAAATCATTTACCTTTGAAGAACTTCAGATGCTTTCACTCAGGAGACTCCAAGTTAGATAGCAAATGTTCCTTTTTTCCAAAAAGATTATTTTTGTAGGCGAAAAAGCTCCCGTTTCTTCATCATGCTTGGCTGAGAAATCAACCGAAAAATGCTGCAACTATAACGCCAAACTTTTTTCAAAATTTGCTCCATAATATCGACAGAAACATGACAAACGTTGTTTAGGATCCATCCTCAAGGTGTTTTTAACATATATAAGAAGCGATTGGAAAAATGGCTACCTCAGTATTTTACGCAAGATTTTCTGCGGGAGACACCATGTGACCACATGCTATATATGGTCCCTTACAGCCATTCTTCAATGGAAAGGCCTAAAAAGACGTCACAATGCCGTAGACACCTTGGGGAAAACGTGGAAAACGTAAGCTCATTCGTAGCTCATTCACAGCCATATAAGGAGTCATTGGCATGAGGCGGTTTCAAAGAAATTCCTCATCTGGCAGACTATTGGTTCACTATATTTAAAAGCCTTTCTGAAGCATTTGATTGAAAGTTGCAGCCTAGTGCAGAAATGGCTATTTTTGGAGTAGCAAAAAACAATCCTTCTCTGACCTTTGCCTCCCTGTTAGCCAGCAGAAGCGTTTTAAAGGGTTGAAAATCTATCAGTCCTCCCTTAGCCTCTCTTTGGCTCAAAGATCTGATGCTGTTTCTAAAATTTGGAAAAATGATGTATGCCATTCGAGGGTCAACCACCTAATTGTGCACGTCCACCTGGGACTTGATGATATCCTATTTTGAACAGCTCCAAACACTTCCTCCAGATTAGTATTCTTGGCCCCACCCCCACCCCTTGAGGTCACTGCTATATAGGCCTATAAGATCACCTGATTGCTAGGCTATTACATTTTGGCTTGTATTGAAGTAACATTGTTGTATACTTTTGTTTTGTTTTATAACATGTAACTCAATGACTTTCCCTTTTTAAATGTGTTTGGAGGCATTATGGGGGACGGGACGGGAGGAAGGAGGTCAAAGGGGAACAAAAAGGGGGGAAATGTACAGTCTCTTTTTATCTTTAATTCATAGTGAATATAAAATGATATATACAAAAAAAGACTGTAGAATACTATACTACACACTGTAGTATCCCTCGAGCATGTGTTGTACCTACTGTAGAACGTTGTAGTAGACTGTAGAATACTATACTACACACTGTAGTATCCCTCGAGCATGTGTTGTACCTACTGTAGAACGTTGTAGAATACTATACTACACACTGTAGTATCCCTCGAGCATGTGTTGTACCTACTGTAGAACGTTGTAGTAGACTGTAGAATACTATACTACACACTGTAGTATCCCTCGAGCATGTGTTGTACCTACTGTAGAACGTTGTAGTAGACTGTAGAATACTATACTACACACTGTAGTATCCCTCGAGCATGTGTTGTACCTACTGTAGAACGTTGTAGTAGACTGTAGAATACTGTGTCTGCAAAAACACTACACTTTTTTAACTATGGTAAATAGTATAGTTTCAAATGTACATATACCCTGCCCATTCCCCTCTTCCATATGGGTGGCACAAATTGGGATAAGTGAGAAACCTACATTCCAAGTTTGGACCATATTGTGTTCCATACAGGTTATAGAAAACAGCAGAAGTTCTGAACTATCCGGTCAGACCCCAGTCCTACAGTACCTACAGGTTATGGAAAATGTGCTCTTTTAGTATTTCTCCAGAAAAAGCCTCCACTTCTATGTCAAAGATACCGTAGTGTCACCGTAGTATACTATACCATTTTTTCATGTGGGTAGCCGCATTAAGGTGATTTAAGTTCTTCACTCGAGTTCTGTATAATTTAGAGTTCGATATTCCTATTAAATATTACCTTGTCTCAGCAAAAATGGGCTTTGGAGTGTACAGAACAGGGGGGCCTCTGCCTCAGTTTGACAGATAACACACATACACACCCAATGGTCTTTCCCTGTTCTGTTTATAAAGCCATTACTTGGGTAAATAACCCCTTCAGCTATCTTCTCAACACATTCTCTTCAGGAAACAGAGCATTTACAGCAGCACAGTAGAACATTTATTTCAAGCCAAGCTAATGAGCTATTCCCCATAAATTTCCGGAACTCAATAAAGGCAGTAGGTATAGGAAGCCATCTTGTTGTGATAGAGCCATTTACATATATTAATCATAGTGGCTCATAGAAAATACCTGATATAGCACAATGCGCCCCTCCATGATCACAATGCTTAGAGATTGTACAGGCTTCTATAGTGTTCACCCAGCAAACATGCCCACATTGGCACGGTGTGGACTCAATGTGGGCTAAAATATTGGCCCCATGTAGGCTGCCCGCATTGGGCCAATGAACCTTTCCGTAGATTTTTATAATTTTTTCATTACAATGCATAAATTGTATCACTTTACGCTTGAAAGATATTCAGTGAATGCGTTATATTGTATCAGAAAGACAACCAAGTTGTTGCTATCATACATACAGTATATTTTTTGAAAATAAACTGTTCAGTTTTTCATGTCACATGCACTTGTTTAAGACTTCCTCATTGGCAAGATTCAAGAGTCAAAATAATTGGCATCACACAACAGAACACTTAGGGCTTGATTCAATCAGATCCGCTTTAGCCAACATCCGAGTAGTTGTTGTTTTGGGGGTGTCGAAAGTGGAACTGTGTTAGAGCTGTCAAATCCACAAGAGACTCCTGGCATAAAGCAGACATTGACATTGGCAATGTGGCAATGTGGGAGTCAGAAATTCCACACAGCCTTGTTTACAAGTTCGAACACTGGAATGTGAGATGCAATCTACACCTCAGTTAGGATTATAGAAATCCTCCTTATTTAGTTGAATTATTTTTCATTTTGAGCGTAATTATTTATATTTAGCCTACACTTTCTCGTTTTGAACTTATAACACTTCATGACAATGCTGCTCACCTTAGTTCCACCTCCGACACTGCCAAAATATCCGCTATGCGGGTGTCTGCTATCACAGGTTATGCTTGATCTTATTCAATCTATGCCTTAAATTGGAATGACACTTCTCAGTAACGGTTGCACAAAAGGGAGGTGGGAAAAGCCAAATTATTTTAATGAATTGTCGCCTCCTATATTATGTAATAGCTGGGCTTGGTGTGGGCTAGCCCGTGTTGGGCTGGTGTAGACTAGTCTGTGTTGGATTGATGTGGGCTAGCCCGTGTTGGGCTGGTGTAGACTAGTCTGTGTTGGATTGGTGTGGGCTAGCCCGTGTTGGGCTGGTGTAGACTAGTCTGTGTTGGATTGATGTGGGCTAGCCCGTGTTGGGCTGGTGTAGACTAGTCTGTGTTGGATTGATGTGGGCTAGCCCGTGTTGGGCTGGTGTAGACTAGTCTGTGTTGGATTGATGTGGGCTAGCCTGTGTTGGGCTGTTGTAGGCTAGCCCGTGTTGGGTTCATGTGGGATTGGTGGGGGCTAGCCTGTGTTGGGCTGTTGTAGGCTAGCCCGTGTTGGGCTGATGTGGGCTTGGTGTGGGCTAGCCTTTGCTGGGCTCGCCCGTGTTGGGCCGGTGTGGGCTAGCCCCTGCCCACCTTGCCCACAGAATACTCACATGATGCCAATGGGGTCATGATTGCTGGGTGTCATGCCTTGGTCTTAGTATTTTGTGTTTTCTTTAATTATTTGTTCAGGCCAGGGTGTGACATGGGTTTATTGTGTTGTCGTATTGGGGTTTTTGTAGGCATTGGGATTGTGGCTGAGTAGGGGTGTCTAGCATAGGCTTGGCTGCCTGAGGCGGTTCTCAATCAGAGTCAGGTGATTCTCGTTGTCTCTGATTGGGAACCATATTTAGGTAGCCTGGGTTTCACTGTGTGTTTTGTGGGTGATTGTTCCTGTCTTTGTGTTAGTTAGCACCAGACAGGCTGTATAGGTTTTCTCGTTCCGTTTGTTGTTTTGTATATTTATTTAGTTATTTCATGTATCGTTCTATTTCATGAAAGAACATGAGTAACCACCACGCTGCATTTTGGTCCGACTCTCTTTCGACGGAAGAAAGCCGTTACACTGGGCAGTTTGATATATTATTATATTGGGTTGTTGTATCCCACTGATGCTAAAAGGCATGGTTACATTAACATTAATAATACAACATATTGTAATGACAAGAAGCAGTAGTTGCTGAAGTGAAAGAACTGGAAGAGGGAAGGCTGAGAATAAGTGGGTCTAATAAAATGACCACTGTGACATGGGATTTATTTTCCTTCAGTGAACTTTCCTTGACAATGCACCAGGGCATTAGTTTGTTTCAACTGAGCTAGTTCATAAGTTGGCATAAGCCTAGCTCTATAACAAGAAAGAAGCTTCATAATTTCACTTGAAAATTATTTTGACTGCATTGACATTTTTTACCTAGATCAAGTTTCTCTCGATTTAAAATGTAAAATAACTGTGTTCTCCATGACCCTGCGAAATTATTTTTTGTCTTGAATTGGAAGTATCCTTCTTCCTTAATCTAGGCTGTGATTTAATTTTACCTTCCCATTGACTTAAAATTAGATATCAATAGCAAAACTTAGTTGAATATTTTCTCTCACATTGTCTTGTAAAGATCAATGATAAACCAGTCAAGGTGACGTAGCTACCACCTGACAGCACCATAAATCAGTACACACATTTTTGCCTTTGTGGTTTCATTTTGCGTAAGTATACAGCTTCACCAAATAATGCAGCATTTCCCAAACTCGGTCCTTGGGAACCCAAGGGATGCACGTTTTGGTTTTTGCTTTAACAGGAGTATGATGATGGTGCCGCAGGGGATGACTGCTGTTTTACAGCCTCTGAACCAACTGTGCTATTTTGTTTGTTTTTTCATGTTGTTTGTAACTCATTGTGTACATAGTGTTGCTGCTACCGTCTCTTATGACCGAAAAGAGCTTCTGGACATCAGAACAGCGATTACTCATCTGGAACTGGATGAGTCATTTTTCTTTAATGAGTCGGATGAGAGGGATTTACCCCAGATACCGGAATAGGCCCCCATCCCCGTCATTCGCAGGAGAAATAGACAGAGGTTTCACGGAAGGACTTCGGGGTGCCTTGTGAGGATCCAGCGACGAGTGGCTAATCTGCCTTTGCCATCGGTACTATTGACCAATGTACAATCGCTCGATAATGAACTACAAGCACGTATATCCTACCAACGGAACATTAAAAACTGTAATATCTTATGTTTCAACGAGTTGTGGCTGAACGATGACATAAATAACATACAGCTGGTGAGTTATACAGTACACTGTATGGCAGGATAGAACAGCAGCCTCTGGTAAGACAAGGGGTAGCGGTCTGTGTATATTTGTGAACAACCGCTGGTGCACGATATCTCAGGAAGTCTCAAGGTTTGCTCGCCTGAGGTGGAGTATCTCATGATAATCTGTAGACCACACTATCTACCTAGAGAGTTTATCTGTATCCTTCGTAGCTGTCTATTTACCACCACAAACCGATGCTGGCACTAAGACCGCACTCAATGAGTGCGAGCACATCCAGAGGTGGCGCTCCTAGTGGCCAGGGACTTTAATGCAGGGAAGCTTAAATCCGTTTTACCTCATTTCTATCAACATGTTAAATGTGCAACCAGAGAGAAACAAATCTAGACCACCTTTACTCCACACGCAGAGATGCGTACAAAGCTCTCTCTTTCCCTCCATTTGGAAAGTCTGACCATAATTATACCCTGCTGATTCCTGCATACATGCAAAAAACAAAGCAGGAAGCACCCTTGACTCTGTCAATAAAAAAGAGGTCAGATGAAACAGATGCTAAACTACAGGACTGTTTTGCTAGCACAGACTGGAATATGTTCCGGGATTCTTCCGATGGCATTGAGGAGTACACCACATCAGTCACTGGCTTCATCAATAAGTGCATCGATGACGTTGTCCCACAATGACAGTATGTAATACCCCAACCAGAAGCCATGGATTACAGGCAACATCCAAACTGAGCTAAAGGGTAGAGCTGTCTCTTTCAAGAAGTGGGGCTCTCACCCGGAAGCTTATAAGAAATACCGCTATGCCCTCCAACGAGCCATCAAACAGGCAAAGCATCAACACAGGACAAAGATCGAATCATACTATAACGGCTCCGATGCTCGTCGGCTGCGGCAAGGCTTGCAAACTATTACAGACTACAAAGGGAAGCACAGTCGAGAGCTGCACAGTGACACGAGACTACCAGACCATCTAAATTACTTCTATGCTTGCTTTGAGGCAAGTAACAATGAAACATGATTTAGAGCATCAGCTGTTCCGGATGAATGTGTGATCACGCTCTCCGCAGCCGATGTGAGTAAGACCTTTAAACAGGTCAACATTCACAAGGCCGCAGGGCCAGATGGATTACCAGGATGTGTACTCCGAGCATGCTCTGACCAACTGGCAAGTGTCCTCACTGACATTTTCAATATCTCCCTGTCTGAGTCTGTAATACGAACATGTTTGAAGCAGACCACCATTGTCCATGTGCCCAAGAACACTAAGGTAACCTAACTAAATGACTGACGACCCATAGCACTCACGTCTGTAGCCATGAAGTGCTTTGAAATGCTGGTCATGGCTCAAATCAACACCATTATCTCAGAAACCCTAGACCCACTTCAATTTGCATACCACCCCAACAGATCCACAAATGATGCAATCGCTATTGCGCTCCACACGGCCCTTTCACAATTTGACAAAAGGAACACCTATGTGAGAATGCTATTCATTGACTACAGCTCAGTTTTCAACACCGTAGTGCCCTCAAAGCTTATCACTAAGCTAAGGACCTTGGGCCTAAACACCTCCTTCTGCAACATGATCCTGGACTTCCTGACGGGTTGCACCCAGGTGGTAACGATAGGTAACAACACGTCCGCCACACTGATCATCAACACGGGTCCCCTCATGGGTGCGTGCTCTGTCCCCTCCTCTACTCCCTGTTCACTCATGACTGCATGGCCAGGCACGACTCCAACACCATCATTACGTTTGCAGATGACACAACAGTGGTAGACCTGATCACCAAAAATGATGAGACAGCCTATAGGGAGGAGATCAGAGACCTGATCGTGTGGTGCAAGGACAAACTCCCTGAACGTGATCAAAACAAAGGAGATGATTGTGGATACAGGATAAGGAGGACTGAGAATGTGTCAAGGAAATTTTATAATTCCTATATTTGTTCATTAACCAATTCAATTAAAATCACTCTGTCGGTTTCTAAGAATTTGTAAGATCCTTATTTGCATAAAATAGACAGAGACCAGTCTATTAAAAATGTGTCAATTAGTCAATAGTATTTATTCTCTCTTATTCCTCTTTGCTTACTTCAGACACACACATGCATTCCTCTCCAACCTAGTTGGAATGGTTTTATTATGTTTTAATTACTCCTTATCCATGCTACATAACCTCTTTCTTATGAACTAACATTATAAATCAGATATAGTAAAGCAGGGTAGAATTAAATTAGATATAGTTCTAGTTAAATGTATACATTGTTTAACCATTATTCATCAAATCCATAACATAGACAGAGACCAGTCTATTAAAAATGTGTCAATTAGTCAATAGTATTTATTCTCTCTTATTCCTCTTTGCTTACTTCAGACACACACATGCATTCCTCTCCAACCTAGTTGGAATGGTTTTATTATGTTTTAATTACTCCTTATCCATGCTACATAACCTCTTTCTTATGAACTAACATTATAAATCAGATATAGTAAAGCAGGGTAGAATTAAATTAGATATAGTTCTAGTTAAATGTATACATTGTTTAACCATTATTCATCAAATCCATAACAGAACGCCCCTATTCTCCTCGACGGGGCTTTTGTGGAGCAGGTTGAGAGTTTCAAGTTCCTTGGCGTCCACATCACCAACAAACTAACATGTTTCAAGCACACCAAGACAATCATCAAGAGGGCACGACAAAACCTATTCCCCCTCGGGAGACTGAAAAGATTTGGCATGGGTCCTTAGTACCTCAAAAGGTTTTACAGTTGCACCATCGAGCGCATCCTGACTGGTTTCATCACTGCATGGTATGGCAACTGCTCGGCCTACGACCGCAAGGTCAGCTGGGTTTTATCTATTGTGTTTGATGGTCCAATGGTTGATTTTGACAAACGTTCCGAGACAGAAGGCCATCATTTAATTTGGAAATCAATTAAGGAAGTTTTACTTCAATGAAACAAGGACCATAATCTTTACACTTCAACCGGTTAGCGATAAGGAGCATTTGAATGGGGCCAAGGGGTTCATTTTCATTATGACGAAGGCGAGAGTCTCTCATTTAATTACGCTCAAATGTTTTGCCATTGATTAAGGTACCACCACTATTCTGTAATGGCTCTGTGTGCGTTCCTTTGGTCCCCATTTAGTGACTCAGGAAATTCAAAAACAGTATGTCTTCCAAGTCCTTCTCATTGAAAAGCCTCACCTATTCTGTGTCTGGCCATTTCGAACCCCTCAGGTTTGGCTGACGTCGGTACAAATCAAATGATCACACTCTGAATGACAGAATTCTACTTCAGAAAATGTGTACATTATTTTTTACCTAACGATCATTTATATGTGAACAGATGCCAGAGTACAGTGCAGAATTTGAGAATAATCCACTTAAAACATTGGTTCCTTTTGGTGATTAATACACTTATTTGCTGATGAAAGTGTATCCATTGTGTTGTTTATCAAACAAGGTCCATTACCTAATGATGAGCCATCAGGTTGGCCCAGCGCTGAACCCTAGGTAACCCCATAAATACCTATTCTCAACCCTGAGTGACTTTTTATCTCACAGATAGGAAAGACTTTCTCGCTCTGAGGTGTCTCCGGTTTGGAAAACATGCAGTGTCTCCCCTAAATAAATAATGCAGAGAACAGCTAGAAGAGGGTTTAAAACCAACTGTGTCTGGCAGGAAGAGATTGTATTTAGGACAGATCTTTTCAAAGTTCTCCGCTGGATATTTTTAGGGTTCACCTGTCATGTAACTGTAAATAGTAGATTCTGGGCTTTCACCAAACTCTTTTTTCTCTCTGAGGTGAAGTTCATGATAAAGAAGATGTTTAAGATAATTAAATGGGTAAGAATTGGAGGTCCTTAGCCAATCCTTACTACTTATCTCACCTGTCAATCATTATATGAACCAATGGTAAAACAAGGGCTTGGATCGGCCTCCTAAATCAATTTTCTTCCAATGCGCTCAAAGTCATAGCTTCTGAAGGAATTTTGATTGTCACACAGTGGAACATAGTCCTGATATGTAACACCAAAGCCTTGGCCAGAAGATATAGGCTCTATCAGCGACTCAACAAAAGGGAAATGGAAAAGCTACATCACTGTACCTTTGTCATAACCTTTCATAACCTTTGATTCAGATTTCAGTACTTGTATTTCTGCCTTCAGTGTTGCCAGTAAGAGACAATGGCTCAGTTGTGGAGTGCCACTGTAAGAGATGGATTGAAATTGACAGAAATGGGACCTGGAGGGTCATGCTTTTTCAATTTCAGTCAAGGGGAGGGTTTAATATTTTTTTATGTAGTCCAGGGGGGTGTCATGTAATTTGTAATTGATGAAATGTCAATATTTCTCAGTGTTTTATAATTAGTTGCTTATTAAGCTATATCGATGTGTGCCCGATGCCGCCCCTCATCTCTGAGAGGCTGCAAAGTGCAAGCACAAGTCATATTTCTACGAAAATGTACTTCCTAGTCTTTTGCGCTGCTGGGATGGTGTAAATAAAACTACATCAAATAAAATAAAATTGTATTTGTCACATGCGCCGAATACAATAGGTATTCAGTGAATACAGTGAAATGCTTACTTACGAGCCCCTAACCGACAGTGCAGTTTAAAAAAAAATATGTACACACTGCAATGGATAATCCAGCCCTGAGCCGCGGACAGCTCTGCTCTCACTGATCAAACCTTTTTTGTGCTGCCTAACCAATACTGTGTAGGCCTACAGAGGCAGTTCAGGAGGAGAGTAGGAGGAGAGTCAAATAATTGTTCAGATTTTGGGCGGGGTTAAGTCTATTCCAAAAAATACAATATCTTGCGCACCGACTAGCCTACGTTCTGTTCCGTTTGAAGATGAGAGCGTGATGATGAGGAGGACAGAGATTAACTTTGATAGCTTGCTACTACTGTAATTGATTTTAATAAAACAATGTTTCTTGCCAATGATGTATTTATCAGAGTTATTGACCTCACAATAATTCAGATTGAAGTAATTTACATTGTGGTGCTGAAATTTGAAGCAATCAAAAAATGGACAGTTCGTGGTGCTGAAAGTAGGCCAATTTGAGTAGGCATAATTCATTTCAACCGTAGACTTTACTAACACTAACACTTTGTGTTGGAACCTATTTCTTCCTATTTATGAAATAAGAGGCAAGCCTACCTGTTTGACAGATGAAATTAGGCTATAGGCTGCTATATCCATAGATTTGTCGTCCAATTCCTCCACCTACCATGCGCTCTTTAAATAGTCTACCTCCGTGTTAGTGAAGGGCTGTTAAGTTAAAACCAGGACTAGAATTTACCGGGTATGAGAAGGTATGCCATATGACTACCGTCCACATATTCTAAGTCAGAATCGTCCAGAGTAGTGATGCCAGTCAGGCGGGCAGGTGCGGGCAGTGAGCGGTTGAAGAGCATGCATTTGGTTTTACTTGCATTTAGAGCAGTTGGAGACCACGAAAAGAGAGTTGTATGGCATTGAAGCTCATTTGGAGGTTAGTTAACACAGTGTCCAAAGAAGGGCCAAAAGTATACAGAATGGTGTGGTCTGCTTAGAGGTGGATCAGAGAATCAACAGCAGCAAGAGCGACATCATTAATATTTACAGAGAAAAGAGTCGGCCCAAGAATTGAACCCTGTGGCACCCCCATAGAGACTGCCAGAGGACCGGACAGCAGGCCCTCCGATTTGACACACTGAACTCTGTCTGAGAAGTAGTTTGTGAACCAGGCGAGGCAGTCTTTTGAGAAACTTTGGCTGTTGAGTCTGCCGATAAGAATGTGGTGATTGACAGAGTCGAAAGCCTTGGCCAGGTCGATGAATACGGCTGCACAGTATTGTCTTTTCTAAACAGCGCTTTGGTCAATTATGTTTTATGCTCAAAACACTTAGTAAAACACCGGGGAAAGATGTGACTCCGATGCATAGTAGGATATAATTGTTTAGTTTCTTTGACATTCATAGGCTGAGCTACAACCTTCTATAGCCGATTATACAAAGAATGGACTTTGCTTGGGAACTAATCTAATTCTGTCACTATCAATTCATTAAGTTGTTCAATTTATGTACAATAGAAGATGTTAAAACCCAGACAGCATTCAGGGAAATACTTGTGACCTTCCATCATTGGGTTAAGCCATGGAAGAAGAGAAGCCAGTTAAGCTCACATTTTTCTGCGTCTGTAGGCCTACTCTCTGTCTGGGGTGGAAAGGTAGGTCTAACTTTTGAAAGTACCATGCTCAGATTCCTAATGACTGCTCAGATTTGATTATTTGTTAACATAGAGTGGAAAGCAGAGAACATGCTTACCATTTACCCTGACTTCTTGGACAGATATGCCGTTTTAAAACTCTCAACGACAGTTTCGTTGCAAACAACAACACACTGGTTTGGCATTTAAGAAATAAGATGAACACAGGCCTATGTCTCTGTCCAGTTTTAGCCTGTAATTTAGGTCATTAAATATTCTGCTAATATGTAAAATTACGTAGAATTGCATGAAATGTTTATGAAAGGCAATTTTTTTCTGGACCTGCAAATACAATGGTAGATTCATGCAATGATTTTAATATAAAGGAGATGTTTCCAACCCTATTCTTGTCCACGGTGGTCTGTGAACGCGGCAGCAGGTAGCCTAGTTGTTAGAGCGTTGGGCTAGTAACCGAAAGGTTGCTAGATCGAATCCCTGAGCTGACAAAGTCAAAATCTGTCGTTCTGCTCCGAAACAAGGAAGTTAACTCACTGTTCCTAGGCTGTCATTGTAAACAACTGACTTGCCTAGTTAAATAAAGGTAAAAAAAAACACAACCTTCTTTCCCGCAGCCCTGTGTGCTATCAGAAGTCCTGCGTTGCCATGTCATTTTTACAGGACAAAGAACCGTTTTTAAAACGGCATATCTGTCCAAGAAGTCAGGGTAAATGGTAAGCATGTTCTCTGCTTTCCACTCTGTTTTAATAATTATTTTGGGTATAGGAGAGGGTCACTTGTTTTTTTCAAGTGTTCAGGGGGGGTTTAGGTTACATATATTTTGCTGAAGGGAGGGCCATCCATTTTTATTTCAGAGAGGTCTGATTTTCTCCATGTAACCCTTATTATAAATAACGTTCACTTAATGGACAGTGTGGCCAACAGCCATCATGTCAGTTTCATTACTGTCTCATATGCCAATGTGAACATGTCCCTTCCCACATAGTCCCCCTGCACATCCCATACCTTGATACAGTTCTTACATGACTGCTGGACTACTCCACACAATATTGAAGTGTTTTGGCAATCATAAAACAGACAGCTAGGGAATAGACTTACGTATTTTACTGACCCATAAAGTCTCACCGAGCGCCAGCATGAAATGCCCTCTCTGACAAAAAGATGCCAAAATATCGATGCGTTTTCATCCGCTGCAGTGCCACAATAAAGAATAAGACATTAAAATGCCAATAAATGTGGTCGGCCATTAGGAGTAACATTATCAGTGATTATAGTGAGACAGTAAAAACCACTAGGGTAGTCGATTATGGAAACTCCATCAATTACAACATCTCTCTCACATGCTTCCTCCTCTCTCTCTCCCCCTATCAGAGAAGAGCTGAGTGGTTGAATTATTATTATTATTATGCCTTTATTTATCTAGGCAAGTCAGTTAAGAACAAATTCTTATTTAAAATGACAGCATATCCTGGCCAAACCTGGACGACACTGGGCCAATTGTGCGACGCCCTATGGGACTCCCAATCACGGCCGGATGTGATTCAGCCTGGATTTGAACCAGGGACTGTAGTGACGCATCTTGCACTGAGATGCAGCGCCACCCGCGAGCCTGAATCACTCAGTCTGCTTGTTTGAAACGCAGATTCAAGGTTTATAATTGCGATAAAATTTAAACTATCATTAGATATGCTTGGCAGAACCTGTCGAGAAGTGACGTTTCTCCGGCGATTCTGACACACCTGTAAGTGGCATTCAACAACAGGCCTCTTCTGTGTAATAGCCCCCTGCTCACCATAATGGTTGGTGAGTCCTCTTATTTGTCATTACAGGATAGCTGTGTAGACAGAGCAGGACAAACAATCAAGGTTAATATTGTGTGTGACGCCCAGTCTTCCTACTTCTACTGTGCTCTGCTAGGCTCTTTCCCACCTTGTTGATTAGCTCCTCGCTAATTCCCCATACGAGTCGCCTCTGTGCCCACAACACCTGTGGAGCAGACACTGCAATTAAAAGTCTCCCCGATGTCATTAGTAACCATCTGAACACTCCTCTGGAGGACACTCTCTATTCTCTTTGTTTACAGGCTTCCAGTTGGCTCATTCATCCCTCTCCTCTCCCCTGTAACTATTCCCCAGGTCATTACTGGAAATGTGTTCACAGTTAACTTACCTGGTAAAATAAAATAAAAATAAAAAAGGTGCACGTTTCTACTTAACTCTTCAAAGATCCTTGAAGTCCTTGTTTTGAAGTGTGGATTCCATTTACACTGAGTGTACAACACTAACATTCAGTTGCAACCCCCTTTGCCCTCAGAACAGCCTCAATTTGTCTGGGGGAAGGACTCTACAAGGTGTCGAACTGCGTTCCACAGGGATGCTGGCCCATGTAGAGTCCAATGCTTCCCACAGTTGTGTCAAGTTGGCTGGTAGTGTATCTTTTTTCTGACTAGCTCGTTCCATCTCATTGCACAGATGCTCAATTGGATTGAGATCTGGTGACTAGGCAGGCCTCTGCAGTAAAATGAGTTCACTGTCATGCTCGTGGAATCATTCCTGGGCAATCCTAGCCTTGTGGCATGGGGCATTATCCTGTTGGAAAAATCAATTGGCAGATGAATACACTTTATCAAGGAGCCCAGTGTGTGCCATGTAAACACACCCCACATCATCACACCACCACAGCCAGCCTGCAATGTTGACAAGCGACATTACGGATGCATGTACTCATGTGGTTTTTGGGTGAACTATCCCTTTAACCAAGTCATTACACCGGGGTGCTGACTGGAATAGGATTCTCATTATTCTACATGAGGAAATAGCAAGAGCACTTGTTAAATTAGTATGGTTGTGTTTTTACAATTTATCCATATACTTCATTCAAATCAAATAATATCTCATTTTATTGGTCACATATTTAGCAGATGTTATTGCGGGTGTAGCGGAAAGAGTGCAATAGTATCTAACAATTCACAACAGTAGTATTTAACAATATACAACAGTAGTATCTAACAATTCACAACAGTAGTATTTAACAATTCACAACAGTAGTATCTAACAATTCACAACAGTAGTATTTAACAATTCACAACAGTAGTATCTAACAATTCACAACAGTAGTATCTAACAATTCACAACAGTAGTATCTAACAATTCACAACAGTAGTATTTAACAATTCACAACAGTAGTATCTAACAATTCACAACAGTAGTATCTAACAATTCACAACAGTAGTATCTAACAATTCACAACAATAGTATCTAACAATTCACAACAGTAGTATTTAACAATTCACAACAGTAGTATCTAACAATTCACAACAGTAGTATTTAACAATTCACAACAGTAGTATCTAACAATTCACAACTTTATATTTAACATTTCACAACAGTAGTATCTAACAATTCACAACAGTAGTATCTAACAATTCACAACAGTAGTATCTAACTATTCACAACAGTAGTATCTAACAATTCACAACAGTACACAGAATCAAAAAGTTGAAAAATGGAAGTAAGAAATATTTAAGTATTAGAATGAGCAATGTCAGAGTGATCTTGACTAAAATACAGCAGAATATAATACAGGATATACATGATTCCGTGAAACAGTATGTTACAGTCCCTGATGTCTCTCTGGAAGGAAATCCTCGCCCTGAGCTCATCTACTTTATTGTCCATAGACTGGTGATTGGCTAAGAGAAATTGATGATAAAATTATTGTGGGGTCTGTGTTATAGACTTCAGTGCAGCTTTTGACTTTATCGATCATAGTCCGCTGCTGGAAAAACTTATGTGTTATGGCTTTCCACCTCCTGCTATAATGTGGACAAAGAGTTACTTTTCTAAAAGAACACAGAGGGTGTTTTAAATGGAAGCCTCTCAAACATAGAAGAGGCTTAGAAGCAGGAATTCCCCATGGTAGCTGTTTAGGCCCCTTGATTTTTTCAATCTTTACTAACGCTTTGATTAAGGCCACTGTGTCTATGTATGCGGATGACTCAACGCTATACACATCAGCTACTATAGCGACTGAAATGACTGCAACACTTAACAAAGAGCTGCTGTTAGTTTCAGAATGGGTAGAAAGGAATAAGTTAGTCCTAAATATTTCTAAAACTAAAAGCATTCTATTTGTGACAAATCATTCACCTTTATTTAACCAGGTAAGCTAGTTGAGAACAAGTTCTCATTTACAACTGTGACCTGGCCAAGATAAAGCAATGCAGTGCGACACAAACAACAACACAGAGTTACACATGGAATAAACAAACATACAGTCAATAATACAATAGAAAAATAAGTCGATATACAGCGTGTGAAAATGGCTTTAGGAGGCAATAAATAGGCCATAGTAGCGAAGTAATTCGAATTTAGCAAATTAACACTGGAGTGTTAGATGTGCAGATGATGATGTGCAAGTTGAAATACTGGTGTGCAAATGAGCAAAAAAGTAAATAAAAACAATATGAGGATGAGGTAAGTAGATTGGATGGGCTATTTACAGATGGGCTGTGTACAGGTGCAGCAATCGGTTAGCTGCTCAGATAGCTGATGCTTAAAGTTAGTGAGGGAGATATAAGTCTCCAACTTCAGCAATTTTTGCAATTCATACCCAATCATTGACAGCAGAGAACTGGAAGGAAAGGCGGCCAAAGAAAGTGTTGGCTTTGGGGATGACCAGTGAGATATACCTCCTGGAGCCCGTGCTACGGGTGGGTGTTGTTATCATGACCAGTGAGCTGAAATAAGGCAGAACTTTACTAGCAAAGACGCATAGATGACCTCGAGCCAGTGGGTCTGGCGACGAATATGTAGCGAGGGCCAGCCGACGAAAGCATACAGGTCGCAGTGGTGGGTGGTATACGGTGCTTTGGTGACAAAATGGATGGCCCTGTGATAGACTGCATCCAGTTTGCTGAGTAGAGTGTTGGAGGTTATTTTGTAAATGACATCGCCGAAGGCAATGGAAGGAGTGTTGTATGGCATTGAAGCTCATTTAGAGGTTTGTTAGCACAGTGTCTGAAGAAGGGCCAGATGTATACAGAATGGTGTGGTCTGCATGGAGGTGGATCAGAGAATCACCAGCAGCAAGAGCGACATCATTGATATATACAGAGAAAAGACCCAGCCCCATAATTGAACCCTGTGGCACCCCCATAGATACTGCCAACGGTCCGGACAAAAGGCCCTCCGATTTGACACACTGAACTATATCTCAGAAGTAGTTGGTGAACCAGGCGTGGCAGTCATTTGAGAAGGGGGAGGCTTGGGCAAGTAGCTGCAGGGGGGGTACTGAGATGTTTGCCCAGGGTAGGGGTACCCAGGTGGAAAGCATGGCCAGCCGTAGAAAGATACTTATTGAAATTATCGATAATCATAAATTTATCGGTGGCGACAGTGTTTCCTAGCCTCAGTGCAGTGGCCAGCTGGGAGGAGATGCTCTTATTCTCCATGGACTTCACAGTGTTTCTTAGCCTCAGTGCAGTGGGCAGCTGGGAGGAGGTGCTCTTATTCTCCATGGACTTCACAGTGTTTCTTAGCCTCAGTGCAGTGGGCAGCTGGGAGGAGGTGCTCTTATTCTCCATGGACTTCACAGTGTCCCAAAACCTTTTGGAAATAGTGCCTGGTTGCTCTTCGAAAGTGCTTTCCTCTCCATCTTAAATAAGCACACCCTATTCAAAAACTGTACAACTAAGAAGAGATATAGCCCTTGGTTTACCCCAGACTTGAATGCCCTTTACCAGCAAAAAAACATCGGGTGGTGCTCTGCATTAGCATCGAAGTTTACATGCACTAAGTTGACTGTGCCTTTAAACAGCTTGGGAATTTACAGAAAATTATGTCATGGCTTTAGAAGCTTCTGATAGGCTAATTTACATAATTTGAGTCAAAACGGAGGTGTACCTGTGGAGGCATTTCAAGGCCTACCTTCAAACTCAGTGCCTCTTTGCTTGACATCATGGGAAAATCAAAAGAAATCAGCCAAGACCTCAGAAAATAAATTGTAGACCTCCACAAGTCTGGTTCATCCTTGGGAACAATTTCCAAATGCCTGAAGATACCACGTTCATCTGTACAAACAATAGTACGCAAGTATAAACATCATGGGACCACGCAGCCGTCATACCGCTCAGGAAGGAGACGCATTCTGTCTGCTAGAGATGAACGTACTTTGGTGCGAAAAGTGCAAATCAATCCCAGAACAACAGCAAAGGACCTAGTGAAGATGCTGGAGGAAACAGGTACAAAAATATATCCACAGTAAAAGGAGTCCTATATCGACATAACCTGAAAGGCCACTCAGCAAAACCAGCAAAGGAAAGGACAAAATAGATGGCATCATGAGGTAGGAAAATGATGTGGATATATTGAAGCAACATCTCAAGACATCCTTCAGGAAGTTAAAGCTTGGTCACAAATGGGTCTTCCAAATGGACAATGACCCCAAGCATACTTCCAAAGTTGTGGCAAAATGTCTTAAGGACAACAAAGGTAATGGATTGGCCATCACAAAGCTCTGACCTCAATCCTGTAGAAGATTTGTGGGCAGAACTGAAAAAGTGTGTGCGAGCAAGGAGGCCTATAAAACTGACTCAGTTACACCAGCTCTGTCAGGAGGAATGGGCCAAAATTCACCCACTTAATGTGGGAAGCTTGTGGAAGGCTACTCAAAACATTTGACCCAAGTTAAACTATTTAAAGGCAATGCTACCAAATACTAATTGTGTGTATGTAAACTATTAAAGCTGAAATAAATAATTCTCTCTACTTTTATTCTGACATTTCATATTCTTAAAATAAAGTGGCTACAGGGATTTTTTATTTGGATTAAATGTCAGGAATTGTGATAAACTGGGTTTAAATGTATTTGGCTAAGGTTTATGTAAACATCCGACTTCAACTGTATACACGGGACGGGACCGACTGCTACGCCATCTTGGAACAGATGTCTGTCTTACTACTCTCTAAAGCAGTTTTAAAATAGATTTTGATATACATGAGAATAATATTAAATTGTCTTTATATTTCACTCTGTTTTAGGTCCCAAATCAAATCAAAGTTTATTGGTCGTGTACACAGTTTAGCAGATGTTATAATGGGTGCAGCGAAATGCTTACTAGCACCTAACAATGCAGTTGTGACACAGCCACAAGTGTGAGGTGATAGGCACATAGACATATACTTGTGTCTGCTTTAAAGTTTTAAAAACATTCAAAGGGTAAACCTTTGTGTATT
Source organism: Oncorhynchus nerka (assembly GCF_034236695.1). Taxonomy (NCBI): domain Eukaryota; kingdom Metazoa; phylum Chordata; class Actinopteri; order Salmoniformes; family Salmonidae; genus Oncorhynchus; species Oncorhynchus nerka. Next base: position 965,583 of record NC_088414.1, on the reverse strand, counting down.
TTAATGCTGTTACGGTATATTATGTATTTGCCAGTTCTGACTGCGTTTATTTGCCTGAGCAAAGCAAGGATGGCCGTTAATTGTCATATTTTTGGACTATCCCTTTAAGGGAGGAGTAGTATTTGGTGTGTACCTGGTTCCATTTGTATAAAGAGGATAGATTTAACCATTCAAGGTGATAATTGTTGCTCATTCTTGTGGATTGTGTTTGTTTTGGAGGATGCCATGAACATTGAGATGATGTAAGAAAATCCACCAGCCTGGATTTCCCTCTTCCTCAACAATTCGGTGAGACTGATCCTGTAAGTTCTTTGAACTTTTATTTGTAGCATGGTTTGAAATTCGAGCTGATTGTTACACAGTAAAATGTGAAACAAGTACATGAATAATAAACATTTAAAAAAAAAAATGTATCATGAAATGTCAGAAGGAATCCAATTTTAACAAAGCAAATAGCACTGTAACAGTAATACAAATTCAATCTATAAATACAGTATACTGTATGTACAGTACCAGTCAAACGTTTTGACACACCTACTCATTCAAGGATTTTCTTTATTTTTTACTATTTTCTACATTGTAGAATAATAGTGAAGATGTCAAAACTATGAAATAACACATATGGAATAATGTAAGATCAGTTCATTAGAGTTACCATCCTCAGAAATTGCAGCCCAAATAAATGCTTCACAGAGTTCAAGTGACAGACACATCTCAACATCAACTATTCAGAGGAGACTGCATGAATCAGGCCTTTATTGTCAAATTGCTGCATAGAAACCACTACTAAAGGACACCAATAAGAAAATTAGACTAATTGGGCCAAGCAACACGCGCAAAGGACATTAGACAGGTGGAAATCTGTCCTTTGGTCTGAGTTCAAATTAGAAATGTTTGATTCCACCCGCCGTGTGTTTGTGAGACGCAGAATATGTGAACTGAGGATCTCTGCATGTGTAGTTCCCACCATGAAGCATGGAGGAGGAGGTGTGTTGGTGTGGGGGTGCTTTGCTGGTGAAACAGTCTGGGATTTATTCAGAATTCAAGGCACACTTGACCAGCATGGCAACCAAAGCATTCTGCAGCGATACACCATCCCATCTGGTTTGGGCTTAGTGGGACTATCTTTTGTTTTTCAACAGGACAATGACCCAACACACCTCCAGGCTGTGTAAGGGCTATTTGACCAATAAGGAGAGTGATTGAATTGCTGCATCAGGTGACCTGGCCTCCACAATCACCTGACCTCAACCCAATTCAGATGGTTTGGGATGAGTTTGACTGCAGAGTGAAGGAAAAGAGGCTAACAAGTGCTTAGCATATGTGGTAACTCTTTCAAGTCAGTTGGAAAAGCATTCCAGGTGAAGCTGTTTGAGAGAATGCCAAGTGTGCAAAGCTGTCATCAAGGTAAAGGGTGGCTACTTTGAAGAATCTCATTCATAAAATATATTTGGATTTGTTTTACACTTGGTTACTATGTAATTCCCTGTCTTACTTCATAGTTTTCATGTCTTCACTATTATTCTACAAAGTAGAAAAGAAAAAAAAAACCCTTGAGTGAGTAGGTGTGTCCAAACTTTTTATTGGTACTGTATGTAATGGCACAATCACCATTTTAATTATGTTGTTTTGGGTGGGGGGGTTGGTTGGGGTGGTATATAGACATATGCGTATGCAGAAGCTCTAATATGTGTATTGGTGTTTACATACAACATCTTAACTGGTTTGAATTAATCATCACCTTAGAAAGCACTGTCCATTTTGTTGTGTTTGGCTTTGAAACAGCATCCACAATGACTATGTTTTCCATTCAGTGACCTGTTCTTCTCTAGGAAGAAACGATAGCATTAGCCGATGCCAATGAGATATATGGACACTGAAAGGAAAATATAAGGGGAAATATAGCATGTAAGTCAATTGTTCTATGGGTGTGTATGTGTGGGCGAGAGGGTGTGAGTGGGTATATGTGTCGGTTTGTGTCTGAGGAGCTGGGTTGTAGAGGTCTATGCTTCCACCTACTGTAGTAACAGCAGAGGTGTAGGCATATTGACAAATAACAATACACCATTTTCCCCAAAATTCCAGCATATGGACCAAGAAGGCCATTTTCCAATGTTTTACCTTACATCTTGACAAATATACATTGATTTCATTGCATATCCCACTAGGGGGAAATCTGATGTTGTTAGATAGAATTGAAGCTATATTAGATATATAGATTAGATCAATTCAAGACAGGAACTATTATTTTAGCCGGTGACCTAAATCATACACTTCCGTTCAAAAGTTTGTTGTCACTTAGAAATGTCCTTGTTTTTAAAAGAAAAGCAATATTTTTTGTCCATTCAAATAACATCAAATTGATCAGAAATACAGATTAGAAATGGTTAATGTTGTAAATGACTATTGAAGCTGGAAACTGCTGATTTTTTTAATGGAATATCTACATATGCGTACATAGGTCCATTATCAGCAACCATCACTCCTGTGTTCCAATGGCGAATTGTGTTAGCTAATCAATTGTGTTAGCTAATAAGTTTATAATTTTAAAAGGCTAATTGATCATTAGAAAACACTTTTGCAATGATGTTAGCACAGCTGAAAACTATTGCTAATTAAAGAAGCAATAAAAATGGCCATCTTTAGACTAGTTGAGTATCTGGAGCATCAGCATTTGTGGGTTCGATAACAGGCTCAAAATGGCCAGAAACAAATAACTTTCTTCTGAAACTCATCAGTCTATTCTTGTTCTGAGAAAATAAGTCTATTCCATGCAAGACATTTCCAAGAAATTGAAGATCTCGTACAACGATGTGTACTACTCACTTCAAGGAACAGAGCAAACTGTCCCTAACCATAATAGAAAGAGGAGTATACAGAGGAGTGTATAGAAAGAGGCCCCGGAGCAGATCTGAGCAAGAGGACAAGTACATTAGTGTCTAGTTTGAGAAACAGACACCTCACAAGTCCTCAACTGGCAGCTTCATTAAATAGCACCTGCAAAACACCAGTCTCAACATCAACAGTGAAGAGGTGACGCCGGGATGTTGGCCTTCTAGGCAGAGTTGCAAAGAAAACGCTATATCTCAGACTGGCCAATAAAAATAAAAGATTAAGTTGGGCAAAAAAACACAGACACTGGACAGAGGAACTCTGCCTAGAAGGCCAGCATCCCGGAGTTGCCTCTTCACTGTTGATGTTGAGACAGCATATTACTGTGTTGAAGACACCTGGGTACTCAAAAAAAACAGTGCTCTTTCTGGGAAAAATTATTTTGAATGGTCATCAAACTCGGAATTACAACCCGGGAACTCTCACCTCTTTAGAGCTCAGACTTTCCAACCTGAAGATCACTGATGTCATGATTTGATCTCGTATTCTTACGAGCTCCCAGTTGTCGTGAAAGCTCCATAAGTCAGTCGAGGGAAACATCTCTTCACCTCGTTTTGTTATAAAATCTTTGGTCTGATAGATGCTTACGTGACAATCAGAATGCATTGTAACCAACATGATGCCACACATTGCCGGTAAATAGCTTAGCATTAGCTCATCATAATCAGTACAATCAAAAAGGTATTTTACACATTTAGATTGGAAAAAAGTAGAGACTCACAGCTACAAAATGGTATATCATACACTACAGATGAGGAACAATGGGAAAGTAATTTTGCTTTGAAAGTTGATAAACTTGTAACTCACTTTTGAGAAAATGGCCTTTGAATGTTTTGGTAATACTATTGAAGAGCCCTTCTTGTCTACACCCATTCAGCATCGTTCACACCCTCTTAAGCTTTAGCATCACCCATCTCTTTAAGTGTTGATCCGAATGTACTAACAGCAGTCAAGCACCCAAGCTAACTTGCTAGTGTAACAGGTGTGAAATGGCTAGCTAGTTAGCAGGGTGCGCGCTAATAGCGTTTCAACTGGTGACGTCACTCACTCTGAGACCTTGAAGTAGTTGTTTCCCTTGCTCTGCAAGAGCCACGGCTTTTGTCGGGCGATAGGTAATGATGCTTCGTGGGTGTCAGTTGTTGATGTGTGCAGAGGGTCCCTGGTTTGAGCCCAGGTAGAGGCGAGGAGAGGGTCAGAAGCAAAACTGTTACACAAGCTACTTCCAGACATCTAAGTGAGAGAGAACAGCTCACTGAACATTACTCGCCCTAGCAGAGCTGGTTAGACTGTTATGTTAAGCACCCAAGCTAACTGACTAACATTGGCTAGCTCGCTAGCTACTTCCATACACATAATGAGAGAACACCCCACTCCGACAACTTTACTCGCCCTATCAGAGCTGGTTAGGCTGTTATGTTATCCAGAGCGTTGGTGCCTGCAACTGTGCTCTGAGATTGTCGTAAATTCAGAGTGCACACCGGACGCTCTGGCAGATTAGTAGGGTTGATCCGAACATTCTGACCTCACAACGGCAGTCAAGCACCTGAGCTAACTGGCTAGCTTGCAAGCTACTTCTAGACACGTAATGGGAGAACACCCCACTCTGACCATTTTACTTGCCCTAGCAGAGCTGGTCAGGCTGTTTTCATGTTATCCAGAGCGTTGGTGACTAACTGTGCTGCTGGAAACTATTTAATTGCGTTTTTTTGTCTAAATTTACTGACACCGGCCATATTTAACAGGGGTTTCAGGATTCATAAATTCGTCAGTTATTCTGCAATCTCTGGCACACTCAGAAGAGAGTGCTTTGAAATCGGAGTAGATGGCCAGATTGAATTTATGTACATATTTTGTTAAGACATGTAGCTAGCTAGCTCTGCAGGTAGCTAACCAACCAGGTTCAATGTTAGCTAGCTAACATTAGGCTATAGCTAGCCAAGCAAATAGCTCTGAGTAACGAATAATAAGATCATGAGGTTCTTACTGTGGAATGCAGTGTTATTTGCCAGACATGATGGGACCCATCTCGTTCAACAAGTTGATTTAAGTTTGCTAAAAGCTCCTGGAAACACTGGATAATCATCAAGACTCTTAGAAGAATGTTCTATGGACAGATGAGTCAAAAGTATAACCTTTTGGATGACATGGGTCCCATTTATAACTAGCGGAATCCAAACACTACAGTCGTGGCCAAAAGTTTTGATAATGACACTAATATAATGATAATAATTAAATAATGATAATGAAATATTAATTTTCACAAAGTCTGCTGCCTCAGTGTTTTTAGATATTTTAGTTAGATTTTACTACGGAATACTGAAGTATAATTACAAGCATTTCAGAAGTGTCAAAGGCTTTAATTGGCAATTACATGAAGTTGATGCAAAGAGTAAATATTTGCAGTGTTGACCCTTCTTTTTCAAGACCTCTGCAATCTGCCCTGGCAGGCTGTCAATTAACTTCTGGGCCACATCCTGACTGATGTCAGCCCATTACATTTACATTTAAGTCATTTAGCAGACGCTCTTATCCAGAGCGACTTACAAATTGGTGCGTTCACCTTAAGACATCCAGTGGAACAGCCACTTTACAATAGTGCATCTAAATCTTTTAAGGGGGGGTGGGAAGGATTACTTTATCCTATCCTAGGTATTCCTGAAAGAGGTGGGGTTTCAGGTGTCTCCGGAAGGTGGTGATTGACTCCGCTGTCCTGGCGTCGTGAGGGAGTTTGTTCCACCATTGGGGGGCCAGAGCAGCGAACAGTTTTGACTGGGCTGCGCGGGAACTGTACTTCCTCAGTGGTAGGGAGGCGAGCAGGCCAGAGGTGGATGAACGCAGTGCCCTTGTTTGGGTGTAGGGCCTGATCAGAGCCTGGAGGTACTGAGGTGCCGTTCCCCTCACAGCTCCGTAGGCAAGCACCATTCTTGCATAGTCAGAATTTGTGGGGTTTTGTTTGTCCACCCGCCTCTTGAGGATTGACCACAAGTTCTCAATGGGATTAAGGTCTGGGGAGTTTCCTGGCCATGGCCCAAAATGGCCCAAAATATTGATGTTTTGTTCCCCAAGACACTTAGTTATCACGTTTGCCTTATGGAAAGGTGCTCCATCATGCTGGAAAAGGCATTGTTCATCACCAAACTGTTCCTGGATGGTTGGGAGAAGTTGCTCTCAGAGGATGTGTTGGTACCATTCTTTATTCATGGCTGTGTTCTTAGGCAAAATTGTGAGTGAGCCCACTCCCTTGCCTGAGAAGCAACCCCACACATGAATGGTCTCAGGATGCTCTACTCTTGGCATGACACAGGACTGATGGTAGCTCTCACCTTGTCTTCTCCGGACAAGCTTTTTTCCGGGTGCCCCAAACAATCGGAAAGGGGATTCATCAGAGAAAATGACTTTACCCCAGTCCTCAGCAGTGCAATCCCTGTACCTTTTGGAGAATATCAGTCTGTCCCTGGTGTTTTTCGTGGAGAGAAGTGGCTTCTTTGCTGCTCTTCGTGACACCAGACCATCCTCCAAAAGTCTTTGCCTCACTGTTTGTGCAGTTGCACTCACACCTGCCTGCTGCCATTCCTGAGAAAGCACTGCACTGGTGGTGCCCCGATTCTGCAGCTGAATCAACTTTAGGAGATGGTCCTGGCGCTTGCTGGACTTTCTTGGGTGCCCTGATGCCTTCTTCGAAACAATTGAACCGCTCTCCTTGAAGTTCTTGATGATCCGATAAATGGTTGATTCAGGTGCAATCTTGCTGGCAGCAATATCCTTGCCTGTGAAGCCCTTTTTGTGCCATGCAATGATGACGGCACATGTTTCCTTGCAGGTAACCATGGTTGACAGAGGAAGAACAATGATTCCAAGCACCACCCTCCTTTTGAAGCTTCCAGTCTGTTATTCAAACTCAGTCAGCATGACAGAGTGATCTCCAGCCCAGTCCTCGTCAACACTCACACCTGTGTTAACAAGAGAATCTCTGACATGATGTCAACTGGTCCTTTTGTGCCAGGGCTGAAATGCAGTGGAAATGTTTTTGGGGGATTCAGTTAATTGGCACAGAAGGACATTGCAATTAATTGCAATTCATCTGATCACTCTTCATAACATTCTGGAGTGTATGCAAATTGCCATCATACAAACTGAGGCATTAGACTTTGTGAAAATAAATATTTGTGCCATTCTCAAAACTTTTGGCCACGACTGTACATTCCACAGTAAGAACCTGAAACGGAGAACAATATTGTATTCGTGAGAAGTGTGGTATTAGTTTGTAGACCAAGCGGTTGGACACTACAGACGTTTTCATGAGTAGACTGATGTTCGAGATGTCTTCTGGTCTGACAAACAGATGTGGGAGGGCCTACATCGGTGGATGCGGTGGATTGAGGGGACACATACAGAGTGATTTTTGTAGCAGGTTAGGAGAGGATTTTCCCTAATCCTAACCCTTTTCTTAACCTTAATCTCAGTCTCCTTACCTGCTATGTTAATTATCCAAACTTGCTGAGTAAGTTCTACTAACCTGCTACAAAAAATGTCCTTATGTCTGGTATCTCGCAAGTCCACTGTCAGCGGTGTCTCTCTCTACTTGCCACTTGCCTGCGTTGGTCTGGACTGAGGTAGTTTGTTTCACAGCCATGGGGATATGAATCATCTGACAGCCCAGGCTACACATACATGCACACAGAGAGTCACACTTGGCCTGCTAGCCATCCGTCCTCATCAGAAGGAACACACTGCTAAACACACAGCCCTACAGGGGAGAGAGTGACCTTGCTGCCCAAACAGAGACAGGTTTGTGTGTATTTGTCCTGTGTTTGTGTGTGTGTGCACGTGTTCCACCCAAAGGACTCCCTTGAAATAAACCATAATTGATCAGTGATGATCACGCCGATGATTCAGGCAGTGACTTTCAAGGCCATTATATACAGGACACTCAACAAAGCGTTAGTGGTGCCTCATTAAAAGTTTGACTCTGTAGTTTTGTGCACTCGGTTTCCCATAATGGCCAGTCACACTATTATTCAACATAAAATAATAAACATAATTTATGACTGTGTCCCTAATGGAACCCTATTCCCTAATATAGTGCACTACTTTTGACCAAAGCTGTGGTAAAAAGTAGTGCATTATGTAGGGAATAGTGTGCTATTTGGGTCGCAATTTTAAGCACCCCTTACTCTGCTTGATTAATGATCCTAGTTGTTAGCCCAAAACTGCTCTAAACTAGCCATTTGTTGAAACGTCTGTCTGGCATTGGGAGGGAGAACTGGCGCTATGTTAAACATGTATGTCCTAACAAAAGTTGCAGAGAAGATTTAGCTAATTCATTCACGTCATTAAAGTAACTGCACAGTGTTTCCAGATATAAGTATATATCAAATCAAATCACCTTTTTTTTGTCACATGCGCCAAATACAACAGGTGTAGTAGACCTTACAGTGAAATGCTTACTTACAAGCCCATAACCAACAATGCAGTTTTAAGAAAAATAAGTGTTAAGTAAAAAATTAGAGCAGCAGTAAAATAACAGTAGCAAGGCTATTTACAGGGAGCACAGCTTAGTCAAGTTAAAGTGAAGAGTTAAAGTGACTATGCATAGATAATAAACAGAGAATAGCAGCAGTGTAAAGGGGGGTCAATGCAAGTAGTCTGGGTAGCCATTTGATTAGCTGTTTGGGAGTCTTATGGGGTAGAAGCTGTTTAGAAGCCTCTTGGACCTAGACTTGTCGCTCCGGTACTGCTTGCCATGCGGTAGCAGAGAGAACTGTCTATGACTAGGGTGGCTGGAGTCTTTGACCATTTTTAGGGCCTTCCTCTGACACTGCCTGGTATAGACGTCCTCGATGATAGGAAGTGGCGTCCAGTGATGTACTGGGCCATGCACACTACCCTCTGTGGTGCCTTGCGGTCGGAGGCCGAGCAGTTCCCATACCAGGCAGTGATGCAGCCAGTCAGTGATGCACTCGATTGTGTAGCTGTAGAACCTTTTGACGATATGAGGACCCATGCCAAATATTTTCAGTCTCCTGAGGGGGAATAGGCTTTTTTTTGCCCTCTTCTAGACTGTCTTGGTGTGTTTGGACCATGATAGTTTGTTGGTGATGTTGACACCAAGAAACTTGAAGCTCTCAACCTGCTCCACTACAGCCCCGTTGATAAGAATGGGGGCGTGCTCTGTCCTCCTTTTCCTGTAGTCCACAATCATCTCCTTTGTCTTGATCAAGTTGGGGGATAGGTTGTTGTCCTGGCACCACACGGCCAGGTCTCTGACCTCCTCCCTACAGGCTGTCTCATCGTTGTCGGTGATCAGGCCTACTACTGTTGTGTCGTCTGCAAGCTTAATGATGGTGTTGGAGTCGTGCCTTGCCTTGCAGTCATGAGTGAACAGGGAGTAAAAACTGAGCACGCACCCCTGAGGGGCCCCAGTGTTGAGGATCAGCATGGCAGATGTGTTGTTACCTACTCTTACCACCTGGGGCGTGCCGTCAGGAAGTCCAGGATCCAGTTGCAGAGGGAGGTGTTTAGTCCCAGGGTCCTTAGCTTAGTGATGAGCTTTAAGGGCACTATGGTGTTGAACGCTGAGCTGTTGTTGTGACAGGTTAAAGGACATATTCATAGCCTGTTATACATTGAAAAGTATGAGTAAGTTCATAGTATGTGAGGATCTTAAAACATAGACCGCGAATTTCCCCAGGAATATGGGTGGAGACCAGAGCAATCGATCTCCGGCTCATAGATTAAAAGCATTTCGTAGATCACAGATTAACACTTTTAGGCACCACAAAATAAAGTAATCAATATAACGTTTACACATTACTCTCACAATTCGTACCCTTTGACAGATTTGAACTTTAACACAATTATATGAATGTTATCAATCTCTATCAACTAATACTGAATGCATATTTTAACCTTAGATGTTTTAAGATCCTCACATACTATGAACTTACTCATACTTTTCAATGTATAACAGGCTATGAATATGTCCTTTAACCTGTCACACTCTCCCCGACAAAATAAATGTTGTCCCAACATTACCAACATTGTCTTCTTCAACAGTTCGTATGCACTGGACCTAGAAAATCCTCTTCTGTAAGGTAGTACTTGAGCAGAAGTCACGGGTCACAGTTCAAATATAACTAACAAGTTATATTCACAGTCCATATCTGTTGACCAGCTATATAACATAAGCAGTATTTTCTCATACTATTGATCAACAGTCCATCAATTTTAATGATCTATATGCATAGTCTGTAAATTGTCTATTTTGACAGTCTGTGAAATCTGACAGTAGTCCATGGTCAAACATGTCAACTCTGTAGCCTCATGTTTGCTGAAGCCCATACATGTAAGGTGGCTGAAAGTAACATTGCTGTAGTGATGGCAGCCATGGAACCAGTCCTGGTGCAGAGTAGACAGGGAACAACTGTGGCTGTATACTGTAGCAGGAAGGGATACCAAGCTGATCATAGGTGATACGTCTTGGAGGGTGTCTCTCTTTTGTGGCAGCTGGTAGGCTGGTTCCTCAGGTTCAGAAGCATCAGTATATGAAGGAAAGGCACTTGGTGGACGATCATCAGGCAAATTTTCAGCAGGCAAGTTACTCTCCTCAGCAGGCAGGTCTTTAACTGTTGTTGTCTCCTCCAGCCGCTTTTCAACAAGAGGCTGTGCTGGTAGCGTATCAGGGACTGGCACTGCAACTGTCCGTTCACTGTTGGGGGCCTGTGTTCCCACTCTCTCGCTGGTTCAGCATTCCTCTCCTCAGGTACTGTAGGAGATGTGGGAACCTGTAGCGGCTCATGATGAAGGTCATATTCATCCCCACTGTCTTCATCAGAATCTAGAGTCTGTGATGCAGGCTGGTGTCTCCTCGTTTTGTGACTTTTGTCCACTTTGGTCATTTCTGGTTGTGTCTCAAAAGGTAAGTGGTCACAGGACATGAGCAGATTTCTGTGCAGGACCCTGGAGCGTCCCCTACCCTTTTCTGGTCTCAATTCATAAATCGGCAGGTCTGAACCCATTTGTCTCACCACTGTGTGAATTGTATCTTCCCAATAGTTACGGAGTTTTCCTGGTCCTCCTCTTGGTGTCAGGTTTTTAATCAGAACTCGCTCGCCAGGCTGTAGCACTGAACTCCTAACTTTAGTGTCATAGTACTTCTTACTTCTTTCAGCGGCTTTCTGAGCATTTTCATTTGCAATGGCGTATGCTTCTTCCATCCTTCGTTTCCAGTTCTCCACGTATTCTCGCTGGTTACTGGAACCTGCCTCTGTGCACAATCCAAAGAGCATATCAACTGGAAGCCTGGGTGATCTCCCAAACAGAAGATAAAATGGTGAATAGCCAGTCACTTCGCAACGGGTGCAGTTATAGGCATAAACCAGTTTGTTCAGTGACTCCTTCCAATTTGACTTTTGTGTCTCAGTTAGTGTCTTTAACATTTGCAACAATGTTCTGTTCATGCGTTCCGCTTGACCGTTTCCCATCGGGTGATAGGGTGTTGTCCTGGACCCCGCCATGCCACTGAGTTTCTTTAACTGATGGAACAACTGATTTTCAAATTCTCCCCCTTGGTCATGGTGGATGCGGGACGGAACCCAAACTTCAGGGCAAAATCATTGAAGATGAGATTTGCAGCAGTTTTACCTGACTTTGATGTGGTGGCGTAGGCTTGAGTGAAACGTGTAAAATGATCAACAATCACGAGGATGTACTCATATCCCCCTTTGCATCTGTCGAGATGAAGGAAGTCTATACATACCAGTTCAAATGGCTGTGTTGTCACAATGTTTGTCAGAGGAGCTCTTGTTGCATGGGCTGGCCTTTTCTGCTTGACACAGCTACAAGTTTTAGTCACATAGTTCTCGATGTCAGATTGCATATATGGCCAGAAGAAGCGGTCACGTACTAGTGATACAGTGCGGTCAGTACCTTGGTGTCCCATGTTATTGTGCAACTCTTCCATCACTTTACCTTTGTACTGCTCTGGTAGAACTAACTGCTTGCGGGCTGTAGTGATTCTGTACAAAATGCCATCACTGTCTATTGTCAATTTGTCCCATTCTCTGAATAGGCATTTTGTCTTTGGACTGAATTTCTTTTGCTCTTTAACTGGCGGTTTGGAACCCGACAGTTTGAAATTGAGCACAGGACGGATGACTGGATCAGATTCTTGTGCTTCTCTAATCCCATCTTTTGGGATCGAGCTGGTTGTTGCAGTGGTTGTCTCACCTTCAGCTGATACTGACATAGATGCAGCTGAAAATGACCAAGGTACAACAGCCTCTTTCTGTACCTCAACTGCTTGTATCGTGGCGGCGATGGTGTCTGGTGGAAGCTCCTCAGAACATTCTCTCATCAGTGACTCTACATCCAGTGGCATCCTTGACAAAGCATCTGCATCACCGTTCTCTCTGCCTGGCCTGTACTTTATTGTAAAGTGGAAATCAGCCAAGTCTGCAACCCACCTGGAAGTGGTTGCGTTCAGTTTGCAGTAGACAGAATGTAGCAGAGCGGGTTGTTATCGCTGTATACAGTGAAGGTGGGAGCATAGTACAAATAGTCATGGAACTTATCAGTGATTGCCCATTTTAGAGCTAGAAATTCTAGCTTGCTCAGTGGTAGTGATAGTTCTTCTCAGCTGCTGTTAAGGTTCGAGAGCCATAAGCAATGACCCTAAGCTTCCCCTCTTGCTTTTGATAAAGAACTGCTCCCAAGCCTTGGTGTGACGCATCAGTGTGTACAACAAATGGCTGAGTGAAATCAGGGAAACCTAAAACTGGTGGGTGAAGCAAACACTCAATCAGCTGTTCAAGTGCCTGTTGATGCTGGTCAGTCCACAGGATTGGCTTGTTTGAGGGCACCACATGACTTACTTTCTTTGTTTTTGTTTTCCGTGGGTGGTCAGGTAATTTCTCTGAATCTGCTTTCAGGAGGTCATACAGGCAGCTGGTACTCCTAGAAAAGTCTTTGATGTACTGTCTGTAGTAAGTGAGTAAACCAAGCATTTTTCTGAGCTGGCCCACAGTCTCTGGTCTGATTTCTTTCAATGCTCTTACTGCTTCAAAATCGGCTGGGTCAACTCGGCTGCCCTCTGCAGACACTATTCTGCCCAAATAACGGACCTGGGGTTTAAAGAGATCACACTTACTTGGTTTGAGTTTAATGCCATACTCTCTGAGACGCTGCAAAACTTTTCGCACATCATTCACATGGCTGTTGAATGTTTTACTGAAAACTAGCGTGTCGTCCAGATAAGGAATGCAGATGTTATCCCGGAGCCCTTCCAAACACTCCTCCATACACCGCTGAAAAGCTGCAGGAGCGTTCATGAGGCCGAATGGCATACGTATCCACTCATAGAGTCCCCACGGTGTCACAAATGCTGTCAGTGGTCTGCTTTCTTCAGAGATGAACCCCTGGTGATACGCTTTCCCCTGATCTAAGAGGGAGAACCAGGAATTACCACCTAAACTGTCCATGATGTCTTGGACCCGAGGGATGGGCTGGCGGTCGGGATGTGTCTTTCTGTTCAGATCTCTGTAATCTATACACAACCGGAGGGTCCCGTCCTTCTTACTGAACGCACACGACAGGTGAGGAATATGAAGAGTTTGACTTCCTAACCCAGCCCTGGACTATGTAGGTCATAAATGTAACCCTTCATCTCCTGATACAGTGGCCTGGGCACTGACATGTATGTGCGCTTTACTGGTTCAGAGTCCTTTAGAGAAATAGTCATTTTCAATCGTTCAATGCAGCCAATGTCATTGTCTGATCTGGAGAAGGAGTGACACTCTTCTCTAAGCATTTGCCTAACAACCTCTCTCTGTTCTTCGGTTAGGTGAGTTAAATCTACTGGTGGATCCCACTGTTCAGTAGCAGTACATGGGGTTTGAACGCTGGTGTGATTCACTGTGGCTGAGGTGACAGTTTTTTCAAAGACTTGGGCAGGTAACACAGTCATAATGGTTTGTACTGTACCGATGATTGTGCGTCCTAGCAGGGCAATGTCGTGGTCAGTGGGGTTAGAGACCTCAAGCAGGATAACTGGAAAAACACCTTTACTGACTCTGACTAGTGTGTCAAAGAACTCAAGGTCATCTGGCCACTGCGGGTTCAGGTCTGGCTGGAAAAGCATTGTCATGTCATCTTTGAAAGGCTGGGAAGCTACACGGCACTCAATCTGAATGCTACTGTGTTTTGGTACAGCAACCTTCTCTTTCTTGGTTTTCACTGCGTATTCATCTGTCTGTTCTGCGCTAACAGCCTGTATAAAAGCTCTCACCTTGTTTCTTTTGAGGCTTGGGAAAGCTGTTTTTACTGTACTGTATCGTTTAGTCTTTTCGGTCATTGTCAAGATGTGCTCGATAACATTGAAACCTATGATGGGATGAGATAGGTGACAGCCTTTCATTACCAGCACTGGGATGATCAGTTCCTTTGTTTGGTCAGTTTCAGAGGCTAGACGAAAAGTTGTTTCAATCCATCCCAGGTACGGCATTTCAGTCCCATTTGCTGCAGTCAACCTTAGATCATCAGGTGAGTCCAGGATTTCTGAAACATCTCTCAGCCTTGCGTTTGGGAGAGATTCCTCTTTCCATCGTTCATCAATGACCGATACCTGAGAGCCTGTGTCCCATAAAGCTTGGAGGTGGTGGAGATTCAGGTGACACTCAATAAGGCACTGTCTGCCGACTAGCGAGGTGACCTTACGGGGTGGCAACCTTGAGCTAGGGATGGTAAGGAGTGGGCATTTTCTCTGTGCAGGAAAACCTTTCACTGGTAGAGTCAATTTTCAGGTGAGTGCATTTTTTCTTATGTTTAGTCCAATGTTGGTTTTGACATACTTTGGAACAGTACAGTGTCTCTTTACATGATGAACGTTGTTTCAGGTTCTCAAATGACTCTTCTCTGGCACAATTTGCACATTTCTGGGACTTTTTGGTAGCTACGGTTAACACTCGTCCCTCAGCGGTAACCCGTTTCCGTTTAAAGGGGCCTCCCTTGATGGCCTGGCTCCCCGGATTTTACATCCAGCTTGAAAATGTCCTCCACTTCCACATCGGAAGCAGTGTGCAGCGTGCATCTGTTCTGGCCTGCTGGCAGACAAAACACCTCCTTGGAGCTTGAGCAGAGTGGTTGGTATACCGGTTAGGTGCGTATTGATGCTGTGCAGGGTCAAGTGCTTGGGACCGACTGTAGTTGCTGTAATACTGCTGCTGGGAAACAGGTGGCTGGGGGTCCCTATCTGGCCTCCTAACTGGGGGTGGGGCATAGGCACAAGGCTGTGACTGAAACATAGGCTGCTGTAATGTCTCCTTAATCTGAGCAATCTCTGCACTGAGACCTTTTAGAGAAGCTACACCTGTCTTAAGTTCAGCTAACTCTGTTAACAGTTCTGCGGGTATCGTAGCTTTGGCTTCCTTCACAGGACACTTTGCAGATTGCATATCCTCTAACTGGACTACACTTACAGTTGTAGCAGGCTGTGGGGCATTAAACCGCTTTTTGTTTCGTCTTTCTCTCTCATTAGCACAAGCAATGTTAAGCTTCTCTAGCAAAACCTCATCTGATGTTTCGCTCTCTAGCAGGAGAGGCTGCATGTCTATCCTGATACTGTCACTCTGGAGACCCGTAAGGACTGTGTGTAAACACATGCTCTGGACTAGAGCAGGGTCATACTTAAGCCCTGATTCTGACTCCTGGGATGCAAACAGTACTTTTTGCCTCAAATCTAAAACGCGCATCAGGAAGCTTTGAACTCATACTTTTCAATGTATAACAGGCTATGAATATGTCCTTTAACCTGTCACATTGTCAATGAATAGAATTCTATTCAGGCATTTGGAAATTGCTCCAAAGGATGAACCAGACTTCTGGAGGTCTACAAAAGAAAATATGAGGTCTTGGCTGATTTCTTTTGATTTTCCCATGATGTCAAGCAAAGAGGCACTGTTTCTGAAGCTATGACATAATTTTCCAAGCTGTTTAAACACACAGTCAACTTAGTGCCTGTAAAAGTCTGACCCACTGGGATTGTGATACAGTTCATTATAAGTGAAATAATCTGTATCAATAACTTGTCATGCACAACGTAGATGTCCTAACCAACTTGGCAAAACTATAGTTTGTTAACAAGACATTTGTGGAGTGGTTGAAAAACTAGTTTTAATGACTCCAACCTAAGTGTATGTAAACTTCTGACTTCAACTGTACATATAGTGTATATGCGTGAACTGTTTTGACTGGGAAGCATACGGTAAGCTGCAATGGGCTGTTGGGTCGGCAAAAATCCACCACCAGCCCATGCAGGAGAAGGACGAGACACTCCATCAAGCAGTGTCTCCGCTCCCCAGTTTTGGGTTTCTTATTCACCACACACATTTGTTGTATCAATAGCTGGTTGACATTTTGAAAGGTCCCAAACAAAACTGAAAGCTGAAAACGTCAGTAATGGCAATCAGATGTGTTTATTTTTTCCTCACTGGGCAATTACCCTTATCTAGCAGAGCAATCGTAGGTAGGCCAGTTGCCAGTCTTTTAGTTGCAGTGCTGAAAAGGCTCAACATTTCTAATAGATAAACTGCCCTACAATTTAGCACCTGGAAGTTGGTGGATTTGAAAAAGTGAGGAAGGCTGTCTGAGGGTCATATCGTTGGAATGGTTGGTATTCATGATTAGTTGAGTGTGTCATTACTTAAACTTGTCCCTTATTTAAGCCCTAGTGTAATTGCATTGGCGTCTGTGAGGAGAGATTGTTCCCCATATATTAGCTACCGTCTATCTGCATGCAGAGGGGAGCTTACATTTGTTTTTTAGAATGAAGAGTAGGATGCAGACTTTTGATTGATTTAACGGTGGCATAGCAAGTAATTCGATTTGTGGGAGATAAGCAATCTGTTGCATTGTCAATTATTCAACCAGTGTTGGCTGTTTACTGGGAAACAACAGTATGGCCCCTAGAGATTGAATTGCATTTAGTCAAAAGGTAATGTCTCTCAGTACAAAATGTAACCTGATGGTGTCTGTGACCTATGAAATCATTGCGTCATCTCAACAACAATCTATGAGTTAACTCGATTGTCTGTCAGGAAGGAGACACAGGCACGGCACTACGTCGGAATCGTCAATGAGGCCTAAACCAGTCACATTGGCATTAAAAAAGAGTAAAGTATGCAACAATTCTCACCTCGTCCGGCTGGAATTAGCCAGGACCAAAATGTGGTTTTAAGCCAAAATGATGTATGTGAAAGTATATTCCTCCTGCCCTTGTGGTGCTCTGAGCCTGAAAGGGCCCGGTGGGTGGTTCACGGCCCAGGACTGGATGTTTTTTTGTCCTAAACACTGTCAAACCGACTAGAGCCTCCATCCATGCCAGGAAGTAGATTTGTTTTGCAAGATAACTCATTCAACCCCCTAGTCATTGAGCTCTGGCATCTTTTCGGCCGGAAGTTGCATCCATTGTATTTCCGATGCGCAAAGGCTTCTGATGCAAGAAGTGACATCCGGATGAGATAGAGGGTTAGGGGGGTAAATGCTTATTTAAAATGTTTATGGGCTTTCACACAGTGCAGACTGGGGTGGACAGGCTGTGGGGAGAGGCTGTAGAGACCTCCAGCCGACAGAGTGCTTAGAGCTCCAGCCTATTGATTCACTGGACGGCACTGGCCTGAGCTGCTCCAATGGGCAGAAAAGGGGAAATGCGTCTCCACGTCTTGAGACTTTTCAGAAACATCACTGCTCCAAAGCTGGTTCATTGAAGATAAGATAACCGTTCTGAATTGACTTTAGGTTTGAAGTCATTATTTAGACAGCAAGGAGTTGTAAATGTTTTATTAATATTTGAGTTATATCACTGCTTCATCATTGTTTCAGGTCTTCTCTCACACAATTGAGCTCTGGAATGGTACATTTATATTTGAGTTGTTGAAATGATCGCTCTACCGCAAGAGGTGTCTTTTATTTCTTGTAAATATATATGTACATCTTTATGTTGTAAAGGCGTATGTGCGATAAAGCATTTTATTGATATATTTACTGTCAAGGATAGCAGTAATCAATAAGCAAATCCTTGCTTTGTGGGTTCGGTTTACTATATCTCTTGCCATTAATTTTGCGTTGTAACAAAGGGCACGGGTATAAATCATGGAAGTACACTGAGCGTACAGAGAGGCCACAGTAGCTTTCTCTAAGCACTAGCGTTCAGCTGAACACTCCCCAGGGGTCTACTGGGATGACTGGATCCATTTCCTGCTAATCCCTGGTATCTTCCTGCAGCTGCCACCAGCACCACCGCTGTGGTGAAGAACTCCAGCCACATGACGCGCTGTAGTGACAGCCAGAAAAACTACTGCGTAAACGGAGGGGAGTGCTTCACCCTGGACATCACCCCTGGCAGGTCCAAGTTCCTCTGCAGGTAGGACATGATGAAACACAACACCATCCACACCACACACTGTACTATACTATGCAGACTATGTTTGACTTTATGCTTAATACAATTCCTGATGGCTTAAAGCTGCTGTTTCTAAATATTTAATTGTGCTCCGTGATGTATCATTATAGAATGTGCCGGTGCCGACTTCAGCACACTACTTTGCTATTTTGTACATGTCAAGAAGTAGCACATGCTGATACAGTAGATGCAGTCATAACATTTACCATCTATCATGTTTGAAGTCATGATCTTTTAGAATGCGGTATGTCTAGCCCCATGTATGCCTGCTAAATTAGGCCCCAGAGCTTTTTAGGCCCAAACTGTGCCTAGTTTAGAGGAAAGTGCAAAGTATTTTTTACAGTAAAGCAAAGGTGTCAGCTGAATGTTTTTGGAGTAAATCATTAAACAATCCAAAGACCTGAGCAGAGATGAAAGTGAATGCACAAGACATCATGGCGGTGTACATATGTACTGCCTCTGCACTTTGAAATGTCTTTTAGGGCAGCCGTAGGGGAGGATGTTCTAATGGACGCTTTGAAATGTCTTTTAGGGCAGCCGTAGGGGAGGATGTTCTAATGGACGCTTTGAAATGTCTTTTAGGGCAGCCGACTCTAAATGTCTGGGCTAAGCAATGGACAGGAGGGCATGGAGAGCTGAGTCTTTTAGGTGGGGAGGATCCCTATGTCTTTTAGGGCAGCATGTTCTAATGGACGCTTTGCATGACTCTAACTGGGCTAAGCAACAGGGAGAGCATGGAGAGCTGAGCAGGTGGAGGTCCCTATCCACATGCTCCTTTGCCCCCCTACATTATTAATGCCGGCTCCTTTCATCGCAACAGCCCAACAGCTGCACTCCATTTAAGAAAAACGAACCCCAAATCTGGGGCTATGTTACATTTATGAGATTTTCTTTCTGTATTCTTCCCCATTTCATTGTTCACTTTGTAACCTTAGAGCTGGGTCATGTTCATTAGGCACCAAATGTAACTAAACAGACTGTAATAGGGAGGCACTACCTGGACTTGTCCAATAAGAAACGGTCATTTTAGTTTGTTGTTGTGAAACGTTTTAAATTGTTTTCCGTCACATGTCCTACTGAACATGACTCTGTGCTGACATTGTGCTGATGTCAGGATCAGCCGTGTTCTTACAGTAGGACATTGATTTATGCTCCAGCATCGCACTCTTGTTGTCAAGAGTGTTCAGCCCTGATCCAAGCAATAGAGCCGATGAGAGACCAAGGCAGGATGGGGCTTGATGTGCTTTCCCAGTGCCCCCTGTGGCTTGAACCTCTGTGACTCAGTCTCTGAGAGTTTGAGTACTCAGCTCAAGGCACATGAGTAGCGAATCATCCCGAGCAGCAAACAAGCTGGCATGCTCTTTACACGCTTCGTATGAGAAGCAACAGCATACATCGCTGACATCTATATTTGACAAGATAATCACCTCTCTGCTGTCCTGTCCACATTCTCCATCATTGTCATTCATATAAAATCCATCTGAGGTAAAATCATGTATTATCCAGACCAATTGACCACTAAGGCATTTAAGTACACTGTGGTCTGTAAAGCAAAGTGGATTGACCCTTTAGAAACATTCCGAGGTTGTAAACTCTTCCTAATTATCTACAGCATTTCCCAATTTGTATATTACATCATTACATCTGTGGTTAGAACATCCAGTAGTTTTCAAAAGACATGGTGAGGTGGTGATAGCTCATGGTATTATTGCTTCCATTGCAGCAGCAAGAAAATCACTGCAGCTCCTCCCTCTTTGTGCCTGACACAAGGCTTGACATTGCCAAGGATACACTTTGGGTCTGGGCCATCCAATACATACATAAGACAGACTCTTACCGTCCACCGACAGATTGAGTTTCGTATTAAATACTTCAGTGACTAAGCGCAAAAATGCTGCTGTCTCCGGGATATTTTGTTTCCTTTCAGTAAATGATGCAGCATGCCGTCACTGGAAGGGAGGGGAGAAAAATAACCTCTCGGTCTCCCTCAGAAATAACTCTATCTACAAAAATAACCTGTCTGCCAGGGGTCCCTGTGGAGCCCGATTCGCTGAAGCCTGAACAGTCGGAGCACGGATTCTGTAACAGGCACACAGTGTGGAAGGGTCAGAACATCATGGAAGCAACGCTTTCCATCCTGACCCCCTCCTCAATTCATTTATAGCAAATTATATGTTTTATTTTATTTAATATGTATTTAACTAGTCATATTTAAATGTAAATATTCATAGCCAATACGAATGTCTTTCTTTAGCCATGCGGTTATTTGAAACGGCAGTACATTCGAATTACGTCCTACTGTACTCTACCTGACAATGGTCACTGACCTCTGGGTAAACCAGCATACATACCAGCAACACCTACACCTATCAGTTTCCTGCTATTTTCCATCCCACTCCCACGTTCCCCTCTCTCTATCCCCATTTTCTTTCTCTGCCTCTGAGACAATGGCCTTGCCCAGCAGACCCTGTCAGATCTGAATCACAGCTGGACTGGCTTGTTGGATTCTTTCTGCATCTCACTCCACAATCTCTTCCTTAGCAAGACATTACTCAGCCTCCTGCTTTGTCATCAGACACCAGATGATCTGCCAGTCTTCGCCCCTAACCCACACCTTAATTCCCGCTTCAGTACACAAACAACTTACAAACGAAGAATCGTCAAAAAAGGCAGATTTAAAAAAAAACTGAGCATTGGTCAGTTCCAAAGTTCCAATCACTGTCTCTCCCAGAGCCAGACGGCCAATACATCCAGACAATTTGTTGTGTGTGTGTGTGTGTGTGTGTGTGTGTGTGTGTGTGTGTGTGTGTGTGTGTGTGTGTGTGTGTGTGTGTGTGTGTGTGTGTATGGAGTGGAGTAGAACGGCATACAAATTACTAATAGACACACATACACACTCATCCTGACTCGATTTCCTTTCTTGATGGATCAAAAGAGGTTGATAATCAGACAATTATTCAGGCATGGAGTCCACAGCTAAGGCGTCTCGCTAGCGGGACAACTTCCGGTGACACTGGAGGGCGCACAATTCAAATAAATAATCGTAAAAAATTATGGATATTAAACATTTAGGTACATACAAGTGTCTATTGGTTGAAAGCTTAAATTCTTGTTAATCTAACTACACTGTCCGATTTACAGTAAGCATTACAGTGAAAACATGCCCTGCGATTCTTTGAGGACGGTGCCCCACATCAAAATATTTTTCCACCGCCACAGGTTTCACAAATTCACAAATAGCGATTACATATTCACTTACTTTTTGAAAATCCTCCTCTGATTTGTCATCCAAAGTGTCCAAGCTACAACATGTAGTGCCGTTTTGTTAGATAAAATCCTTCTTTATATCCCAAAAAGTCATTTTAGTTGGCGACATCGATTTGAGTAATCCACTCGTTCAACATGCAGAGATAGGAATCTGAAAATCTACCCCTAGACTTTCAACAAGTCAAAATACATTTCCATTGACTCCTCAGATAACCTAAAATGTAATCAAACTATACAGTTTCATACGGAAAGAAGTATGTTCAATAGGAAACTTAGTACAGGGATACAGTCTTGGAAATGTGTGTATGCACGCAAGATGAAGACAGAACCCACCTGCTAAAATCAAACTGATATTTCTCATTCGTTTTGGAACAAGCCTGAAACCTTGAACATAGACTGCTGACACCCTGTGGAAGCCATAGAAACTGCATCCTGGGAGATATAATTCATTATGCCCATATACTTTCCATTGTAAGAGCATGGGCTCTCAAAAAAACAAAAATCCGATTGGTTGTTCTTTGGATCTTCTCCTACCATATATATTGTGTTATAGTCTCCTACATTATTTTAACATTTCTACAAACTTCAACGTGTTTTCTTTACAAAGGTACCAATTATATGCATATCCTGGCTTCAGGGCCTGAACAACAGGCAGTTTACTTGGGACACGTCAGTCAGGTGGAAATTTAGAAAAAAAGGACCCTAGCCCAAAGAAGTTTTAATTAAATCTCCCTGGAATCAGAATGCATGAGCCAAACATTTGCTGAATTTCGAGGCCTGTTGAATAAGACATTGATTGAAACTTTTCTCTCAAGTACATATGTTTTCGCAAACAGAACTGGTTGCAAGACATATCAGTCTCCTTGACAACACCAGCGATGCACGTGAGTCTTCTGTAGATCTGGTGTAAACTCATCTTCTCTTCTTCCTTGTCTTCTGTTTGTGACTTTTTTGTTTCCCTCTCAGGTGTCCAAATGAATTTACTGGTGATCGCTGTCAAAACTACGTAATGGCCAGCTTCTACAGTACGTCTATTTTCTCTCCCTGTCTGTGCTTGTGATTGGAGCATGCTCAATCAGTGCTACTTCCTGTTGCTTCATTTTTTAAATGTTGTATGTATCCCATAACGGTAGCTAACACACTTTTGTACGTTGCGATGTTCCATACATTTGACCTTAATTTAGCGCCCCAAAAACATAATACTTCCAGGTCAACTGTAATATGAATAACATTGTAAGGCACAATTTCTCCCCTTTCCAGCAAAATCAATGACGAGACCTTGATGATGCCCATCTCTGCATGATCATCTTTTTAAAAATGGTGGGTGCGGAAGCAAACGCTACTGCGTCATAGTGAAAGGGGAGATATGTCGTATGGGGAAACGGCATTTTTCACCCGCCCAACTTATTAACTCTAAAATGTAAATATAACAACATAAAGAGTTTATATAATGTGTCATTACATACCTATGTAAAGGTTTGTGTCGATTTTGAATATGGTTTTCAAGGGGGCGCTAAATTTATCTTCACAATTTAACTGTGGCTGTCACAGTTTTTGAGAGTCATGATGGCTCGCAGTGTTTACGCAAAAACTAACAATGGATTGAATGAACTATTGATGAACTCACAAGTAATTCCCTTTCCACTCACCATTGATGATTTCTTGTTTTGGAAAGAGGCTGTATGGCACAGAGTGGAATAATGCACGCAGCACGTTGTGACACGTCACACTATAAAGTACAGCGTCAGCGGGGTCAGTTATTTCTCCAGTGCTATGGGTCCATTACCATGTCAATCGACACTGAATCCAGACTTAGTTCACACCCCGGACGTTGATGCCAACACAGTCGCTACAGTCCCATTAGTTTTCATTGCAGCCTCGTTTAAATGCTGCAGTTGCGCAAATGTGTACGGATCGGGGTTAGTCACCGTTACCTGTTTCTCGCATGTCCATTCTTTTGGCCTTGTTTTGTAGAGTTGGATGAAATTTAAAGCAGTTCATTATAGTTTCCTTATATTGTGTTAGTTATGTCATGATTGAATGGAACAATAATAGAAGAAAGATGGGGAAATGAATACTCAAACTTATGGATATTCAACTTTCCAAACTTGAACCTTCAAATAGGAGGCAGGGGACAGTGTTGTTTGCTGTACTAAAAAAGCTCTATATCACTACTTACTGCCTTTGAAAGGAAACAACCTAAACCTGCAATGTATTTTATAATCAGAAGAGCAATAACACTTCTGGGAGGTGGGTGGGGGTCATTGTGGATTATGGAGGCACTGTAAAAACCGGAACAGAGACCTCTTTGATGTCATGGAAAGGCAAGAGAGGGAGAGAGGCAGCCGCCCAGGCAACGGCCCCAGTGCACTCTATCACTGTGACTTACCCACTCACCTTACTGTCCAATTACCATAGGTTACCTGGCAACAGTTGCGGTGCGTGGGTAAAATCACTGAGGAAGCCAAGCCAGTTAAAAAGCCATATTACAGCCTGTGTTTTGATCATTTAGTTGTTTGCTCTATAAAGGGTGATTTATACTTCGTCTATTGACATGTCTGTAGACAGTTGGCGCAGTGACATCATGAACATTCTATTGTCGTCCGACATCAAACTTGTCGTTGACATTATAAAAAAGTATAAACACAAAAACGACAGGCTGCACGACATCAGCACCCTGGTGGTCCAAAATAGCATAACTGGTGTATTTTAACACCAATAAACCCTTCCATTTAAAAATGTATTTAGTATATGTCAATCTAGCAAACCAGGCAACTAAAGCAACTCTCTTGTTAGCTAGCTAACTAACGTTAGTTCAAATAATGACCATATCATAGCTGACAACATCTTAACTTTAGAACATTTTTATTGATTATTACAGGAAAATAAACTCACAAAAATATCATTATTTACAAGTTAATGGTGACCAAATTAAAGAAAATAGCTTACTTTGTGATGAAATAAAAGTAGGGCATTCTACATGAGGATTTTAAAACTTGAGCATTGTCTCGTTGCTGACTTAGTCAGGTAACCATGACAACGGACGCAGCGACAGGTTCAAAGTTGAACTTTTTAAAATCTGCCTGCAACAAGGAAACGGACAGTCGCAGCGACGGTCTACAGACATTCAACAGGAGTATAAATGAAATATAATTTGAACCAGCAACACTTGTCACATTCCAGTTGTCTAGAGACATGTCGATAGCCAAAGTATTAGCAAGCTTTAACCCATTCGTTCATACACCACCATGATATACAATGATGCTGAGACAACAAAAAGACAACAGTCACACATAGGCCTGTAACAGTGACCGTATTACCGCCACACCGGTGGTCATGAAGGCAGTCATATTCCATGTGACCATTTAGTCACGGTAATGAGGCTTCTCCAAGCTCTGATGCTGCTGCTGATGGTCATTCGTATTAGCATGTTGCGCAACATTACTATAAGCTGTGCAGTTGCGTGAGAAAACAGAGTGATGGCTTCTAATAAAAAGAGGAAGATCCCATCAGCTTTCTATAGAATTAGGCTACTACATTGATTTCTCAAGTTTCATAATGTTAAACACATTGCTTCTCTTTACAGCAGGAGTATGGCCTACCTGGCTGGCATGAAAATGAATCACGGGAAAAGCGTCCTCCATTCGCTATTTAAGTGCGTAGTTGACATGCACATGCATTTTAACCCCTGCCCCTGTTTCGAGACAGGCTCATGATAACGGTCCATTCTAAATCAAAACAAATTTCACACATACATAATTTAGTAGATGTAAAGACACGATTAAATCAAGAATAATCAGATGGGTGACAATATTAGCCTATCACTTGTGAATGATATATTATCGCTTGTGAATGATATATTATCACTTGTGAATGATGCCCAGTGTAAGGCAAGACATAATTACTTTTTTCTAATTTTCTAATCACAGTCACACACCTCGTGTTTGTTTAACAACTAAAGTGGACAAAATTACTTCTTAAGATTAAGCACATTAATCCGCTTTACAAGGGGTGTAGAGCCTAACTGGCATACATAAGCAGGGCGTGAGTTTCAAGTTTGGGGAAGATGAATTTCTCCATAAAAATCACCCTTCATAATACAAGCACTACATGCATAATTGCATTTGAGGTCATTTATGATAATCCCCGGTGTGTCTGTCTTCACCTGTAGCCTGTGAGAAAGCCCCGATCACATGATGGAGAGCCATGTGAGTGAGAGGTGCTTCATAGCATGCAGCACTCAGGGAGAAGGGAATTATTATTACTATATTCAGCCCAAAGGCAAAACGGACACTGATTTTTTTAGGGGGCATTGCAGCCACACAAAAGGATGCCGCTGGGAAATTTGAGGCATTATCAAGTGCTTGTCAAATTGTGAACGAGAAACTGATGAAGTCTATACAGCACAAAACAAGGCAGAGCTCATGCCTTTCATGCAACTTTTTTCAAATAATCATTTGTCTCATTATGCAGCCTTTGAATGTATTAAAAATCAAAACATATAGCCCAACAATTGTAGAATAACTAAAGTTACGTTAATAACTCTAAATTATTATTATGACTTATTTTACCTTTATTTAACTAAGCAAGTCAGTTCTTATATACAATGACGGCCTACCCGGGATGACGCTGGGACAATTGTGCACCGCCCTATGGGACTCACCATCACAGACATGTTTTTCTGAAATTACATTTTTTCTTAGGAAGTGATTTGATTGGTGTGAAGCCAAAACCAAACTAGCCACACTTGGGGGACATTTTGCTGCACCAGGACAACCCCCAGTTGAGCTTAGCTGAAGGGAGGCCAAGTGTTTGCTGGCATCAATCAATCAAATGCTACAACGGCAACATCTTATACTCTTTTGTTAACGACAGGCATCAGATACTTTGGCTACAAATCAAATCAAATTTTATTGATCACATACACATATTTAGCAGATGTTATTGCAGGTGTAGCAAAAATGCTTGTGTTCTTAGCTCTAACAGTGCAGTAGTATCTAACAATTCACAACAATACACAGAAATCTAAAAGTAAAAGAATGGAATTTAAATATTAAGATGAACAATGTCAGGGTGGCATTGACTAAAATACATTAGAATACGGTATATACAGTTGAAGTCTGATGTTAACATACACTTAGGTTGGAGTCATTAAAACTCATTTTTCAACCACTCAACACATTTCTTGCTAACAAACTATAGTATTGGCAAGTCAGTTAGGACATCTACTTTGTGCATGACACAAGTCATTTTTCCAACAATTGTTTTCACTTATAAGTACCTGTATCACAATTCCAGTTGGTCAGAAGTTTCCATACACTAAGTTGACTGTGCCTTAAAACAGCTTGGAAAATTCAGGTGAAAATTCCAATTGTCATGGCTTTAGAAGATTCTGATAGGCTATTTTACATCATTTGAGTCAATTGGAGGTGTACTTGTGGATGTATTTCAAGGCCTACCTTCCAACTCTGTGCCTCTTTGCTTGACATCATGGGAAAATCAAAAGAAATCAGCCAAGACCTCAGAAAAAACATTGTAGACCTCCACAAGTCTGGTTCATCCTTGGAAGTAAACGCCTGAAGGTACCACGTTCATCTTTACAAACAATAGTACGCAAGTATAAACATCATGGGACCACGCAGCCGTCATACCGCTCAGGAAGAAGACACGTTCTGTCTCCTAGAGATGAACGTACTTTGGTGCGAAAAGTGCAAATCAATTCCAGAACAACAGAATGTCAACAGAACAACAGAATGTCAACAGAACAACAGCAATTCCAGCTCAGCAAGGAAGCCACTTTTCCAAAACCGCCATAAAAAAGCCACACTACAGTTTGCAACTTCAAATGGGGACAAAGATCATACTTTTTGGAGGAATGTTCGCTTGTCTGATGAAACAAAAATAGAATTGTTTGGCCATAATGACCATCGTTATGTTTGGAGGAAAAAGGGGGAGGCTTGCAAGCCGAAGAACACCAGCCCAACCGTGAAGCACGGGGGTGGCATCATAATGTTGTGGAGGTGCTTTGCTGCAGGAGGGACTTGTGCACTTCACAAGATAGATGGCATCATGAGGTATGAAAATGATGTGGATATATTGAAGCAACATCTCAAGACATCAGTCAGGAAGTTAAAGCTTGGTCGCAAATGGGTCTTCCAAATGGACAATGACCCCAAGCATACTTCCAAAGTTGTGGTAAAATGGCTCAAGGACAAAGTCAAGGTATTGGAGTGGCCATCATAAAGCCTTGACCTCAATCCTATAGAACATTTGTGGGCAGAACTGAAAGGCATGTGCGAGTAAGGAGGCCTACAAACCTGACTGTTACACCAGCTCTGTCAGGAGGAATGTGTCAAAATTCACCCAACGTATTGTGGGAAGCTTGTGGAAGGCTACCCGAAACGTTTGACCCAAGTTAAAGAATTTAAAGGCAATGCTACCAAATGATAATTGAGTGTATGTTACCTTCTGACCCTCTGGGAATGTGATGAAAGAAATAAAAGCTTAAATAAATAATTCTCTCTGGCATTATTTTGTCATTTCACATTCTTAAAATAAAGTGGTGATCCTAACTGACCTAAGACAGGGAATTTATACATTAAAAACTGAGTTTAAATCTATTTGGCTAAGGTATATGTAAACTTCTGAATTCAACTGTAAATATGAAATTAGTAAAAAATGATGTAAACATTATTAAAGTGACTAGTGTTCCATTATTAAAGTGACCAGTGATTCCATGTCGATGTACAGTACATACAGTAGGGCAGCAGCCTCTAAGGTGCCGGGTTGAGTAACCGGGTGGTAGCCGGATAGCGATGGCTATATAACATTATGATGGCCTTGAGATAGAAACAGCTTTGATGCACCTGTACTGATCTCGCCTTTAGGATGATAGCGGGGTGAACAGGCCGTGATGTAGGTGTTCTGAAAGACAGGCAGTCAAATTAAATTTGATTTGTCACATGCTCCGACCTTACAGTGAAATGCTTACTTACAATGAAGTTAAAAAATGTAAAATAATAATAATAATAGTAACAAATAATTAAAGAGCAGCAGTAAAATAACAATAGCGAGGCTATATACAGGGGGTACCAGTACAGAGTCAATGTGCGGGGCCACCAGTTAGTCGAGGTAATTGAGGTAACATGTGCATGTAGGTAGAGTTATTAAAGTGACTGCATAGATAATAACAGAGAGTAGCAACAGTGTAAAAGATGGGGGGGGGGGGGCAATGCAAATAGTCTTGGTAGCCATTTGATTAGATGTTCAGGAGGCTTATGGCTTGGGGCTAGAAGCTGTTTAGAAGCCTCTTGTACCTAGACTTGGCACTCCAGTACCAGTGGCTGGAGTCTTGGACCATTTTTAGGGCCTTCCTCTGACCGCTTGGTATAGAGGTCCTGGATGGCAGGAAGCTTGGCCCCAGTGATGTACTGGGCCATACACACTACCCTCTGTAGTGCCTTGCGGTCGGAGGCCGAGCAGTTGCCATACCATGCAGTGATGCAACCAGTCAGGATGCTCTCGATGGTGCAGCTGTAGAACCTTTTTGTCACATCTACTCCTGCCACACCCCCTAGTGGTCATCCAGTATATGCTTTACCTGCAGCTATTCGCTCCAGTACACTCTTTCTCTCTCTACCCCTCCCTTTCTATTTGTGTGTGATGGTGTGGTTGGAGACATGTGTGCTGGAGTCAAAGCAGATCTCTATCAGCTGCAACTCGTTCCATAAATCAAGACCTCTACAAATACCCATTCCTGCCAATTCCACTCTGCCAGATCGTAATCTCTGCTCAGTCAGTATCAGTCTTTTGTTTATTCTTAAGATCCTGTTGCTCTGCTTTGCTCGTTTCCCTGCCTTACACCATTTTTGTCCCCTCCTTGTAGTTACTGCTCTGTCTCTGTCTCCTGTCTCCTGTTCCACATCTCACCACCAACCACCTTGCTCTGGATATCACTCACCACCATTACCTTGGATTCCCCTCAGGACCTGTTCCCCTGTTCTACTCAGCCAACTCTACAATCCTGGTTTTTGCAACTCATCTTAGCTACCCCGGTTCTGCACTCCCCATTTCTCTGTGATCAATAAACCTATTTGTGCATTCATCCCGGCTACATCTTCTGAGTCCGCTCTTGGGTTCCCCCCCTTCGCTCATCGTAACACTTTTGAGGATCTGAGGACCCATGCCACATTTTCAATCTCCTGAGGGGGAATAGGTTTTGTCGTGCCCTCTTGACCACTGTCTTGGTGTGCTTGGACCATGTGAGTTTGTTGGTGATGTGGACACCAAAGAACTTGAAGCTCTCAACCTGCTCCACTACAGCCCCATCGATGAGAATGGGGGTGTGCTCGGTCCTCCTTTTCCTGTAGTCTACAATTATCTCCTTTGTCTTGATCACGTTGAGGGAGAGGTTGTTGTCCTGATACCACATGGCAAGGTCTTTGACCTCCTCCCCATAGGCTGTCTCGTCGTTGTCGGTGATCAGGCCTATCATTGTTGGTGTTGTGCCTGGGCGTGCAGTCATAAGTGAACAGGGAGCACAGACTGAGCACACACCCCTGAGGGCCCCCATGTTGAGAATGCAGTGTGCCCGGCCCACCACAGGAGTCACTAGAGCGCGATGGGACAAGAGCATCGCTGCTGGCCAAACCCCCTGAAGTCCACGATCAGCTCCTTCATTTTGTTGACGTTGAGTTTATTTTCCTGGCTAAATTCCGCCAGGGCCCTCACCTCCTCCCTGTAGGCTGTCTCAACGTTGGTAATCAGGCCTACCACTGCTGTGTTGTCTGCAAACTTTTTTTACCACTTTTTCTCCCCAATTTCATGGTTTCCAATTGGTAGTTACAGTCTTGTCTCATCGCTGTAACTCCTGTACGGACTCGGGAAAGGCGAAGATCGAGATCCGTGTGTCCCTGCTTCTTGACACAATGCCCACTTAACCCGGAAGCCAGCCGCACCAATGGGTCGGAGGAAACACTGTACACCTGGCGACTGTGTCAGCACACATTGCGCCCGGTCCGCCACAGGAGTTGCTAGTGCGCGATGGGACAAGGACATCCCTGCAGGGCAAACCCTCCCCTAACCCGGGCGACACTGGGCCAATTGTGCGCCGCCCCATCTCCCAGTCGCAGCCGGCTCTGACAGAGCCTGGACTCGAACCCAGAATCTCTAGTGGCACAGCTAGCACTGCGATGCAATGGCTTAGACCACTGTGCCACTCGGGAGGCCCTGACGTCCGCAAACTTGATGATTGAGTTGGAGGCGTGCATGGCCACGCAGTGATGGGTGAACAAGGAGAATAGGAGGGGGATGAGCACGCACCCTTGTGGGGCCCATGTGTTGAGGATCAGCGTAGTGGAGGTTCAGTTTCCTACCTTCACCAGTTGCACAGGGAAGGGTTCAGACCCAGGGCTCCGAGCTTAATGATGCGCTTGGAGGGTACTATGGTGTTGAAGGCTGAGCTATAGTCAATGAACAGCATTCTTATACTGAGACAGAGAGGCGCTGTTTCCCTCGCTCAGATGATTTCTCTGGTGAAATTCAGCCACTTGCAAATTGATGGAAAATTATGAAAACACAGAGAGAGACTGAAGATACATTATTTGATCATTTCAAATGTTTATTGAGTATCTATGAATACATGTCATTGCCTGGCAAAACAGCAGCAATAAAACCATGCTTTCATCTACGAGGTGGAACAAAAAAAGATGCCTATTGAGATGTAATCGGAGTGTGGAGGAAGCAAAGGAACAGAGCGAGTTGTATTTTGCTTCTCCCTGAGATGACAGCGAATGAATTTGAGGAGCTAATCAAAGGAATGCTGCTGTCGCTATCTATTCCTCTAATCATCGTGGCCCACTACTCCTCCCCCTAGTTGGCATAGCCGTGGGTAGTAGGGATGCTGAGGATGATGCAGCACCCCCTGAAAAAACAGAACCCCAAGAAATATAAATGTAAATGATTGTACTATTTAGAAAAAAGAAGTGCACTGGGACTTTACTTTATTAGCGGACCAAAAATTCTCAGCACACCCCACCCCCAAACCTCTTCCCGCGGCCAGTTGGAGGCCTTTATCTAGCCAGGGAAAAATACCATGTCCGTGAACCCCTGGAGCTGCAAGGAGGGCACGCTGCCAGCAATGTAACAAGAGACACTCACTGCTACGGAGGAGGAGGGATGCTGTAGATGAGGAGGAGCTACGAATGCTGTGTGTGCATAGTATAGGCCGAGAAAGGATGGATGCAGCCCTATCCTTGACAATCAGGAAATATTATCCAAAGGGGGGACAGCCAATGTCTCCATATGGCTGTTGCCAAAATAGTCATATATTTTCATGCTTGCTGAGGTCGGAGGGGTCGGAGGGGACAGACATGAAGACGGCTCCGACAGCAGTTCAGAAGAGCTGAGAGCACAATCATTTACCCCTTGCTGACAAACGGACCTCCTGACAAGGGCTGCTGTGGGTCGAGGGTACGCTACTCAAAATGGAGGTATATGTTAGGGTCTGTTCAGAGTAGTATTCAGGAAGGAGTCCTTTTCTTCTGATTTGACTAGTCCTTGTTTGACCCAGCGAGAGTAGTTGAAGATGTTGTTGATATTGATAGTACTCTGTACTCTCCTGAGGCGTCACAGTTGCCCGTGACCAAGTAGGGAAAGTTGCAAACACTTTGAAACTCAGTCAGCTGTCATGTTACACACGGTGAAAGCAGGACATTGATATTTGTTAACAATGAGATGAGTCATAGAATTTGACCAAGAACAGAGTGGTTGTTATTGTTGTCACTAACCATATTTTGAGTAGAGAACATGGATAGGGTACAAAAACATTTTTTGTTCACATTGGCATAATGGGACTAAATCTAATCCCATTTCTAAAGTATTAGCTGAATTTCTATACATTTTTCAGAGCAGCGTTACTGGGACAGTCATATGAACGGTGCCTTGGAGCTTCTAAGCTGAGGGTTCACAAGTGCAGAACAGCCATGTGTTTATGTTTTGCATCGTTTTTAAGGGCCCAACAAGATGTTTGAATATTAGTCAGATTTACTCAGGGAAAAATATGCCTTCTGTTCCTATACTACCTCATTGCGTCAGTTTATACACAACTTTATAATCACATCACAGCTCCTTTGATAACACAGCTATTAACCATTGTAGCCCATTGTCGAAGAGAGAATAGGAAGTACATCACAGTACGTAACAGTGGTATTGGAATTTTATCCATTTTAGAATAAGGCTGTAAGGTAACAAAATATGTCAAAAGTGAAGGGGTCTGCATACTTTCCAAATGCACTGTATATATACTGTATATATGATTTTTGTATTCCTCTAAACATATTTAACAGGCATGGCTGTTGATCGGAGTAATGGCAAATTAGAATTTGGTATGACGGCAAAATTGACTTTGTAGATCTGAATTAGTGTGTGTTGGGAATCGAAATAGTACATGATCATCACACATCGTGAGAGGTGTAAGACATGCCGTAGTGTTTAACATTGAACGACTAATGCCCTAACCTAGTGCCCGTAAACCTGCCTGATTGACAGTGTAGTGACATTACCATTGGTAATGCAAGCAAAGTGATGTTTGCATGTGCATGCCACTGCACTGAGAAAGTTCCTCTCATGGTAGCGATTATTAGATGGATACATTTTAATGCATTTTTGATTAACTCATTTATTCGATGGGTTTAGGTGTTTGATCACTTTTCCTAATTGTGGTAACATCATCTTAGTTACTTAGTTAGCTGTTAGACTATAATAGAGTGGATATTCTAGAAGAGGGTTTCCCAAACTTGGTCCTGGGGCCTCCCATGGGTGCATGTTTTGTTCAGCTGTGTAGTGCTATGGCGAACAACAAAACATGCACCTATGGGAGGCCCCAGGACCAAGTTTGGGAAACCCTCTTCTAGAATAATTATATAATTATTCTATAAGGTGAAATAGTCAGTTATAATGCATTATTCTATTCTCTGTAGAATCATTTTGTGAGCATTATAGTTCTGAATAACACCTCATCTGAAAAATACCTCTCTTTTCTTTTTGTCACGTGTCTGCATTGGCAGAACATCTTGGGATTGAATTTATGGGTATGGATAGTTCCTTTCTCTTTAGTTTGCAGACGTAGGACTAGAAGCTTGAGCCTGCCCCCCTCATCTCCAGTCAGTTTCCTTGTGCCAATGAAGGGATCATCCAGCCATACCATACCATATTTGTTATAGAATAATAAACATACATTCACGCTATATACAGTGGGGGAAAAAGTATTTAGTCAGCCACCAATTGTGCAAGTTCTCCCACTTAAAAATATGAGAGAGGCCTGTAATTTTCATCATAGGTACAATTCAACTATGACAGACAAAATGAGAAAAAAGGTGGATTTTGAAAGTAGGATTTTTAATTAATTAATTTGCAAATTATGGTGGAAAATAAGTATTTGGTCACCTACAAACAAGATACTAGATATCTGGCTCTCACAGACCTGTAACTTCTTCTTTAAGAGGCTCCTCTGTCCTCCACTCGTTACCTGTATTAATGGCACCTGTTTGAACTTGTTATCAGTATAAAAGACACCTGTTCACAACCTCACACAGTCACACTCCAAACTCCACTATGGCCAAGACCAAAGAGCTGTCAAAGGACACCAGAAATAAAATTGTAGACCTGCACCAGGATGGGAAGACTGAATCTGCAATAGGTAAGCAGCTTGGTTTGAAGAAATCAACTGTGGGAGCAATTATTAGGGAATGGAAGACATAGAAGACCACTGATAATCTCCCTCGATCTGGGGCTCCACGCAATATCTCACCCCGTGGGGTCAAAATGATCACAAGAACGGTGAGCAAAAATCGCAGAACCACACGGGGGGACCTAGTGAATGACCTGCAGAGAGCTGGGACCAAAGTAACAAAGCCTACCATCAGTAACATACTACGCCAGCAGGGACTCAAATCCTGCAGTGCCAGACATGTCCCCCTGCTTAAGCCAGTACATGTCCAGGCCCGTCTGAAGTTTGCTAGAGAGCATTTGGATGATCCAGAAGAAGATTGGGAGAATGTCATATGGTCAGATGAAACCAAAATAGAACTTTTTGGTAAAAACTCAACTCGTCGTGTTTGGAGGACAAAGAATGCTGAGTTGCATCCAAAGAACACCATACCTACTGTGAAGCATGGGGGTGGAAACATCATGCTTTGGGGCTGTTTTTCTGCAAAGGGACCAGGACGACTGATCCGTGTAAAGGAAAGAATGAATGGGGCCATGTATCGTGAGATTTTGAGTGAAAACCTCCTTCCATCAGCAAGGGCATTGAAGATGAAACGTGGCTGGGTCTTTCAGCATGACAATGATCCCAAACACACCACCCAGGCAACGAAGGAGTGGCTTCGTAAGAAGCATTTCAAGGTCCTGGAGTGGCCTAGCCAGTCTCCAGATCTCAACCCCATAGAAAATCTTTGGAGGGAGTTGAAAGTCCGTGTTGCCCAGCAACAGCCCCAAAACATCACTGCTCTAGAGGTGATCTGCATGGAGGAATGGGCCAAAATACCAGCAACAGTGTGTGAAAACCTTGTGAAGACTTACAGAAAACGTTTGACCTCTGTCATTGCCAACAAAGGGTATATAACTAAGTATTGAGATAAACGTTTGTCATTGACCAAATACTTATTTTCCACAATAATTTGCAAATAAATTCATAAAAAATCCTACAATGTGATTTTCTGGATTTTTTTTCTCATTTTGTCTGTCATAGTTGAAGTGTACCTAAAAATGGCAATGTGATTAATGTCATATAGTTCCACTCAAATTCGAAGCCGCATGGTGTAGCCAGCATCTAAAATGCTTAGTAATGACACCTATTATACATTTCTCGAAAACATCAATGTGTTAGTGCATAGTCAAATTAACCTGCACAAATACAAACAAACGACGAGCAGGTCCTCAAAATACCAACACACATTAGGTTCTAAAATGTCCACCATATACTCACATTAGACTCATTCAAACGTTTGAGCTACAGTAGACTATCTCTTGTTGTTGTGTCAGACACACATTAGATAGTGTAGGTACCCAGAGAGACTGCAGTGTGTTTATGCTGTGTGTTCAGATCCCTTCAGCTCTTGCTTTTGCCTTTTCCTTGCATCTCCCCTGATCCCTCCTCTGTTCCAACCAGTATTTAGCATGTCATGCCAACTATGCTGACAGCATCCTCCCTCGCGACCCATTCATTTCATCTCCTTCTTTCCTGTCGTCCTATTTGCTACTGTACCGTGCGGATGTACTGTATGTTTCCCTTTGTTTTCCTGTCCTCTCATGCTTCCTCCCCTTGTCTCATCAGTGGTGTCAGTTTTTGCTGTAGGTCTTTTAAGGGATCTTGATGTTCACTCTGAACAATTGACCAAATAATTGTTCTTCATTTAAAAAAAGTGATTGTTTCTAGCATCATTTGTTCACAGGACACGTAATACTGAGGCAAACCGAACAATTTTTCAAAAACGGAGTAGAAACAAACTGGGTGTGATTACTGAACAGTTTGTTACTCACTTCACTTGATCCCCCTAATCTGGTGACTTGTAACCTCTAAATATTTTGAAACATAATTATTCCATAATTCCAAGCGCTGGGTCCTGTGAACAAACAATGTTGCACTGTTTGTACTATTAGAATATTAACATTACACAAAGGAGTGATTTTAATTGTCTTGATGAATAACAATATCTTATATACAGTACGCATCTGTTGTATTAGGAACACCTGGTCTGGTTAGAATGCATTGTGGAAAATGCATTTTCTGTGGTTTGCCTAGTCATGATTACTGAGCCCGACCTTGAACTAACACTTCCTCACTTCCTCGATTCAGCAGAACTGCCTCCTCAGATCAATGTATTCGATTTCCTCTGTCTCGGTCGACAGCCACTATACAATGTTATATCTGGGCCACGTTCAGTAGACAAACATTGTTTAACATTGCAGAAAGAAATGCCATGAATAATGCCAACGTGATTCCTCTAAAACGTTTTGCCCCGGTTTGTTTGTTTCTGTGAATGTATAACCCTAATCCATAACCTAAAACACATTTGTTTGTTTCCCTTGGGATTTCCAATTAGAGTTTGGTTTGTGTAACAGTAAGGCCTGCATGTTGTGGAGTTTTAAGTATGCGTTGTCCTCTTTTCCAGAAGCGGAGGAGCTGTATCAGAAACGTGTATTAACAATAACAGGAATCTGCATTGCACTCCTAGTGGTTGGAATCATGTGTGTGGTTGCCTACTGCAAAACAAAGTAATTCACGTCACATTTTTATGCTAAACTCAAAATCATTATTTACTAGTATCCTTATTATGTAATTTGTAGTTTTCTCTGAGGTAATAGCCTGCACATTTGAACATTTAAATATTTGTTTTGGTCGATCACAACCTCTGATGTCAACCTTTGACAAAATCTGTCATCCCTCTGGTTTTTGGATTGGCTAAATGGCTGGTCAGTCTCACAATGCAGTTTGTCTTTACGTGCACAGAAAGCAGAGGAAAAAGCTCCATGATCTTCTGAGGCAGAGCCTACGAAATGAGAGAAACACCATGGCAAGTATGGCTAATGGACCTCCGATTTATAACCCTTCACTTGAAAACGTCCAGTTTGTCAATGTAAGTCACTCACGTAGCTAGCTTACATCTTATAATGGTGACTAAGCAACTCTCTCGCTAACTTTCAAATATTCATTGATTTCAGAAAGTATTCACAGCCCAAGACTTTTTCCACATTTTGTTGTGTTACAAATTGGGATTAAAATGGATTTAATTGTCTTTTCTTGTCAATGAGCTATACAAAACACTCTGTCAAAGTCGAAGAAAACCCAGACAGGAAACCACGTCATTGACTCAACCCACTCAAGTGACGCACCCCTCCTAGGGACGGCATGGAAGAGCACCAGTAAGCCATTGACTCAACCCCTGTAATAGGGTTAGAAGCAGAGAATCCCAGTGGAGAGAGGGGAACCGGCCAGGCAGAGACAGCAAGGGCGGTCTGTTGCTCCAGTGCCTTTCCATTCACCTTCACACTCCTGGGCCAGACTACGTCAATCATAGGACCTACTGAAGAGATGAGACTTCAATAAAGACTTAAAGGTAGAGACCGAGTCTGCATCTCTCACATTGGTAGGCAGACCATTCCATAAAAATGGAGGTCTATAGGAGAAAGCCCTGCATCCAGCTGTTTGCTTAGAAATTCTAGGGACAATTAGTAGGCCTGCGTCTTGTGACTGTAGCGTACATGTAGGTATGTATGGTAGGACCAAATCAGAAAGATAGGTAGGAGCAAGCCCATGTAATGCTTTGTAGTTTAGCAGTAAAACCTTGAAATCAGCCCTTGCCTTAACAGGAAACCAGTATAGGGAGGCTAGGACTTTTCCATGTGAATATTAAAGTCACCAAAAATTAGAATATTATGTGCTATGACTACAAGGTCCAATAGGAATTCAGGGAACTCAGTGAGGAACGCTGTATATGCCCCAGGAGGCTTCTTAGCTGTACCTATAAAAAAGTGTTTGAGTAGGCTGCATAGATTTCATGACCAGAAGCTCATTTTTTTTGTAAATTGAAATTTGCTATCGTAAATGTTAGCAACACCTCCACCTTTGCGGGATGCACGGGGGATATGGTCACTAGTGTATCCAGGAGGTGAGGCCTCAATTAACACAGTATATTCATCAGGCTTAAACCATGTTTCAGTCAAGCCAATCACATCAAGATTATGATCAGTGATTAGTTCATTGACTATAACTGCCTTGGGAGTGAGGGATCTAACATTAAGTAGCCCTATTTTAAGATGTGAGGTATCACAATCTCTTTCAATAATGGCAGGAATGGAGGAGGTCTTTATCCTAGTGAGATTGCTCAGGCGACCACCGCCATGTTTAGTTTTGCCCAACCTAGGTCGAGGCACAGATAAGGTCTCAATGGGGATAGCTGAGCTGACTACAGTGACTGTGCTAGTGGCAGACTCCACTAAGCTGGCAGGCTGGCTAACAGTCTGCTGCCTGGCCTGCACCCTATTTCATTGTGGAGCTGGAGGAGTTAGAGCCCTGTCTATGTTGGTAGATAAGATGAGAGCACCCTTCCAGCTAGGATGGAGTCCGTCACTCCTCAACAGGCCAGGCTTGGTCCTGTTTGTGGGTGAGTCCCAGAAAGAGGGCCAATTATCTACAAATTCTATCTTTTGGGAGGGGCAGAAAACAGTTTTCAACCAGAGATTGAGTTGTGAGACTGCTGTAGAGCTCATCACTCCCCCTAACTGGGAGGGGGCCAGAGACAATTACTCAATGCCGACACATCTTTCTAGCTGATTTACACGCTGATGCTATGTTGCGCTTGGTGACCTTTGACTGTTTCATCCTAACATCGTTGGTGCCGACGTGGATAACAATATCTCTATACTCTCTACACTCAGCAGTTTTAGCTTTAGCCAGCACCATCTTCAGATTAGCCTTAACGTCGGTAGCCCTGCCCCCCTGGTAAACAGATTAGCCTTAACGTCGGTAGCCCTGCCCCCTGGTAAACAGATTAGCCTTAACGTCGGTAGCCCTGCCCCCTGGTAAACTGTATGATCGCTGGATGATTCGTTTTAAGTCTAATACTGCGGGTAATGGAGTCGCCAATGACTATGGTTTTCAATTTGTCAGAGCTGTGGATAACAATATTTGCACACCTGGATTGTACAATATTGGTACATTATTATTCTTTTAAATTCTACGGCCATTTTCAAGTCTTGCCATAGATTTAAGTCAAAATTGTAACTAGGCCACTCAGGAACATTCAATGTCTTCTTGGAAAGCAACTCCAGTGTACATTTGGCCTTGTGTTTTAGGTTATTGTCCTGCTGAAAGGTGAATTTATCTCCCAGTGTCTGTTGGAAAGCAGACTGAACCAGGTTTTCCACTAGAAATGTGCCTGTGCTTAGCCCTATTCCGTTTAGTTTTATCCTTAAAAAACTCCCTAGTCCTTGTCGATGACAAGCATACCCATAACATGATGCAGTGGTAGTCAATGATGTTTTGTGTTGGATTTGCCCTAAACATAACGCTTTGTATTCAGGACATAAAGTTAATTTCTATGCCACATTTATTGCAGTTTAACTTTAGTGCCTTATTGCAAACAGGATCCATGTTTTGGAATATTTGTATTCTGTACAGGCTTCCTTTTCATCCTGTCATTTAGGTAAGTATTTTGGAGTAACTATAATGTTGTTGATCCATCCTCAGTTTTCTCCTATCACAGCCATTAAACTCTGTAACTGTTTTAAAGTGACATGGTGAAATCCCTGAGAGGTTTCCTTCCTTTCGAAAAAAAAAATTCAACATTGACATTATGGGCTGTTGTGTGTTTAGGCCAGTGACACAATCTCAATTAATTCCATTTTAAATTCAGGCTATTAAACAACAAAATGTGGAAAAAGTCAAAAAGGGTTTGAATACTTTCTTAAGGCACTGTATATATTTTTGTTGACTTGTTTCAGAGTACATAGAGCTACAGGCTCTGCACGTTTCATAATGTGAACGTGATTTCATACTATTGACGCTTCTTTTGATTGTTTTCCGTTTCCCTTCTTATAGCAATTTGTGTCTAAAAATGCATTGCCCACACAGCATCTACTCGTGAAGGAAACGGAAATGTCTTTCTCCACGAGCCAGTACACATCATCAGTGCATCAATCGACAACGGTCACCCACACCTCCAGTCAAAGGTAACCCTACACGACAGCTTTTTCCTTTTTCCTTTCCTTCCTCTCCTCCCATCTGTGAAAGTCGTTTGCTTTTAAAAAGAGATGAGCAATAGCGCTTGAAATTGAA
The DNA here is from genome assembly GCF_034236695.1 of Oncorhynchus nerka. Classification (NCBI taxonomy): domain Eukaryota; kingdom Metazoa; phylum Chordata; class Actinopteri; order Salmoniformes; family Salmonidae; genus Oncorhynchus; species Oncorhynchus nerka. The sequence continues at coordinate 925,132 of NC_088414.1, read as the reverse complement.
TAAAGAGAGTGTGTCTACAGATACGCCGTATTCTGACCTTCACTTAATGCCCTTAGAATTCCACCACCTTTACACGCGAGGAAACCATAAATAACATCTAGTCAATCTACCGGTTCCAAGTGGAAATAGCACCTACTTTATGCTTTCCGATATAAATACACCATTCTCCATGCACGGTAATTTACAACTTGATAAGAGCTAGGTAAATGAGTAATCCGTTTCGATAAGGGAGTTGTATAAATAAATGACACTTGTTTTAGATATATTTTACCTTATAATCGATGGAGACGTGAAACCAGTCATATGGTAGCAAACTGAAGGATGTCAACATATCAATTTCCCACAGTACAGCTTATGAAATGCGGTGCCATTATGCAGAATTTAAACTTTTAACTTATGTATCCTGAGAAACAAGGTTCATGAAGTCAATAACTTGCTTGTAACAGATTACATTCATATTCTGACTCTCTGAAACTCACTTAGATAATACCTTTGATGATACAGTGGTAGCAAAACATGGTTATAACATCTACCGGAAAGAAAGAAATGCCAACAGAGGCGATGTTGCTGTTTATATTCAGGTCCACATTCCTGTAAAGCGTAGAGACAATCTAATGTTAAATACTGTTGAAGTAATATGGCTACAGGTTCATCTGCCTCACATAAAGCCCATTCTGGTGGGAAGCTGCTATAGACCACCAAGTGCTAACAGTCAGTATCTGGATAACATGTGTGAAATGCTTGATGTGTGAATGCTTGATGTGATATCAACAGAGACGTATATTTTCTGGGTGATTTAAATATTGACTGGCTTTCATCAAGCTGCCCACTCAGGGAAAAAATCAAACTGTAACCAGTTCCTGCAACCTGGATCAGGCTGTCAGTCAACCTACCAGGGTAGTTACAAACAGCATAGGAATTAAATCATCAACATGTATTGATCACATCTTTACTAATGCTGCAGATATTAGCTTTAAAGCAGTATCCAAATCCATAGGATGTAGTGATCACAATATAATAGCCATATCTAGGAAAACCAAAGTTCCAAAGGCGGGGCCTAATATAGTGTATTAGAGTTGATAAAATATGTTTTTTAGTGATTCATATGTTGATGGTGTAAAGAATATTTGCTGGCCTGTGGTGTGTAATGAGGAGCAACCAGACGCTGCTGGTCTGTGGTGAGTAATGAGGAGCAACCAGATGCTGCTGGTCTGTGGTGTGTAAGGAGGAGCAACCAGACGCTGCTGGTCTGTGGGGTGTAATGAGGAGCAACCAGATGCTGCTGGTCTGTGGTGTGTAATGAGGAGCAACCCGACGCTGCTGGTCTGTGGTGTGTAATGAGGAGCAACCAGACGCTGCTGGTCTGTGGTGTGTAATGAGGAGCAACCAGACGCTGCTGGTCTGTGGTGTGTAATGAGGAGCAACCAGACGCTGCTGGTCTGTGGTGTGTAATGAGGAGCAACCAGATGCTGCTGGTCTGTGGTGTGTAATGAGGAGCAACCAGATGCTGCTGGTCTGTGGTGTGTAATGAGGAGCAACCAGATGCTGCTGGTCTGTGGTGTGTAATGAGGAGCCACTAGATGCTGCTGGTCTGTAGTGTATAATGAGGAGCAACCAGACGCTGCTGGTCTGTGGTGTGTAATGAGGAGCAACCAGACGCTGCTGGTCTGTGGTGTGTAAGGAGGAGCAACCAGACGCTGCTGGTCTGTGGTGTGTAAGGAGGAGCAACCAGACGCTGCTGGTCTGTGGGGTGTAATGAGGAGCAACCAGATGCTGCTGGTCTGTGGTGTGTAATGAGGAGCAACCCGATGCTGCTGGTCTGTGGTGTATAATGCTGCTGGTCTGTGGTGTGTAATGAGGAGCAACCAGACGCTGCTGGTCTGTGGTGTGTAAGGAGGAGCAACCAGACGCTGCTGGTCTGTGGTGTGTAATGAGGAGCAACCCGATGCTGCTGGTCTGTGGTGTGTAATGAGGAGCAACCAGACGCTGCTGGTCTGTGGTGTGTAAGGAGGAGCAACCAGACGCTGCTGGTCTGTGGTGTGTAATGAGGAGCAACCAGATGCTGCTGGTCTGTGGTGTGTAATGAGGAGCCACCAGATGCTGCTGGTCTGTAGTGTATAATGAGGAGCAACCAGACGCTGCTGGTCTGTAGTGTATAATGAGGAGCAACCAGACGCTGCTGGTCTGTGGTGTGTAATGAGGAGCCACCAGATGCTGCTGGTCTGTAGTGTATAATGAGGAGCAACCAGACGCTGCTGGTCTGTGGTGAGTAATGAGGAGCAACCAGATGCTGCTGGTCTGTAGTGTATAATGAGGAGCAACCAGACGCTGCTGGTCTGTGGTGTGTAATGAGGAGCAACCAGACGCTGCTGGTCTGTGGTGTGTAATGAGGAGCAACCAGATGCTGCTGGTCTGTGGTGTGTAATGAGGAGCCACCAGATGCTGCTGGTCTGTGGTGTGTAATGAGGAGCCACTAGATGCTGCTGGTCTGTGGTGTATAATGAGGAGCAACCAGACGCTGCTGGTCTGTAGTGTATAATGAGGAGCAACCAGACGCTGCTGGTCTGTAGTGTATAATGAGGAGCAACCAGACGCTGCTGGTCTGTAGTGTATAATGAGGAGCAACCAGACGCTGCTGGTCTGCTGGTCTGTAGTGTATAATGAGGAGCAACCAGACGCTGCTGGTCTGTGTGTGTAATGAGGAGCAACCAGACGCTGCTGGTCTGTAGTGTATAATGAGGAGCAACCAGACGCTGCTGGTCTGTAGTGTATAATGAGGAGCAACCAGACGCTGCTGGTCTGTAGTGTATAATGAGGAGCAACCAGACGCTGCTGGTCTGTAGTGTATAATGAGGAGCAACCAGACGCTGCTGGTCTGTAGTGTATAATGAGGAGCAACCAGACGCTGCTGGTCTGTAGTGTGTAATGAGGAGCAACCAGACGCTGCTGGTCTGTGGTGTGTAATGAGGAGCAACCAGACGCTGCTGGTCTGTGGTGTGTAATGAGGAGCAACCAGACGCTGCTATCCCAGTCACTAATAACCATGCACACATTAAGAAAATGACTATAAAAACTGTTAAATCCCCTTGGATTGATGAGAAATTGAAAAATGGTATGGTTGAGAGGGATGAGGCAAAAGGTATGGCAATTAAGTCTGGCAGCCCAACTGACTGGCAAATTTACTTGTGACGAAAATAAATAAAAATTAAAAGAAACTACACCATGAAACAATATAAAGAATGATAGTAAAAAGCTTTGTGGCACCTTAAATTACATTTTGGGGGAAAAAGCCAGCTCTGCTCCTTCATTTATTGAATCAGATGGCTCATTCATCACTAAGCCCACTGATATTGCAAACTACTTTAAGTGCTATTTTAATCCTTTAAATACTTTTGTGGTTTTGTTCTAGCCTGCTTGGAGTGTAAGAACGGCAGTTTTAGCAGATTTGGGACTATTCTATTGGTCCATTAAGCCGGGCAAGCTCAATCAAGCCCAGCTGAAGTATTTGAAATTATTTCTAAAAGTATTTGAACCCAGGTTTGCAATAGACATGTTTTAACGTGTTTACATCAGTGTCTGAAGCAGCCAGTGTTATGCACCATTTAAGAGAAGCAATTAATTCCCCTCTTCTGTCTACCCTCTTCATTCTCCTCTGTCTCCCCTCAGCTGGAGCAACTGCCGCAGCGAGAGTGCCTTCTCTCACAGCTGCTCTGTCTTGGTGATGTCATCAATGGAGAACAGCCGGCACGCCACGCCCATCCACCGGGGTCGTTTGGACGCCACGGGCGGCGCCAGAGACCTGAGTGTCTACCTAAAGAACACCCGAGACACGCCAGACTCCTCCAGGGACTCGCCGTTCAGAGACAGGTAGGAGAAAGATGCCCTAATGTAGCTAATGGTGCTACGTGCTGCTTTACACACAATAACCTCCCTTCAGCCAATACAACTAATTGAGGGTTTGTGACTACTGATAGGTCATTAAGAAGTGGCAGACACTGAGTTAATTAGAGATATCCATTTAAGAATAAGGTATATTTTAGAACTTATATGTGATATCATGTTTAGGGAATAACATTCATTTTATATATCATGGCACTTTGTTTATAAATATACAGTAAACCAAGATTTAATCCAATATTTGTGGTATTTCCATTGCCATGCTATCATTTTCTTTCTTCTGAATTAAATAGTTATTTTTTAATTATTAAAGGTTTCCTATGAGCTGTCCTATTGTAACGATGTGCAGTCTGGAAGCAAGTTCAGGGAGTGTTTTAATAAATAAACACAACATAATGTAAAATAAGAAACTAATGTTCCTGCCTGCGGCTATGGAATCCTGACCTGTTCACCGGACGTGCTACCTGTCCCAGACCTGCTGTTTTCAACTCTCTAGAGACAACAGAAGTAGTAGAGATACTCTTAATGATCGGCTATGAAAAGCCAACTGAAATTTACTCCTGAGGTACTGAGTTGCTGCACCCTCGACAACTACTGTGATTATTATTATTGGACCATGCTGGTCATTTATGAACATTTTAACATCTTGGCCATGTTCTGTTATAATCTCCACCCGGCACAACCAGAAGAGGAATGGCCACCCCTCATAGCCTGGTTCCTCTCTAGGTTTCTTCCTAGGTTTTGGCCTTTCTAGGGAGTTTTTCCTAGCCACCGTGCTTCTACACATGCATTGCTTGCTGTTTGGGGTTTTAGGCTGGGTTTCTGTACAGCACTTTGAGATATCAGCTGATGTACGAAGGGCTTTATAAATACATTTGATTTGATTTTGATTTGAAACACGAACAATGCACAGACAGGAAACAGAAACAATAACACCTGGGGAGTGAAATATGTAGGGAAGATAATCAGGAAGGTGATGAAGTCCAGCTGAGTCTGATGATGTGCAGGTGCGAGTAACGCTGGTGACAGGTGTGCGCCATAATGAGCAGCCTGGTGACGTAGAGGCCGGAGATGACACATGACACCTATATTTAGACTTCACAAACAGTCCCTCCTAGATCAAACCTAATGGACAATGATGACTTCATAAATACTCATTAGTAAACCAATGATGAGCGCAGGTGTAACCGTGTTGTCAGTCGAGCTGTGCAGCAAAGGTCACAGGCCACACTGAGTCAGAGAGAACCCATCTGTGCACATAACTCTAAGGACTGGCTGGGGCAGACGGAGACAAATGATCCAGTGTTCTTCACATCTGTGTCTCTGTCCTCCCCACACATACTAAGAGAAAGGCCTATACAGTTCTATACCTCCTTGATGAAATGGATCGGGAATGAATGTGTATCCTGAACAAGAGTAGAGGAATGTAAAAAATAAAGTATTTGAGTGGAGACTGGTGAATTGCACTGCACTTCAGTAAAGGAGCCTACGCTCATCGGATGTGCACTTGAGGATTTGACTGTACCTATAGGGAACAAAATGTAATGCTATGGATTTAGTTATGTTAGCTAAAAAGCATGTGTCCCTAATAAGTGGTGTCCATGCATACAGTTGTGTGTTCTCACTTTTATGTTCCTAATCGATAGTGGCTTCTCTTTTGGTCCTGTCTGTCAGGTATGCATCAGCAATGACGACCCCAACACGCCTGTCTCCTGTGGAGTTGCTCTCTCCCGTGACCCCGCCCTCCCCTCCTTCTGAGATCTCGGCCCCACAGTCCAGCCTGGCCACCTCAGTCCCCTCGGTGGCAGTCAGCCCCACTGGCGAAGAGGAGGACCCCCTGCTGTTCACCACCACGCTGTGGCCCCGTGACAAGCCACCGCGCCCCGACCACCACCACAGCCAGTCCAAAAGGAACTGTGCCCACTACAACTATGGCCATAAGGCCCACAGCCCCCCGCCCAGCCCGCTGAGGATTGTCGAGAACGACAGCTACGAGACAACGCAGGAGTGCGAGGCGATCGCCGCCACGGTTGTGGTACCAACCGTTCCCCCGCAAAGCCTCCCTAAAAAACTCACAAAAAACAACAATGGCCGCTGTGCCAATAGCACAAAGCCCAATGGCCACACGGCGGGCCACAAAACGGAGTCCAACGACCGAGTCAGCAGTACGGCGAGGAGCAGCTCGGAGAGCGACACGGAGGAGGACTATCGCGTGGGAGAGGACACGCCCTTCCTGAGTTTACAGGATTACATGGCTGTAGGTGTGGAGCCACTCACAGACAGCTGCAGAACTTACCCAGCACGCCGACTCCCCCCACAGGATGACCTGCAAGCCAGGTTATCCAGCATCATCGCCAACCAAGATCCAATTGCTGTATAATGTCAAAAAAGTAAATATCGCTTAGAAAAATACTTCAAATACTTCAAAAATAAATAATAGTCACTACTAAACTTTTATTTTCTATAAATTAAATATTTGCACAAAAAAAGAAAGAAAGACAACATTTATTTTAGTGAAGTAGTGAATAAAGTATTTTATAAATAGATAGAAACGTGTACAAATATGCTCATGTCATGAAAGAAAGTGCCATATACACTACTATATACCAATGGTTCAGAGTATTTCAATGGAGAAAAATATTAATGGTGCCTTTAATTTCCATTTGATGTGCTTAAGGGAACTGCATCATGACTCTGGTCCATATATTCATAATTTTCTTCTCGCTGTTGGCATTTCAACCTGACCCTTAAAACAAAATAATCCACCAGCACTATGCATTACCTGTATGAACTACTCACTGTAAGCTCAATACAATGTTATTCTACTGAATCTGCGGTGTTGCTTATGTGTTCAAGTGTCATTTCTCCCCATTTACATGAATGCAGTCATAGTCTACTTACCGAGGTGCATACAACAAAGTATTTAGTGTTCACCTAACACAGCACCAAAATATTATACACTATTTCAAGATTTCCACACTCACTTTTGGTTGACTCAAATGGTAAAATAAAATTTGATTCGTATTTTTTTATGCTTTTCTTGGCCTGTTGGCCAATAACACATTAATTACCAAGTCAATCACCTGGGAAGAATATTGAATGTGTAATCTGATTAACATGATTACATATTTGTATGAACATAACAAGATTCAACAACTGAGACATAAACTGAACAAGTTCCACAGACATGTGACGAACAGAAATGGAATAATGTGTCCCTGAACAAAGAGGGGTCAAAATCAAAAGTAACAGTCAGTATCTGGTGTGGCCACCAGCTGCATTAAGTACTGCAGTGCATCTTCTCATGGACTGCACCAGATTTGCCCGTTCTTGCTGTGAAATGTTACCCCACTCTTCCACCAAGGCACCTGCAAGTTCCCGGACATTTCTGGGGGGAATACCCTAGCCCTCACCCTCCGATCCAACAGGTCCCAAACGTGCTCAATGGGATTGAGGAGGGACATGTCAGGGTGAGCCTGCAGGAAGGGTACCACATGAGGGAGGAGGATGTCTTCCCTGTAATGCACAGCGTTGATATTGCCTGCAATGACAACAAGCTCAGTCCGATGATGCTGTGACACACCGCCCCAGACCATGTCGGATCCTGCCCCTCCAAATCGATCACGCTCCAATGTACAGGCTTCCTTTGACGATAAACGCAAATCTGACCATCACCCCTGGTGAGACAAAACTGCTACTCGTCAATAAAGAGCACTTTTTGCCAGTCCGGTCTGGTCCAGCGACGGTGGGTTTGTGCCCATAGGCGACGTTGTTGCCGGTGATGTCTGGTGAGGACCTGCCTTACAACAGGCCTGCAAGCTCTCAGTCCAGCCTCTCTCAGCCGATTGTGGACAGTCTGAGCACTGATGGAGAGATTGTGCATTCCTGGTGTAACTTGGGCAGTTGTTGTTGCCATCCTGTACTTGTCCCGCAGGTGTGATGTTCGAATGTACCGACCCTGTGCAGGTGTTGTTACACATGGTGTGGTAGCAGAATCAGAATTAGTTAGGTAACATTGATAAATAACATGTTTTATTTATATAATAATGCTTATGTGAGATATTTGTCATTAGAATGTCTTCTTTTTGATAATACTGTTGGCAGTTTGCAGTCATCCCTTCTCTGCTAGGGCTTAGTCACTAGGGGCCCAGAGAGGGGAGAGGTCAGGCTTGTCTTCTTATGGGAATGTGTCTGTAACTATTACACGTCCCCTCTGAGGTTGCCCTTATCTTGATTTAGTATATGACCTCTTGTCCAGGAGGGAGTGTGTTTGATATGGGAGTATCTACAATTGACAATTGATATATGCCATTGGATGAGGTAATGTTTTGGTACTAAGTGGTACCAAGAATGAGCTAAGAACTTAGTCTAAGAGGGCAAACTGAATGATAATTTATAGCCAATGCTGTCTGGCTATGGGATACTCCTCTCTAAAGTAAAATCTTGCTTTGTGTAATGTTCCTAAGATATGTTATTTGTCATGTGAGTTTAGATGGGTGTGTCTTTGCTATAAAGGATCTCAGTTGCCATCCTGTCATCCTGTCTCCCTGTAGCGTTGTCTTAGGCGTCTCACAGTACGAACATTGCAATTTATTGCCCTGGCCACATCTGCAGTCGTCATGCCTCCTTGTAGCATACCTAAGGCATGTTCACACAGATGAGCAGGGACCCTGGGCATCTTTCTTTTTATGTTTTTCAGAGTCAGTAGAAAGGTCTCTTTATAGTGTCAGCTGTAAGCTGTTAGTGTCTTAACGACCGTTCCACAGGTGCATGTTCATTAATTGTTTATGGTTCATTGAACAAGCATGGGAAACAGTGTTTAAACCCTTTACAATGAAGATCTGTGAAGTTATTTGGATTTTTACGAATTATCTTTGAAAGACAGGGTCCTGAAAAAGGGACATTTATTTTTTTGCTGAGTTTAGAAGAATTAATCAAATAAAATAAAAATAATTGTGTAAATTGTGTAACGGTTAGTATCTTGGGACATTTACTGAATGCACTATGTACATCCTTGCCATTATTCTGTGTATTGCGTTCTATATAATAGATGTATTTAGTAATCTCTGGTTAAGCAATACTCTGTACGATTCTTGCTCTCACTATAGCCACATCTCATGACTTGCAAGTCCAAATTGTAGAGATATGTACTGAATGAATGATTGAATATATGACTCAGTCTTTCAACAACACATCTGTGGGTAGTGCATTCTGGGGATCAATGATAAAGCACCAATAAGGTACATAGCGAAAGCTTTTTCATTTGTTTCAATTGTGTTTTAGTATGCTAGTCAATTTCTGCATTTTTGTCCTCCTAAACTTTTTGGACAATGTAAACATTTTGGATGTTACATTATCCTATCTGTTATTTTGTGTGAATACAGTATATATTTGTTTTCAGCTGTCCGACTTATCTCTGTGTAATATCATCAACATTAACATATTTTATTATATAATATGTATGTTATATTCCAAGGATACATTTAGGAGTCATGCTAGACAGGAACCACATGAGGTATGGGTGGAATGAGTATTCATGGCCTGCCGAAGACTGTCACCAATAATGTATCACTATAATGAATAGGTAACTAGACAGATTTTTACTACTTTACTACATGATCACATCACCAACCCATGAAGATTCATTATTTCCAAATGGTAATTTCCTCATAATAATCGACAGTTCAATCTGCTTGTCGCCAGCATTAGCATGACACTATGTTATGAAGGCTTTCCCCCCTAAATTATATGTTATATAAATTATATATAAATCTTGGATTATTACTCAGAACTGTGTCCTGCGCCTGACTCTGCATTTATTCAATTTTACCAACGGCCTCACAGAGTAATGCACCAATATTATGGAGTCAGCAGGTACAGCCAGCCCTCCTCTCCCAATGGAGGAGCGTGTTCAGCAGCAGGCGACCATGTTACAGAGTCTCGATACAGCCATGGATCACGTGCTGCAAACCATGGACCGATGGGAGAGAGAGGGTTTTCCACTCCCCCCTTCAGCACACTCCCAGCTCCCACAACAACCGACCCAGATATCTACACTTCCTACATCATTAGAATAAAGTGGGATTCGACTCTCACTCCCGGGAGCATATGATGGTACGGCTCCCGGGTGCCAGGGTTTCCTTCTCCAGCTGGAGCTCTACCTGGCAGCTGTTCAGCCAGCTCCTTCAGCACGCGAGAGAGTGAGCGCCCTCATCTCTTGTCTGACTGGAAAAGCACTAGTCTGGGCCAACACTATCTGGAGAGAAGAAGGACTGACGTTGGACAATTACGAAGATCACGCCCGGTTTTCGATCATCCAACTGAGGGGAGAGCAGTGGGGGAACGCTTGTTCCATTTAAGACAAGGGATGAGGAGCGCACAAGAGTTCTGGACTTTAGAACTCTAGCCGCCTGCACAGGATGGAATGAGCAGGCCCTGATCGACCAGGTGTAGTTTACGCGAGGACGTTCGCAGGGAGTTGGTCGGTGCTGGGGAGGTTCTCCAGGTAATCGAGGTGGCAGCGGAGCACTGGTGAATCATCTCAGGTGATTAGGAACACACCTCACCCAGAGCTCCCTGTTGCACACGTGGTTGAATGTTGCCTTTCCTGAGTTGTCCCAGCTTTCCCAGCATAAGGCGCTAGTAGATTCAGGTGCAGCTGGGAACTTTATTGACCGTACCTTTGCACTTAGTTTCGGGAATCCTATTGTTCCTGTTGATGTTCCCTTCCCTGTACATGCCTTAGATAGTCGTCCATTGGGGGCTAATCAGGGAGGTCACAGCTCCACTACGTATGATAATGAAGAAACATGAGGAGATAATTAGCCTCTTTTTGATCGACTCTCCTGCGTTTCCTGTTGTGTTGGGCCTTCCCTGGTTGGCCTCTCATGGTCCTATTATTTCGTGGCAACAGAGGGCTCTCAAGGGATGGTCCTGTCAGTGTTCAGGGAGGTGTGTAGGTGTTGCCTTAGGTGCCACCACGGTGGAGAGTCCAAACCAGGTATCCACCATGCACATTCCTCCTGAATATGCCAATTTGGCACTCACCTTCTGTAAAAAGAAGGCGACTCAATTACCACCCCATCGACCGGGGGATTGTGCGATAAATCTCCTGGTAGGCGATGCACTCCCCAGGAGTCACGTGTATCCTCTGTCACAGGAGGAGACGGTGGCTATGGAAACATATATCACCGAATCTCTGGGACAGGGACACATTCGGCCTTCCATTTCACCTGTCTCCTCGAGTTCCTTTTTTGTGAAGAAGGATGGAGGTTTGCACCCGTGTATTGACTATCGAGGTTTGAATCAGATCACTATAAAATACAGTTACCCACTACCTCTTGTCGTGTCTTTACTATCATTAAACTGAAGACATCGTTTTTATCAAAGATTCTCTGTAATTAGTTACTCGATTAAACTGAAAAATCATGTAACTTTAATGAACTAGGAAGTTGGGACACCAAGGAAAGTATTCAGATTACAAAGTTATAATTTCCCAATATAACCTTTCAGATATTTTCATATCTGATCAATAGTCTTCTGATTAATGATTTGTTTATTTTACCTCACGTTAGTCTCATTCCAAACTTCATAAATTGTTGGTTATCTGCACGAACCCAGTCTTCACTATGAGTCATCCCATACATCAATTGTCTTAAATCATTTATTTATTACTAACTAAGTAATTCACAGAAATGCATAAACAAACCGTAAATATGGTTACATGAAATGATAGAATGTGCCCTAGTGGGCTGAACCGGCATGGCGGCTTGTTTGACAAAAGGGGAGTGGGGGTTTTACCAAGAAGTCACGACATAGTTAATAATTATAACAATTGAAATGTTAATCCTTACACATGAACGCTCACTCATTTGGGAACAATTGAAATCAATATATATATATTTACGCTCAGTGTGTGGTCTTGATCGCTGGTGAAAAATCTTTCTTTTGTAGAATTGTCCATCTCTCTCCCTCTCTCTCTCTGTCTTGGTTAGAGGGGATAGTTCAAAGTGGCATTCGTAATAGAATGGATGTTTCGGCGGTTGTCGTTCTTTGCGTTCAATGATACCGGATTCCTAGCTGCAGACTAGTAATCAATATCAAAGACTTGTTCTTATTCTGTCGGTATCGATCTAGTCTAAGAGTTTAACCACGTGGTATGGTTGAAAGATCCAGCAATGGTCTGCAACCTTTAGTCCCCCTCCTAATGGAGAAAAACATGGTCTGCTGATAATTTCTCAAAGTTGGTTTTTATTCGGAATGGCAGAAAGGGCTGTCCCAGGATGTCTGAACCTAACTGGGCTCAGGAGCGGTCCTCTGATTTAGTTCAAATCAAAAGGGAATTGTATTTTTCTTCATTAAACTGTGCACAATCATATTACACCATTATACAAACAATATCATCCTCATTCATCTTATACAACAATTAGATGTAAACCTCATATCTGAGGCTATTATGTAAACAGCGTTATGGTAATGTGGCCACACTGTCTCTCTTGAGCTTCCCAAGTTGTGACAAACGGACCAGTTCGTAGCTGGATTCGTCACCGATCTTTTACACTTTCTCCGGAACATGAAACTTGTTCGTACCTCAAGTTCTGTGAGGTGGAGGGATTTCCTTTGTCTCCATGAAAAACGACTCTCTATAACTGTGTGTCCATGGGGCAGGGTCTTCCTCACTCTGCCCACAGCAGTCTGGTTGTAGAAGCAGAGAGCGGGGGATGGTGCTCGCTGTACTCAAAGAGAGCAACGTCATCACACTCTCATAGCCAGTATGAGTCATTACACGGGGCGCGCTTCTTCACAAAATTGGACCTCAGGAGCGGCTACAACCTGGTGCATATTAAGGGAGGAGATGAGTGGAAGACGGCATTTAGCACTACTTCTGGGCACTATGAATATCTCGTCATGCCGTACGGGTTGATGAATGCTCCATCAGTCTTCCAATCCTTTGTAGACAAGATTTTCAGGGACCTGCACGGGCAGGGTGTAGTGGTGTATATTGATGAGTTTCTGATATACACCGCTATACGCGCCGAGCATGTGTCTCTGGTGCGCATGGGTGCTTGGTCGACTGTTGGAGCATGACCTGTATGTCAAGGCTGAGAAATGTCTGTTCTTTCAACAGTCTACCTCCTTCCTAGGGTACCGCTTTTCCGCGTCAGTGGTGGAAATGGAGAATGACTGCATTTCAGCCATGCGTAATTGGCCGAATCTTACCACGGTAAAGGAGGTGCAGCGGTTTTTAGGGTTTGTCAACTACTACCGGAGGTTTATCCGGGGTTTCGGTCAGGTACTGGCTCCCATTATCTCCTTGCTGAAGGGGGGACCGGTGTGACTGCAGTGGTCAGCGGACAGGGCATTTTGTCAACTGAAGGCTCTGTTTACCTTGGCTCCCGTGTTGGCTCATCCTGATCCCTCTTTAGCTGTGCTTTCTCAGCCACCTAAACTCCTCCCCTGCGCTTTCTTTTCGAAGAGGCTCAGCCCGGCGGAGCGAAACTATGATGTAGGGGACCAGGAGCTGTTAGCTGTTGTTAGGGTTCTGAAACCGTGGAGACATTGGCTTGAGGGGGTTAGACACCCTTTCCTAATTTGGACTGACCACCGCAATCTGGAGTACATTTGGGCAGCTAGGAGACTCCCAGATTCCCAGAACATTGAGGCATGATTTATGACACGGAGGAGCAGTCCGCAGAGCCTACTCCCATAATTCCTGCTTCTTGCCTGGTGGCACCGGTGGTATGGGAGGTATGGGAGGTGGACGCGGACATCGAGCGGGCGTCACGTACAGAGCCCACTCCGCCACAGTGTCCAGTTTGGCGTCTTTACGTTCCGTTGGATGTCCGTGATCGTTTGATCTGTTGGGCCCACACGTCACCCTCCTCGGGTCATCCTCCTCGGGTCATCTATCGGTCGGACAGTGCGCTGTCTTGCTGGGAAGTACTGGTGGCCCACTTTAGCTAAGGACGTGAGGGTTTGTGTTTCCTCCTGCTTGGTGTGCGCACAGTGTAAGGCACCTAGACACCTGCCCAGAGGGAAATTGCAGCCTCTTCCCGTTCCACAACGACCGTGGTCACACCTATCGGTGGTTTTCGTGACGCATCTTCTCCCGTCACGGGGTAATACCACGATCCTAGTCATTGTGGATGGGTTTTCTAAGTCCTGCCGTCTCCTTCCTTTGCTCGGTCTCCCTATGGCTCTAAAGACTGCGGAGGCCCTGTTCACCCACGTATTCCGACACTACGGGGTGCCTGAGGATATAGTTTCTGATCGGGGACCCCAATTAACTTCTTGCGTCGAGCCATCCCGGATCCGGTATCGTGACTACAGCCTCAAGCTCATTACCATAATGCAACGTTAACTATTCATGAAAATCGCAAATGAAATGAAATTAATCTATTTGCTCTCAAGCTTAGCCTCTTGTTAACAACACTGTCATCTCAGATTTTCAAAATGTGCTTCTCAACCATTGCAAAACAAGCATTTGTGTAACAGTATTGATAGCTAACGTAGCATTTAGCGTAGCATTTAGCGTTAGCATTCAGCAGGCAACATTTTCACAAAAACCAGAATAGCATTCAAATAAAATAATTTACCTTTGAAGAACTTCGGATGTTTTCAATGAGGAGACTCTCAGATAGCAAATGTTCAGTTTTTCCTGAAAGATTATTTGTTTAGGACAAATCGCTCCGTTTTCTGTGTCACGTTTGGCTACGGAAAAAAACCTGTATCCAGGATTGTGTATATCTATCCGCAAGCTCATTAGCATAACACAACGTTAACTATTCATGAAAATCGCAAATTAAATTAAATTAATCTATTTGCTCTCAAGCTTAGCCTTTTGTTAACAACACTGTCATCTCAGATTTTCAAAATATGCTTCTCAACCATTGCAAAACAAGCATTTGTGTAACAGTATTGATAGCCTAGCATAGGATTAAGCCTAGCATTCAGCAGGCAACATTTTCACAAAAACCAGAAAAGGATTCAAATAAAATCATTTACCTTTGAAGAACTTCAGATGTTTTCAATGAGGAGACTCTCAGTTAGATAGCAAATGTTCCGTTTTTACAAAAAATATTATTTGTGTCGACTAATCGCTCCGTTTTGTTCATCACGTTTGGGTAATGAAAAAATAATAATAATAATAATATTAAGTCATTAAAACGCGAACTTTTTTCCAAATTAAATCCATAATATCGACAGAAACATGGCAAACCGATGTTTAGAATCAATCCTCAAGGTGTTTTTCACATATCTATCGACGATAAAATCCTTTGTGGCAGTTGACTTTCTCTTCTGAAGAAATGGAACGCGCATGGACCTACAGATTACGCAATAATTTCAACACAGGACACCGGGCGGGCAGACACCTCGGGGAATAGACAGAAAGCGCGGGCTCATTCCTGGCGCATTCACAGCCATATAAGGAGACATTGGAACACAGCGCCTTCAGAATCTGGGGCATTTCCTGTATGAAACTTCATCTTGGTTTCGCCTGTAGCATTAGTTCTGGGGCACTCACAGATAATATCTTTGCAGTTATGGAGACGTCAGAGTTTTGTCTTTCCAAGGCTGTCAATTCCATGCATAGTCGAGCATCTTTTCGTGACAAAATATTGCGCTTAAAACGGGCACGTCTTTTTATCCAATAATGACATAGCGCCCCCATAGGTTGAAGAGGTTAACATCTAAAGTCAGTAGGGCATTTATGGAGCGCCTGGGGGTCTTGGTTAGCCTCAGCTCAGGTTTTCACCCTGAGAGTAACGGGCAGGTAGAGAGAATTAACCAGGTTGTGGGTAGGTTTCTGCGGTCCTATTGCCAGGACCGGCCGGGGGAGTGGTCGGTTTTCATCCCCTGGGCGGAGATGGCCCAAAATTCCCTTTGCCACTCTTCCACTAACCTATCTCCTTTCCAGTGTGTGCTAGGTTATCAGTCGGTCCTGGTACCTTGGCATCAGAGCCAGATTGAGGCTCCTGCGGTGGATGAATGGTTTTGACACTCAGAGGCGACATGGGACGCTGCTCATGTGCGTTTACAACGGGCCATCAGGCGACAGAAGGCGAGTGCCGACCGCCACCACAGTGAGGCAGATCGGGTCTGGCTCTCGACCCGAAACCTGCCCTGCCGGAAGCTGGATCCGCGGTTTGTGGGGCCATTTAAAGTCCTGAGGAGATTGGACGAGGTTTGATATAGGTTACAACTTCCCCTGATTATCGTATTAACCCCTCGTTCCATGTGTCTCTCTTCAGGCCGGTGGTGGCTGGTCCACTCCAGCAGTCTGAGGTGCGGGAGGTTCCTCCGCCCCCGGCGTATACTGTGCGAGCCATCATGGACTCAAGACGTCGGGCGAGAGACCTTCAGCACCTCGTGGAGTGGGAGGGGTATGGTCCGGAGGAGAGATGCTGGGTGCCGGTGGAGGACATCCTAGATCCATCATTACTGCAGGAATTTCACCGCCTCCATCCGCATCGCCCTGCGCCTCGTCCTCCGGGTCGTCCCCAAGGCCGGTGTCGGCGCGTTGCTGCATCCACGCGTAAAGGGGGGGGGGGGTACTGTCATGACTTCGGCCGAAGTTGGTCCCTCTCCTTCTTCAGGCGGTGTTCGGCGGTCGACGTCACCGGCTTTCTAGACACCACTGATCCATGTTTAATGTTTGTTTTGTTTTGATTATTTACACACCTGGTTTCCATTCCATTAATTATGTTCATTATTTAACCCTCTGATTTCCTTCTCTGTTTTGTGCGTTATTGTTTGTCATGTGGGTTCTCGGTGTTCATGCTTTAGTTTATTGTACATGTTCCTTGTTGGAATCTTACCATTTATTGAGTAAATCTTGGATTATTACTCAGAACTGTGTCCTGCGCCTGACTCTGCATTTATTCCATTTTACCAACGGCCTCACAATTTCGTTGGTATATATTTGAAAAGTGTGGAAATGTTATATTTTGGAACCATTGTGTTTCTCTGTCCCGATTTATATATGTTGTCTTCAATATGGGGTCAAACATCTGTTTGCCTTTAAGCATTGATACCGCTATTTTATTCAACATAAATTAATTCAAATAAAAAATGCACACATACTTTGAGTGTACATACACACTGATGATTAGCTATGTGGCTAGAAACCAGGACGAAATTTCCCGTCAATCACATCTTGATATATCCCTTGATGAATTGCTTTCAATTTATGTAAACACCATGAAAATCTTAAGTACTTTTTAAAAATAAAATATTAAACCAATGTTTTGTGTTTGAGGACCACTACCTCAAAGCCTTTGTCTCTGTAATGGTTGGAGTGGACCAAAGTGCAGCGTGGAAAGTGTTCATGGTTTTAACCTCTCTGGGATAGGCGGGATGCTTGCGTCCCACTTGGCCAATAGCCAGGGAAAATGCAGAGCGCCAAATTCAAATAAAATACTATAAAAATCAAACATTCATTAAATCACACATGTAAGATACCAAATTAAAGCTACACTCGTTGTGAATCCAGCCATCATGTCAGATTTCCAAAAGGCTTTTCGGCAAAAGCATAAGAAGCTATTATCTGATGATAGCACAACAGTAAACAAAGAGAGAGTAGCATATTTCAACGCTGCAGGCGCGACACAAAACGCAGAAATAAAATATAAATCATGCCTTACCTTTGACGAGCTTCTTTTGTTGGCACTCCAATATGTCCCATAAACATTACAAATGGTCATTTTGTTCAATTAATTCCGTCGATATATATCCAAAATGTTCATTTATTTGGCGCGTTTGATCCAGAAAAACACAGCTTCCAATTTGCGCAACGTCACTACAAAATATCTCAAAAGTTACCTGTAAACTTTGCCAAAACATTTCAAACTACTTTAGGTAGTTTTATTAAGCGTTAATAATCGATCAAATTGAAGATGGGACTGTCTGTGTTCAGTACAGGAAGACGCCTCTCTCAGAAAGTACACTTCAAGTGACACTCATTCAAGATGGCCGTACTTCTTCATTACACAAAGGAATAACCTCAACCAATTTCTAAAGACTGGGGACATCCAGTGGAAGCGGTAGGAACTGCAAACAAGTCCCTTAGAAATCTGGTTCCCTAATGAAAAATAGTCAGTGACCCCCCAAAAAAAATCTGAATGGTTTGTCCTCTGGGTTTTGCCTGCTACATTAGTTCTGTTATACTCACAGACATGATTCAAACAGTTTTAGAAACTTCAAAGAGTTTTCTATTCAAATCTACGAATAATATGCATATCTTATATTCTGGGGATGAGTAGCAGGAAGTTGAATTTGGGCACGCTATTTATCCAAAAGTGAAAATGCTGCCCCCTATCCCGAAGAACTTTTCATTTTCAAAAACACTCAAACAAAATAACTAACGTGAAAACGAAAGCGAACAGTTCTGTCAGGCAAAAAGAAAGAAAACAAGATCCCAAAAAACCCAAAAGGACAACCTATATGTGATCCCCAATCAGAGACAACGATAGACAGCTGCCTCTGATTGGGAACCACACACGGCCAAAAACAAAGAAAAGAAAAACAGACTTTCCCATCTGAGTATCACCCTGGCCTAACCAAAAATAGAGGGGGCTACTGTCAGGGCGTGGATCATCACTGGAGGCGTCGTGCCATGGATCATTACTGGAGGCTTCGGGCCATGGATCATCACTGGAGGCTTCGGGACATGGATCATCACTGGAGGCTTCGGGCCATGGATCATCACTGGAGGCTTCGGGCCATGGATCATCACTGGAGGCTTCAGGCCATGGATCATCACTGGAGGCTTCGTGCCATGGATCATCACTGGAGGCTTCGGGCCATGGATCATCACTGGAGGCTTCGGGCCATGGATCATCACTGGAGGCTTCGTGCCATGGATCATCACTGCAGGCTCCGGGCCATGGATCATGACTGGAGGCTTCGTGCCATGGATCATCACTGCAGGCTCCGGGCTACTGAGTCTGCCGATAAGAATATGGTGATTGACAGAGTCGAAAGCCTTGGCAATGAAGACGGCTGCAAAGTACTGTCTTTTATCGATGGCGGTTATGATATCGTTTAGTACCTTGAGCGTGGCTGAGGTGCACCCGTGACCGGCTCGGAAACCAGATTGCACAGCAGAGAAGGTACGGTGGGATTCGAGATGGTCAGTGACCTGTTTGTTGACTTGGCTTTCGAAGACCTTAGATAGGTAGGGCAGAATGGATATAGGTCTGTAACAGTTTGGGTCCAGGGTGTCTCCCCCTTTGAAGAGGGGGATGACTGCGGCAGCTTTCCAATCCTTGGGGATCTCAGACGATATGAAAGAGAGGTTGAACAGGCTGGTAATAGGGGTTGCGACAATGGCGGCGGATAGTTTCAGAAATAGAGGGTCCAGATTGTCAAGCCCAGCTGATTTGTACGGGTCCAGGTTTTGCAGCTCTTTCAGAACATCTGCTATCTGGATTTGGGTAAAGGAGAACCTGGAGAGGCTTGGGCGAGTAGCTGCGGGGGGCGGAGCTGTTGGCCGAGGTTGAGTAGCCAGGCGGAAGGCATGGCCAGCCGTTGAGAAATGCTTGTTGAAGTTTTCGATAATCATGGATTTATCGGTGGTGACCGTGTTACCTAGCCTCAGTGCAGTGGGCAGCTGGGAGGAGGTGCTCTTGTTCTCCATGGACTTCACAGTGTCCCAGAAATTTTGGAGTTGGAGCTACAGGATGCAAATTTCTGCCTGAAGAAGCTGGCCTTAGCTTTCCTGACTGACTGCGTGTATTGGTTCCTGACTTCCCTGAACAGTTGCATATCGCGGGGACTATTCGATGATCCCACAAAACCCAAAAGGAAAATGTCAACTTTTATGTGATACCCAATCAGAGACAACGATAGACAGCTGCCTCTGATTGGGAACCACTCACGGCCAAAAACAAAGAAATAGAAAACATAGACTTTCCCACCCGAGTCTCACCCTGACCTAACCAATCATAGAGAATAAAAACGATCTCTAAGGTCAGGGCCTCTGTCTTAAATATTTTCCAAAACCAGTGGCTTAACCTCTTAGTCCGCCCCATCCCGCATGCGGTATCGTTACTACAGCCTCAAGCTCATTAGCATAACGCAACGTTAGCGATTTTTAACCTGTTGCTTCTACCCGGGACGCTTGCGTCCCAACTAGAGCTCTGGAAATGCAAATGCGCTACGCTAAATGCTAATAGTATTAGTTAAAACTCAAAAGTTCATTAAAATACACATGCAGTGTATCGAATTAAAGCTACACTCGTTGTGAATCCAGGCAACAAGTCAGATTTTTAAAATGCTTTTCGGCGAAAGCATGAGAAGCTATTATCTGATAGCATGCAACACCCCAAAAGACCCACAGGGGACGTAAACAAAATAATTAGCATTTCGGCGTTACACAAACCGCACAATAAAATAGAAAACATTCATTACCTTTCACCATCTTCTTTGTTGGCACTCCTAGATGTCCCATAAACACTATTTGGGTCTTTATTTCGATTAAATCGGTCCATATAAAGCCTAGATATCGTTATATGTAGACTGTGTGATAAACGAAAAACATCGTTTCAAAACGTAACGTCATTTTTTAAAATTCAAAAAGTCGACGATAAACTTTCACAAAACACTTCGAAATACGTTTGTAATGCAACTTTAGGTATTAGTAAACGTTAATAAGCGATAAAATTCATCAGGAGGCGATGTAAAGATTATTAGCTGTCCGTCTGGAAAAATGTCCGGCTAGAAACTCAACGAAAATATCCGGTCCTAGACCGGATTAGATACGGTGTCCTGTATGTGTTTGACCAAGAAAAAACTCGAAGGGAAATGACAAGACTCTAGACACCCTGTGGAAGCTGTAGGTACTGCAACCTCAGTCAATTAATTGTGGTTCACGTTTATCAATGGGTTCAAGTAGCGCATGGATATATTTTCCCCATTTTCAGTGATCAGTTTTTCCTGTGCTTTTCGATGTAAATGCCGTTCTGGTAAAGCCACAGCAGTGATTTAACCAGTTTTTTAAACGTCTGAGTGTTTTCTATCCACACAGACTAAGCAAATGCATATACTATATTCCTGGCATGAGTAGCAGGGCGCTGAAATGTTGCGCGATTTTTAACAGAATGTTCAAAAAAGTAGAGGGTCGACTGTATTCACCCCATTTTATTCACCCCATTTTCTATGAAGCCCCTAAATAAGATCTGTTGTAACCAATTACCTTCGGAAGTCACATAATTAGTTAAATAAAGTTCACCTGTGTGCAATCTAAGTGTCACAAGATCTGTCACATGATCTCAGTATATATACACCTGTTCTGAAAGGCCCCAGAGTCTGCAACACCACAAAGCAAGGGGCATCACCAAGCAAGCGGCACCATGAAGACCAAGGAGCTCTCCAAACAGGTCAGGGAAGTAGTTGTGGAGAAGATATCAGAAACTTTGAACAACCCACGGAGAACCACAACAAACCTTCCAAGAGAGGGCCGCCCACCGGCACTCATGGACCAGGCAAGGAGGGCATTAATCAGAGGCAACAAAGAGACCAAAGATAACCCACATAACCCACAAGATAACCCACAGTGGAGATTGGGGTATCTGTCCATAGGACCACTTTAAGCCGTACACTCCACAGAGCTGGGCTTTACGGAAGAGTGGCCAGAAAAAAGCCATTGCTTAAAGAAAAAAATTAGCATAAACATTTGGTGTTTGCCAAAAAGCATTTGGGAGACTCCCCAAACATATGGAAGAAGGTACTCTGGTCAAAGGAGATTAGAATTGAGATTTTTGGCCATCAAGGAAAACACTATGTCTGGCGCAAATCCAACACCTCTCATCATCCTCATCACCTCTCATTTTTCATCGGCAGGGACTGAGAAACTGGTCAGAATTGAAGTATGGCGCTGAATACAGGTACATTCTTGACGGAAACCTGTTTCAGTCTTCCAGAGATTTGAGACTGGGATGGAGGTTCACCTTTCAGCAGGACAATGACCCTAACCCATACTGCTAAAGCAACACTCCAGTGGTTTAATTAAGGAGAAATATTTAAATGTCTTGGAATGGCCTAGTCTAAGCCCAGACCTCAATCAAATTGAGAATCTGGGGTATGACTTAAAAACTTCTTAGGGCTGAGATCCCGTTAACGGGATTGATATGACAACAGCCAGGGAAAGTGCAGGGCGCCAAATTCAAACAACAGAAACAAAAACATTCCTCAACCATAATTCCTCAGCCATACAAGTATTTTATACCATTTTAAAGGTAATCTTGTTGTTAATTCCACCACAGTGTCAGATTTCAAATAGGCTTTACAGCAAAAACACCATAAACTATTATGTTAGGTCAGAGCCAAGTCACAGGAAAACACAGCCATTTTTCCAGCCAAAGAGTGGAGTCACAAAAATCAGAAATAGAGATTGGTGCGTTATGTTCAGTAGTTCCAAAAACATCCGGTGATTTTGCAGAGAGCCACATCAATTTACAGAAATACTAATTATAAAATACAAGTGTTGCACATGAAACTTTAGATAAACAGCCGTGTTTAGCACTAACTGAAGTTTATTTAGTGCTTTATCCGGGTAGCCGGAAAGTAGAGCATTGCAGTAGTCTAACCTAGAAGTGACAAAAGCATGGATTAATTTTTCTGCATCATTTTTGGACAGAAAGTTTCTGATTTTTGCAATGTTACGTAGATGGAAAAAAGCTGTCCTTGAAATGGTCTTAATATGATCTTCAGAAGAGAGATCAGGGTCCAGAGTAACGCCGAGGTCCTTCATTCAACAGAAGATCTCTTTGTTTCTTGGGACCTAGAACAAGCATCTCTGTTTTGTCCGAGTTTAAAAGTAGAAAGTTTGCAGCCATCCACTTCCTTATGTCTGAAACACATGCTTCTAGCAAGGGCAATTTTGGGGCTTCACCATGTTTCATTGAAATGTACAGCTGTGTGTCATCCGGCATAGCAGTGAAAGTTAACATTATGTTTTCGAATGACATCCCCAAGAGGTAAAATATATAGTGAAAACAATAGTGGTCCTAAAACGGAACCTTGAGGAACACCGAAATTTACAGTTGATTTGTCAGAGGACAAACCATTCACAGAGACAAACTGATATCTTTCTGACAGATAAGATCTAAACCAGGCCAGAACTTGTCCGTGTAGACCAATTTGGGTTTCCAATCTCTCCAAAAGAATGTGGTGATCGATGGTATCAAAAGCAGCACTAAGGTCTAGGAGCATGAGGACAGATGCAGAGCCTCGGTCCGATGCCATTAAAATGTCATTTACCACCTTCACAAGTGCCGTCTTAGTGCTATGATGGGGTCTAAAACCAGACTGAAGCATTTCGTATACATTGTTTGTCTTCAGGAAGGCAGTGAGTTGCTGCGCAACAGCCTTTTAAAAAAAATTGAGAGGAATGGAAGATTCAATATAGACCGATAGTTTTTTAATATTTTCTGGGTCAAGGTTTGGCTTTTTCAAGCGAGGCTTTATTACTGCCACTTTTAGTGAGTTTGGTACACATCCGGTGCATAGAGAGCCGTTTATTATGTTCAACATAGGAGGGCCAAGCACAGGAAGCAGCTCTTTCAGTAGTTTAGTTGGAATAGGTTCCAGTATGCAGCTTGAAGGTTTTGAGGCCATGATTATTTTCATCATTGTGTCAAGAGATATAGTACTAAAACACTTGAGCGTCTCTCTTGATCCTAGGTCCTGGGAGAGTTGTGCAGACTCAGGACAACTGAGCTTTGAAGAAATACGCCGATTTAAAGAGGAGTCCGTAATTTGCTTTCTAATAATCATAATCTTTTCCTCAAAGAAGTTCATGAATTTATCACTGCTAAAGTGAAAGTCATCCTCTCTTGGGGAATGCTGCTTTTTAGTTAGCTTTGCGACAGTATCAAAAAGGAATTTCGGATTGTTCTTATTTTCCTCAATTAAGTTAGAAAAATAGGATGATCGAACAGCAGTAAGGGCTCTTCGTTACTGCACGGTACTGTCTTTCCAAGCTACTCGGAAGACTTCCAGTTTGGTGTGGCGCCATTTCCGTTCCAATTTTCTGGAAGCTTGCTTCAGAGCTCGGGTATTTTCTGTGTACCAGGGAGCTAGTTTCTTATGAGAAAGTTTTTAGTTTTTAGGGGTGCAACTGCATCTAGGGTATTGCGCAAGGTTAAATTGAGTTCCTCAGTTAGGTGGTTAACTGATTTTTGTCCTCTGGCGTCCTTGGGTAGACAGAGGGAATCTGGAAGGACATCAAGGAATCTTTGTGTTGTCTGTGAATTTATAGCACGGCTTTTGATGTTCCTTGGTTGGGGTCTGAGCAGATTATTTGTTGCAATTGCAAACGTAATAAAATAGTGGTCCGATAGTCCAGGAGTATGAGGAAAAACATTAAGATCCACAACATTTATTCCATGGGACAAAACTAGGTCCAGCGTATGACTGTGACAGTGAGTGGGTCCAGAGACATGTTGGACAAAACCCACTGAGTCGATGATGGCTCCGAAAGCCTTTTGGAGTGGGACTGTGGACTTTTCCATGTGAATATTAAAGTCACCAAAGATTAGAATATTATCTGCTATGACTACAAGGTCCGATAGGAACTCAGTGAGGAACGCTGTATATGGCCCAGGAGGCCTGTAAACAGTAGCTATAAAAAGTGATTGAGTAGGCTGCATAGATTTCATGACTAGAAGCTCAAAAGACGAAAACGTCATTTTTTTTTTGTAAATTGAAATTTGCTATCGTAAATGTTAGCAACACCTCCACCTTTGCGGGATGCCCGGGGGATATGGTCACTAGTGTAGCCAGGAGGTGAGGCCTCATTTAAAACAGTAAATTCATCAGGCTTAAGCCATGTTTCAGTCAGGCCAATCACATCAAGATTATGATCAGTGATTAGTTCATTGACTATAATTGCCTTTGAAGTAAGGGATCTAACATTAAGTAGCCCTATTTTGAGATATGAGGTATCATGATCTCTTTCAATAACGACAGGAATGGAGGTGGTCTTTATCCTAGTGAGATTACTAAGGCGAACACCGCCATGTTTAGTTTTGCCCAACCTAGGTCGAGGCACAGACACGGTCTCAATGGTGATAGCTGAGCTGACTACACTGACTGTGCTAGTGGCAGACTCCACTATGCTGGCAGGCTGGCATTTTTATGGAATGGTCTGCCTACTCATGTGAGAGACGCAGACTCGGTTTCAACCTTTAAGTCTTTATTGAAGACTCATCTCTTCAGTAGGTCATATGATTGAGTGTAGTCTGGCCCAGGAGTGTGAAGGTGAATGGAAAGGAAGGTGAACGGAAGCGGTTTCAACTGCTCTGCCTGCAGCTATGGAACCCTGACCTGTTCACCGGACGTGCTACCTGTCCCAGACCTGCTGTTTTCAACTCTCTAGAGACAGCAGGAGCGGTAGAGATACTCTGAATAATCGGCTATGAAAAGCCAACTGACATTTACTCCTGGGGTGCTGACTTGTTGCACCCTCGACAACTACTGTGATTATTATTACTTGACCCTGCTGGTCATTTATGAACATTTGAACATCTTGGCCATGTTCTGTTATAATCTCAACCCGGCACAGCCAGAAGAGGACTGGCCACCCCTCATAGCCTGGTTCATCTCAAGGTTTCTTCCTAGGTTCTGGCCTTTCTAGGGAGTTTTTCCTAGCCACCGTGCTTCTACACCTGCATTGCTTGCTGTTTGGGGTTTTAGGCTGGGTTTCTGTACAGCACTTTGTGACAACAGCTGATGTAAGAAGGGCTTTATAAATACATTTGATTTATTGATATTTTTATCAATTTAAGTATTTGTGCTGTTGAATGAAAGACATGTTTCTTATTTAATATGTATATCCTAGTTTAGATATAGTGAAATAGTTTTCCCCCACTTACAGAAGAGGGAACTCAACAATATTTAATCTTTACACAACTTGAGAAAGACATGGCATGTCATTATTGTCTGTGCCAAGAGCCAGAGAAGGATGCAACAGTCCTGTCAATCATCCTTGTGCTCCCAGCTATTTCTAAAAGTAAGTCATGCATTCCTGGCCAGGTAAAGTCATATTTGATAGTACTGCAGCATTAAGGACAGAATATACAGTCATTTTCAATGGCATGGTTAGATGGCTGGGAGTTTGGGGGTCATCGCTCATTCTCCTTTTGTAATGTTTTTCTGTTGTATGAATATTGATCTAATTGCAGGGGTGGCCAACTCCAATAGGCTAACACAGGCAAGACAATTCTGATATTTTTTTCACTAATTGCTCTTTTTACCAATCACAACAGATCTTTTCCAGACCTGATCTGATTGCTCAAAAGAGAAATTAGTTGAAAAAAGATCAGAATTGCGCTGCTTGTGTAAAAGCAGCCTGAGAGAACTATAGGAGGACATGGGATGAGGTAGAGGCTGAAAGCTGTGGCTAGCGATCAATTGTTGATAAACAAACAATCCAACTTTACTCGGTGTGGCGGCGTTTCGGCATGGCTGTGCTGTGCTGTGACTGGGTCAGAGATGGTAGGAGATAGTGATGGCAAGATCAGTTGTGAGGGGAGCATGGAGGTGAGGAGGAGCATAAAGTGATTCTGAAGTTTAGGGAGGAAGGGGGAGTTGGGGCGATGAGTCCAATAAAGTTGACGGCTGTGATAAAATAGTTGATTGGGGAAGTTGTCAAAGTGTTAAGATGGGAGCTTGTTGGTGTTCTGTAAGGACATGGCGCAGAGGGAAAAAGCTCCATGTCCTTACAGAACACCAACAAGCTCCCATCATGGCGCAGAGGGAAAAAGCGCCATGTCCTTACAGAACACCAACAAGCTCCCATCATGGAGCAGAGGGAAAAAGCTCCATGTCCTTACAGAACACCAACAAGCTCCCATCATGGCGCAGAGGGAAAAAGCTCCATGTCCTTACAGAACACCAACAAGCTCCCATCATGGCGCAGAGGGAAAAAGCTCCATGTCCTTACAGAACACCAACAAGCTCCCATCATGGCGCAGAGGGAAAAAGCTCCATGTCCTTACAGAACACCAACAAGCTCCCATCATGGCGCAGAGGGAAAAAGCGCCATGTCCTTACAGAACACCAACAAGCTCCCATCATGGCGCAGAGGGAAAAAGTGCCATGTCCTTACAGAACACCAACAAGCTCCCATCATGGCGCAGAGGGAAAAAGCTCCATGTCCTTACAGAACACCAACAATCTCCCATCATGGCGCAGAGG
Organism: Oncorhynchus nerka; assembly: GCF_034236695.1. Classification (NCBI taxonomy): domain Eukaryota; kingdom Metazoa; phylum Chordata; class Actinopteri; order Salmoniformes; family Salmonidae; genus Oncorhynchus; species Oncorhynchus nerka. Next base: position 898,036 of record NC_088414.1, on the reverse strand, counting down.
GAAAAAGCTCCATGTCCTTACAGAACACCAACAACTCCCATCATGGCGCAGAGGGAAAAAGCGCCATGTCCTTACAGAACACCAACAAGCTCCCATCATGGCGCAGAGGGAAAAAGTGCCATGTCCTTACAGAACACATACAAGCTCCCATCATGGCGCAGAGGGAAAAAGCTCCATGTCCTTACAGAACACCAACAAGCTCCCTTCATGGCGCAGAGGGAAAAAGCGCCATGTCCTTACAGAACACCAACAAGCTCCCATCATGGCGCAGAGGGAAAAAGCTCCATGTCCTTACAGAACACCAACAAGCTCCCATCATGGCGCAGAGGGAAAAAGCTCCATGTCCTTACAGAACACCAACAAGCTCCCATCATGGCGCAGAGGGAAAAAGCTCCATGTCCTTACAGAACACCAACAAGCTCCCATCATGGCGCAGAGGGAAAAAGCCCCATGTCCTTACAGAACACCAACAAGCTCCCATCATGGCGCAGAGGGAAAAAGCCCCATGTCCTTACAGAACACCAACAAGCTCCCATCATGGCGCAGAGGGAAAAAGCCCCATGTCCTTACAGAACACCAACAAGCTCCCATCATGGCGCAGAGGGAAAAAGCTCCATGTCCTTACAGAACACCAACAAGCTCCCATCATGGCGCAGAGGGAAAAAGCGCCATGTCCTTACAGAACACCAACAAGCTCCCATCATGGCGCAGAGGGAAAAAGCTCTCAAGGTGTAAGGTAGTATCGAGCAGCTAGACTGATCAAATAAGAGGCCTTACATATTTTATTTATTTATTCACCTTTATTTAACTAGGCAAGTCAGTTAAGAACAAATTCTTATTTTCAATGACGGCCTACCGGGGAACAGTGGTTTAACTGCCTGTTCAGAGGCAGAACGACAGCTTTGTACCTTGTCAGCTCGGGGGTTTGAACTTGCAACCTTCCGGTTACTAGTCCAACACTCTAACCACTAGGCTACTCTGCCGCCCAAAATACCAAAGGGACATTCAAAACTGTCTTATGCTATCTTATGCTTCACGGAGTCCTGGCTGAACGATGACATTATCTGTATTTTTCGTAACTGTCTGCATACCACCACTGACTGATGCTGGCGCTTAGATCGCACTCAATGAGCTGTATTCCGCCATAAGCAAACCAGATGCTGCGCCCTTCTGGAGAACAGAAAGCAAGTGTGTTGACTGAAAAACGAATCTACTTCAGTATCTTGCACAATAGTGTCTCTGAGTCACTGGCTGCAGCCCAAATGGCACCTTAATACATTTACAGTGCACTACTTTTGTAGGGCTCAGGTCAGAAGTAGTTTACTATATAAAGCATAGGCTGCCATTTTGGGACACATGCAATGACTAGAGAAACATGAAGCTCATCCTTGTTTTGACCCTATGCTGTTCTTTAGAAAAATATAATTCACAGAGTCATTGAACACAAACTCATCAGTCCAGGTCTGTGGTCTGCCTGTTGGGACTGTGAGCAGCACACAAAAAAAGAATTTCCGTAATAAGAATTTCCGTAATAAACATAGCCTGGGGATCCACAGTTGAAGTATGTTGTCATGTTCTGACCTTAGTTCCTTTGTTATGTCTTTGTTTTAGTATGGTCAGTGCGTGAGTTGGAGTGAGCAGTCTATGTTCTTTTTTCTATAATTTGGGATTTCGGTGTTTGGCCTGGTATGGTTCTCAATCAGAGGCAGCTGTCAATCGTTGTCCCTGATTGAGAACCCTACTTAGGTAGCCTGTTTTCACCTTTGAGTTGTGGGTGATTATTTTCTGTTCAGTGTTTTTTCAACACCATACAGGACTGTTCGTTTGTAGTTTTATTTTGTTCAGTGTTCATTACGTTATTAAAAATATGAACACTTACCACGCTGCGCATTGGTCCTCCTCTTCTTCCACCTACGACGAGCGTTACATATGGGACATATTATGTAAAACTAACCGATCTTGTCAGGGGAAAATAAAGGAAAATGTATTAAATATATATTTGATATATTCAGGGGGAAAAAGGTTTTTTGGAAATGATGCAGACAAATGATGGAATTCACAATCTGCAATATTAAAGCTGATATACCCCAATAGAGTCGATATATTTTTATCAACACTTGACCCTAAATAATGGACTGACACCAAAACAATATTGTGTTGTGAACTGCTACTTCCTCCCTGTACGATGGACTAATATATTCTGTTCTATTAATGTTGAAAGTCTCACTGAAAATAAAGCTCTATAAAGATATGCTGACTTAGAAGCGTAGTCAATTATTAGTTCACATGGATAACACTTTTGGTTTATTTCATATTGTATAATGTCACACATTCACAAACCATGCTCCAAAAAGGGCACATGTATTCTGGTGGCATGCAGTGAAGTACTAGGCTATGTTTGTTTCCCGTATATGTGGAAAAGTAGTGTTAACTGAGTGATGGTGGAAGAATATTTTTTTATAACCCTCAATGTAGCAATATTTAAACAGTCTGTACATGCAACATCCCTTTCTGAGCATATTCTCTGTAGGAACAAATATTGGAGTTTGTCCTGTTGAGATCTGTATGTATGTTCCAAACAAAAGAATCTCAAACAAATTAACAAAATATACTGCACTTTTCAGTCTTCAGAAAATTCACGACAACACAAAAATGAATATGAAAAACATTTCCCAGAAACAAATTATACAAAAACTTCCTTTTCAGTATATAATAATAATGCAACAGTAATATCTCTATATTTGACCTCGAACAATAAGTTTTGATGGGCAGGGAAATTGCATAGCATTTCTTCATTCCATTCATGACGCAAAGTCAATAAGGCATTGTGAAAAGGCAAAAATGCACATTTGTCAAACAGTTTTTTCTATCTGGAAAGATATGTCATTAACCATACACCTACTAGTGTAGCATACAATGCCTTCAGTATTCACACCCCTCAACTTTTTCCACATTTTGTGTTACAGTCTGAATTTAAAATGTATTAAATTGAGATCGTATTTCACTGGCCTACACACAATAGCCCATAATTTCAAAGAGGAACAATGTTTTTTTTACATTTTTTACAAATGAATAAAAAATGAAAAGCTGAAATGTTGAGCCAATTATTCAACCCCTTTTATGGCAAACCTAAAGTTCAGGAGTAAAACTTGGCTGAACAAGTCACAAGATGCATGCACGCACTGTGTGCAATAAGTATTTAACATGATTTTTGAATGACGACCTCGACTCTGTACCCCACACATACAATTACTTGTAAGGTCCCTTAGTTGAGCAAGGAGGTTTTCCAGTGCATCACAAAGAAGGGCACCTATTGGTAGATGGGTAAAAAAAAAGAGCAGACATTGAATATCCTTTTGAGCAAAGTTATTAATTACACTTTGGATGGTGGATCTAGACACCCAGTCACTACAAAGTTAAAGGCGTCCTTTCTACCAGAGTTTAATGGCTGTGATAGGAGAAGACTGAGGATGGATCAACAACATGGTAGTTACTCCACAATTACTAACCTAAATGACAGAGTTTAATGGCTGTGATAGGAGAAGACTGAGGATGATTCAACAACATTGTAGTTACTCCAGGACAATAACCTAAAACAAACGTCCATAAATACACTGGAGTTTCTTACCAAGATGACATTGAATGTTCCTGTGTAGCCTACAGTTTTGACTTAAATTAGCTTGAAAATCTATGGCAAGACTTGAAAATGGCTGTCGAGCAACGACAACAACTAACTTGTACAATCCAGCTGCGCATAGCTCTTGGAGACTTACCCAGAAAGACTCACAGCTGTCAATCAAAGATGATTCTAACATGTATTGAGTCAGGGGTGTGAATACTTATGTAAATCATATCATTATGGGTATTGTGTGTAGATTGGTGAGAATGTTTATATTGAATCCTTTTAGAATTTAGGATGTAACAAAATGTGGAACAAGTCAAGGGGTATGAATACTTTCTGAATTTCAAGAGGGTCAAGAGGGTCCTGTTGTATTGGCTAGCATCACCTTTTCGCTTCCTTCAAGTCTTCTTTCTTGGAATGATGAGTCATCACACTTTGTCCATTCAAAGTTAAACTTGGCCGGCTTAGAGAATAGGGGTCCACATCTAGGCTACGGACTTTTCTTAAGAGGTCAATGGGTGACGCAAACTACCTAGGTCAGTAATTAACTGAAAATAAACGGGTCTGCACGTAGGCATCTATTTCCTTTTTAGGATCTTAAAACAATAAAACCTCGACATACAGGCAAACTATATCATCCACTTCAAAGAGATTTAACAAGTCACGTCAAGATGCCCACATGAAGTTCATGATTGCCATTTGGGTAAGTGCAAAAATAATAGGCTGACAAAGTTTGGAACAAAAGTGAAATGAACAAAGGCGCAGAGGAAGAGTCACTGTACATGAAGTGTGACAACCTCGAACTAAGTCTCCATACGACCTCCTAACACTGAGGCCTGTAGCCGCTGAGCTGAGGCATGTAGCTAGGGTCAGGGCCTGGCTGTCCGTCAGGTGACTGACCCTCCTCTGTGGGTGTGGTCTGCTGAAAGTCCTCCTCCAGGGGGCAGAACCGGCGCAAAGCCAACCTCTGCTTCTTCATCTCCATCTGGTTCAAGTCCTCCAGGTCTCCGCTGTCGCAATTGTTCCCCCCAGGCAAGCGCCCGAAGTAGGGGTTCCGCAGGTAGCGCTGTGACTCGGGGCCCTCCGGGTGCTCCTCGCTGTCCAGCAGGGGTTGGGTGGACTCGGAGCGGGTGAAGCTGGGCGTCTGGGACGAGCCGGACTGGGGGAGAGGGCAGGGGGTCTGGCCCTTGTAGCCGCAGGATGCCACCACCGACGAGTACTGGACGGTGCTGGCTGTAGTCTGGCCCTCGTCGCCACCCTCGTCGCTGTCTGAGACGCTCTGGTGAGGTGATGACAGGCAGGAGGAGCCGCCGATGCCGCTGCTATGCTCCTCTGACAGGTATTTGTCCTTTTTGAGCGGCAGGCCTGCCTTGTCCTCCTCACACAGAGACTTCCTGTCGAACACGTCCACCTCTACAATACTCACGTCACCCAGCTCGCTCTCCTTAGGAGTGTCAGCCTGGAACAAAAAGGGAGGGTTAAGTCAAGTCAAGTTCTCTTTGAAGTGCATTTCACATCTATGTTACAATACGCTGAAAAAAAGACTGAAATGGTAAAATGACTGGACACATCTGCATTTAGCAACATGTGCCTTTTGATGCAGTCAAAAGAGCACAGAATTTCCATTGACCAGATTATTAGATCAGAATTGTTGAAGGTGAACCAAAGTGTATATTCGTCAAATCCGTCATGATTTATGTATTGTAACAAGCCCACAGTGTTTCCTTAAAGATGCACTACGCAGAAATTGCTCCGCCATTTCCTGGTTGCTAAAATTCTAATAGTTCGCCTAATTTCAGTTCATGTACCATGACATGCAAGTCAAGTGTAGAGAATCATTGTACCATCTAAACCACTGTGAAATATATTTTCCAAAATATTGTATTTTCAACTGGTGTAGAAAACAGAAAGTAAGACACAAAAACAAAACTTAGAAATAGCATAGAAATAGAGCACATAGAACAGTTTAGAGCAATTTCAGTGCCAACAGAAATTGTATTTGTATTCCATTATTTTTCATTTGTATTAGGATATTGAATTTGTAATGCACAAATTGAATCGTTGAATTAACACACTGAACTTGTATTTCATGATTTGAAACTGAATTAAGTGAATATTGCAATTCAGTTTTAAATGTATTTAAATTGAATTGAATATTCAAATCCAATATTTATATATTCAGTTTCAATATGGTAGATATTACATTCATTGTCTGTGTATGCATTCCAATTCAGTTTTCAAATTCAGATTCAAAACCAGAGACAACATGCTGAGACTTTGCCAGCTAGGAAAAGTAGAGAAGAACCGGATACAATTAAATGCTCACAGTGGTAAACAGATGTTTCTGGCGGTTTCTGAAGCAAATGTGGCATGTAGAATTTATTTTCTTCCTATGAATTTGGCTGTAGTGTTTGAACCGTTTTGGCTATAAACTATTATTTGGCTATAAACTATTATGATCCCATTCAAGAAATAGGCCACCAGCCCGTCTGGTGTTCAACCTTCCCAAGTTCTCTCACGTCACCCCGCTCCTCCGCTCTCTCCACTGGCTTCCAGTTGAAGCTCGCATCCGCTACAAGACCATGGTGCTTGCCTACGGAGCTGTGAGGGGAACGGCACCTCAGTACCTCCAGGCTCTGATCAGGCCCTACACCCAAACAAGGGCACTGCGTTCATCCACCTCTGGCCTGCTCGCCTCCCTACCACTGAGGAAGTACAGTTCCCGCTCAGCCCAGTCAAAACTGTTCGCTGCTCTGGCCCCCCAATGGTGGAACAAACTCCCTCACGACGCCAGGACAGCGGAGTCAATCAGCACCTTCCGGAGACACCTGAAACCCCACCTCTTTAAGGAATACCTAGGATAGGATAAAGTAATCCTTCTCACCCACCCCCCTTAAAAGATTTAGATGCACTATTGTAAAGTGGCTGCTCCACTGGATGTCATAAGGTGAATGCACCAATTTGTAAGTCGCTCTGGATAAGAGCGTCTGCTAAATGACTTAAATGTAATGTAAATGTACCATAAGAATACAGTTGATTAGCCCTGTCATAGACATAAGGATAGACGTTCCACTCCCGATTTAATATTGCTCTTTCGAACTAGGTCTCCTGCATGTCACAAGACTGTGTTAGCCCACTTAGCTAAAGCCCAAAGGGATCCGTTCTGGAAGCTAACACAAGTCTTCACGTCTCCGGTAATGTTACTCGTCAAAAGAGCCTGATTCATCGAACCATCTCGGTTACATTTCACCCCTCTTTGACCTCATACTTAGAGATCACGGAACCAATACAACTTGCGGCGAAATCCGTACGGAGCCGTGCGCTGCCACTTTAAGAGCTCATCAGCATGTGCGCTGCCACTTTAAGAGCTCATCAGCATGTGCGCTGCCACTTTAAGAGCTCATCAGCATGTGCGCTGCCACTTTAAGAGCTCATCAGCAGTCAGGAAGGAGGAAATAAATAAACAGCTCTTCAGGCTCTCTGTGTGGAGCTCCTGGTTGGCACAGCAGTTGGACAGTGCGTGTAACTCTACAGAAGTCTTGTTTATTTTCAGCGTGCTTAGTTGTAAAGTGTTTAAGTCAATCTGCGGTGTTACCACCCTAGGTCATGGTTGTAATCTTTTGGGACCGCTCCTGTCACTGTTCACATGTAGTATTTTTTACTTTTACCCCCTTTTCTCCAAATTTCGTGGTATCCAATTGGTAGTTACAGTCTTGTCTCGCATCTCCCGTACGGACTTGGGAGAGGCAAAGGTCGAGAGCCGTGCGTCCTCAGAAACACAACAACAACCAAGCCGCATTGTTTCTTGACACAATGCCCGCTTAACCCAGAAGCTTAACCCAGAAGCCGCACCAATGTGTCAGAGAAAACACTGTGACTGCACTGCGCCCGGCACGCCACAGGAGTCGCAGGTACGCGATGGGACAAGGACATCCCTGCCGGCCAAACCCTCCCCTAACCCGGACGCCACTGGGCCAATTGTGCGCCACCCCATGGGTCTCCCGGTCGCGGCCGGCTGCGACAGAGCCTGGACTCTAACCAGAATCTCTAGTGGCACAGCTAGTGCCTTAGACCACTGCACCACTCAGGAGGCCAAGCAGTAGAAACATTGTTGCCAAGCTTTGAAAAACAAACCATCAGGTGTATCAAGATGGACAGACAGTGCAACTGCAAGCCTGAAGTCAACAGCTAAGACCCCCCCCTCTCGCTCTCCTTTTCCCCTCCATCCCTCCAGTGCCTTTCACTGCAGCAGACTTTCTTTTTTCGTATGCGTTGATGTTTAGTGTCGTTGGACTATTAGTCCCCTGCCAGTTGTAGTTGGTGTAACATTTTAGTTAAAGGAAGTTTGCATAAGAGTTGATATTGTGAAGGACTATTAACATTTGTGACATTTTAAGGCCTTTGTTTTGTCTATGAACTCACACCCCCACACACCCATTCATACCCCCCTCACTATATAGGTAATACACTACACTGGAAATCCTAGAATGTTGATGACTGGGTTCTTTCTTGTCAATTGTTTCTATGAAGTTGCAATTAAATTGCTCTGCCATTATTATTGTATGAGTTATTATTGGTGGGGTTACCCCTGTGCTGATGTGTGTTTTTATATGGTGTGTCTTATCTTTTCTCTCCACTGGCTTTCTGGCCAACAGGCTACACTCTAGGCAGTCTCTTCTGCTGATGTGTCTGTCTGGTAGTGGTACTCCATCTAGCCTACTCTTCTCCTTTCAACAGGGTTAATACCTGCCTGGCGCCCGAACAAAATCTCTCTTTACCCCCCTCTAACAATACCGCTACAGAATTGGAGCCCAAACAGGGGCTTGAAAAGAAAAGCACCCATGACACCACCCACACAAAGCTGAATCATGTCTTTTGTTGGAACCCCATACTGTGTCAATGTGGACACACCTAATGGAAATTATGTGGAAGGACTCGATGGTGTAATGGAGTTGGAGAGCACTGGTCCTTATTCTTAGGCTTCAGGCTCAGCTATTACTTCTCCGCCATTACCCTCCCCTCAACCTCTTCCTGTTACCTTGCCCAGACAGACTGGGAGAGGTGTCTCTGTGCTCACTGGACAAAGGGAACAACAATGGACACACACCAACCATAGTTTGACAATGCAGGGGAATTCCATTCGCAAACTCAGTGAAAGTGTGGAGGCTGATCAGAAAGATGTGCTGCCGAGATTGGCTCACCTCCCCCGTCAAATGGAGGAAAACCAACAACAAACTGCTCAGAGAAAGAAATATTTGCTAGTTTCTCTGAAGCAGGATGTTCAATGGAAAATGCAAAGTTTCAAAACAATCTAGTCATAATCTACCTTGAGGAGGAACAAAAACAGAGAGCAGAGGAGTCAGCCTCTGTTGTGAAGGGAGTGTGTTCTTATCTGAAAGAGGTTATGAAGAACTCTCTGAGGGGAACTATTATTTTTGATTGAACAGACTCAAAAGGAGACCTGTAATGAGATGGAAAAAGCCACAGACCTTCAACTGGAGGAGCTGCACCAGGAGGTAATGCAGTGCTTTCCCTTCTGGACAAATCCTCTGTACCTCCCTCAGGGTTTACCTCTGCCTCAGGCTCTGCCATTAAGGGAATAGGAACAGGTAGTACTACAAAAACCCCTCTGAAGATACTGTTAAACAACAGAACTCCCTCTGCCACTGTCATGCCTCCTCTAGAGCGCTCCCTCCCTATAAAACTACTTTTCCCCACTTTTGGCAGCCCAGAAGAGGATGTTGATCCACTGTTTCTCCTATCGGAGTGTAATGATTTCCTTTCTATCCTGCCCCTTACTGACTTGGAGGTTCTTGCTACCCTCCACATTGTTCTCCATGGTACAGCAAGAGACTGGTGGGAGATAGCTGGTGAACATGTGTCAACCTGGGAGGAGTTTCATAAACGATTCTAACCCTCTCTATGAGCATGAACTTGTCGGAGTCCAGGGTGAAGCAGAGCCAAACCGGGACTTTGGCTTCTCCTATCGAGTTATATGTAGGAGATGGAAGGCTGACATTAGTGAGCAGGAGATTATCATTCATTCTCCTTCTTAAGAACATGGTACCCCGCCTTGTCAGTCAACTTCGGGAATATGTACAGAATGTGGATGATCTGGTGTCTTGGGACTCAGTTTGAGAAGGACTGGAAGCACTACCTCCAAACTCAAAACCCTGTTCCCTCATCCCGGTATCCCAACAGCTCTACTGGGGCTAAACCATCTTAGCCGTTTGTGCCCAAGATCCAAGACCAAAGTCCAGTGATGTGCTGGAGGAGTAAAGTCCAACATGCTCCAGGTTCTTGCCCCCTCTATGGCCAGCGAACCCGGCTATCACCGAAGGGTCGGCCTCAATGCCCACCATGAAGCCTTCAGACAGCACAACTAGCGGTCTTCTTCCAATTCCGCAACAACTATCGGTTCCTCTGACTGTTATGGAAGGCCATAATCAACACAAGAGCAACTTACACCTTGATGTAGGAGCCCTGTGGCGAAATAGGGCATTACCTCACGAGGAGAACCTGGGAGGAAGGACTATTCTATTTGGCCAATGGAGAACCTACCACTCCTTTGGGCTGGATTGATATGAAAATAAAGCTGCATGATGTTATTATTAACCTCCTTGCATTTGCTGTAGTCCTTGGCCTGGAGCATTCCCGGCCTCATCCATCTCAACCTGGAAATGCACGGATTTCAGGCTGGATCCTGCTACCTTACTCACCTGGCTAGCTCAAGTAGAAGACAAGGAAGACAAGGACAGAGAAAATACAAAGAAAAGACAGACAAAAACAAGTTCCAACAGTGATGCCAGAGAACCCGGCTATCACCCTGCTTAAGGCCATACACCCCCCCTGGATGACGAGAGGTGGCAACTCTCCCAGGTGAAATCTGTACACTTACACCCGGCCACACAACTGTCTTCAAACACAACATCTATACCCAGCATGAAGTCCCCATTAAGCAGCATCCGTACAGGCTGTCCCCCTCAATGAACAGCTCAAGAGCATCAATTCTGTGTAGATTACAGAAAGTAATGTCTACCCTCTACCGGACATCAATGACATACTGGAATCTCTGGTAGGAGCATCCATCTTCAGTAAGGTGGCAATGGATCCCGCTAGTCAGGACAAGACTGCCGGAGTTCCCAATTCCCACATCCCTCAAGGCTGTTCAGCACTTCCTGGGTATGGCTGGATGGTACCACAGGTTAGTGCCTGACTTTTCAAAGGTTGCTGAACCACTCAACCACCATAAGAAGGGGCTGAAATTCCAATGGACCCCTGCATGCCAAAGTGCATTTAAAGCATTCAAACACTCCTCCAGTGCTTGGACCTCCTAACCTGAATGCTCACTTCATCATGTACACAGATGCAAGTAAACAGGACTTGCAGCAGTCTTGGCTCATCAAACTGGACCTGGAACAGAATAATTTCTTGCCTATGCAAGTCACACCCTTAATTCAGCCGAGAGGGATTATTCAACGACAAAGGGAGTGCGTCGCTGTGGTCTAGGCCTTGGAGAAATGGACTACTTGGAGGCGAAGGTCTTCACAGTTGTCACAGACCACGCTGCTCTGCAGTGGGTTCTGGCATCAGGCAAGACCAACGGCCATCTTATTCACTGGTCTATCAGACTTCAGAGGTTTGACTTCATCATTGAGTATCGCAAAGGAAAACGGAATGTTGTACCAGATGCCTTTTCTTGGATTACAGAGGCTGTGAATGTTTGTCTTCCATTGTGCCGCACTTACACTACCGCCAAGTGTCTGGATGATGAGTGTGTGGAGAGCACGGCAGAATGATGCCGCCATCAGGGTGATCATCAATTGTGGTGCGTCTGTCTGAAGACTTGAGAGAGAGAGTCGCTTCAATGAGAAGTTCAGCATAATTCAGGATAAAGTGTATCGAAAAACTCCAAGAGGAGATGGAACACACAGCACCCATTACCGCGTCTTCATCCCCTCTACATTGAGTGACCAGTTGATCTAAGCTTATCATGCCAACCCCATGAGTGGACCTTTCTGTTTACCACGGTGAGCGTTTGATTCTATCCGTTCTCTTCTACCTTTCCTGGCTGGCAAAGTACCAGGACGTTCTCTCTGGTTTTTCTAATCTGAATTTAGAGAACTGAAACAATGCATTTGAGAAGTGGAATATATTGGTCCTATATTTAGGAGATGTAAGAAAGCTCAGGAAATATATATACACACTACTGTTCAAAAGTCTGGGGTCACTTAGAAATGTCCTTGTTTTTGAAAGAAAAGCAACAAAAAAAAGGTCCATTAAAAAACATCAAATTGATCACAAATACAGTGTTGACATTGTTAATGTTGTAAATTACTACTGTAGCTGGAAAAGGCAGATTTTTAATTCAATATCTACATAGGCGTAGAGAGGCCCATTATCAGCAACCATCACTCCTGTGTTCCAATGGCACGTTGTGTTAGCTAATTCAAGTTTATCATTTTAAAACGCTAACTGATCATTAGAAAACCCTTTTGCAATTATGTTAGCACAGCTGAAAACTGCAATAAAAAAAACTGGCCTTCTTTAGATTAGTTATTGTGAAGTGGAAAGCACGAAGAGTGTGAAAATCAGCAACACGCACTTCCAAGTTCCAAACTGCCTCTGGAAGAAATGCCAGCACAAGAACTGTTCGTCAATGGCTTCATGAAATGTTTTTCCATGCAGCCGCACACAAGCCTAAGATCACCATGTGCAATGCCAAGTCGGCTGGAGTGGTGTAAAGCTTGGACCTGACCTCAACCCCATCCTTTGGGATGAATTGGAACGCGAGCCAGGCCTAATCGCTAATCAGTGCTCGACCTCACCAATGCTCTTGTGGCTGAATGGCACTCACTAGAAAAACCAAAATACCAAAAGGCTGGCCCTAAGGTACAGTAATCTACCAAAGGCCCTAAGGTACAGTAATCTACCAAAGGTCCTATAGAGGGTTCAATCAGGACCCATGTGTGGATGAGGTTAAGAATGTGCAATGGCTGGAAGTGTGTAGTGAGGATGATCCTGAAATGGCACGGAGTGTGTTTGTGAAATGATTTATAGTATTGTTGATAAGCATATTGTTGTATTGTATTGTTGAGAAGCATATTGTTGTATTGTATTGTTGATAAGCATATTGTTGTATTGTTGATAAGCATATTGTTGTATTGTATTGTTGATTGTATTGTTGATAGCATATTGTTGTATTGTATTGTTGATATTGTTGTAGCATATTGTTGTATTGTTGATAAGTATTGTTGTTGATAAGCATATTGTTGTATTGTTGATAAGCATATTGTTGTATTGTATTGTTGATAAGCATATTGTTGTATTGTATTGTTGATTGTAAGCATATTGTTGTATTGTATAAGCATATTGTTGTATTGTATTGTTGATAAGCATATTGTTGTATTGTTGATAAGCATATTGTTGTATTGTATTGTTGATAAGCATATTGTTGTATTGTATTGTTGATAAGCATATTGTTGTATTGTTGTATTGTTGATAAGCATATTGTTGTATTGTTGTATTGTTGATTGTTGAATTGTATTGTTGATAAGCATATTGTTGTATTGTTGTTGTATAAGCATATTGTTGTATTGTATTGATAAGCATATTGTTGTATTGTATTGTTGATAAGCATATTGTTGTATTGTATTGTTGATAAGCATATTGTTGTATTGTATTGTTATTGTTGATAAGCATATTGTTGTATTGTATTGTTGATAAGCATATTGTTGTATTGTTGATAAGCATATTGTTGATATTGTTGATAAGCATATTGTTGTATTGTATTGTTGATAAGCATATTGTTGTATTGTATTGTTGATAAGCATATTGTTGTATTGTTGATAATTGTTGTATTGTTTGTTGCATAAGCATATTGTTGTATTGTATTGTTGATAAGCATATTGTTGTATTGTTGATTATTGTTGTATTGTATTGTTGATAAGCATATTGTTGTATTGTATTGTTGATAAGCATATTGTTGTATTGTATTGTTGATAAGCATATTGTTGTATTGTATTGTTGATAAGCATATTGTTGTATTGTATTGTTGATAAGCATATTGTTGTATTGTTTGTTGATAAGCATATTGTTGTATTGTATTGTTGATAAGCATATTGTTGTATTGTATTGTTGATAAGCATATTGTTGTATTGTATTGTTGATAAGCATATTGTTGTATTGTATTGTTGATAAGCATATTGTTGTATTGTATTGTTGATAAGCATATTGTTGTATTGTATTGTTGATAAGCATATTGTTGTATTGTTGATAAGCATATTGTTGTATTGTATTGTTGATAAGCATATTGTTGTATTGTATTGTTGATAAGCATATTGTTGTATTGTATTGTTGATAAGCATATTGTTGTATTGTATTGTTGATAAGCATATTGTTGTATTGTTTGTAGATAAGCATATTGTTGTATTGTATTGTTGATAAGCATATTGTTGTATTGTTGATAAGCATATTGTTGTATTGTATTGTTGATAAGCATATTGTTGTATTGTATTGTTGATAAGCATATTGTTGTATTGTATTGTTGATAAGCATATTGTTGTATTATTGTTGATAAGCATATTGTTGTATTGTATTGTTGATAAGCATATTGTTGTATTGTATTGTTGATAAGCATATTGTTGTATTGTTGATAAGCATATTGTTGTATTGTATGTTGATAAGCATATTGTTGTATTGTTGATAAGCATATTGTTGTATTGTATAAAGCATATTGTTGTATTGTTGATAAGCATATTGTTGTATTGTATTGTTGATAAGCATATTGTTGTATTGTATTGTTGATAAGCATATTGTTGTATTGTATTGTTGATAAGCATATTGTTGTATTGTATTGTTGATAAGCATATTGTTGTATTGTATTGTTGATAAGCATATTGTTGTATTGTTGATAAGCATATTGTTGTATTGTATTGTTGATAAGCATATTGTTGTATTGTATTGTTGATAAGCATATTGTTGTATTGTATTGTTGATAAGCATATTGTTGTATTGTATTGTTGATAAGCATATTGTTGTATTGTATTGTTGATAAGCATATTGTTGTATTGTATTGTTGATAAGCATATTGTTGTATTGTTGATAAGCATATTGTTGTATTGTATTGTTGATAAGCATATTGTTGTATTGTATTGTTGATAAGCATATTGTTGTATTGTATTGTTGATAAGCATATTGTTGTATTGTATTGTTGATAAGCATATTGTTGTATTGTATTGTTGATAAGCATATTGTTGTATTGTTGATAAGCATATTGTTGTTGATATAAGCATATTGTTGTATTGTATTGTTGATAAGCATATTGTTGTATTGTATTGTTGATAAGCATATTGTTGTATTGTATTGTTGATAAGCATATTGTTTTATTGTATTGTTGATAAGTATTGTATTGTTGATAAGCATATTGTTGTATTGTATTGTTGATAAGCATATTGTTGTATTGTATTGTTGATAAGCATATTGTTGTATTGTATTGTTGATAAGCATATTGTTGTATTGTTGATAAGCATATTGTTGTATTGTATTGTTGATAAGCATATTGTTGTATTGTATTGTTGATAAGCATATTGTTGTATTGTTGATAAGCATATTGTTGTATTGTATTGTTGATAAGCATATTGTTGTATTGTATTGTTGATAAGCATATTGTTGTATTGTATTGTTGATAAGCATATTGTTGTATTGTTGATAAGCATATTGTTGTATTGTATTGTTGATAAGCATATTGTTGTATTGTATTGTTGATAAGCATATTGTTGTATTGTATTGTTGATAAGCATATTGTTGTATTGTATTGTTGATAAGCATATTGTTGTATTGTTGATAAGCATATTGTTGTATTGTATTGTTGATAAGCATATTGTATTGTTGATTATTGTTGTATTGTATTGTTGATAAGCATATTGTTGTATTGTATTGTTGATAAGCATAAGTTGATAAGCATATTGTTGTATTGTATTGTTGATAAGCATATTGTTGTATTGTATTGTTGATAAGCATATTGTTGTATTGTATTGTTGATAAGCATATTGTTGTATTGTATTGTTGATAAGCATATTGTTGTATTGTATTGTTGATAAGCATATTGTTGTATTGTATTGTTGATAAGCATATTGTTGTATTGTATTGTTGATAAGCATATTGTTGTATTGTATTGTTGATAAGCATATTGTTGTATTGTATTGTTGATAAGCATATTGTTGTATTGTAGATAAGCATATTGTTGTATTGTATTGTTGATAAGCATATTGTTGTATTGTATTGTTGATAAGCATATTGTTGTATTGTATTGTTGAGAAGCATATTGTTGTATTGTATTGTTGAGAAGCATATTGTTGTATTGTATTGTTGATAAGCATATTGTTGTATTGTATTGTAGATAAGCATATTGTTGTATTGTATTGTTGATAAGCATATTGTTGTATTGTTGATAAGCATATTGTTGTATTGTATTGTTGATAAGCATATTGTTGTATTGTATTATTGTTGTATTGTATTGTTGATAAGCATATTGTTGTATTGTATTGTTGATAAGCATATTGTTGTATTGTATTGTTGATAAGCATATTGTTGTATTGTATTGTTGATAAGCATATTGTTTGTATTGTAGATAAGCATATTGTTGTATTGTTTGTTGATAAGTATATTGTTGTATTGTATTGTTGATAAGCATATTGTTGTATTGTTGATAAGCATATTGTTGTATTGTATTGTTGATAAGCATATTGTTGTATTGTATTGTTGATAAGCATATTGTTGTATTGTATTGTTGATAAGCATATTGTTGTATTGTATTGTTGATAAGCATATTGTTGTATTGTATTGATAAGCATATTGTTGTATTGTTGATAAGCATATTGTTGTATGTAGATAAGCATATTGTTGTATTGTATTGTTGATAAGCATATTGTTGTATTGTATTGTAGATAAGCATATTGTTGTATTGTATTGTTGATAAGCATATTGTTGTATTGTTGATAAGCATATTGTTGTATTGTATTGTTGATAAGCATATTGTTGTATTGTATTGTTGATAAGCATATTGTTGTATTGTATTATTGTTGTATTGTATGATAAGCATATTGTTGTATTGTATTGTTGATAAGCATATTGTTGTATTGTTTGTTGATAAGCATATTGTTGTATTGTATTGTTGATAAGCATATTGTTGTTGATAAGCATATTGTTGTATTGTTGATATTGTTGATAAGCATATTGTTGTATTGTATTGTTGATAAGCATATTGTTGTATTGTATTGTTGATAAGCATATTGTTGTATTGTATTGTTGATAAGCATATTGTTGTATTGTAGATAAGCATATTGTTGTATTGTATTGTTGATAAGCATATTGTTGTATTGTATTGTTGATAAGCATATTGTTGTATTGTTGATAAGCATATTGTTGTGTTGCATTGTTGATAAGCATATTGTTGTATTGTATTGTTGATAAGCATATTGTTGTATTGTTGATAAGCATATTGTTGTATTGTTGATAAGCATATTGTTGTATTGTATTGTTGATAAGCATATTGTTGTATTGTATTGTTGATAAGCATATTGTTGTATTGTAGATAAGCATATTGTTGTGTTGTATTGTTGATAAGCATATTGTTGTATTGTATTGTTGATAAGCATATTGTTGTATTGTTGATAAGCATATTGTTGTATTGTTGATAAGCATATTGTTGTATTGTTGATAAGCATATTGTTGTATTGTATTGTTGATAAGCATATTGTTGTATTGTATTGTTGATAAGCATATTGTTGTATTGTATTGTTGATAAGCATATTGTTGTATTGTATTGTTGATAAGCATATTGTTGTATTGTTGATAAGCATATTGTTGTATTGTATTGTTGATAAGCATATTGTTGTATTGTATTGTTGATAAGCATATTGTTGTATTGTATTGTTGATAAGCATATTGTTGTATTGTAGATAAGCATATTGTTGTATTGTATTGTTGATAAGCATATTGTTGTATTGTATTGTTGATAAGCATATTGTTGTATTGTATTGTTGATAAGCATATTGTTGTATTGTATTGTTGATAAGCATATTGTTGTATTGTATTGTTGATAAGCATATTGTTGTATTGTAGATAAGCATATTGTTGTATTGTATTGTTGATAAGCATATTGTTGTATTGTTGATAAGCATATTGTTGTATTGTATTGTTGATAAGCATATTGTTGTATTGTATTGTTGATAAGCATATTGTTGTATTGTATTGTTGATAAGCATATTGTTGTATTGTAGATAAGCATATTGTTGTATTGTTGATAAGCATATTGTTGTATTGTTGATAAGCATATTGTTGTATTGTATTGTTGATAAGCATATTGTTGTATTGTAGATAAGCATATTGTTGTATTGTATTGTAGATAAGCATATTGTTGTATTGTATTGTTGATAAGCATATTGTTGTATTGTATTGTTGATAAGCATATTGTTGTATTGTTGATAAGCATATTGTTGTATTGTATTGTTGATAAGCATATTGTTGTATTGTTGATAAGCATATTGTTGTATTGTATTGTTGATAAGCATATTGTTGTATTGTATTGTTGATAAGCATATTGTTGTATTGTTGATAAGCATATTGTTGTATTGTATTGTTGATAAGCATATTGTTGTATTGTTGATAAGCATATTGTTGTATTGTATTGTTGATAAGCATATTGTTGTATTGTTGATAAGCATATTGTTGTATTGTTGATAAGCATATTGTTGTATTGTTGATAAGCATATTGTTGTATTGTTGATAAGCATATTGTTGTATTGTTGATAAGCATATTGTTGTATTATTGTTGTATTGTTGATAAGCATATTGTTGATATTGTTGATAAGCATATTGTTGTATTGTTGATAAGCATATTGTTGTATTGTTGATAAGCATATTGTTGTATTGTATTGTTGATAAGCATATTGTTGTATTGTTGATAAGCATATTGTTGTATTGTTGATAAGCATATTGTTGTATTGTATTGTTGATAAGCATATTGTTGTATTGTATTGTTGATAAGCATATTGTTGTATTGTTGATAAGCATATTGTTGTATTGTATTGTTGATAAGCATATTGTTGTATTGTAGATAAGCATATTGTTGTATTGTAGATAAGCATATTGTTGTATTGTATTGTTGATAAGCATATTGTTGTATTGTTGATAAGCATATTGTTGTATTGTATTGTTGATAAGCATATTGTTGTATTGTATTGTTGATAAGCATATTGTTGTATTGTATTGTTGATAAGCATATTGTTGTATTGTATTGTTGATAAGCATGCCCAATTAAGAAAACGCACTGTGATGTCAAACAGAGCCCCATGGATTGATGATGAGCTGAGAAATGTAATGCTTCAACGTAATGATGCCAAAAAGGAAGCAGATAGATCTGGCACTCTGTCGGGTTAGCAAAGTTATTGTACATTTAAGAAATCTTGAGACCAAGGTAAAAAGAAAGGATATTATCAGCACAAAATATATGAAGTCAAGGGTGAGGGAAAAAAAATATGGAGAATGTTATAATGGGTAGGTATTCAAACATGTTTGCCTCCTTTCTTGAATCAAAGGGTATGTTTTTTACAAAACGACATGACAAATGACTTTAATGAATATTTTAAAGGCAAAGTAGACAAATGGAGAAATACCATTGAGTCCAACTGATGACTCTGCCATACACACTTATAAAATATCACATTATGAATGAGAGGCATTGCAAGTTTGGATGAAGGATAGGATGAATAAACAATACTCCGAGGTGCAGCTCCATACTACTTGTCTTACTCATAGTTAGGAAACCTGGTCCAAATGAGATGATAGGTACTATACCTAGGATAGGATGAATAAACAATACTCCGAGGTGCAGCTCCATACTACTTGTCTTACTCATAGTTAGGAAACCTGGTCCAAATGAG
Organism: Oncorhynchus nerka; assembly: GCF_034236695.1. Lineage (NCBI taxonomy): Eukaryota > Metazoa > Chordata > Actinopteri > Salmoniformes > Salmonidae > Oncorhynchus > Oncorhynchus nerka. Next base: position 878,470 of record NC_088414.1, on the reverse strand, counting down.
ATGATAGGTACTATACCTAGGATAGGATGAATAAACAATACTCCGAGGTGCAGCTCCATACTACTTGTCTTACTCATAGTTAGGAAACCTGGTCCAAATTAGATGATAGGTACTATACCTAGGATAGGATAAAGTAATCCTTCTCCCCCCCCCCCTTAAAAGACCTAGATGCACTATTGTAAAGTGGCTGTTCCACTGGATGTCATAAGGTGAAAGCACCAATTTGTAAGTCGCTGGATAAGAGCGTCTGCTAAATGACTTAAATGTAATGTAAATGTAAATATGTATTGAATATTATATGAATTCTATTAATATAAATGGCCAATTTGGATGCAATCAATCAGCTTAATTTCTCAGAGATCAAATTATTTTTCAACAAAATAATCTTCTGTTTCTAACAACCGAAACGATATTAGAACAATCTGAGATGGTGGGTGTCGATCTGGTTTTTGTGGTGGAACGACGTGGATGTTACTGTCAGTGGAGAGCAGATAGGAGCAATACATCTTTTGAGAGTTCAGCAACACAGATAAACTTAATTGACAAGTGGCTCAGCAGGTGAGTTGTACTAGAAAGTTTTAGAAATAAAGTACCATCTTATCTTACGTAAACATCCTCTTTGACTAGCACAGGAGGCACTTAAAACTTACCTTGGATGTGAAATCAGGAGACCATTTAGCGATAGTGCTGTTGGAGGGGTCAGGTACCGGTGGCCAGATCTTCTTCTTTATCCTACATAGAAAACAACAGTGGGGTTCGAAATTATTGACATCCTTGATAAAGATGAGCAAAAATGACTGTATACAATAAATATTTAAAATACTGAGCTATATTGTGTCGTCAAATTATAGTATTTTATACTAATGTATATTAATTGTGTTACTCAAATCTGAGTAAATGCTCTTACAATTGAACATCACACTTCAGCCATTGTAAACATCCAAATGTAAAATGTAGAGACATTCTACTTCATACAATTCAAGAGTGTAGTTGAGACTTACGAGTCCATTTTGTAAATGCAGCAGAGCATGGTCAGCACTACGGAAAACAGGAAGCTGATGCACACAGACACCACAATGGCCTCTATCTGCCCGGGAGCTGAGGGATAGACACACAGAACTGGAATGGACATTGGGAAGCTAGGAACATGCCTTAAAGTCGACCATGTTGGTCAGGAAAAATGTCCTTCTAGAAACGGTGGACAAACACAGGTTGGAGGTACAGTAACAGTACAACTACAATAGACTACAACTAAAAGGAGAAATGACAGAAGGGCACAATGAATAGGTTGAAGTAGCGACTGCGGAGTGTATTTGGAGCATTGGGTGTTCAGGACTGCTACTTTGAAAAAGCTTTACTGGGACACATTACAAAATATGAAAATGTATTACTGGAATACCAAATATATGGAAATATATTGAAAAGTTCTAGGATGGAACATACTGTATATACAGTACCAGTCAAAAGTTGACACACCTGCTCATTCAAAGGCTTTTCTTTATTTTTACACATTTCTACATTGTAGAATAATAGTGAAGACATCAACACTATGAAATAACACATGGAATCATGTAGTAAGAAAAAAAGTGTTAAACATAATATATAATAATATAATATAATAATAATAACAAAATATATTTTATATTTGAGATTGTTCAAAGTAGCCACCCTTTGCCTTGATGACAGCTTTGCACACTCTTGGCATTCTCTCAACCAGCTTCATGAAGTAGTCACCTGGAATGTATTTCAATTAACAGGTGTGCCTTGTTAAAAGTTCATTTGTGGAATTTATTTCCTTCTTAATGTGTTTGAGCCAATCAGTTGTGTTGTGACAAGGTAGAGGTGGTATACAAAAGACAGCCCTTTTTGGTAAATGACCAAGTCCATGTTATGGAAAGAACAGCTCAAATAACCAAAGAGAAACTACAGTCCATCATTACTTTAAGATGTGAAGGTATTTCAAGAACTCTGTGCAGTCACAAAAAACAATTAAGCACTATGATGAAACTGGCACTCATGAGGACTGCCACAGGAAAGGAAGACCCAGAGTTACCTCTCCTGCAGAGGAAAAGTTCCTTAGAGTTACCAGCATCAGAAATTGCAGCCCAAATAAATGCTTCAGAGAGTTCAAGTCACAGACACATCTCAACATTAACTGTTCAGAGGAGACTGCGTGAATCAACCTTCATGGTCAAATTGCTGCAAATAAACCTCTACTAAAGGACACCAATAAGAAGAAGAGACTTGCTTGGTACAAGAAACATGAGCAATGGACATTAGACCGGTGGAAATCTGTCCTTTGGTATGATGAGTCCAAATCTGAGATTTCTGATTCCTACCGCCGTGTCTTTGTGAGAGGCAGAGTAGTTGAAGGGCTGATCTCCACATATGTGGTTCACACCGTGAAGCATGAAGGATGTGTGATGGTGTTTTGCTGGTGACACTTGATTTATTTGGAATTCAAGGCACACTTAACCAGCATGGCTACCACAGCATTCTGCAGTAATGACCCAACACGCTTCCAGGCTGTGTAAGGGATATTTGACCAAGAAGGAGAGTGATGGAGTGCTGCTTCAGATGACCTGGCTTCCACAATCGCCCGACCTCAACCCAGTTTAGATGGTTTGGGATGAGTTGGACTGCAGAGTGAAGGAAAAGCAGCCAACAAGTGCTCAGCATATTTTGGAACTCCTTCAAGACTGTTGGAAAAGCATTCCAGGTGAAGCTGGGTGAAAGAATGCCAAGAGTGTGCAGAGCTGTCATCAAGGGAAAGAGTGGCTCATTTGAATAATCTAAAATAACATATTTTGATTTGTTTAACACTTTTTTGGTTACTACATGATTCCATATGTGTTAACCCCTTTGACTGGTACTGTATATACACAGTGCATTCGGAAAGTATTCAGACTCCTAGACTTTTTCCACATTTTGTTACATTACAGCATTTTTCTAATATGAATTACATAGATTTTTTCCTCATCAATATACACACAATACCCTACAATGACAAAGTGAAAACAGGTTTTTACGTATTCAGACCCTTTCCTATGAGACTGAAATTGAGCTCAGTTGCATCCTGTTTCCATTGATCATCCTTGAGAAATTTCTAAAACTTGATTGGAGTCCACCTGTGGTAAATTCAATTGGTTGGACATGATTTGGAAAGGCACACACCTGTCTATACAAGGTCCCACAGTTGAAAGTGCATGTCAGGTCAAAAACCAAGCCATGAGGTCAAAGGAATTGTCCATAGAGCTCCGAGACAGGATCGTGTCGAGGCACAGGTCCTCAGCAAAAGGCATCCTACTTGGAGTTTGACAACAGGCGCCTAAAGACTCTCAGACCATGAGAAACCAAGATTGAATGCCAAGTGTCACGTCAGGAGGAAACATGGCACCTACGGTGAAGCATGGTTGCAGCATCATGCTGTTGTAATGTTTTTCAGCAGCAGGAACTGGGAGACTAGTCAGGATCGAGGGAAAGATGAACGGAGCAAAGTACAGAGAGATCCTTGATGAAAACCTGCTCCAGAGCACTCAGGACCTCAGACTGGGGCGAAGGATCACCTTCCAACAGGACAACGACCCTAAGCACACAGCCAAAACAACACAGGAGTGGCTTCAGGACAAGTCTCTGACTGTCCTTGAATGGCCCAGCCAGAGCCTGGACTTTAACCCGATCTAACATCGCTGGAGAGACCTGAAATTAGCTGTGCATCGACGCTCCCCATCCAACCCGACAGAGCTTAAGAGGATCTGTAAAGAATAATGTGAGAAACTCCCCAAATACAGGCATGCCATGCTTGTAGCATCATACCCAAGAAGACTTGAGGTTGTAATCACTGCCAAGGTGCTTTTTTTTTTTAACTAGGAAAGTCAGTTAAGAACAAATTCTTATTTACAATGACAGCCTAGGAACAGTGGGTTAACTACCTTGTTCAGGGGCAGAACGACAGATTTTTACCTTGTCAGCTCTGGGATTCGATCTAGCAACCTTCTGGTTACTTAGTCCAACGCTCTAACCACTAGGCTGCCGCCTCTTCAATAAAGTACTGAGTAAAGGGTCTGAATACTTATGTAAATGTAATAGGTTTTTATTTGTAGTAAACTTACACAAATTTCAGTTTTTGCTTTGTCATTATGGGGTATTGTGTGTAGATTGTTGAGGGAAAAACATAAATGTAATACATTTTAGAATAAGTCTGATGTAACAAAATGTGGAAAAAGTCAAAGGGTGTGAATAATTTCAGAATGCACCATATACACACTCTATACATACTGTATACCTTATATCATGAAGTGTCCCGTTAACAATGCTTCACTCACCATACATCAGAGTATTGAATGACAGGTCCGAGCTGTTTGTAGAGCCTTGTACTGTAGATGCCATGACCCGAACCACATACTTGCTGTTGCTGGCCATGTGCTTCACAGTGTAAGAGTAGGTGTCGGTAGAGACAACTATTGCTGAAAAAAAATAAAAATACATTTGTACCATTTTTTAAAATTTTATTGCAGCTGTAAATGTTTAGTTTGGACAACAACAAAAAACATATACTGTACTTACAAGTACTGCACTTACAAATACCAATACTTGCAAATACTTACTGGTATTTTCAAATAGCAGTAAAGGTCCAACTATAGCCAAAGAAACACATTCATAAAGAGGTATGATTGTGTAGTAATGTCTACAAGGTGTGATTCCTTACAGTGTTCCTTGCCCCCTGTGATGAAGAAGATGGTGTAGTTGGTGATGAACCCTCGCTGTTTGTCCAGTGGAATCTCCATCCACTCCAGCTCAGCGTCGTTTTTCCCTGTCCGCCTCACTTTCACAGAGGGACCCTCCAGCGGAGCTGCATCAACCAGAAAAGGTGAACAAATATGTTATTAACATTATTCGGTGATGTCATTTACAAAATAGCCTCCAACACTCTACTCAACAAATTGGATGCAGTCTGTCACCAAAGCCCCATATACTATCCACCACTGCAACCTGTACACTCTCGTTGGCTGGCCATCGCTTCATACTCGTTGCCAAACCCACTGGGTCCAGGTCATCTACAAGTCTTTGCTAGGTAATGCCCCGCTTTATCTCAGTTCACTGGTCATCATAGCAGCACCCACCCGCAGCACGCGCTCCAGCAGGTATATTGCACTGGTCATCCCCAAAGCCAATTCCTCGTTTGGCCTCCTTTCCTTCCAGTTCTCTGTTGCCAATGACTGGAACGAACTGCAAAAATCACTGAAGCTGGAGACTTGGATCTCCCTCACTAACTTTAAGCACCAGCTGTCAGAGCAGCTCACAGATCACTGCACCTGTACATAGCCCATCTGTAAATAGCCCATCCAATCTACCTCATCCCCATACTGTATTTATTTATTTTGCTCCTTTGCACCCCAGTATCTCCACTTACACCTTCATCTTCTGAACATCTATCACCCCAGTGTTTAATTGCTATATCGTAATTACCTCACCACTATGGCCTATTTTATTGCCTTATCTTACCTCATTTGCACACACTGTACATAGACTTTTTTTCTGTATGTTTGTTTTACTCCATGTGTAACTCTGTGTGGTTGTTTGTGTCGCACTGCTTTGCTTTATCTTGGCCAGGTCGCAGTTATAAATGACAACTTGTTCTCAACTAGCCTACCTGGTTAAATAAAGGTCAAATAATAAAATAAAATACATTTGGTCCAGGAATAGTCTTAAGCTGTGTCCGGAAAAAACACCACTATAGGTATATTACACAGCAAATACTGTGTATACTTTACAGTAGTTCAGTGACTACTACTATTTCTTACCTCCTTGTTCCAGAAAGGCTGCTATGGTCAATGGCTTCCCAGTCCACCCAGAGTACATGGGATACACAGATATATTGTAGCGATTGAACTTCTGAAGGTTACCTTGATTGGGAACATTAGACATAAGTCAGTACAATAACGTTTGGATTTATTTGATCCCTGTGACCCGTTTACCAATATAGTCAACATTAGGGATGAGTCATCAAAACCAGCAGAAAGACAACCAAAGAGTTTATAGCCAAACTACAAGACAATACTCAGTAAAAACATAGCATGTGTGTCTCCTTCTTACCTTTAATGGCTGCCATCCTAGTATGCCTACGTTCTCTCTGCCAGTCCATAGCGCCATCACTGACAGACACCCACTCCAGTATGTACTCCGTCACCTCGGACCTGTAGGGCTCCCCTGTGGCCGTCACATTGGGGGGCTGCCATTTCACCCACAGCCTCCCCTGCTGGGTAAACCAGCTGAGCCATTCCACCGAAGGGGGCTCTGAAATACACAGCACACACAAATACAACGTGACACCATGATATGAGCATCTCAATGCCAAACTACAACGCTTTAAGAACACAAATATGCAGAACACATGACATCAGTGAACCGTTTACATCAATATACTGTAGTCGCTCCTGACACACATTCGTATAAATATATGAACAGAGCTAAACCAAGCTAGCTAGATGGATAAGATAAATATAATATCACTTTCTAAACCCAGAAGCACAACATTGCAAGATTTCTGGGAATGCTTGTGAAGCAGACACGGCAGACCAGACCAGGGTTTGGCAAGTCAATGGGAGGAGTAAAAAAATGCACCCTTTAGTTGTACATTTTCTTTAAATCTAAATGTAAAACCTAGATCCTCCACATTGACTCTGTACAGGTACCCCCTGTATATAGCCTCCACATTGACTCTGTACCGGTACCCCCTGTATATAGTCTCCACATTGACTCTGTACCGGTACCCCTGTATATAGTCTCCACATTGACTCTGTACCGTACCCCTGTATATAGTCTCCACATTGACTCTGTACTGGTACCCCCTGTATATAGTCTCCACATTGACTCTGTACTGGTACCCCTGTATATAGTCTCCACATTGACTCTGTACTGGTACCCCTGTATATAGCCTCCACATTGACTCTGTACTGGTACCCCCTGTATATAGTCTCCACATTGACTCTGTACTGGTACCCCCTGTATATAGTCTCCACATTGACTCTGTACCGGTACCCCCTGTATATAGTCTCCACATTGACTCTGTACCCCCTGTATATAGTCTTCACATTGACTCTGTACCGGTACCCCTGTATATAGTCTCCACATTGACTCTGTACCGGTACCCCCTGTATATAGCCTCCATATTGACTCTGTACCCCCTGTATATAGTCTCCACATTGACTCTGTACCGGTACCCCTGTATATAGCCTCCACATTGACTCTGTACCCCCTGTATATAGCCCCCATTGACTGTATATAGCCTCCACATTGACTCTGTACTGGTACCCCCTGTATATAGTCTCCACATTGACTCTGTACTGGTACCCCCTGTATGTAGTCTCCACATTGACTCTGTACCGGTACCCCTGTATATAGCCTCCACATTGACTCTGTACTGGTACCCCTGTATATAGCCTCCATATTGACTCTGTACCGGTACCCCCTGTATAGAGCCTCCCCCCCTGTATATAGTCATTGACTCTGTACCCCCTGTATATAGTCTCCACATTGACTCTGTACTGGTACCCCCTGTATATAGCCTCCACATTGACTCTGTACTGGTACCCCCTGTATATAGTCTCCACATTGACTCTGTACTGGTACCCCCTGTATATAGCCTCCACATTGACTCTGACTCTGTACCCCCTGTATATAGTACCCCCTGTATATAGCCTCCACATTGACTCTGTACCGGTACCCCCTGTATATAGCCTCCACATTGACTCTGTACTGGTACCCCCTGTATATAGTCTCCACATTGACTCTGTACCGTAACACCCTGTATATAGCCTCCACATTGACTCTGTACCGTACCCCAGTATATAGCCTCCACATTGACTCTGGTACCCCTGGTACCCCCTGTATATAGTCTCCACATTGACTCTGTACTGGTACCCCCTGTAGATAGCCTCCACATTGACTCTGTACCGGTACCCCCTGTATATAGTCTCCACATTGACTCGGTACCGGTCCACCCCCTGTATATAGTCTCCACATTGACTCTGTACCCCCTGTATATAGCCTCCACCCCCTGTATATAGCCTCCACATTGATTGACTCTGTACTGGTACCCCCTGTATATAGCCTCCACATTGACTCTGTACCGGTACCCCCTGTATATAGCCTCCACATTGACTCGGTACCGGTACCCCCTATATATAGCCTCCACATTGACTCTGTACTGGTACCCCCTGTAGATAGACTCCACATTGGCTCTGTACTGGTACCCCCTGTATATACCCTCCACATTGACTCTGTACTGGTACCCCCTGTATATAGCCTCCACATTGACTCTGTACTGGTACCCCCTGTAGATACCCTCCACATTGACTCTGTACTGGTACCCCCTGTAGATAGCCTCCACATTGACTCTACTGGTACCCCCTGTATATAGCCTCCACATTGACTCGGTACCGGTACCCCCTGTATATGTTATTGTTATTACGTTACTTTTTATAATTTTTTACTTTAGATTATTTGTTAAAGAACCCTTTTGTTACAAGGAGATTCCTCACAACAAAACTTCAACATCCTAAAGTGGATAATGACGCAATATTCCTGACACAAATAATGTGGTAAACGGTTGATGGAGCTCGAAACAATAATCACTTCAAATAATTTGTTGTTTGTGATGTCTATAAGGACGGTCGGTATAACTAAAGAACTGTAACTCTACAAATGTATACATCCCAGTTATCAGATTTACATAGAAATGTTGAGGAACTTATATGATTAAATATGCAACTATTTGTGAGAAGATGGAATGTGATTTTAGAGGGAATTGTTTTACCCAGTCAGTAACCACATGAGCACAGACCTTGTGGCAACGTGATAGAAGCACCCTCCAAGGCGAGGGCATAAAAGGGCCGCAAACTAAATGTACATTAGAGCAGAGAACGAAAGGACCATCCACATGTTGAAATGGTTGAAATCTCTACAAACCAGTATATGGACAGTAAGCCGGACGAGTAAAATGGTTAGACTTTACATTAGACCAGCGTGACCGTCCACGTGAGCTGAAAGGTACGAAATGGTTAGAAACTCTGACACTTTCAACAGAGAAGAAGAAAATCTCTACCAAACCAGAAAACGTGGAGACTGTCTGAAACTCTCTCTCGAAGAAGAAGAAGAAGAAGAAGACTACACAGGAACAGTCCGTCTGCAGCTGGTTATGCACTGTTAGCCTAGGGAACTTGACCGAAGACGAGAGACAAAGAACAATTTCCTCTCACCACTATAAGTATCTCTAGGGTATCTATTCTAAACAGAGTGAAGGATAAGGCCAGCTGAACACCGTGTGGTACACCTCTGGAAGATACGTTCTATCAGACAGTCCGACACCAAGAAGCTATGACTACAAAGGACTTGGTGACCTCTGGTGGACAACCACTTTCAGTCGACTGATTCCACAAACTGAACAGGTGTTTTTAACAGAGCAAGACGACAAAGACATTCAAGCGTAAATATGTGTTGCATTTCTAAATCCGAATGAGCGGTTGTTATTAGGGTGCTAAATATCTATATTTACACTGAGCGTATTATTCAACTGTATGTACGATAGTTGAATTCCTTTGTCTCTTCTTCTCCCCCCTTTCGTTGTGTAACAAGCCATATCGGTTTAGTCCACTAGAAACCTTTTATTACATCGTGTTAGTAACCAACGTATAATCTCTCCTGTGTTGGTGTTTATGTAATTCTGTGTGATTATTAAAGCTAGTAAATAAATAATTAAGACAATTTGTGTATCACTGATTCATCATGGAGTCTAGGGCTGGTGCAGATTTAAACACATTTTTCCATGGTGTTGTTGCTCATGTAAATGTTATCATTAAACATAGTGAATTGATTTGTTAAAATCATTTTCATCACATTTAATGGTACCAACATCACAACATATTGATGCGCCGTGCGAGGAATCTAAGATAGAACGAGGCCTTCATGTTGCATTCAGCCAATATGAAACTGAAAAGCAGTTTAAATTATACACCCAGATTATGTTATACACCATAAGGGTTTTAAACAAGATATGGAGGTTGCAGTCGTGTTGTTATTCTGACATAGTCGGTGTAGGATTAGTTATTCAATTTCCAGGCTTAGTGATTACATTTTGAGTGCTAGTACACAATCCAGACAATTATCGAAATTAAAGAGATAGGGCATTGGGCTAAACGTACTCTGTCTCTCGCGTACAAGGAGAGTGTAGACTCGGTCAGTATTAATTTATTGAGCAGGACATAAGGCCAGCCGATTGAAATTTGAGTAGATATACACTGCCAGTTGAAGATTTTTAGAACACCTACTCATTCAAGGGTTTTTCAAAAAAAATAAATGTTTTTCTGTATTTGTAGAATAATGGTGAAAATATCAAAACTATGAAATAACATATGGAAACATGTAGTAACCAAAAAAGTGTTAAAAAAAAATCCAAATATATTTTATATTTTGATATTCTTCAAATAGCCACCCTTTGCTTTGATGAAAGATTTGCAGACTCTTGACATTCTCTCAACAAGCTTCAACTGGAATGCTTTTCCAACAGTCTTGAAGGAGTTCCCAAATATTCTGAGCACTTGTTGGCTGCTTTTCCTTTACTTTGTTGTCCGACTCATCCCAAACCATCTCAATTGGGTTGAGGTCAAGTGATTGTGGAGGCCAGGTCATCTGATGCATCACTCCATCACTCTCCTTCTTGGTCAAATAGCCCTTACACAGCCTGGAGGTATTTTGGGTCATTGTCCTGTTGAAAAACAAATGATAGTCCCACTATGCCCAAACCAGATGGGATGGCGTATCGCTGCAGAATGCTGTGGTAGCCATGCTGGTTAAGTGTGCCTTGAATTCTAAATAAATCACAGACAGTGTCACCAGCAAAGCACCCCCACACCAGAACACCTAGTCCTCCATGCTTTAGGGTTGGAAACACACATGCAGAGACTATCCGTTCACCCAGGATCGGCACAGCACAGGATCGGTACATCCAAACATCACACCTGTGGGACAGGGACAGGATGGCAACAACAACTGCCTGAGTTACACCAGAAATGCACAATCCCTCCATCGGTGCTCAAACTGTCTGCAATAGGTTGAGAGAGGCTGGACTAAGGGCTTGTAGGCCTGTTGTAAGGCAGGTCCTCACCAGACATCACCGGCAACAACGTCGCCTATGGGCACAAACCCACCGTCGCTGGACCAGACCGGAATGGAAAAAAGAGCTCTTGACTGACGAGTTGCGGTTTTGTCTCACCAGGGGTGATGGTTGGATTCACGTTTATCGTCGAAGGAATGAGCGTTACACCGAGGCCTGTACTCTGGAGCAGGATAGATTTAGAGGTGGAGGGTCAGTCATGGTCTGGGTGTCACAGCATCATCGGACTGAGCTTGTAGTCATTGCAGGCAATCTCAACACTGTGCGTTACAGGGAAGACATCCCCCTCCCTCATGTGGTACCCTTCCTGCAGGTTCATCCTTACATGACCCTCCAGCATGACAATGTCACCACCCATACTGCTCATTCTGTGCGTGATTTCCTGCAAGACAGGAATGTCAGTGCTCTGTCAAGGCCAGTGAAGAGCCCGGATCTCAATCCCATTGAGCACATCTGGGATCTGTTGGATTGGAGGGTGAGGGCTAGGGTCATTCCACCCAGAAATGTCAGGGAACTTGCAGGTGCCTTGGTGAAAGAGTGGGGTAACACATCACAGCAAGAACTGGCAAATGTGGTGCTTTCAGTACTATATTAATTCTCTGATCCTTTGATCAAGTGGACAACATGACAATTCATGCTGCCAGGAGGACGTCATCTGGAAGTTGTCATAATTACTGTGTATGCCTATGGAAGGGGGGTGAGAACCACGAGCCTCGTAGGTTTTGTATTGAAGTCAATGTACCCAGAGGAGGAGAGAAACTAGCTGTCCTCCAGCTACACCATGGTGCTACCTTACAGAGTGCTGTTGAGCCTACTCTAGACCATCGCAAAACAGTGCGTTTTAATCAATTATTTGGTGACGTATTTAGTATAGTTTTATCAAAAAAGGTTAACTTTTTTAATGTTTCATTATTTTCATGAAATTCACTGAGGATGGTCCTCCCCTTCCTCCTCTACGGAGCCTCCACTGATGCACTTGACAGTGAAATACACTTTTTATTAATGCTATTGAAAGTCAACTGAAGGTGAATAGGCTGTATAACATAATGGGGTTTATCGGCTTATCACAATGTGTAGCCTGATAGAGACACTTCAACCATTGATCACAGTTATTGATCCTCTAGCTTTTACGTCACAAAGAAATGGATGGTCCAGTTTTCAAAGATAGAGTGGTATTATTCTGCTTTTGTACACACAAAGATCAGTCGAGAGATTTAATTCATCTTGTTTCTTCTCTGGATTTGCCTCCCCTAAAATTTCTAGAAAGCTGACCACTGATTGGTCCCAGAAACTGATGGGTTGAGCCAGAGCTGGCCCATATATGTGATACTCTGGTTAAAGACGATCCAAATGAAGATTGTTGTTTTGTATAATACCCCTCATTTTGAAGTTACAAAAAACGACTTGTGGATGGCAGATTCATACTGAATGTATGTAGCGATATAGGTTTGAGCAGCGAATTAAATTCAGGGTGAGTCGTCAGGCAAGGGTAAAGTAAGCAGACAGGCTGGTTTTAATTCAGATCAAGCATTTACCTTCTATACACTCATAAAAGATGACTACACAACTTTATTTATGGAGTTTACAGTGCCTTCGGGAAGTACTCAGACCCCTTGACTTTTCCCACATTTGTTATGTTACAGCCTTATTCTAAAATTGATTAAATACAAAAAAAACTCAGCTAATCTACACACAATATCCTAAAACAACAAAGCAAGAACAGGTTTTTGGAAATATTTGCAAAATGTATAAACATTTTTACATATAAATATTTACATAAGTACTCAGACCCTTTTCTATGAGACTCAAAATTGAGTTCAGGTGCATCCTGTTTCCATTGATCCTTGATGTTTGTACAACTTGATCAGAGTCCACCTGTGGTAAATTCAGCAAAACCCAAGCCATGAGGTTGAAGGAATTTCCCATAGAGCTCTAAGACAGGATTGTGTCGAGGCACAAATCTGGGGAAGGGTACCAAAAAAATCTGCAGCATTGAAGGTCCCCAAGAACACAGCGGCCTCCATCATTCTTAAAATGGAAGAAGTATGGAACCACCAAGACTCTTCCTAGAGCTGGCCGCCCGGCCAAACTGAGCAATCGTGGGAGATGGGCCTTAGTCAGGGAGGTGACCAAGAACCCGAAGGTCACTGACAGAGCTCCAGAGTTCCTCTGTGGAGATGGGAGAGCATTCCAGAAGGACAACCATCATTGCAGCATTCCACAAATCAGGCCGATATGGTAGAGTGGCCAGACGGAAGCCACTCCTCTGTAAAAGGTACATGACAGCCCGCATGGAGTTTGCCAAAAGGCACCTAAAGACTCTCAGACCATGAGAAACAAGATTCTCTGGTCTGATGAAACCAAGATTGAACTCTTTGGCCTGAATGCCAAGCATCATGTTTGGAGGAAACCTGGCACCATCCCTATGGTGAAGCATGGTGGTGGCAGTATCATTCTGTGAAAATGTTTTTCAGCGGCAGGAACTGGGAGACTAGTCAGGATCTAGGGAATGATGAGCAGAGCAAAGTACAGAGAGATCCTTGATGAAAAACTGGTCCAGAGTGCTCAGGACCTCAGACAGTAATCACAGCCAAAATTGCTTCAGCAAAGTACTGAGTAAAGGGTCTGAATACTTATGTAAATGTGATCGTTTTATTTTATACATTTGCTTAGTCATTAGGAGGAAGTGTGTAGTTTGATGAGGGAAAAATCAATATAAATCAATTTTAGAAGGTTGTAATGTAACAAAATGTGGAAATAGTCCAGGGGTCTGAATAGGATAGGATAAAGTAATCCTTCTCACCCCCCTTAAAAGACCTAGATGCACTATTGTAAAGTGGCTGTTCCACTGGATGTCATAAGGTGAAAGCACCAATTTGTAAGTCGCTCTGGATAAGAGCGTCTGCTAAATGACTTAAATGTAATGTAATGTAAATGTAATGAATACTTTCCGAATGCATTGTATAAAGTTAAATATTGTTGGTTGGATTAGGAATTTTGGGGGTGGTTGCCTTTGGCTACAGCCCTGTGTGTGTGCCTTGACGGTAGGAAGTGAGTTATTATATCAAATGCAACCATTGTAAAGTACCGTTCATCGGAACAGTCTATAAATTATTCACATGATAAAACAATCTTGGAGAATTAAAGCAAAAAGGGCGACATGTTCTCCACATATAATATGCACTCGTAACTCCCAATAATTTTTTGTTGTTGTAAAACAGCAATTGTTTAGTGAGGTGGGAATATCTAACCCAGAATGCAGTCGTTATGAACTTTTGTGATGCTGTGTCCATCAATGTTGAGATAACTTTCTCTTCCTGAAAAATGGCCTTTTTGGAGATATTTCCATCAGAGAGCGACGATATGCACTGAACAAACATAAACGCAACATGTAAAGTGTTGATCCCATGTTTCACGAGCTGAAATAAGAGATCCCAGAAATGTTCCATATAAACGAAAAGCTTACAGAGATACCGTGACGAGATCCTGAGGCCCATTGTCGTGCCATTCATCCGCCGCCATCACCTCATGTTTCAGCATTAAATCTAGAATCGGCTTCCTATTTCGCAACAAAGCATCTTTCACTCATGCTGCCAAACATACCCTCGTAAAACTTGACTTCGGTGATGTCCTTTACAAAATAGCCTCCAACACTCTGCTCAGCAAATTGGATGTAGTCTATCACAGTGCCATCCGTTTTGTCACCAAAGCCACATATACTACCCACCACTGCGACCTGTATGCTCTCGTTGGATGGCCCTCGCTTCATATTCGTCCCAAAACCCACTGGCTCCAGGTGATCTATAAGTCTTTGCTAGGTAAAGCCCCGCCTTATCTCAGCTCACTGGTAACCATAGCAACACCCACCCGTAGTACGCGCTCCAGCAGGTATGATTCACTGGTCACCCCCAAAGCCAATTCCTCATTTGGCCGCCTTTCCTTCCAGTTCTCTGCTGCCACTGACTGGAACGAATTGCAAAAATCTCTGAAGCTGGAGACTTAGATCTCCCTCACTAACTTTAAGCATCAGCTGTCAGAGCAGCTTACCGATCATTGCACCTGTAGATAACCCATCTGTAAATAGCCCACCCAACTACCTCCTCCCCATACTGTTATTTATTTATTTTATTTATTATTGCTCCTTTGCACCCCAGTATCTCTACTTGTACATTCATCTTCTGCACATCTATCACTCCAGTGTTTAATTGCTAAATTATAATTATTTAGCCACTATGGCCTATATATTTCCTTACCTCCCGAATCTTACTACATTTGCACACACTGTATGTAGACGTTTCTATTGTGTTATTGACTGTAATGTTTGTTTATCCCATGTGTAACCCTGTGTTGTTTGTGCCGCACTGCTTTGCTCTATCTTGGTCAGGTCGCAGTTGTAAATGAGAACTTGTTCTCAACTGGCCTACCTGGTTAAATAAAGGTGAAATAAAAATAAATAACGCAAGGCCCGAATGTCGCAAGGATCTGTACACAATTCCTGGAAGCTAAAAATGTCCCAATTCTTCCACTTTCTGCATACTCAACAGACATGTCACCAATTGAGCATGTTTGGGATGCTCTGGATTGACGTGTACGACAGCGTGTTCCAGTTCCCCCCAATATCCAGCAACATCGCACAGCAATAAGACAACATTCCACAGTCCACAATCAACAGCCTGATCAAATCTGTGCAAAGGAGATGTATTGCGCTGCATGAGGCAAATGGTGGTCACACCAGATACTGAATGTTTTTTGATCCATGCCCCTACCAACAGATGCATATCTGTATTCCCAGTCATGTGAAATACATAGATTAGGGCCTAATACATTTATTTCAATTGACTGATGAACTGTAACTATAATCTTTGAAATTGTTGCATTTATATTTTTGTTCAGTATATCTTACTTCATTGGTAAGATTGTAACACCATAGTGTATAGTGCATAGTGTCAACATACCTTGTGTCAATTTTGGGATGATCAAAGACGCTTGGGGAGACTCGCCAACAGAATTCCAGGCCTTCAATTCAATGAGGCCTCTTCTTTTGTCAGACCAGGGAATCTGGTAAAGGGGGATAATTT
The DNA here is from genome assembly GCF_034236695.1 of Oncorhynchus nerka. NCBI lineage: Eukaryota > Metazoa > Chordata > Actinopteri > Salmoniformes > Salmonidae > Oncorhynchus > Oncorhynchus nerka. The sequence goes on along the minus strand of NC_088414.1, from coordinate 862,219 downwards.
TCCTCTCTTGCGACCTAGAATCCAGGTCAGAGTCATTGACCGCCACCGTCTCCCAGTTTCCATCTTGGATCTTGATGCTGTAGCCCCGTATCCTTCCATTGGACTCCACTGGATCCTGTAGCAGGGAAAAGAAGAAGGCAACAACCAATCACCTGTTATTATTCAAGCCATATATGGATAATACATCAGTAGTATAGAGTACCACAGTGTGAGTCATACAGTAATACCCATAAAACTTAGCTGTCACACACGGAAATGGTTCCAATAATTTTTTCACCATACACTTTAAAATGTGGGATTTTATAACCTTTTCAAATAAGGTATTTCATATAGGGCTAGCGTGACGTATTGAGAACCATGTAAATCTCTCTCAGACATGGTGACTTTAATGAATATATTCACCTGTCCTTTGAAGAGGAGTGGGACAACATTCCACAATCAACAGCCTGATCAACTCTATACGAAGGAGAAGTGCCGCGCTGCATGAGGCCAATGGTGGTCATACCAGATGCTGACTGGTTTTCTGATCCACAAAGGTACTTTTGTTTTTAATGGTATCTGTGACCAACAGATACATGTCTTTATTTCCATATATTAGGGCTTTGTTCAGTATACGCTAACAATCCTTCTTCCCCAAAGGACACTTCTTCAATGGATTACATTTTGTGAAAACCAGTCCTTTAATGTCTGGGTTTTGGATTACATTTTGTGAAAACCAGTCCTTTAATGTCTGGGTTTTGGATTACATTTTGTGAAAACCAGTCCTTTAATGTCTGGGTTTTGTGAGGAATCACTCGTTTGTAACTCACCCACCAAAAATCACAATATGCTGTTTACATTGTGTCATTTGTGCTGGTCCAATTTGTATAATGGAAAAGCAGAAAAATCTGTGCGCTCTCACAATGTAATTATGGTTTCTTTTCAATGTCCCAGTTTTGTGGCATTGATTAATAAATAATTGAATCTTTACTTCATGTCAGGTGTTATGTATAAAAGGCATATGACAGAGCTGCTGTAACGGAGTCAGGTTTGTAGGCCTCCTTGCTCGCACATGCCTTTTCAGTTCTGCCCACAAATTGTCTATAGGATTGAGGGCTTTGTGATGGACACTCCAATACCTTGACTTTGTTGTCCTTAAGCCATTTTGCCACAACTTTGGAAGTATGCTTGGGGTCATTGTCCATTTGGAAGTATGCTTGGGGTCATTGTCCATTTGGAAGACCCATCTGCGTCCAAGGTGTAACTTCCTGACGTCTTGAGATGTTGGTTCAATATATCCACATAATTTTCCTGCCTCATGATGCCAATTATTTTGTGAAGTGTACCAGTCCCTCCTGCAGCAAAGCACCCCCACAACATGATGCTCCTACCCCCGTTCTTCACAGTTGGGATGGTGTTGTCCCCATGTGCAATTGCAAACCATAGTCTGGCTTTTTTAAGGCAGTTTTGGAGCAGTGGCTTCTTCTTTGCCGAGCGGCCTTTCAGGTTATGTCGATATATTCCTCGTTTTACTGTGATATAGAATGGGTGGCCAATACAGATTGTACCTGTTTCTCCAGCATCTTCACAAGGTCTTTTGCTGCTGTTCTGGGATTGATTTGCACTTTTCGCACCAAAGTAAGTTCATCTCTAGGAGACAGAACACGTCTCCTTCCTGAGTGGAACGACGGCTGCGTGGTCCCATGGAGTTTATACTTGCGTACTCTTGTTTGTACAGATGAACAATACCTTCAGGCGTTTGGAAATTGCTCTCAAGGATGAACCAGACTTGTGGTCTACAATTGTTTTCTGAGGTCTTGGCTGAAATCTTTAGATTTTCTCATGATGTCAAGCAAAGCGGCACTGAGTTTGAAGGTAGTCCTTGAAATACATCCACAGGTAAACCTCCAATTGACTCAAATTATGTCAATTAGCAGAAGCTTCTAAAGCCATGACATCATTTTCTGGAATTTTCCAAGCTGTTTAAAGGCACAGTCAACTTAGTGTATGTAAACTTCTGACCCACTGGAATTGTGATACAGTGAATTATAAGTGAAATAATTGGTCTGTAAACAATTGTTGGACAAATGACATGCAGTGTCATGCACAAAGTAGATGTCCTAACTGACTTGCCAAAACTATAGTTTGTTAACAAGAAATTTGTGGAGTGGTTGAAAACGAGTTTTAAAAGACGTATGTAAACTTCCGACTTCAACTGTATGTCTATTAATGTTCTGTATTATGGGGCGGCAGGGTAGCCTAGTGGTTAGAGCGTTGGACTAGTAACCGGAAGGTTGCAAGTTCAAACCCCCGAGCTGACAAGGTACAAATCTGTCGTTCTGCCCCTGAACAGGCAGTTAACCCACTGTTCCTAGGCCGTCATTGAAAATAAGAATTTGTTCTTAACTGACTTGCCTGGTTAAATAAAGGTAAAAAGAAAAAAAATTATGTCATGTTTCATGTGGACCCCAGGAAGAGCAGCTACTAATGGGAATCCTAAAAAAAAGACCAAATACCAAAATATAAATACATGTTACTGTGGAAACAATATCAACTACTGCTAGTTTAAAATCAGCTCAAGCTGTCCTACAACACAATTCTAAAACTGGCTAGTTTTGTCTCGTCTGTCCTTATGTCCGCTGTTTATCTTTCCCGGGAGACAAAATCCCAGAACTAATACGCCTACAGGTGTGGGCTAAATGTGGACAAACGTCACCCACCTTGAGAGTAAATACATCACCTAAAAAAATTATAATAATTGGACATGTTCATGTTACAAACACAAAACATTTTCTGCTGTAAATATATTGTGCTTAAAGACTATGCCTACACTTCACCTAACTAATCAAAATCAGTTGTGTCTGGAGTACAACTTCAGCTGTCTGACCAGAATGGCATTTCTGTGGTATTACTTGCCCAAATCTAAGGATGTGGCTGTCTAACTCTCTGGATGAGGTTATGTCTTCTACTCTCCAGTGGGGGATGAAGTCCCTTCCATCTATATAATACAGTTTAAGGACATGTGCAGTCAGGTGGCAGCAAATGTGGAGTGCATGACACTCCATCCTGGGTATGACAGTACGTCTCATGGGTCCAGCTAAAGTTCAATAACTACAGATGTGGAGTGCATGACACTCCATCCTGGGTATGACAGTACGTCTCATGGGTCCAGCTAAAGTTCAATAACTACAGATGTGAGATCAGTGTCTTGATAACTTCCAAGTGTAACAGTTCCAGAGAATAAACCATCTTTCACATAACTGTTTAAATTCTTTTCTGGCAATATAACAATGTGCAAATATTACACTTTTCTTTCATCGCCAATACATATACTGTACCCATCAGCATTTCGTCTGGTGGGGCAGGGGCTACCTTGCAGAACATGTCAGTCATCAAACCTTCCTATATGGTGTACAGGACCCCATGGAGCCTAAGAAAGGAGTTCCCTGATATGTTTGAAGAATACACAGGTCCATTGATAGTACCATTTGATTCAATAAATATCAAAAGACAATAAAGTGACATTTTATTGCTGAGGGCAAGGTGTCTCCATTTCAGACATCAGCATCAAGCCCACCGGACTCCATCACATCATCTGGCAAGTCGTGCTCCATACAGGTATCTTTGAACACACATACAGTCACTGTCCTATTTCTAATGGTAGTTAGTATCTGTTTATGTCAGATATCACCTATTCTATGTTGAAGTTACCAGGCCAGCCTAAACATACCAAATTCTGTTCTCCCCATTGACAACCGTTGGTGAGAAGGCAAGAAATTAAGCAGCGTAGATCAGCTCATAGCCCCTCAAAGATACTGGTCTCTCACACACACACACACACACACACACACACACACACACACACACACACGATTATGATAAGCCTGGTGGAACCAACCTGAACGCTGAGTTTACAGTTCTATTTCACATCTAAAAAGTAGGAAATAAGCAACAAAATGTCAGTTTACATAAATGATGTTTCACAGTTGGGTCATCAAAGTAATGAAGTGGGTTACCTTCTGTATTTGTACAAATGAGGAGCCCGTGAAAGCGGTTGTCGCTGACAGGTGAAGGTTGCTGGCCCAATACTTACCAACATGTGGAGGACTGTTCCATTCATAGGAACGCACACAGTGAGAGCTTGTAAGTCAGTATTTCACGGTGAGGTCTACACCCAAAATGATGGCGATTTCTTTTTATTGCTACCATTTCCGTGTTTGACCACTACGTTTTATGGGTATTATGAAGACATCACTGTGGCACTCTATTTTCAGTATGGCCTTCATTACCTTACACATCACTTGCACTCTCCGCTCACTTTTGACTTGGCTGGGAATGACGACTCTCCATAGGTCTGGCTTACTTGTAGGCTCTGGGCAAAGAACAGAGCCAAAAATCGATATAACTCAGCCATCTGAGATATGACAAACTGAGCCGTCCATAGACTAGCTACCTGGATCACAATCACTCATACACTGACTTCACATATGAGTTCTACAGCTTAACATGCTAAATGAAACACAATAGAATGCTATATGCTTGTTGTCATGGCTACTCACTGTCCTCTGGGGTCCTGGCGGTAGAGTTAGCGCTCCAGTCACTCCAATAGCCATAGCCCCTATGATGAATGCATCGCACCTGCACTACATACTCCGTGTCCGGCTTGAGGTACTGAAGACGGAAAGACTCCTTGTAGCTTTCAGTGTCATTTGGGGGTACCTAAAAGAGAGTCAATTAAATGGATAGAATGACAAATGGAGTCGAGAGGGCAACAATGTGCCATATTACAGTGAATTTGCAACACCAACAATACAAGTAGAATGTTTGATTCACTGTTGATAACACCTATCAGAATAAGGATAGGATAGATGGCTTTTAACATTAAAGAGAGATTTCACTCCAACATTTGCCAGATGTTTACACACCTTATAACAAGTCGAACGTCAAGCCCATGCCATACACACCCAATGCCATCGGTTGTGTAGATCATACCATATCCCTTTACCAGGAAATGATATGATGCTTATCCTTTCATTTTGGGATTGAGGTTACAACAAATGGCACGGGACATATCAACATTAGTCTACTTCTGAGGTCTAAAGAATATCCTTTTAACATGTATTGTGATTGTGTCTATTTACCTCAGTCCAGTCTCCAGAGCCCACAGTGCAGAACCTGATGTTGTATTTCAGCGTAACATAGGTTACATGGATAGGGTGCTTCCAACTCACTAAGAGAGTCCTGGAAAAGTTATTCTCGGAAAGAATATTGACATCTGATGGGGGATTCGTTTTCACTGCAAAACAGGACAAACCATTATGGGGGAGGTGATAATCATTGTAATAACCTCAAGGGCAATCAGAAAATACATTGCACTCCACCTACCCAAATCAGCAGCATATATATCCAGAATGTCAGATCGAACCTTCCCCAACTTGTTTTCAACTTCTACCCACATAGCAAGTTGCATGAAGCTTGGAAAGGTGCCGAAGTCGATGTATCCACTGCTTCTGTGAGCTTTGCTGCTCTTATTTGAGACACTGAATAAACACAACAACGATCTACATTGTTAATCGATCAGAAATCAGTAATTAACAAATCACATACACTATCTAAGAACCTTGATATTTAGGGGTTCTCAGAACTGAAGCCAGGTTTTCCATTCACCGATTTAAAAAATAATGTTGGTATTCACCATGTATCTAACCTTATGTATGACACTCACATTAGACTGCCAAACAAGGTATAAGTGGTTTTCAGAATTTCGTCTCTTGTCCCAGGCTGCCATGTGCACGTGACGTTGGAGGAAATCTTTCGGCCAGACTGGACAGCCATGCAGGACAGATTCACAGGCTTCTCAGGGGGATCTGACCAATAAACCAAACAGCTGCCATTATTTCATGTCAGAGAAACATACCAACGGCTATGTACCTACTGCACTGAGCAGGATAGGGTCAAAACTCATTTCGATTCAGGAAGTAAATTGAAATTCACTTCCTCAATTGAAAACTGAATTGAACCCAAACCTGACACTGAGAAAGCTTTAGGGTTATTCAGTGTGACCATGAAAGACCGGAAAATTGTTAAAGACTCCAGCCACAGACTGTTCTCTCTGCTTCCACATGGCAAGTGGTACCTGAACATCAAATCAAGTCTAATTTAAGTCTAATACATCCATATAATATAGCCTACAACTTCACAATAAATCCATTATTTATTTTAGACAGGTCTAAAGAACCATGATAGGAACAAAATGTAGTCTATTTTCAGAAGAACAGAATAGCATACTCTCAGTTGTCCTTATGTTAGGCCCTGATCTGGCTATACCATATGGCTGTGGGCTACAATAGTTCATTTATTAAACAATATTTTCTTAGAATTTAACAGTATGAAGAATACAATTGAACATAGCTGAATAAAATAGAAATTATATTTTCCACAAACGATTTGAAGTAGGGCGCTCATGCGGCTATTCTGTGTTGAGTGGTTAAAGAAACAAGTACTTCTATATGCTTAATTTAGAATTATTTCTGTAACTTTAGTTGTGATACATATGTTGGGCTCTATGTTTTCATTTTAAATATAGTATAATGCTGCATGATGCGACTCAAATGAGGATTTGAAAAAAGTTGCATGAAAGGCATGAGCTCTGCTTAGTTTTTAGTGCAGGCTGTACACACTTCATCAGTCTCTCATTCACAATTTGACAAGCACTTGACAATGCCTTGAATATCCCGGCGGTATCCCCTTTGTGTGGCAGTAATGCCCCCTTCAAAAATCCAGGCCTTTTTCAGTCAGTGGCCATTGTGCCCTTAGGCTGAATGTAATAATTATTATTCCCTTCTCCCTGCACGCTCCGAAGCACCTCTCACTCACATGGCTATCCGTCACGTGATCGGGTCTTTCTCACAGGCTACAAGTGAAGATAGACACACCGGGGACACAACTGCACGCGTCCTTATCCAGTTCCGAGGTGCATATTGAAGATACTGGAAGAACTGTCCACATTTACTTTTCGTCAGCCAACAAGATGAGTAGTAGGCCTAATGAACAGCAAAAACACTGGCCTACGTCAATCTACTATCCCCCATAGTACAAACGTTGACCTATTCTATGCAAAGTAATATTCCTAAAATAGTCTGGGACAGTTGTGGGATGCGATAGAATGACCAAATTAATGCAACCACTGGCATCAAAACACCTGTTTTAAGCAATGAGGCTGATGCAGACCATTTAAAATGTTCATAAACTATTAGGCTATTTCTTCACATTATAAGCTCAGCAGAGCAAATGTTCCATTAGCAGGAAAACACAAATATCAAAAGTGACCGGAAATGCAATAATGCATGTAATGCTTTTATTATAAAGGTGTTTTTTTATGGTGAAAATTATCTTCCCCAAACTTGAAACTCACGGGCTGCATATGAATGCAACTTATGCTCTACACCCATTGGAAAGCAGATGAATGTGCTTCATGTTAAGAAAATTATTTGGCCACTTTAGTCTAAATAACCCTCATCAAAACATGTAGGCCTATGGGCTTACAAAGGCCTACAAAAAAAAGGTATGCATTGTTTCTGGCCTTATGCTGGGCATCATTCACAAGTGATAGGCACATTTTTTTCACCCATCAGAATATTAATGATTTAATCTCGTATTTACAGAACATACACTAAATAATATAATATAATAATAATATATAATATAATAATATAATATACAGTACCAGTCAAAAGTTTGAACACGGGTTTTTCTTTATTTTGACTATTTTCTACATTGTAGAACAGCTTTTTTTGTAGTGAGAACATGCAAATCAAATTTAATTTGTCACATGCACAGGTGTAGACCTTACAGTGAAATGATTACTTACAAGCCAACCTGTTAGGGCTACTTTAACTAACCCCCTGAGCTGTAGTTTTAAAAAATAACCTCCACAGAATGTTAAAAATGGCTCAAAAAATAAAAGTAAAAAAATCATTTCTAAAATGTTTTACAGCAAACAAGCACATATTTATGTCCAACCACCACTGCATACATATATTAGCTTAGCCAAGTAGGAAAAAATATGCAATCAACAAACGCAGGATTAAAAGAAAAATAATTTCAAACCTTTGAAATCTTCATCAGATGACAGTAATATAACATGTTACACAGTACATTCATTTTTTTCAATAATATGCAATATATATCCATAAATATCTGTCAATTATGCATGAAAAAATGCTATAATGTCAGGAGAAATAAATAGCTCCGGCAGATAACGTAGCAAACAAGGAATACACATCATAAACTTTGACTAAATATGCATGTTTTACATATGTATGGCAAGATAAACTTCTTCTAAATGCAATTGCTATGTTACAATTATTTTTAACGTTACATTTGGCGTTTACTAGGCTATAATAGAGAGTCGGCGCTCTCAGTAGCATGCTGACTCAATGTCGGCAGCAACCCAAAATGAAGACTAAATATTCCCTTACCATGGCTGTTCTTGCTTCAGAAGGTGGAAGGGTTAATACTCACCAAGTTACAGAGTCAAGTCTGTGTCTTTCCGTTCTCAGACTATATACAGGGGCGCACCAAAACGTCGGTACAGAGTCAAAACTGTTTATAATTAAGCCTTAGCTATAAAGGTCTACAGCAATCGGTGAGGGCGGATTAGCAGAGTCAATGTGGAGAAAGAGCTATATTGGTGACAGGGTTTGGTACGCTGAACGTACAGAGGCCTCAATGTGGAGGCTTCACGCTGAAGACATAGAACGTGTTTCCATGGTTATAGCTCTTTGGGAAGTGTGTAAACAATGACGTAAAGTCAATTTTCCCATTACAAGAGAGACTTTGGGAGAATGCATGCCCTGAGAGTTCTGCTTTAGCTAGAGACAAAATTTAAACGGTTTTATAAGCAGAGTGTTTCCTAATAACAATTTTTAATTGTGGAGGTTTATATACAGAAGGGGCAGTATTCAGGGCTAGCCCTAACAGGTTTTAACTAACAGCAGTTTTTAAAAAATATGGAGTAAAAAATAAAAGTAAAAAAAATCATTAAAGTGCAGCAGCAAACAACAACAGTGAGGCTATATACAGGGGGTACCGGTACAGAGTCAATGTGGAGGCTATATACAGGGGGTACCGGTACAGAGTCAATGTGAAGGCTATATACAGGGGGTACTGGTACAGAGTCAATGTGGAGGCTATATACAGGGGTACCGGTACAGAGTCAATGTGGAGGCTATATACAGGGGGTACTGGTACAGAGTCAATGTGGAGGCTATATACAGGGGTACTGGTACAGAGTCAATGTGGAGGCTATATACAGGGGGTACCGGTACAGAGTCAATGTGGAGGCTATATACAGGGGTACCGGTACAGAGTCAATGTGGAGGCTATATACAGGGGTACTGGTACAGAGTCAATGTGGAGGCTATATACAGGGGGTACCAGGTACAGAGTCAATGTGGAGGCTATATACAGGGGTACCAGTACAGAGTCAATGTGGAGACTATATACAGGGGGTACCGGTACAGAGTCAATGTGGAGGCTATATACAGGGGTACCGGTACAGAGTCAATGTGGAGGCTATATACAGGGGTACCGGTCAGAGTCAATGTGGAGGCTATATACAGGGGGTACTGGTACAGAGTCAATGTGGAGGCTATATACAGGGGGTACTGGTACAGAGTCAATGTGGAGGCTATATACAGGGGGTACCGGTACAGAGTCAATGTGGAGACTATATACAGGGGGTACTGGTACAGAGTCAATGTGGAGGCTATATACAGGGGGTACCGGTACAGAGTCAATGTGAAGGCTATATACAGGGGGTACTGGTACAGAGTCAATGTGGAGGCTATATACAGGGGGTACCGGTACAGAGTCAATGTGGAGGCTATATACAGGGGTACCGGTACAGAGTCAATGTGGAGGCTATATACAGGGGGTACCGGTACAGAGTCAATGTGGAGGCTATATACAGGGGGTACCGGTACAGAGTCAATGTGGAGGCTATATACAGGGGGTACCGGTACAGAGTCAATGTGGAGGCTATATACAGGGGGTACCGGTACAGAGTCAATGTGGAGGCTATATACAGGGGTACTGGTACAGAGTCAATGTGGAGACTATATACAGGGGGTACCGGTACAGAGTCAATGTGGAGGCTATATACAGGGTGTACCGGTACAGAGTCAATGTGGAGACTATATACAGGGGGTACCGGTACAGAGTTAATGTGGAGGCTATATACAGGGGGTACCGGTACAGAGTCAATGTGGAGGCTATATACAGGGGGTACTGGTACAGAGTCAATGTGGAGGCTATATACAGGGGTACTGGTACAGAGTCAATGTGGAGGCTATATACAGGGGGTACTGGTACAGAGTCAATGTGGAGGCTATATACAGGGGGTACTGGTACAGAGTCAATGTGGAGACTATATACAGGGGGTACTGGTACAGAGTCAATGTGGAGGCTATATACAGGGGGTACTGGTACAGAGTCAATGTGGAGGCTATATACAGGGGGTACCGGTATAGAGTCAATGTGGAGACTATATACAGGGGGTACTGGTACAGAGTCATTGTGGAGGCTATATACAGGGGGTACTGGTACAGAGTCAATGTGGAGACTATATACAGGGGTACTGGTACAGAGTCAATGTGGAGGCTATATACAGGGGGTACTGGTACAGAGTCAATGTGGAGACTATATACAGGGGTACTGGTACAGAGTCAATGTGGAGGCTATATACAGGGGGTACTGGTACAGAGTCAATGTGGAGACTATATACAGGGGGTACTAGTACAGAGTCAATGTGGAGGCTATATACAGGGGGTACTGGTACAGAGTCAATGTGGAGGTTATATACAGGGGGTACTGGTACAGAGTCAATGTGGAGGCTATATACAGGGGGTACTGGTACAGAGTCAATGTGGAGGTTATATACAGGGGGTACTGGTACAGAGTCAATGTGGAGGCTATATACAGGGGGTACTGGTACAGAGTCAATGTGGAGGCTATATACAGGGGGTACTGGTACAGAGTCAATGTGGAGGCTATATACAGGGGGTACCGGTATAGAGTCAATGTGGAGGCTATATACAGGGGGTACCGGTATAGAGTCAATGTGGAGGCTATCTACAGGGGGTACCGGTAGAGTCAATGTGGAGACTATATACAGGGGGTACCGGTAGAGTCAATGTGGAGACTATATACAGGGGGTACCGGTAGAGTCAATGTGGAGGCTATCTACAGGGGGTACCGGTATAGAGTCAATGTGGAGGCTATCTACAGGGGGTACCGGTAGAGTCAATGTGGAGGCAATATACAGGGGGTACCGGTAGAGTCAATGTGGAGACTATATACAGGGGGTACCGGTAGAGTCAATGTGGGCGGGGACCTGGTTAGTCGAGGTAATATGTAAATGTAGGTAGAGTTAAACTGACTATGCATAGATAATAAAGAGTAGCAGCAGCGTACGGGAGGGGTGGGGGGGGGGCAATGCAAATAGTCTGGGTAGCCATTTGATTAGCTGTTCAGGAGTCTGTTCAGGGTAGAAGCTGCTGAGAAGCCTTTAGGACCTAGACTTGGCGCTACGGTAGCACATGCCGTGCGGTAGCGGAGAGAACAGTCTATGACAAGGGTGGCTGGAGTCTTTGACCATTTTTAGGGCCTTCCTCTGACACCTCCTGTTATAGAGGTCCTGGATTTTAGAAAAAGCTGTTGCGCGAGCAACTCACCGCCTTCCTGAAGACAAACAATGTATACGAAATGCTTCAGTCTGGTTTTAGACCCCATCATAGCACGGAGACTGCACTTGTGAAGGTGGTAAATTACCTTTTAATGGCGTCAGACCGAGGCTCTGCATCTGTCCTCATGCTCCTAGACCTTAGTGCTGCTTTTGATACCATCGATCACATTCTTTTGGAGAGATTGGAAACCCAAATTGGTCTAAACGGACAAGTTCTGGCCTGGTTTAGATCTTATCTGTCGGAAAGATACGTTTGTCTCTGTGAATGATTTGTCCTCTGACAAATCAACTGTAAATTTCGGTGTTCCTCAAGGTTCCGTTTTGGGACCACTATTGTTTTCACTATATATTTTAACTCTTGGGGATGTAATTCGAAAACATAATGTTAACTTTCACTGCTATGCGGATGACACACAGCTGTACATTTCAATGAAACATGGTGAAGCCCCAAAATTGCCCTCACTGGAAGCCTGTGTTTCAGACATAAGGAAGTGGATGGCTGCAAACTTTCTACTTTTAAACTCGGACAAAACAGAGATGCTTGTTCTAGGTCCCAAGAAACAAAGAGATCTTCTGTTGAATCTGACAATTAATCTTAATGGTTGTACAGTCGTCTCAAATAAAACTGTGAAGGACCTCGGCGTTACTCTGGACCCTGATCTCTCCTTTGACGAACATATCAAGACTGTTTCAGAGACAGCTTTTTTCCATTTACGTAAGGTTGCAAAAATCTGACATTTTCTGTCCAAAAATGATGCAGAAAAATGAATCCATATTTTTGTTACTTTAGGTAAAAAGCACTAAATAAACATCAGTTAGTGCTAAATGCGGCTGCTAGAATCCTGATTAGAACCAAAAAATGTGATCATATTACTCCAGTGCTAGCCTCCCTACACTGGCTTCCTGTTAAGGCAAGGGCTGATTTCAAGGTTTTACTACTAACCTACAAAGTATTTGTTAATGGGATTTATCTGTTAATTGAATGATTAGAATATTCCACCCTGAAACCATATAATTGTATGGAACTCATTAGAATGTATAAAATTATAATCAATAAATGTGTAGTTCTAGTCAGAATTAGGGTAAAACAATATAGCTAATGTGGGTCTTTATGGTATTTTAAAGACAGACTGTCTGAGCAAAATTTGGCGCCGACCTGACTAGAGACTTGGGAGAGAACGGGGAGTACGGCTCAAGGTCTCCCTAATCTCTGTCGGCTGGGTAGTGAGACAGTGTGTGCGTAGCAGGACATTGTGTGCGTATGTTTGTGTGAATGTGTGTGCGTATGGTTGGGTGAATGTGTGTGTGTGAGAAGTCGGTATAAAATTAATTGTTTTGTATTCTTGACTTTAGAACGTTCTCTGAATAAACTGTACTAACCTTTTGGCCGAATCTTTGTGTAATTATTATTATACACATGGTCTTACAAACCTCTAGGATTGGTCAGAGCTATTGATTATAAGTTATTATCATTGGGATAGAAAGTTCACGTGACAGCATTACATGGGCTTGCTCCTAACAATCTTTCCGATTTGGTCGTGCAATACATACCTACACGTACGCTACGGCCACAAGACGCAGGCCTCCTAATTGTCCCTAGAATTTCTAAGCAAACAGCTGGATGCAGGGCTTTCTCCTATAGAGCTCCATTTTTATGGAATGGTCTGCCTACCCATGTGAGAGACGCAGACTCGGTCTCAACCTTTAAGTCTTTATTGAAGATTCATCTCTTCAGTAGGTCCTATGATTGAGTGTAGTCTGGCCCAGGTGTGTGAAGGTGAACGGAAAGGCACTGGAGCAACAAACCGCCCTTGCTGTCTCTGCCTGGCTGGTTCCCCTCTTTCCACTGGGATTCTCTGCCTCTAACCCTATTACAGGGGCTGAGTCACTGGCTTACTGGTGCTCTTCCATGCAGTCCCTAGGAGGGGTGTGTCACTTGAGTGGGTTGAGTCACTGATGTGATCTTCCTGTCTGGGTTGGCGCCCCCCCTTGGGTTGTGCCGTGGCGGAGGTCTTTGTGGACTATACTCAGCCTTGTCTCAGGATGGTAAGTTGGTGGTTGAAGATATCCCTCTAGTTGTGTGGGGGCTGTGCTTTGGCAAAGTGGGTGGGGTTATATCCTGCCTGTTTGGCCCTGTCCGGGGGTATCATTGGATGGGGACGCTGTGTCTCCCGACCCCTCCTGTCTCAGCCTCCAGTATTTATGCTGCAGTACTTTATGTGTCAGAGGCTGGGTCAGTCTGTTATTTCTGGATTTCTCCTGTATTATCCGGTGTCCTGTGTGAATTTAAGTATGCTCTCTCTAATTCTCTCCTTCTCTCGAAGAAGAACCTGAGCCCTACGACCATGCCTCAGGACTACCTGGCATGATGAATCCTTGTTACCTGGGCGTGCTGCTGCTCCAGTTTCAACTGTTCTGCCTGTGGCCATGGAAACCTGACCTGTTCACTGTGATTAGTATTATTCGACCATGCTGGTCATTTATGAACATTTGAACATCTTGGCCATGTTCTGTTATAATCTCCACCCAGCACAGCCAGAAGAGGACTGGCCACCCCACATAGCCTGGTTCCTCTCTAGGTTTCTTCATAATCTCCACCCGGTTTTTCCTCTCTAGCCTTTCTCTCTAGGTTTCTAATCTCCACCCGAGTTTTTCCTCTCTAGGTTTCCACTCCACCCAGCACAGCCAGAAGAGGACTGCCACCCCACATTGGTTCTACACCTGCATTGCTTGCTGTTTGGGGTTTTAGGCTGGGTTTTGGGGTTTTAGGCTGGGTTTCTGTAGAGCACTTTGAGATATCAGCTTATGTAAGAAGGGCTATATAAAGAAATTTGATTTGGACAGCAGGAAGCTTGGCCCCAGGGAGGTATTTTACAAACATATACTTAGGAATATTAAAACACTTCAGTTTCTTTTTCCAATCACGAGTATCATGTGATCCGATTGTCAACTGTCAATTTACAGATACGATAACGAACATGAGTATGGCCATGTCGGCACACCCCTAGTAAATATGGTATTGGCACTGACCCTTTATATAGCTTCCTTACTTTATTGTTCTTCTTATTTCTATTACTCTTTTGTTCTACTTTACTTTTTAATAGTACTACTGCATTGTTGGGAAAGAGCAAGCAAGACATTTCACTGTACTAGTGCATGTAAAAAATAAAAGTTATGAATGTGTACGTTACATTTTCGTGAATATCAGTACAAAGGCATGACCTTTGGATACATTTTCACTGTATTTCTGTATGAAATTTTTGCACTTGTATCCAAATGAATTACTCAGAAATTAAATTTAAATGGAGATATTAGAGGAAAATACTTGCGTGGACATTTTTGTTTTCTTTTGATATGAAATAACCTAAAGTTGATGTGAAATCATTGGAGGCATACTTACACCCTTTGGTCAATAGAATCCCATGGATTACTTGATTTCGGTTTAAGGGAGACCCTTTCGTCTCACAAAGTAACCAGTTGGCCATTTCATTGGTGATGGTGATGGTCACGCTAACAGCCGAGTCATTTATCTTAGTGTACTGCTCTTTGGGCACTGTGACGTTTTTCAACTTCCAGTAGATGTCCTCCGCTGTGGCTTTAGCAGATTTGTAGAGCACACATGTGGCGGTGAATTCCTTTCCAATTTCCACCGATGGAGATTGTGGGATTATTGTTCCATAGGTGGTGATAGAACCTAGAGAAAACCCATGTATCAAGTCAATGCTACTAGGAAATGCATGCTGAATTTTACACAGAGGGAAAAGTCCATATGTGGTTGTTTTCATGGTTATTTGGAAACATATCACTAGGGTCAGTACAAAGCTCACTATCATTAAAGCACAGCAACTTAAAGGAAGAAGACAGCTCATTCTAGGGTTTATGTGCAACAGAGAGGTTGAATCAAAACATATCAGACTGTCTGTCGCTGTGGAAAAGTGCGCCTGCTAAGCAGCACTTAATAACAATTGTTATTGAAATGTAGTGGTACACTTACTACAGGTGGGCCTACAGGCCAGCCATGCCAAGGACAGAAGCTGCAGCAAACGGTATGATGACTTGTCCATGATGCCTGAGGGAAGATTCACAAATTCACAGACTCGCCAAGCCTAGCCTACATTTTATCTCAAACCATTTCCCACCCAATTAATTGCTAGTGTTGGAGAGCAATTAAATTACTAGTGGAACTACATGTAGTTAGCTACGTTTTGCAGTAGCGTGGTGGTAGTTAAAGAGATACTTTGAGATCTACTACCCCAGTCAGATTAACATGTGGATACCATTTTTATGTCTCTCTCTGTCCAGTATGCAGAAGGTTAGAGGTAGTCTCACGAGCCCCTAACCAGGGTTAGCATAATGACTTGAAGTCTATGGGTATCTGCTAGCATATACCCATAGACATCCAGTCATTTCGTTAATGCTAGTTAGCAATTGCACCAGCGCTAATTAGCAACTTCCTTGAAAACCGCAAGCATAGACAAACATTTTATCCACGAGTTCATCTCTGGGGAAGTAAAGGGACTCAATGCCAAAATCCCTCAGTATCCCTTTAAACAAAATAACATTTGCAGTGTTTTCAGTGTTTTTTGCCAGGTAATGGTGTAGCTAAGTACAACAGAAAATATGGGTGAAGTAGGCATCAGACCTGCCAAATTCTAACTTGAAACATAGTTTTTGGATTTAATAGACTAAATTACAAATTCTGTTAACATCTGACTCCAGAGTGATCAGTCTTTCAATTTGTGGTCTATGACATTTCAGATTTAGACACCAAAATGTATCAAAGTAGTTTGGATGTAGTGATCTACTTTAAAAGATGCACTATGCCAAAATCACTCCGCCATTTCCTGGTTGTTAAAATTCAAATAGGTCGCTGAATTTCAGTTTATGTGACAAAACAAGCACGTATAGTGTAGAGAATCACTTTACCATCTAAACCACAGAAATATACTTTCAATAACACAAAACATTGCATTTTCAGCTGTTTGAAGCTAGTGTACAAAACTAAAGACGCAAAAACAAAACTTAAGAACCGGATGTTTATAAATAGCGCACATAGAACAGATATACAGCTTCTTAGGCTTGCTTTCAATGAGAATGACAGATCTATAACACACAATTCTATGTGAATTTGTTCAGGTCACTCAAAAAGTTGCATATTGCAGTGTAGCTTAACTTCTTCTAGTGTGACGTAATTGGTAGCTTTCAGAGCAGCTTCCCCAACACTTAAATGCTGACTGAAGGTAGGTAGCTACAAAACCTTGTGAACATCTCATTTCCTCAAGGACAGTCCTCTTGCATGTAGGACTTTTTGTAGCTATGTGTCAGCAAAGCTAGTCATATCACTACAGAATATTATTATGCAGCTTATTTTCAAAATACAATAAATAAAGCTTTGGAGGAACACTGTCATAACACCATAGCTGCTACAGTTTGGGATGCACGATATATCGGAATCGGACGAAAATAGCTAAAAATGCCAGCATCAGTTATCGGCCTGATGTCTATTTTAATGCCGATGTGGAAAACCGATGCCAAAGCTAACGTGCATACCTATGTAATGTAGGTACATAGCCATGTAAAATGTTTGCGCTACATGTGCAACACAGCATTCCTAACCTAGCCCACAATGTCTGCATCGAGCAGTCAACAAGTCCAGCAGTCATTTGAAAGAGTAAAACAATTTCAGAGACACAACTCAAAGGTGAAACCCATTAATGCCAAGATAATGGCATTCATTGCCCTCGACAATCAACCATTCTCTGTCGTGGGTCATGTTGGCTTTCGCAACTGGTCGAGCACCGGTACACACTAGCAACTGCGCTATTTTTCAGATGTTGCCCTACCGGAGTTACACAGTAGTAGCGTCACTGCTATTAGCTTCACGACATACCATGGTATGGAACGCCGCTTGGGTCTTTGCGTGTCAAAAAAGACACACGTCAAAAAAACACTAAATTGACAATAACACTATTTGACGCAATAAATATGCTTTTAATTTGACACGTCAAATAACAGTTCTATTATAGAATGTTGTGTGTTCTGAATTTAAGCATGCAAGCCAAGCGCCACCACTACTATCAGTAGTACTGTCAAAGCTGTACAAAGAAGTCTGCAAATGATGTGTTTGAAATACCGTGTTAGTAATGAAGCATTATTTGTTTGACCGCAACTTCTGGGGTAGCTAGCAGAAACTGCAGTCATTTTCATTATTCTTAGCAATCCTTGTGAGTAAGTATTAGCTTGGTAGCCACTTGTTGTTCGCCTATTGAAATTTAACTTCAGATCATGAAAATAAATAGCTAGCCAGCTACTTAACCCTGTTGCCCAAAGCTAACGTTGTAAGAAGCCAGCTAGCTTCATCTGGCTAGTGATGCTCAACCGGACCATGTAATGTGTTGTGAAGCTAGCCACAATAAGGGTTAGGCACAATAGTGGAATTTGCAGTTTGCCTTCAAAATAAAAAGCACCTATTTGAAAGTGACGCAGAAGGTTACAATTAGTGGAATCATGCCATATTTAGACTAGATAATGTTAAACAAGGTTGGAATGTGAAGCAATGAAATGGGGTATCAGTCTACCCACAGAACACAACTGTGAAGAGGGAGAATACTTATTTCACTGTACAGCCTTACCTATTGATTGTGGCTCAATAACATGGGGTATCAGTCTACTCAGTGACACCCAGAGAACATTAGCGTAGTAGCTCTTATTGCGGGACTCTGAAACATCTGAATAAGTATTTGTATTCATCACTGTCAATTACTGTCAATTGTGGTTAATTATTATCATGATTTAGGTTCACATAGATGGGTCCGACCACCATTAATCAATAAGAACCGTCTTATAAATGAAGGTCATTTTAGATGACACTTATAGTTAGCTAGCCAACTATATCTACTGAAACAGATTGTCATTTTGCTATGTTTTGGGGGAAGAACATTGCTTGCATCCATGAGCCATCTTTTTTTTTACGTGTGATAGTGTAATCAATATGTAATAAATACGTAAAAAAATGTATGAACACGTTAAATTATTATGTGATGTGAAGTCATATTCAGGTCCTGATTGGTCAACAAGCTTATTTGACACGTCTTTGTTGACATGCAAAGACCCAACGGTGTTCCATAGAAGTCCTGGTTGAGAATGAAACAACTGAACAAATGAAACAGCACAGCAAGTAAGTGAAAGAAATAGGTTTTGATTATGTTTTACTGGAAATGGGGAAATATGTAAATGCCAACTGAATAACTTTTTGGTCAGTATGGTGTGCGTGTGTGTAACCTTTAACAAGGCAAGTCAGTTAAGAACAAGTTCTTATTTACAATGACGGCCTACTACAGCCAAACACGGACGGCGCTGGGCTAATTGTGCGCCGCCCTATGGGACTCTCAATCACAGCCAGACGTGATACAGCCTGGATTCGAACCAGGAACTGTAGTGACACTGCTGTGTCCACATATGTGTGTGTTTTAACTATTTAACTGTACTAGAATGCTTAAAAACATTATTTTTTAAATTAAATAAAAATTGAGAATCAGGTCTTTTGGCAAGGAAAATATCGGTATCGGCCAAAAATGTAATATCGGTGCATCACTAACTACTGTAAAACAACAACAGCTGTGTAGCCTATTTGTGTTGTGTAATTCATTGGGTAGGCATGCACCCATATCACTGGCACATGGGTTCACCAGATTTTATTTTGTATTCAGTACTTTACCAATAAGTAGTGACTTAACTGTTTAGTTTTATGAGGGCCTCACTGACTACTCCCACTAGTAGGAAATATAGGAAATGGAACCAATGATAAAGCTACTACTAGAGAGCTAAGTTAGTTATAAAACACAAAAACTATGCATTGCTAGTTATGAACAAACAGTAGCTAGCTAAGAAAGTCTGTTAAATGGCTCAAATGTAAACATAGAGGCCTAGTTTATGTGAAAGCGTGGCAATAACTTATTACCTTATCATTATTCACAGATCTCCTTCTCTGATGACATGGCGGCAGGGTAGCCTAGTGGTTAGAGTGTTGGACTAGTAACTGGAAGGTTGTGAGTTCAAACCCCCGAGCTGACAAGGTACAAATCTGTCGTTCTGCCCCTGAACAGGCAGTTAACCCACTGTTCCCAGGCCGTCATTGAAAATAAGAATGTGTTCTTAACTGACTTGTCTGGTTAAATAAAGGTAAAATAAAAAATAAAAAATTTAATGGCAGGCAGACCACTCCTGAAAACAAACTGCTCAGCAAAGGCTCTATTGAGAGATACCAGTTTTTTTTTTTTAAAGCTCATTTTCAGTGTCTGTGTTTATATGTTAAGGGGTGTTACTTTGGCAGATAATGTCACCCATCTAAATAAATACAAATATTTGTATAATTAACTAAATGTAGGTGTTTCTGGTTTGTGTCAGTTTCATTGTTTGTTATGCTAGAAATTGTTATTTATGGTTGTACGTGATCAAATGAACTAGAACATTTTATATTTTGCAATTCTGAGTAATTACTACTTTAGTAAGGATACACTTTATTCAGCACTACTGCAGTTGCTAAATAATTCCAACGGCAGCATAAGACCACAAATTAAATTTCAGAAGATTAGTTCTCTCCCTGAATTCACCACTCCCCTGCGCGCTTATTATATCCCAGATTACTGTGAAGTAATATAATGATGATTCATGTTTATTATTAACTGTTTATATGCTCATGTTTTGATATTATAATTAATTACTATAACTTATCAATAAGCCTGAACATTAATTCAGTCACCTCTGGTCGACAAAAATGTCTTTTAAAATTCATCAACCAGCGTCGACCCGCTCTGCCTTCTCGAACAAGTAGCCAACTCAACAAGCTCCGCCAAAAAGGTTGTGGCGTCAGGGCACACTGCCTTCTCGCGAGGGTTGCATGATGCATTTATTGGCAGGCTTAAAGATGCACATGTCTTCTCTATTCCGAGGCCGTTTACTCTCAATAAGAGATATTAAGATGATTTTTATCATGTCTGTGTACCAGGGTTGAGAATATTGGCTACTGAATATTTGGCCGGGGTTCAATACCTGCTATGGTCACTATTTTCTTGCTCTCCCAAAAGCAACACAGGCCTAATACACAATATATAGCTAACTGTAAAGTAATGAGTGACCATTTTAGAAAAATATGAGACATATAGTCTTTGGTTGCATGCTATTTCATATGAATTATAGGGTTGCTTGTAACCTATAACTGATTCTTTGTAGTCTTATGCTGCAGTCTATGGGAAATATTTAGCAAGTCATTAATTCACATAAAGACATTGGTGAGGCAACTGAGAAATAGTATATTTGTGATGTTAATTCCTTAGATCAGTCTCAAACCTGCCCCATACCAATTCCTGGACTTCCAGAGGTTACTAGGTCACCGAGTTCAAACTACATTTGAATGATAAAACATAAAATGTGGTTTGTTTATCACGTCTTCTGCCTTGCAATAGTACATATTTAAAAAAATAACAACAAAAAACAGCAAAATGCTTAGACAGATTTTGATTAACAAAATAATCTAAATGCTATTTAGTACTATATGATATTTATTATGATAATATTATTACTAAAATATTTTCTAAAAGTATTATAGGCTACCCTACCCTAGAATTAGGGTTAAGGATAATAGGTTATATGTAGGGTTAACGTTTCTGTATAGCACGTTGTGACATCTGCTGATGTAAAAAGGGCTTTATAAATACATTTGATTGACTGTTAGGTTTAGGGTTTATAAGGCAAAAAAAAAAGAGTATGGTTTATAGCTCTGTTGCTCCTGCCTGTGGCTTTGTGTGTACTGAGGTAGCAACTGCGTCAGATCCACAAATCAATGAAATTCGTTTGCAACTCAGTGAATCTGCGCAGTATTCACTCCCTACGATTTTAGATTGACGCATATTAAATTACCCAGCAGTAATTCCAAACAAAAAATCGTTAGAAAAAGGTTATTTCTTGATTTAAAAAATGTATTCTGGCTTTTTAAATCTGCCACATCTTGAAAAATAGGTCAGGAACATGCATTTTGTTTAGGTTTTACACCTTTTTCTGAAGAGACATCTGGTGAACCATGGCCAGAAAATGTTTAACGTCTGATGGGCATACCCCAGCCATCGCTAGCAATGCATATACACAGACAAACAAAGAGCTCGCCAAGTAGCCGTAACCTTGTTAATAATAAGTTACACGAGGTAAGCCTATTATTTTAACCAGGGTTGGTCTCATTGCCAACATACCGGGAAGTGTAACTATGGGAAAGTGAGTTCGTGCCACCATAATCAATATAACTAGTAGGAGTTGGCACCACCCTAAAAGAAGGCCTGTTATTTCGCGATTATTTAAAAACTACGGCATACAGCTGGGCCAATGGGTAATATTATTTAACTGGGCTCCATGGCTGAAGCGATGAACACGTTTTTATAAGATTAAATGTCATGTGTCCAGCCTAAAACTGTTGGCGCCGGCTATTGCCATGTAGTATTGAGAATCCCAATGAAACCAACAAAAAAATATGACTAGCTACTTCAAAAGAAAGACAATCTTATCTCGCTGTCTGACGCTTGCTATATAACGTTACCTCCATCAGATTGATAAAGAGCTATAAAATAAGTATTACTGATCATTTTAAATAGCTAGCTACTGTAGCTAGCACGGACATTTTGAGAAAAAAAAAAGATTGATCAATTTCCAATTCCGGGAAACACAAACAACACGGGAATGTCGTATTTGCAGTACCCCTAGTCGACTATATTCAACAAAACCAGGAAAACACGTCCGTAACAGCCTGTTAAACAGGGCCCGACATGTTATGACAACAAAAACACTCACCTTTCATATCTTTACTTGTTGGGTTCATGTTTTCTAGCTAGTTAACGTTAGCTGCGTAAAGACATGTAGATTTCACATCACTCAGCTTAAACTATAAAATTGTCTGTCTTCTCTTTCCCAATTCCAGTATATTGCATAACCACGAGTTCCAATACTTCCCTTGCAATGCAAATAATAAAAATATAAATTAGCTACAAACGACTGATCTAAGTCTCTGTCTCGTTTGTCAACGACTTGTTTAGAGATCTGCGCAGAATTGCTGCTCTTTTGATTTGCCAGGAGAATCGTCTGTCACACAATGTACTAACCAATCAAGACGCTAGATTGTTTCGCCTGACTGTTTTCCAGTATATCTGCACCCACTTGCGCGAAATGCTCCAATGTGTGCCAGGCCATGACGGAGCTTGGTTTGAATGCTTTGTCTGCTGCTGAATCATTATGTACCTGACGCAACAAGCTCAACAACAAGCACTGTTTGATGCGTTGTTTAATAAATATCCGAACCAAAAACAGAGTAAGCTATGGAAAATGGTATAAATGAAGTGGGTTAATGGCAGGACAGTGTTACCCTGTTTCTCCTTCATGTGTGAACAAATGCCCTGCATGTTGAGGTGATGACTCACCTGACTAAATGTGACCTGCTACTGTCTATTCGGGCCTCCAACCACTAGACTGTAGCAGCTCGCTGAGTTAAAGCCTTTGGGTATGAGCTTGCTTGGGGGAGCTAACACAAGTCTTCAGGTCTCAGGTAAGGACAGTTACCCGATTCTAGTAACTATATCACAACGGTCACCAATGTCACACTACCACAATGAATATGCTTGCTTTTAATTGTACAAAAAAAATGCTCTCTGCCAGGATGTCTTTAAGAGAAAAGAGAAAAGGGGTGCAGTCAGAATAGTAATAATGTTGAATCATAAATGTTTATGATGTTCAGGATAATTAAGTTGATCAAGCATAGACCAACTTCTGTTTCCTCTCCCTGACAACTGAAAAATATCAGAACGCAGCCAAAAATACAAATTTCATATTTTATTCATTTTTGCCAAACAGTCACATGACAGTCTCAATTTCAAAAGTGCATGAAAATCAAACAGTACACAGTGCATAAGTTGAATTGTAGAGTTTCCACCACCAAGTACAGTATAAATGTGTACAAATAGGATGCTGTTTATTAGCAAATGTTTGAAAAGTCAGGAGCAATTTACTGTGGCATACAACCCTTTTTGAGTTTAGTCATATTGAGGTTTCACTACAGCCTGGGTTTTGTTAATTAACAGCTAATATATACAGTGGGGCAAAAAAGTATTTAGTCAGCCACCAATTGTGCAAGTTCTCCCACTTAAAAAGATGAGAGGCCTGTAATTTTCATCATAGGTACACTTCAACTATGACAGGCAAAATTAGGGGGAAAATCCAGAAAATCACATTGTAGGATTTTTTTATGAATTTATTTGCAAATTATGATGGAAAATAAGTATTTGGTCAATAACAAAAGTTTATCTCAATACTTTGTTATATACCCTTTGTTGGCAATGACAGAGGTCAAACGTTTTCTGTAAGTCTTCACAAGGTTTTCACACACTGTTGCTGGTATTTTGGCCCATTCCTCCATGCAGATCTCCTCTAGAGCAGTGATGTTTTGGGGCTGTTGCTGGGCAACACGGACTTTCAACTCCCTCCAAGGATTTTCTATGGGGTTGAGATCTGGAGACTGGCTAGGCCACTCCAGGACCTTGAAATGCTTCTTACGAAGCCACTCCTTCGTTGCCCGGGCGGTGTGGTTGGGATCATTGTCACGCTGAAAGACCCAGCCACGTTTCATCTTCAATGCCCTTGCTGATGGTAGGCTTTGTTACTTTGGTCCCAGCTCTCTGCAGGTCATTCACTAGGCCCCCCCGTGTGGTTCTGGGATTTTTGCTCACCGTTCTTGTGATCATTTTGACCCCACGGGGTGAGATCTTGCGTGGAGCCCCAGATCGAGGGAGATTATCAGTGGTCTTGTATGTCTTCCATTTCCTAATAATTGCTCCCACAGTTGATTTCTTCAAACCAAGCTGCTTACCTATTGCAGATTCAGTCTTCCCAGCCTGGTGCAGGTCTACAATTTAGTTTCTGGTGTCATTTGACAGCTCTTTGGTCTTGGCCATAGTGGAGTTGACTGTTTGAGGTTGTGGACAGGTGTCTTTTATACTGATAACAAGTTCAAACAGGTGCCATTAATACAGGTAACGAGTGGAGGACAGAGGAGCCTCTTAAAAAAGAAGTTACAGGTCTGTGAGAGCCAGAAATCTTGCTTGTTTGTAGGTGACCAAATACTTATTTTCCACAATAATTTGCAAATAAATTAATTAAAAATCCTACAATGTGATTTTCTGGATTTTTTTTTCTCATTTTGTCTGTCATAGTTGAAGTGTCCCTATGATGGAAATTACAGACCTCTCTCATCTTTTTAAGTGGGAGAACTTGCACAATTGGTGGCTGACTAAATACTTTTTTGCCCCACTGTACTATATATACAAAAGTTTGTGGACACTACTTCAAATGAGTGATTTCAGCCACACCCGTTACTGACAGGTGTATAAACTTGAGCACACAGCCACGCAATCTCCATAGACAAACATTGGCAGTAGAATGGCCTTACTGAGAACTCAGTGACTTTCAACGTGGCACCATATTAGGATGACACCTTTCCAACAAGTCAGTTCGTAAAATTTCTACCCTGCTAGAGCTGCCATTGTCAACTGTAAGTGCTGTTATTGTGAAGTGAAAACATTTCGGCCACACAAGCTCACCGAATGGGACCGCTGAGTGCTGAAGCGCGTAAAAATGTCCTCGGTTGCAACACTCACTACCAAGTTCCAAACTGCCTCTGGAAGCACAATAACTGTTTGTCGGGAGCTTCATGAAATGGGTTTCCATGGCCAAACTAAGATCACCATGCACAATGCCAAGCGTCAGCTGGAGTGGTGTAAAGCTCACCGCCATTGAACTCTGGAGGAGTGGAAAAGCGTTCTCTAGAGTGATGAATAATGCTTCACCATCTGGTAGTCCGCCGGACAATTCTGGGTTTGGCGGATGCCAGGAGAACGCTACCTGCCCCAATGCATCGTGCCAACAGTACAGTTTGGTGGAGGAGGAACAGCAGTTTGTCATGGTTTGGGTTGGGCCCCTTACTTCCAAATCTTAATGCTACAATTCTGTGCTTCCAACTTTTGGGGAAGGACCTTTCCTGTTTCAGCATGACAATGCCCCGTGCACAAACCGAGATCAATACATAAATTATTTGTCGAGATTGGTGTGGAGGAACTTGACTGGCCTGCACAGATCCCTGACCTCCTCCCCATTGAACACCTTTGGGATGAAATGGAATGCCGACTGCGAGCCAGGCCTAATCGCCCAACCTCATTGCTTTTGTGGCTGATTGGAAGCAACTCCCTGCAGCAATGGTCCAACATTTAGTGGAAAGCCTTCCCAGAAGAGTGGAAGCTGTTATAGCAGCAAAGGGGGGACCAACTCCATGCCTATTATTTTGGAATGAGATGTTCGACAAGCAGGTGTCCACATACTTTTGGTCATGTAGTGTACATTTTGTGTCCAATACGCAGAGGCATAATTTAATTAATAATTTATACACTCAGAGCCAATTTGTATATTTGCTTTACACTTATATTTGCCAAACTTCATTAACACCTGACAAGATTCCAACAAAAATAGCCTGCTGCTAGCTAACCCAGCCAAGTCCCAATCAGGTCCACTATACCACATTAAACCCTCCTCTAACCCGGACGATGCTGAGCAAATTGTGCACTGCCGTATGGGACTCGCAGTCACGGCCGGCTGTGTAACCCCAGGCTGTAGTGACACCTCAACACTGCGATGCAGTGCCTTAGACTGCTGCACCACTCAGGAGGCCTCAATTCAGACTAGATATATAAGACTTTTTGAAAAACTTGGTCACATAAAGTGAGGGAGATTTCACTGCCATTCTTTTACGAAACTTTCCATCTGCACTGTTCCTTAGTATTGTAACATTTTCTGTGGCCATTTTTTGAAGAAATCCTTGTCAATAGAGTTGTATGTTTGTTTTACTTTGAAATCAATGTTTTTTGTTCGGCATACATTTTAAAACTGAAAAAATCGAATGTTATGTTCCCTCGTTATCTAAACTAAACTGCATAGAAGTTCACACATTTTCACTTGCAGCACTCCCTTGCAAAATAATGTTTTAGGCCTACTGGTTTTGAATTGAAGCAGACTCAAGGTGTGAATTGTGAAGCCAAGTGTAGCTATCTTAGCAGGATGTGGCTTTATCGCTACCTGGTGCTTTTCTCTGGTGAAAGGACTGTTAGATGACTCACTTGATACATCATGTGAATGCCCCACAAGTTGATATGTTTACGATTTAAGACAACTCATCCTACCTTGTTCATTCTTCTGTATGTATGGGACTTGGTGTGGGCAGAGGACATCCATTGTATAATAGCCTTTCTAAAGGGGGTGTGGGCCAAAATAGGATTTGTGGGCCAAAATAGACTGATTGGACTTGATCTTCTAGGCATGATCAATCAATCAAATGTATTTATAAAGCCCTTCAGCTGATGTCATCAGGGTCAGGGTTAGGGAAAGGGTTCATCAGCTGATGTCACAAAGTGCTGTACAGAACTGACTGACTGACCAACGATTGTCCCTTCGACCTACCATCAAACAAGTCATGCTCGCTCCTGCTTTTCCGAGAGCGGTGGACAAAGTGGTTGACCATCGGCCCTGTGGCTTGACTCTGCTGAACGGCACTCTGGGAGCTGACCAACAAAGATGTGCTCAGATTGATGGGCGGAAGACTTTGCATCCATATGTGAGGCTGTCCTTCGCTGTGCAGATTTCGAATGGATTGATTTTCTGCCCCGTTTCCACCGAAGGCCGTTTTCTGACTTTGGGTCCTTCGTCTCCCGGCTCCTTGGCCGAGGAGGAGTCCGCCAAGCAGTCTCCTCCCTCAGATGTCTGCCGCGGCCCAGCTCTCTGTGGCCGGCGGCGTGGTGCTCTTTCTTCCTCTTGCAAGAGAAGATCTGGTTGTGCATGCAGAACTTGCCCTCCTTCTTCTGGGACTGGCCACTCCCCTGGGAAGGCAGCTGCCTGACTGAGTCAGATCAATTATTTTTGTCTTTAATAATCAACAAATAATCAACATGTCCGATTGCATACAGAATTATTGCATGGCCATTTCCACATTAAATTAATAGTAACTACACACACACACAAGCTTCAATGCCATACAACACTCCTTCCGTGGCCTCCAACTGCTCTTAAACGCTAGTAAAACCAAATGCATGCTTTTCAACCGTTCGCTGCCCGCACCCGCCCGCCCGACCAGCATCACCACCCTGGACGGTTCCGACCTAGAATATGTGGACAACTATAAATACCTAGGTGTCTGGCTAGACTGTGAACTCTCCTTCCAGACTCCTATTAAACATCTCCAATTCAAAGTCAAATCTAGAATCGGCTTTCTATTTCGCAACAAAGCCTCCTTAACTCACGCCGCCAAACGTACCCTCGTAAAACTGACTATCCTACCGATCCTCGACTTCGGCGATGTCATCTACAAAATGGCTTCCAACACTCTACTCAGCAAACTGGATGCAGTTTATCACAGTGCCATCCGTTTTGTTACCAAATCACCTTTTACCACCCACTGCGACCTGTATGCTCTAGTCGGCTGGCCCTCGCTACATATTCGTCGCCAGACCCACTGGCTCCAGATCATCTGTGCCATACAGAATAATAGTTGGGAAGAGATGTTTGATTTACCGCTTCCATGGTACAGGTTGTATGAGTTGATACTGTATATAAAATGACGCAAGATTCAAGACTTCATGCCTTTCAGCAAAAATTATTGTATAGGATTCTTGCCACCAACAAAATGTTGAATATTTGGGGCATTCAACCATCGAATGATAGTAAAAGATTAAAGTATAAAAAAATTAAGTCAAAATAAAACATAGGTTTGAATGACACTGAGGGGCAGTGTTCTTACAGCTAATGGCGGTTTGCCTGTGTAATGAATACTCAGGGAGAAAAAGGTGTAGATTCACGCGCAGAGCACGGCAGGTGTTTATTTCGCCTTCTCAGAAGGCAGGAATCGTGGTCACAGGCAGTCAATGGTCATACACAGATAGGCAAACAGGCAGGTGAATCAAAACTAGGACTGAAGGCTATAACTGGTTCTCACAAAACGAGCTTGGAAAAGGCTTAGTAGAGTCAAAACGATAAAGGCACAAACAGAATGAACTGAACTAAATAAGGAGCTAATGAGACCAGGTGAGTAACTAACACAGGTGAAATCAATGAACAAAATTGAAAGACAGGGCTATGTTCAAGAACACAACGAAACAGAACACAAGGTTGACTAAGACAATAAATACAGAACTTTCCAGCCTGAGGCTGATGCCGTGCAGGTGTTTGTACACATGCATAAACACACACTCTCATTCAAATGCACACATGTGCACATCCACGGACACACACACAGGTAAATAATGCCATACATTAACTCAAACATATTCAGTTGCTCTTGTTGTTATGATTTTTGTTGTCCTTGATGTCTTTGTTGTTTTTTTGCATTTTTGTTTTCTGTTTTCCTTTGTCTTTCTCTTTTTTTCTCTTTGTTGTTGGTGTATTGTTAGGGTGGGGTTGGAATAATCTGTTAAAATTATTATAATTTATAAATTTTCTTGAGGGAGGGACTGTGGGGGGGGGGGGTCTTCGATGGTTGAGGTGCAGCTCTTGGGGAACTGTGGGTGGGGGATCTTGGAGGGCTGGCGGTTGAGTCGGTGGCTGATGGATCGCTGGTTCAGGTCCCCGTTTTTGACTTTGTGGGAGATCTGTCGACGTGCCCTTGAGCAGGGCGTTGACCCTGGTTGCTTCTGTGTGTCGCTCTGGATGGGAGTCTGTTAGATGACTAATGTGATGTAGTTGTTGAGCGGCTTCACTGCAAGTATATTCTATATTTTGGACACACCTACTCACTTAAGGGTTTTTCTTTATTTTTACTTTTTTTCTACAGTGTAGATAATAGTAAAGACATCAAAACAATGAAATAACACATATGTAAACATGTAGTAACCAAAAGCTGTCATCAAGGCGAAGAGTGGCTACTTTGAAGAATCTAAAGTCTAAAATATATTTTAATTTGTTTAACACTTTTTTTGGTTACTACATGATTCCATATGTGTTATTTCATTGTTTTGATGGAGACAAAGCTTATTGTATTACTTCACTTTCATAGATATTTTAAAATACAGCATCTTTGCAGATCCTTGATATCCTTCGTCTGCTCTTATGGACTGCCCTCTTCAATTCAAAATACAGGTTTTCAATGGGGAGTCCGGAGACTGAGATGGCCATTGCAAAATGTTGATTTTGCGGCAAATTAACAATTTCTTTGTGGATTTTGATTATTGCTTAGTTATTGTCTTACTTGATGATCCACTTGCGGCAATCCTGTTTGTGGCTAAAATGTCCTGGTACTCTAAAGTTCATGATGCAGTTGACCTTAACAAGGGCCCCAGGAGTAAAATGTTATTTACAAGTCACATAATAAGTGTATGGACTCACTCTGTTTGCAACAATAATGTTTAACATGATTTTTAAATGAATACCTCATCTCTGTGCCCCACACATACAATTATCTGTAAGGTCCCTCAGAGCAGTGAATTTCAAACACAGATTCAACCACAAAGACCAGGGAGGTTTTACAATAACTCGCAAATATTATTGGTAGATTTTAAAATAATAAATGCAGACATGGAATATCACTTTGAGTATGGTGAAGTTATTAATTAGGCTTTGGATGTATCAATACACCCAGTCACTACAAAGATACAGGCGTTCTTCCTAACTCAATTGCCGGAGAGGAAGGAAACTGCATGAGACAAATGGTGACTTTAAAACAGTTAGAGTTTAATTGCTGTGATAAGAGAAAATATATTCCAAAACATGCATCCTGCTACAATAAGGCACTAAAGTAAAACTGCAAAAAATATGGCCCAAAAAATATACTCTGTGTCCTGAATGCAAGGTTTTATGTTTGGGGCAAATCGAACACAACACATCACTGAGTACCACTCTTCATATTTTCAAACATGGTGGTGGCTGTATCATATTATACGTATGTGTCACGCCCTGACCTTAGAGAGCCTTTAATTCTCTAATTGGGTTAGGTCGGGGTGTGACTAGGGTGGGTATTCTAGTTCTGTAATTTCTATGTTGGCCTGGTATGGTTCCCAATCGAAGGCAGCTGTCTATCGTTGTCTCTGATTGGGGATCATATTTAGGCAGCCTTGTCCAAACAGCCTATGTCTTTAGAACGAAGCGCATACCCAGGCATGTCATTGACGCTGTAGCTTAAGCATTGTACTTGGCTCTACTCTTCACATACTGAGATGACAATGATGAACTACATGTGCAAATGAAGTTAATTGGATATGTGTGTTTTGGTTCCTCAATATAAGCTCTTCACTTTTCCTGACTGCCAGTAAGGGCAAGTACAATGCCACTCATTTCAGCTTCTTTGCCCTCTTTGTCTAACACACATAAGCTTTGGCTTGTCTGCCATTTGTCCAACACACCCAAACGTCAAATGGAGGTTCACATGGCATACTTTTCAAAACAAAGTCATGGTGCGATCAAGATGTGAGACAACATGAATGTTCATCTTCCCTCTTAAGATAGAAGTGCTTCTCAAACCAACTCACGTAACATGAGTGCCTGTCGCACACATTGTGAGATGACAGTTGTAACACATTTCTGAGCATGTTAACACCTCATGTTAAAGTCTCAGTGCAGAGCAACCACAATAATTATTTTAATATTTAACTCTTCAACTGCTGAGCTTGTGTGCTCCACTACTCCATCAAACACCACACATCGTGTCTTTTATCACAGTACTGAGGGGGGAAAAAACTCTAGACCACCAACATAATCCAGTATCATCCCAAATGTTAACACTAAAAGCTTGAGCACAGTGCCGGGTACTACCACAGATGGCATTGTTATCTAGCGTATCATTTGGTTATTGTATTATAATTCTAGTTATGATTCTCTGTTGTATCTGTGGTAACACACAAGACATCTCTGCTGAGCCAAACTTGGATCAGTTCGAGAAGTTTTCCATAACACTTCATTTTATAACCCTATTTCAGATGCTATTTACCTAGTATTTGCCAAAACAAATAAGCATTTTTGATTTTACAACCCAAAAAGTCTATTGTCCCTCTTGGATTTTAAGACACTGTCCTGTTTTCTTGCGGGGTCTAATGTCAGAGGGAGCGGCTTGTGTAAAAGTAGCCAAAATTGCCATAAACAACTAGGGTGGGCCTCTCTGTATATTACTGGGTTGATATCTGAATTGACTTGGTTGTTTGAGGTCTAGAATTAACTGTTTATAAGTGTAGCAGTTTCTGTCAGGTTTTAAGTCACACAAAGCAACATTTCAGTTTTCAAATCTTGTTGTTTTTCACCCTCGCGTATCCCAAGATGGCGTAGCAGTCGAACGTCTTGTCGTGTCGTGTCCCTTGTATATATCGTTTTTTTTCTATATTTTTAACATATTTTTCTTCGCATATCTTTTAAAACATTTTGTTAAACCTCAACTTCTAAATACTCTCCTGCAACCCGCCTCACCCAATGTAGCTATTTTCTTCTAAAGTACTTATATCTACTTTGGATCCGGAACCCCTCAACTGAAGCTAGCCAGCTAACTACCAGCTAGCTACCAGCTATCAGTCAGCAAACCATTGCTAGCGGTCTTCAGCTAACCTTTAGCTCGGAAAGCTCTCGCCAGTTCGAACAACGCGACTCTAACCAGAGCATAACGGACCTATTATTTTTTCCCGGATTCCCACCGGATTCCCACCGCAAACGGAACATTTTCAGCTGGATTCTTCACAACTAGCTATCTAGCTAACCGCAATCCCCGGATGATTACTCCTGGCTAGCGTTTCCACCCACTTAGCTTGAAGCTAGCCCGGCCAGAGCTCCTGTGCTACCACCGAAGCATACTCCTGGGCTACAATATCCGGACCCACGACCGGTCTATCGATGTCACCGCATGAAGAGGAATAAACAGACTCACCCCATCGCAACGTCCCCCAAAGGCTAACTTTCTAGCCCTTGCTATCTCCTTGCTTGCAAATTCGGCCTGCTAACTGCTAGCTTGTTTAGCCCCGGTCCGCTAACTGCTACCTTGTTTAGCCCTGGCCTACTAACTGTTAGCTTGTTAGCACAGGCCTGCTAACCGTCTGAATCGCCGCGTCCCAAACACTCACTGGACCCATATTTACTTTCTATCTCTTTCGATTTTTTATTTGTTTATACCTTCCGGTAATCTGCCTCACCCAATGTGATACGGAATCGCTATTATTTTTTATTTTTAGAACACACTCAAGAACCTCCAGAAGCTAACCAGCTAACTAGCTACAAGCTATTTAGTCATTGTTAGCCACTGCTAACTGTTTTTTAACCTGGATAACACTCGCCAGTCCAGCTTCCCTGCCCCATCCACCGCTGCCCCCCTGGACACTGATCACTTGGCTACATAGCTGATGCATGCTAGACTGTCCATTAATCACGGTACTCCATTCTGCTTGTTTATGTTTTATCTGTCGGCCCCAGCCGCACTCAGGCTCTGTGTGTAGTTAAACCGACCCCCCCCTGCCTAGCCTACGCCATTTTACCTGCTGTTGTTGTGCTAGCTGATTAGCCTCACCTACTGTTTTAGCTACTGTTTTAGCTAGCTCTCCCAATTCAACACCTGTGATTACTGTATGTCTCTCTCAAATGTCAATATGCCTTGTATACTGTTGTTCAGGTTAGTTATCATTGTTTTAGTTTACAATGGAGCCCCTAGTTCCACTCTTCATACCCATGATACCTCCTTTGTCCCACCTCCCACACATGCGGTGACCTCACCCATTACAACCAGCATGTCCAGAGATACAACCTCTCTCATCATCACCCAGTGCCTGGGCTTACCTCCGCTGTACCCGCACCCCATCATACCCCTGTCTGCACATTATGCCCTGAATATATTCTACCATGCCCAGAAATCTGCTCCTTTCATTCTCTGTCCCCAACGCTCTAGGCGACCAGTTTTGATAGCCTTAGCCGCACCCTCATACTACTCCTCCTCTGTTTTGCGGGTGATGTGGAGGTAAACCCAGGCCCTGCATGTCCCCAGGCACTCATTTGTTGACTGTAATGTAATGGAAAAAGCCTTGGTTTCATGCATGTCAACATCAGAAGCCTCCTCCCTAAGATTGTTTTACTCACTGCGTTAGCACACTCAGCCAACCCTGATGTCCTTGCCGTGTCTGAATCCTGGCTTAGGAAGGCCACCAAAAATTCTGAGATTTCCATACCAAACTACAACATTTTCTGTCAAGATAGAACTGCCAAAGGGGGAGGAGTTGCAAAGTTCTGTCATACTATCCAGGTCTATGCCCAAACAGTTCGAGCTTCTAATTTTAAAAATGAATCTCCCCAGAAACAAGTCTCTCACTGTTGCCGCCTGTTATAGACCCCCCTCAGCTCCCAGCTGTGCCCTGGACACCATATGTGAATTGATTGCCCCTCATCTATCTTCAGAGTTCGTTCTGTTAGGTGACCTAAACTGTGATATGTTTAACACCCCGGCAGTCCTACAATCCAAGCTAGATGCCCTCAATCTCACACAAATCATCAAGGAACGCACCAGGTACAGCCTCTGCTGTTTTCAATCAGGATCTCAGCGATCATTGCCAACTCTTCATCACTGTCAAATGCTCCCTAAAACACTTCTGCGAGCAGGCATTTCTAATCTAATTGACCGGGTATCCTGGAAGGATATTGACCTCATCTCGCCAGTCAAGGATGCCTGGTCGTTCTTTAAAAGTAATTTCCTCACCATCATAAATAAGCATGCCCCTTTCAAAAAATGTAGAACTAAGAACAGATATAGCCCTTAGTTCACTCCAGACCTGACTGCGCTTGACCAGCACGAAAACATCCAGTGGTGGACTGCAATAGCATCGAATATCATCCCCGCGATATGCAACTGTTCAGAAATTCTCATACTGTAGCTCTCTGCAAAAAGTTTTGGGACACTGTAAAGTCCATGAAGAACAAGAGCACCTCCTCCCAGCTGCCCACTGAACTGAAGCTAGGTAACAAGGTCACCACCGATAAATCCATGCTAATCGAGAATTTCAATAAGCATTTATCTACAGCTGGCCATGCTTTCCTCCTGGCTGCCCCGAGCCCGGCCAACAGCTAACCCCCCCCCCCCCCCCCGCAGCTACTTGCCCGAGCCTCCCCAGCTTCTCCTTCACCCAAATCCAGACAGCAGATGTTATGAAAGAGCTGCAAAACCTGGACCCATACAAATCAGCTGGGCTAGACAATCTGGACCCTCTCTTTCTAAAACTATCCACCGCTGTTGTTGCAACCCCTATTACTAGTCTGTTCAATCTCTCTTTCATATCATCCGAGATCCCTAAAAATTGGAAAGCTGCTGCGGTCATCCCCCTCTTCAAAGGGGGACACACTCTAGACCCAAACTGTTACAGACCCATATCCATCCTGCCCTGCCTTTCTAAAGTCTTCGAAAGCCAAGTTACTAAACAGATCACTGACCATTTCGAATCCCACCATTCCTTCTCCGCTGTGCAATCCAGTTTCTGAGCTGGTCACGGGTGCACCTCAGCCACGCCCAAGGTCCTAAATGATATCATAACCGCCATCGATTAAACGACAGTACTGTGCAGCCGTCTTCATCGACCTGGCCAAGGCTTTCAACTCTGTCAATCACCATATTCTTATCAGCAGACTTCAGTGCCATACAACACTCCTTCCATGGCCTCCAACTGCTCTTAACTTCTTCGAGATAGGGGGCGCTCTTTTAATTTTTGGATAAAAAAACGTTCCCGTTTTAAACAAGATATTTTGTCACGAAAAGATGCTCGACTATGCATGTAATTGACAGCTTTGGAATGAAAAAACTCTGACGTTTCCAAAACTGCAAAGATATTATCTGTGAGTGCCCCAGAACTAATGCTACAGGCGAAACCAAGATGAAATTTCATACAGGAAATGCCCCAGATTCTGAAGGCGCTGTGTTCCAATGTCTCCTTATATGGCTGTGAAAGCGCCAGGAATGAGCCTGTGCTTTCTGTCGTTTCCCCAAGGTGTCTGCAGCATTGTGACGTATTTGTAGGCATATCATTGGAAGATTGACCATAAGAGACTACATTTACCAGGTGTCCGCCCGGTGTCCTGCGTCGAAATTATTGCGTAATCTCCAGGTCCATGCGCGTTCCATTTCTTCAGAGGAGAAACCAAACTGCCACGAATGATTTATCATCGATAGATATGTGAAAAACACCTTGAGGATTGATTCTAAACAACGTTTGCCATGTTTCTGTCGATATTATGGAGTTAATTTGGAAAAAAGTTTGCGTTGTAATGACTTAATTTTCGTTTTTTTTCTTACCCAAATGTGATGAACAAATCTTTTTGGAAAAACTGAACATTTGCAAGGTAAATGATTTTATTTGAATGCTTTTCTTGTTTTTGTGAAAATGTTGCATGCTGAATGCCAGGCTTAATGCTATGCTAGGCTATCAATACTCTTACACAAATGCTTGTTTAGCTATGGTTCAAAAGCATATTTTGAAAATCTGAGATGACAGTGTTGTTAACAAAAGGCTAAGCTTGAGAGCTAATATATTTATTTAATTTCATTTGCGATTTTCATGAATAGTTAACGTTGCGTTATGCTAATGAGCTTGCAGAATAATTACACTCCTGGATACAGGTTTTTTCATACAAATGATGAACAAAACTGGCGCTAGAAAAACTGAACATTTGCTATCTAACTGAGAGTCTCCTCATTGAAAACATCTGAAGTTCTTCAAAGGTAAATGATTTTATTTGAATGCTTTTCTTGTTTTTGTGAAAATGTTGCATGCTGAATGCTAGGCTTAATGCTATGCTAGGCTATCAATACTCTTACACAAATGCTTGTTTAGCTATGGTTCAAAAGCATATTTTGAAAATCTGAGATGACAGTGTTGATTTTCATGAATAGTTAACGTTGCGTTATGGTAATGAGCTTGAGGCTATAAATAGGATCCCGGATACGGGATTGCTCGTCGCAACAGGTTAAACGCTAGTAAAACCAAATGCATGCTTTCCAACGGTTCGCTGCCTGTACCCGGCCGCCCGACAAGCATCACTACCTTGGACGGTTCTGACCTAGAATATGTGGACAACTACAAATACCTAGGTGTCTGAGTAGACTGTAAACTCTCCTTCTAGACTCATATTAACATCTGGGATATTCGGGAAGGTAGCGTCCCACCCCGCCAACATCCAGTGAAAGTGTAGGGCGCCAAATTCAAA
Source organism: Oncorhynchus nerka (assembly GCF_034236695.1). Taxonomy (NCBI): domain Eukaryota; kingdom Metazoa; phylum Chordata; class Actinopteri; order Salmoniformes; family Salmonidae; genus Oncorhynchus; species Oncorhynchus nerka. The sequence continues at coordinate 825,222 of NC_088414.1, read as the reverse complement.
ACAACAATCTCATAATTAAAATTCCTCAAGCATACACGTATTTTACTCCATTTGAAAGATAACATTCTTGTTAATCCAGCCACAGTGTCTGATTTCAAAAAGTCTTCACAGTGAAAGCACCACAAACGATTATGTTAGGTCACCACCAATTCACAGAAAAACACAGCCATTTTTCCAGCCAAAGAGAGGATTCACAAAAATCCAAAATAGAGATAAAATTCATCACTAACCTTTGATGATCTTCATCAGATGACACTCATAGGACTTCATGTTACACAATACATGTATGTTTTGTTCAATAAAGTTCATATTTATATCCAAAAATCTCATTTTACATTGGCGTGTTATGTTCAGTAGTTCCAAAACATGCGGTGATTTTGCAGAGACCCACATCAATTCACAGAAATACTCATAATAAACATTGATAAAAGATACAACTATTGTACATGGAACTTTAGATAAACTTCTCTTTAATGCAACCTCTGTGTCAGATTTCAAAGAAACTTTACGGAAAACGTACACCGTGCAATAATCTAAGTACGGTGCTCAGAGACCAAAACAGCCAAGGAACAATGGGTTATTTTTTTACCTTGTCAGCTCGGGGATTCGAACTTGCAACCTTTCGGTTACTAGTCCAACGCTTTAACCACCTGATTGGTATTAAAGGGTACATAAAGAACCTTAAAGTAAAGTTACATATTTTATAACACAGCTCTCTACAAAGAGATCAATTAATATTACAAATCCTGTCTGAAAGATGACTAAACATCCAGCCTCCATGCACAGATGGAAATAGGATTATTGGGATAGCAACAGACTAATTACTGGAGTAGGCTGCCCTTGTTCTGCAAAAGGCTGTTTCTCAACCACATGACTGTGAGTTTTCTCAGCCATGGGCATAGCTAATGCTCCATTCCCAGCAGACCTGTGAATAGGATTTAAACCCAGCAGTCAGTCAGGTCCTCCTCCATACAGTACCTATGGGATCTGGTCAAAAATAGTGCACGAAATAGGGAATAGGGTGCCTTTTGGGACGCAGGCCAAGACTCCATTCCCTCAGACAGACACCATGTTGTTTAAGCTCTGAGGGCTCTACATGGCGATTAGTCTGACAAACTAATCTTCAACTGAACCAGAATGCTTGGATTTGTTTTCTCCCAACAACAGCTTAAGGTTCTGTCCCTATATCCCTATACACTACTTTTGAACTATTGCCCAGGCAGCTCTAGTCAAAAGTAGTTCACTGTATAGGTTTATAGGGTGCCATTTAGGATGGAGAACAAGTTTTTTTTTCAGAGGTATAATAAGGTCTTGTTGGCATCTTTAGTATTACATCATCAATTGTTTGTACGAAAGATTTGCTTTAAACTTTAGTTCTGGAAGTTCCATTGTAACGAAAATGCACTGAGACTTCAAATGCACTGAGACTTTTTCACTTAAAATATATGCCAAACAAAACCCATTGATTTTAAAGTTTCACAATAACTACTTTTTAAATTTACACTGAACATTTGACAAAAACACATTTACTAGAAAAATTGTGCCGATACAAACTTTGGTAACAGAATTTTAGCATAAGCTCCCTCAGATTTTAATGTAAGTTTTCCAAAACTTTACATATCTGCTCGAATTAAGATTCAAAGATGTCTGCAGAAGAATGGGGTATTAGCTATGACATGACTGTCATGCCCTGGTCTGTTTCACCCGTCCTTGTGCTTGTCCCAAACCCCCTCCAGGTGTCGCTTATTATCCCCAGTGTATTTATCCCTGTGTTTCCTGTCTCTCTGTGCCAGTTCATCTTGTTTTGCCAAGTCAGCCAGCATTTTTCCTAGCTCCTTTTTTCCCCAGTCTCTGTGGTTTCCTAGGCCTCCTGGTTTTGACCCTTGCCTGTCCTGACGCCGAACCTCCCTGCCTGACCACTCTGCCTGTTCTGACCTCGAGCCTGCCTATCCCCTTGTACTGTTTGGACTCTGACCCAGTTTATGAACTCTTGCCTGTCCCCGATCTGCCTTTTGCCTACCCCTTTTGTTATAATAAATATCGGAGCTCAACCATCTGCCTCCTGTGTCTGCATTTGGGTCTCACCTTGTGCCCTTATAATGACACCTTGAGTTTACACCCAGTAACAGAATTGCATTATGTTACTGGGTGGATATGGATATGAATGTCAAATCAAATTGTATTTGTCACATGCACCGAATACAACAGGTGTAGTAGACCTTACAGTGAAATGCTTACTTACAAGCCCTTAATAACCAACAATGCAGTTTTAAGAAAATACCAACAACAAAAGTAAGATATAGGGATAACAAATGATTAAAGAGCAGCAGTAAATAACAATAGTGGGGCTTCATACAGGGGGTACCGGTACAGAGTCAATGTGTGGGGGCACCAGTTAGTCGAGGTAATTGAGGTAATATGTACATGTAGGTAGAGTTATTAAAGTGACTATGCATAGATAATAACAGAGTAGCTGAGTTATTAAAGTGACTATTCATAGATAATAACAGAGTAGCTGTTTGGCCCTGTCCGGGGGTGTCCTCGGATGGGGCCACAGTGTCTCCTGACCCCTCCTGTCTCAGACTCCAGTATTTATGCTGCAGTAGTTTATGTGTCGGGGGGGCTAGGGTCAGTTTGTTATATCTGGAGTACTTCTCCTGTCCTATTCGGTGTCCCTTGTGAATCTAAGTGTGCGTTCTCTAATTCTCTCCTTCTCTCTTTCTTTCTCTCTCTCGGAGGACCTGAGCCCTAGGACCATGCCCCAGGACTACCTGACATGATGACTCCTTGCTGTCCCCAGTCCACCTGGCCATGCTGCTGCTCCAGTTTCAACTGACCTGAGCCCTAGGACCATGCCCCAGGACTACCTGACATGATGACTCCTTGCTGTCCCCAGTCCACCTGGCCATGCTGCTGCTCCAGTTTCAACTGTTCTGCCTTACTATTATTCGACCATGCTGGTCATTTCTGAACATTTGAACATCTTGGCCATGTTCTGTTATAATCTCCACCCGGCACAGCCAGAAGAGGACTGGCCACCCCACATAGCCTGGTTCCTCTCTAGGTTTCTTCCTGGAAAAAGGAGTTTTTCCTAGCCACTGTGCTTCTACACCTGCATTGCTTGCTGTTTGGGGTTTTAGGCTGGGTTTCTGTACAGCACTTTGAGATATCAGCTAATGTACGAAGGGCTATATAAATAAATTTGATTTGATTACTGTGTATGAGTGTTTTGAGCTTATGCCGTGACCATTTGTGGTAGATGGTGGCAGATTGTGGTAAATTACGCCATTCTGGCAACAATGGCTGACACTTAATAAATAACGTTCTATAGAATTCTGTGACACCCCGCAAGCTGGGCTGCAGTATGACACATCTTTTAAAGGAAGAACCAGTGATTGTATACACAGAGTGTACAAAATATTTCCTCTTTCTTTCTGAACACTTGCTCTTTCCATGACAGACTGACCAGGTGAAAGCTATGATCCCTTATTGATGTTACCTTCAATTGGTGTAGATGAAGGGGAGGAGACAGGTTAAAGAAGATTTTTAAGCCTTAAGACAATTGAGACATGGATTGTGTCTCAACGCTGCTGGGTATTTCACAGTCAACAGTTTCCGTGTGTATCAAGAATGGTCAACCACTCAAAGGTCATCCATCCAACTTAACACCACTGTGGAATGCTTTCGACACCTTGTAGAGTCCATGCCCTGACGTGTTGAGGTCGTTCTGAGGGCAAAAGGGGGGCGTGCAACTCAGTTTTAGGAAGGTGTTCCTAATGTTTGTGAACTCAGTGTACAGTCTTGAGTGTGTATATAATCAGTGCAAGATAAGGTCAATGCAGATTGTCTCTGTCACCATTTAATTAACTATTTAGCAGTCGTATGGCTATTCAGCGGTCTTGTGGCTTGGGGCTAAAAGCTGTCTCGGAGCCCGTCGGTCTGAGAGCTGATGCTCCGGTACCGTTTTCCCGGACTTTAGCAGAGTGAACAGTCTGTGGCATGGGTGGCTGAAGTCTTTGGCAATTTTTAGGTCCTTCCTCTGACATCACTTGATATAGAGATCCTGGATGGCAGGGAGCTCGGCCCCTGTGATGTACTGGGCCATCCGCACCAACCTTTGTAGCGCTTTGCAGTCCAGGGCGGTGTCACGTCTGCTCCTCCTCTCTGGTGCTCGTTGTCGCCAGTTTACTCATTATTACGCACACCTGTCACCATTGTTACACACACCTGCACCTATTTATTACATTTACTCCTTGTACTTGCTTCCCGATTATTAGCATACGCGTTACAGGCGGTGCAGTTGCCGTACCAAGCAGTGACGCAGCCAGTCAAGATCCTCTCAATGGTGCAGCTGTAGAACATTTTGAAGATTCGAGGGCTCATGCCAAATCTTTTCAGCCTCCTGAGGGGGAAGAGGCACTGTTGTGCCCTCTTCACAACTGTGCAGGTGTGTGCGGACCATGTAAAGTCCTTAGTGATGTGGATGCCAAGGAACTTGAAGCTCTCGACCCACTCCACTACAGCACTGTTGATGTGGATGGGGGCGTGCTCTTCCCTCTTTCTCCTGTAGTCCAGGCCTAAATGCATAAAAATCTTGACAGCTTTATGAAATTAAATATTAAAGCCACACAATACAGGCTTTCATTGCACACCAAAAAACACAACCACAGTATATTGACAAATTATACCTAGCCTAACTATAAAACGTGGATGAGCATCCACACTGGAGTACAGTTTGTTCAGTAGGCCTACATCTGTCCATCAACAGATGGCGTAAATCAGATCAACTCAGCCAGGGAAACATAGTAGACTATTATTGGTTTTCACACCTTTCATTATGTGACAATGGATAGGCTAACGGGTAGCCTACCGAATGTAGCCTATTGGAATATAATTAAATAACAATAAAACTTGAAGCAACAGAAGCGGCACAATCAATCGGAAATGGACAGCTCATGGTGTTGAAAGTAGGCAAATTCAAGTAGGCATAATTCATTTAAATGGTCTTAACTTTAATTAGACTTTATGAACAAAAAGAGGGCTTTGTGTTGGAGCCTATTTCTTCCTATTTAAGAAAGATGAGGTAGGCCTACCTGTTTGACAGAAGGAATTAGGCTAAAGGCTGCTAAATCCAACGATTTGTAAGTCAATTCCTCCACCTACCATGCGCTCTTTAAATAGCCTACCTCTGTGTCAGTGAAGGGCTGTTAAGTTAAAACCAAGAATCTAATTGAGGCGGTATGAGAGGGTATGCCACCAGTCTCAATGGCAACAGCGAAGAGGCGACACCGGGATGCTGGCCTTCTAGGCAGAGTTGCAAAGAAAAAGCTATATCTCAGACTGGCCAATAAATAGAAAAGATTAAGATGGGAAAAAGAACACAGACACTGGACAGAGGAAGTCTGCCCATCCCAGAGTCGTCTCTTCACTGTTGGCGTTGAGACTGGTGTTTTGCGGGTACTATGAAGCTGCCAGTTGAATACTTGTGAGGCGTCTGTTTCTCAAACTAGACACTCTAATGTACTTGTCCTCTTGCTCAGTTGTGCACCGGGCCCTCCCACTCTTTCTATTCTGGTTAGAGACAGTTTGCGGTGCTCTGTGAAGGGAGTAGTACACAGCGCTGTACGAGATCTTAGGTTTCTTTCTTCAATTTCTTGCATGGAATAGCCTTCATTTCTCAGAACAGGAATAGACTGACAAGTTTCAGATGAATGTGCTTGGCCAAGTGTTTCTGGCCATTTTGAGCCTGTATTCGAACCCACAAATGCTGATGCTCCAGATACTCAACTAGTCTTATGAAGGCCAGTTTTATTGCTTCTTTAATCAGGACAACAGTTTTCAGCTGTGCTAATGTAATTGCAAAAGGGTTTTCTAATGATCAATTAGCCTTTTTAAAATTATAAACTTGGATTAGCTAACACAACGTGTCATTCGAACACAGGAGTGATGGTTGCTGATAATGGGCCTCTGTACGCCTATTAAGAAATTCCATAAAAAATCTGCCATTTTCATCTACAATAGTCATTTACAACATTAACAATGTCTACACTGTATTTCTGATCAATTTATGTTATTTTAATGGACATTTCTTTCAAAAACAAGGACATTTCTAAGTCACCCCAAACCTTTGAACGGTAGTGTAAATCCTACCAACGGCACATTAAAAACTGTAATATCTTATGTTTCACCGAGGCGTGGCTGAACAACGACATGAAAAACATACAGCTGGAGGGTTTTTTCGGCAGGATAGAACAGTAGCCTCTGGTAAGACCAGAGGTGGCGGTCTATGCATATTTGTAACCAACAGCTGGTGCACAAAATCGAAGAAAGTCTCACGGTTTGCTAGCCGGAGGTAGAGTATATCATGATAAGCTGTAGACCACACTATTTAACAAGAAATGTTTAGTCTATATTCTTCGTATTTGTCTATTTACTACCACAAACCGATGCTGGCACTAAGACCGCACTCAATGAGCTGTATACGGCCATAAGCAAACAGGAAGACACTCATCCAGAGGCGCTCCTATTGGCAGGGGACTTTAAATCCGTTTTACCTCATTTCTACCAGCATGTAAAATGTGCAACCAGAGGGAAAACAACTCTACCTTTACTCCACACGCAGAGACGCGTACAAAGCTCTCCCTCGCCCTCCATTTGGCAAATCTGACCATAATTCTACCCTCCTGATTAGTGCTTACAGACAAAAACTAAAGCAGGAAGCACCAGTGACACGGTCAATAAAAAAATGGTCAGATGAAGTAGATGCTAATCTACAGGACTGTTTTGCTAGCACAGACTGGAATATGTTCTGGGATTCTTCCTATGGCATTGAGGAGTACACCACATCAGTCACTGGCTTCATCAATGAGTGCATCGATGACGTTGTCCCGACAGTGACCGTACGTACATACCCCAACCAGAAGCCATGGCAACATCCGCATTGAGCTAAAGGGTTGAGCTGCCGCTTTCAAGGAGCGGGACTCTAACCCGGAAGTTTATATAAGAAATCCTGCTATGCCCTCCGACGAACCATCAATACAGTAATAAGGTTGAATTGTACTACACCGGCTCTGACGCTCGTCGAATGTGGCAGGTCTTTCAAACTATTACAGACTACAATGGGAAGCATAGTCGCGAGCTGCCCAGTGACATGAGCGTACCAGACGAGCTAAATTACTTCTGTGCGTGCTTTGAGGCAGGTAACACTAAAACATGCATGAGAGCATCAGCTGTTCCGGACGACTGTGTGATCACGCATTCCATAGCCGATGTGAGTAAGACCTTTAAACAAGTCCGCTCCGTAGCACTCACGTCGGTAGCCTTAAAGTGCTTTGAAAGACTGGTCATGGCTCACATCAACACCATTATCCCAGAAACCCTAGACCCACTTCAGTTTACATACCGCCCCAAAAGATCCACAGATGATGCAATCTCTATTGCACTCCACACTGCCCTTTCCCACATGGACAAAATAAACACCTATGTGAGAATGCTATTCATTGACTACAGCTCAGTGTTCAACACCATAGTGCCCTCAAAGCTCATCACTAAGCTAAGGACCCTGGGACAAACACACCTCCCTCTGCAACTGGATCCTGGTTTCCTGACGGGCTTCCGCAGCTGGTAAGGGTAGGTAACAACTCATCTGCCACGTTGATCCTCAACATGGGGCCCCCGCAGGGTGCGTGCTCAGTCCCCTACTGTACTCCCTGTTCATGCATGACTGCATGGCCCGACACGACTCCAACACCATCATTAAGTTTGTCGATAACACAACAGTGGTATGCCTGACAACGATAAGACAGCCTATGGGGAGGAGGTGAGATACCTGGCCATGTGGTGCCAGGACAACAACCTCTCCCTCAACGTGATCAAGACAAAGGAGATGTTTATGGACTACAGGAAATGGTGGACCGAGCACGCCCCCATTCTCATCTACGGGGCTGTAGTAGAGCAGGTTGAGATCTAAAAGTTCCTTGGTGTCCACATCACCAACAAACTAACATGGTCCAAGCACACCAAGAAAGTCGTGAAGAGGGCATGACAACCTATTCCCCCTCAGGAGACTGAAAAGATTTGGCATAGGTCCTCAGATCCTCAAAAGGGTCTACAGCTGCACCATCGAGAGCATCCTGACTGGTTGCATCACTGCCTGGTATGGCAACTGTTCGGCCTCTGACCAGTACATCACTGGGGCCAAGCTTCCTGCCATCCAGGACCTCTGTACCAGGCAGAGTTAGAGGAAGGCCCTATAAACCCAAGATGCTTCTAAACAACTTCTACCCCCAAGCCATAAGACTCATGAACATCTAATCAAATGGCTACCCATACTGTTTCCATTGCCCCCCTCTACGCTGCTGCTTTTCTCTGTTATCTATGCAGTCACTTTAATGACTCTACCTACATGCACGTTACCTCAATTACCTCGACTAACTGGTGCCCCCGCACATTGACTCTGTACCGGTACCCCATGTACAGTTGTGGCCAAAAGTGTTGAGAATGACACAATTATTCATTTCCACAAAGTTTGCTGCTTCAGTGTATTTGCATTGTTGACCCTTCTTTTACAAGACCTCTGCAATCCGCCCTGGCATGCTGTGAATTAACTTCTGGGTCACATCCTGACTGATGGCAGCCCATTCTTGCCTAATCAATGCTTAGAGTTTGTCAAAATTTGTGGGTTTTTGTTTGTCCACCCGCCTGTTGAGGATTGACCACAAGTTCTCAATGGGATTAAGGTCTGGGGAGTTTCCTGGCCAAGGACCCAAAATATCGATGTTTTGTTCCCTGACCCACTTAGTTATCACTTTTGCCTTATGGCAAGGTGCTCCATCATGCTGGAAGAGGCATTGTTCGTCACCAAACTGCTCCTGGATGGTTGGGAGAAGTTGCTCTCGGAGGATGTGTTGGTACCATTCTTTATTCATGGCTGTGTTCTTAGGTAAAATTGTGAGTGAGCCCACTCCCTTGCCTGAGAAGCAACCCCAGACATGAATAGTCTCAGGATACTTTACTGTTGGCATGACACAGGACTGATGGTAGTGCTCACTTTGTCTTCTCCGGACAAGCTTTTTTCCGGATGCCCCAAACAATCGGAAAGGGGATTCATCAGAGGAAATTACTTTACCCCAGTCCTCAGCAGTCTAATACCTGTACCTTTTGCAGAATATCAGTCTGTCCCTGATGTTTTTTCTGGAGAGAAGTGGCTTCTTTGCTGCCCTTCTTGACACCAGGCCATCCTCCAGAAGTCTTCGCCTCACTGTGCATGCAGATGCACTCACACCTGCCTGCTGCCATTGCTGAGCAAGCTCTGTACTGGTGGTGCACCGATCCCGCAGCTGAATCAACTTTAGGAGACGGTTCTGGCACTTGCTGGACTTTCTTGGGTGCCCTGAAGCCTTCTTCACAACAATTGAACCGCTCTCCTTGAAGTTCTTGATGATCCGATAAATGGTTGATTTAGGTGCCATCTTACTGGAAGCAATATCCTTGCCTGTGTAGCCCTTTTTGTGCAAAGCAATGATGATGGCATGTGTTTCCTTGCAGGTAACCATGGATGACAGTAGAAGAACAATGAATCCAAGCACCACACTCCTTTTGAAGCTTCCAGTCCGTTATTTCGAACTCAATCAGCATGATAGAGTGATCTCCACCCTTGTCCTCGTCAACACTCACACCTGTGTTAACAAGAGAATCACTGACATGATATCAGCTGGTCCTTTTGTGGCAGGGCTGAAATGCAGTGGAAATGTTTTTTTGTGGTTCAGCTCATTTGCATGGCAAAGAGGGACTTTGCAAATATTTGCAATTCCTCTGATCACTCTTCATAACATTCTGGAGTATATGCAAATTGCCATCATACAAAACTGAGGCAGCAAACTTCGTGAAAATTAATATTTGCGTCATTCTCAAAACCTTTGGCCACGATTGTATATAGCCTCGCTATTGCTATTTTAGTGCGGCTCTTTAAATATTTCTTACTTTTATTTCTTACTTTTTTGATGCATTTTCTTAACTGCATTGTTGGTTCAGGGCTTGTAAGTAGGCATTTCACTGTTGTTATAGGCGCATGTGACAAATAACATTTTATTTGATTTATACACTATTTTAGGGCCATCTTTCGGAACTTCGGCTTTCCTGGATATAGCCACCGTCCAATGTGTGTGGATACAGCTTTAGAACAAAGTTCTTCTATAGATGTTATATCCTTGTATCATCAAATGAATTATCTAAGTGAGACTTACAAATGGCTAACATATGAACATTATCTGATGTTAGCAAGTTATTGATTTCATGAACCTTATTTCTAAGGCTACATATATTAATATGAGCTATTTTCAGCAATTTCCTGTGTAGCTTATTAAATATAAACATAATATGGAAAAGAGAAAACAAAACAAGAGAAAAAAATATACATTCAGCAGTCCATTAATCAATTTGTGTGTGTGTGTGTGTGTGTGTGTGTGTGTGTGTGTGTGTGTGTGTGTGTGTGTGCAGCGGGGTTGAAGCTATGAACCCATATGCTTGGCTCTCTCATCTCTTCCAGGCTTCTGGGAGGGAGGTCGGACATTTAGCCTTTCATAGATGATGTAAACAATGTCCCCACACGCTGTGGCAGCTTTCATGGCTGGGATATTCTTTTTTCTTCTGGTGCACAGCTTCAGGATCGTCCTTGTTAAGGAAGATATAGGTTCCTCTCAAGTTCTTGGCTCTGTCCAGAACAGCTACCTTGTCCTTGAACCTCAGGAACTGGGAGTGGCCATGTTGCCTGGTGTACGAACTGTTAGGGTCAAAGTAGTGGGAAGGGGTGGTGGATTTGTTGGGGATAGTGGTATATACCGTGCCTTCGGAAAGTATTCAGTCCTTTTGACTTTTTCCACATTGTGTTTCTTTACAGCCTTATTATGAAATTGTAAAAATGAAAATCCTCAGCATTCTACACACAATCCCCCATAATGACTAAGCAACAACAGGTTATTAGACATTTTTGCAAATGTAAAAAAAAAATATTTACATAACTATCCAGACCCTTTGCTCTGAGACTCAAAATTGAGCTCAGGTGCATCTAGTTTCCATTGATAATCCTTGAGATGTTCCTACAACTTGATTGGAGTCCACGTATGGTCAATTCAATTGATTGGACATTAAATTGAAGAATGGAATCACCAATACTCTTCCTAGAACTATCCGCACAACTAAACTGAACAATCGGGGGAGTAGGGCCTTGGTCAGGGAGGTGACCAAGAACCCGATGGTCACTCTGACAGAGCTCTAGGGTTCCTCTGTGGAGATAGGAGAAACTTCCAGAAGGACAACCATCACTGCAGCACTCCACAAATCAGGCCGTTATGGTAGTGGCCAGACGGAAGCCACTCCCCAGTAAAAGGCACAAGACAGCTTGCTTGGAGTTTGCAAAAAGGCACCTAAAGAATCTTAGACCATGAGAAACAAGATTATCTGGTCTGATGAAACCAAGATTGAACTGTTTGGCCTGAATGCCAAGCGTCACGTCTGGAGGAAACCTGGCACCATCCCTATGGTGAAGCATAGTGGTGCATCATGCTGTGGGGATGTTTTTCAATGGCATGACTGGGAGATCAGCCAAGATCAAGGAAAAGATGAACGTAGCAAAGTACAGAGAGATCCTTGATGAAAACCTTCTCCAGAGCGCTCAGGACCTCAGACTGGTGCGAAGGTTCACCTTCCAACAGGACAACGACCCTGAGCACACAGCCGAGACAACGCAGGAGTGGCTTCAGGACAAGTCTCTGAATGTCCTTGAGTGTCCCAGCCAGAGCCCGGACTTGAACCCGATTGAACATCTCTTGAGAGACCTGAAAATATTTGTGCAGCAACGCTCCCCATCCAACCTGACAGAGCTTGAGAGGATCTGCAGAGAAGAATGGGAGAAACTCCACATAACAGGTGTGCTAACCTTGTAGCGTCATACCCACGAAAACTCGATGCTATAATTGCTGCCAAAGGTGCTTCAACAAAGTACTGAGCAAAGGGTCTGAATACTTATGTAAAGGTGACAGTTTTTTTACACATTTGCAACAATTCCTAAAAAACAGTTTTGCTTTGTCATTATGGGGTATTGTGTGTAGATTGATGAGGGAAAAAAATGTAATACATTATAGAATAACGTAACAAATTTTGAAAAAAGTCCAGGGGTCTGAATACTTTCCGAAGGCACTGTACAGGATTTAGGGTTAGATTTCTTTTTTTCCCCCTTTTCCCTTTTTTGAGAACAAAATGTGTAATTCCCTTTCTGACCTGTGAAAAGTCTGAAATACACAACAAAGCATCTAGTCTGCCGTAAAACCACACGAAGAAGAAGAAGCAGTGTGTAGGTTGATTGGGCATGTTTGAGTGTTAAACTGATAGTAGCCGACTGTAGACGGAAGTCGACAGGTAAAGTTGGGGGAGGTACATACTGTATGCACTGACAGCAATTCGGATAACTTCTGATGATTCTAGGAAACCCGACAATGGCAGACATGGCATTCGCCTTTGTTATTGTTGATGAAGTGGATGCTGTCGAAATTCCACTTCTCCTACACTAAGCTGAACTTAATCAACATGGCCCAAGGAATGAATATCCTGATAAGGAAATTAGATAATAGCCCAAGATCTTTCTAATACAGTATGTATATATTAGAATATATATACTGTATTAGAAAGAATATATATACTGTATTAGAAAGATCTTGGGCTGGTATCTATATGAGAGAGAGAGAGAAAAAAATACTAATTACAGATTTTTTAAATGTTATTTCACCAGGTAGGCAAGTTGAGAACAAGTTCTCATTTACAATTGCGACCTGGCCAAGATAAAGCAAAGCAGTTCGACACACACAACAACAGAGTTACATATGGAATAAAACAAACACAGTCAATAATCGGGTGGGGTGCAAAGGAGCAAAATAAATAAATACAGTATTGGAAGAGGGAGTTGTTTGGGCTAAATTATAGATGGGCTATGTACAGATGCAGTAATCTGTGAGCTGCTCTGACAGCTGGTGCTTAAAGCTAGTGAGGGAGATAAGTGTTTCCAGTTTCAGAGATTTTTGTAGTGATAAAGACTAATCTTCAGCTTAATGATGCCAAAGACACAACAAATGTATTTGGCTAAGGCGTATGTCAACTTCCGACTTCAGCTGTAAATACAAAACAAAGCCAGGTAGTGAGTGCATAGGCTACTAGAATGTGAACATATACCGTAGGAGTTTTTGCAGCATATGGGATATGCTCTTCCTCATTATTATTTGTGATTGTTCAACATGGAGTCCACAAATATTCTTACTGTGTGGTAATTGATTGTATGTTAGCGTCACTACAAACTGCAGTATATTTCTTTAATTCTCAATGTTCATGTTGCTTTTGTCAGTAAGAATGTCAAGCATGTCAATTGAATCTATGAAGGACAAAACACTCATTGTACAGAAAAGGATTCGACTATATACAGTGCATTCGGTAAGCATTCAGACCCCTTGACTTTTTCCACATTTTATTACGTTACAACCTTATTCTAAAATGGATAACATTTGTCTTTACCCCGCATAATGACGAAGCAAAAACTGGTTTTCAGACATTTTAAAAACAGAAATACCTTATTTACAAAAACAATGCAAGATGTTTTGAATACTTTACGAAAGCACTGTATGTTACTGGGTAAACAATAAGAAAAGGATTCGATTATACATGTACATCAGTTCACATAAGTTACCGGGTAAACAATATGCCAACCAATATACCAAGCAGTCAAATGCACTTGGTATTAACCCCACGACTGGTGTCTGGGGTAATTACTCAGGCCGGTTTCCTACACACAAATTAAGCTTCTAAAATTGCCAGTGAAGAAATCCCCCAACATAACCGATGTGTAGCCTACAATATGTCTAACATTTTATTCACACTTAATAGACAATGAACACATTGGAATTTGTTTGGTGAGAACAATATTACAGACAAGACCAATTGTAGGCTTTAACATGGGACACATCACAGTAACATCTAGATAAATATATTAGCTATATTGTTGACGGATATTTCATTTATTTATGTTCGAAATTTGGATTACATGTAGGCCTACGTAATTACATTGGAAGGATGGAAGGATGAATATGTATTTAAGCTCTAAAAAGTTATCCACCCAAAACAGTAAACATGCATCAATAATAACCAATCATAGGTGGCGACACCAACCATTTATGAGCATGTGAAAAAGCAGAAGGTTGTCTCCCATATTGCTTTGGTTCCGACTTCATGTTGCAGTTGGTGAGGAACAACTGCAGAAATGTCCAGTCAACTGCAGTCAACAGTTCATAACTTTAGATCACATGGTTGTTGTAAAGGTCATGCAGTCGACTTGTAGCAAAGATTGTCTTTCCTTCCTAACAATGGGAATCGTTGTCCACAAAGCGGCACGGTGGGCTGTCTAGCTCCCGCCTATCTTTTCTTTGGATTGGTGGATACATCTCACTATTGTAATCCTTTTTTGAATATTCGGGTTGACGTCAACCCCTGTATTCAACGGAGAGAGATGCTATGCTACTAGCCTCATGCCATGAATATGCATAGCCATCACAGGTCCTACTTATATCAGTACACTCGTAACAACGTAAGCAGTACGAAACGTCTATTCGATCAAATAAACCTTACGTAGCAAATAAACTCTCTCATTGAACTCCATACAAAAACTCCTTGCTTGGTGGACGAAACGATGATTAAAAAAAACGCCACCTGCTGGAGGGAGACAGATTTTCCACCGAGGTGGACCTCTATTCATCTTCCTCTCTGCATGTAGTCAAGTCAGACAATGTTTATGCACACAATGCAACACACTTTGAAAAGATGTTGGTTTAAGTCTTGACAAAAGTGATCCGCTTGACCCAAGAGGCCAGGGTTTCGGTGTAGAAGCACTGTTTGAACTGCTCCTATAGTTTTGCTTCGGTACTGCAGTTTAAAACTGACGCCAGGCCCAGAAAGACAATTTCCATAGATGGCCACATAGAGAAGTCAGATATGAAAATTCCTACTGAGACACATTAGTCATCACCTTTGTGCACAAAACATCCATTGAATTATTCAAATAATTATCGATGAGTACAATTTTTTTCCATCACTCACAGCCAATGTTTGTCATGTTTTTGGATAACATAATTCTGCTCTCTTTGCACACAGGTATCAACCTGATGCAATTTGGATATAGTTGAACCATGAATCAGGGTGTGCAAGCCTGAGTAGATTACCTTAAAACAACGGTCGGACATCTTGGATGCTGTCTCCAGCTGTTATTATACCTCAGTGTCTCGAATTATCCAATGTCTTTAAACCTTAGTGTGCCCTGGGTGTTTTCAGCTGCCAATGGTTTGTGACTATTTACTGTTTAACTTTCTTTGCAGTTTTAAAATAAATCTACAACATTATTCTCAGTCATTGTTTTAAGCCTTTTGAAGTCGTATCACATCATGACAGCCTTAAACACGAGTCACTTATCATTAATTGTCAACCTTCTTTGAAAGTTGATCTAACATTTTAGATGAGATTCAGTCATTGCCTAAAATTACTCAAAATACGCCAATTTATGCGCATTTTATGCGAAATATCACTGTTCTATCACTGTTCTATCGCTCCTCCCACCCGACCCTCCCCCAATTACCTACTTCCCCTCTTCCATAGAACCTAATAAGTGATCAACTCCACGACAGGAAATGGCGACGGCGGGGAGCCGGACCTCGTCGTCGGGAATGTATGAGTCGAATAACGGCACAAACGTTGGAAGTGGTCCTCAGGGAAACTCAAGCACTCCTGGTCTTCCAAGCTGTCCCGGTAAGGCGAAGAGTAGTGTCGGGAAACCTCGCCATGGAGACGTAAAGAGCTACTGAAAGTCCGAAGTGTGGATCTGGATAAGCCTGAGTCGCTGCTCCTGTCTCCCGAGACTGGGACGGCCCCGATATCAGTGCAGCTGCACTTGTCTATATCCTCGCCTGGTGCGGTGCAGGCTACTTTATTAGAGCAAACTCACTACATTCAGCAGAGCAACTCACTAACCGATCACCCTGTCTCAGATAAAACAATTACTAGTTTGTCTACAGACGCTCAGGAATTGTTGAACACTTATTTAAAAAACAGCAGCGACCATCTCAATCCCGATAATGGTGCTACCCGAACTTCAATAGAAGTGAGCGCATCACAAAATAGGTAAGGTTTTTAAGATTGGCTCTTGTGCATGGATTTTTGATGATCATTAATACTTTGTTGGTTGCATTCTGTCAGTTGCAGACATAACAGCTTGTAATTTGTTGCACAATTTTAAATTGATTTGTGAGATTTCCTCATCTTAACTTCCATTTATTGAAGTAAAGTGCGTCTTTACTGTAAAGCGTGACAGTAAACGTTTTATCGGTTTATACATGATTAATTAATAATGATAATGCTTCTTATGTATACTATTTATATATTATAATTATTCAAACGCATATCCCAATTCCAAGACAGGATAATTTAAGGTCTGAAATGCTCCATCTCTAACCCAGTATAACTTTTTGTGTAAACTATAGAGGCAAAAGTGATACTTTTCACTGCCTATTTACAGATGTGCCATAGCAGCACTAGGTTGCACTAGCAATTGGTTGTCTGGGAGTAAGACATGTAAATGTCATTACACTGAGAACATAGGTGAAAAGCAAACAATATTTAAATACAATTGTTTTATTTATAAACATTTTGGATTTAAATCATTTATGTATGACAAACTCAGATTTATAGCAGGTCACATTAAGCCGCTATTTCAATTCTACTGTTGATCCTTTGCTATGCAATGTTCTACCATTCAAATACATGTACACACACTACAATATATCTCTCAAAAACAATGTGACCTGTCATAATAATGTTACTCATTTACTCCTTGTTTTGTAATGGTTGTCATAAAAATGAGTCAGCTTCTAGGTGTTTATTTTTGTGAGTAGTGTTTAACAATCAACATCTTAGTGTCAGTTATGGTTCCCGGTTAATTTACAGGGCATGCAGGTGCTTAGGCTCACTGAAAATGTAAATTCTGTGTACCTTTACAGAATGAAGAGCCTCGGTTAATGAGTGATATATAGTGCATAGATCATTGAACAGAATCACATGAGAAAGACAAGAGTCGCCTTGGATGAATGACAGCTTTTTAGAAAATAAAGATTGTGAGACGACAATTTGTTGCAACATGAGACGTTGGCTTTTGGAACTGTGCATATAATAAAAGATGAATAGGATGTTGTAAGCTAAAGAAATGGATGGAAAGAGAGCTGGATTCCATTGTGGCGTTTCTTGTCCGGGATAATGGGCCAAGGCAAAACATCAGTATCCCCTCACAGCACAAATGTAGAATTCCAACAAACAACTGAACCCCATTCACCCAGACCCACTACTGGACCGCAGAGGCCCAAAAACCTTTTCTGACACAATCGTTTCCAGGTTGACCTTTAGTCCTTTCTCCGCTGATCCTTTAGAAACAACACAATGAAATATACAGAACAGTTAGACATTTCTGTATTATTACAAATTAACACAACAGCATTCATAATTGTAAGCAGCATACAGAAATGTTGGTCATTTCACTAACCCCGTTTCCATCCACAGTTTTCATGCGAGTTAAGTCATGCTGTATAAAAAAAACAACAGCAGCTGTGATGGAAACAGGAAGATTGGATACAATTTGATTAATGCTGACGGATCATTTGTTTGTTCGACAAGGTGGGATCTTTTTGTCTGTGAAATGATGTGATGGTGGTGGAAACGCCTTTGTGTTCAAATATTGACATCATTTACATCATATGGAAGTAAACTTGGAGTCACCCGATGATATGGTGTGTGGTCCTCCCACTACAACTCGGGAACCGTGCAGTTTATTAGGCAACAAATGAAATAAGTTACGATGAACTTCACAGGGTGGTGAAAGTGCATTGTGATGAGCTTGATGCTCCTTTCCCAATAAATATCGAGGGTCTTATTCTGGTGATATGATGATCGATGCTTGACTGCCATTTGACAAATGCAGTGCCTCTAGAAAGTATTAATACCCTTTACTTATTCTACATTTTGTTGTTTACAGCCTGAATTCAAAATGCATGACATTTCTCACCCATTGCTACACATAATAATACAGAATAATGACGAAGTAAAGACACATTTTTTGAGATTTTAGCACATTTTTTGGAAAATGAAATACAGAAATGTCTCATTTACATAAGTATTCACACCCCTGAGTCAATACATGTTAGAATCACCTTTGGTAGTGATTACATCTGAGTCTTTCTGGCTAAGTCTCTTAAGCGCTTTGCACACCTGGATTGTAAACAGCCCAAGGAGTGCCCAGCTGTTAAATGCTTCTGGTACAAAGTTAGACAATTAATTTTGAAGTGCATGAATGTAAATATTAATAATATAATCTATACTGAACAAAAATATAATCGCAACATGTAAAGTGTTGGTCCCATGTTTCATGAGCAGAAATAAAACATACCAGAAATTGTCCATACGTGCAAAAAGCTTTTTCTCAAATTTTGTGCACAAATTTGTTTACATCCCTGTTAGTGAGAATTTCTCCTTTTGCCAAGATAATCCATCCACCTGACAGGTGTAGCATATCAAGAAGCTGCTTTAACAGCATGAGTATTACACAGGTGCACCTTGTGCTGGGGACAAAAGACCACTCTAAAATGTGCTGTTTTGTCACAATGCCGCAGATGTCTCAAGTTTTGAGGAGTGCAATTGGCATTCTCTGTTGCCAGAGAATTGAATGTTAATTTCACTACCATAAGCCGCCTCCAACGTAATTTTTTTGAGAATTTGGCGGTACGTCCAACCGGCCTCACAACCGCATGATTTATGTGTGTAACCACGCCAGTCCAGGACCTCCACATCTGGCTTCTTCACCTGCAGAATTATCTGATATATGCCACCTGGACAACTGATAAAACTGAAGACTATTTCTGTCTGTAATAAAGCGCTTTTGTGGGGGAAAACTCATTCTGATTGGCTGGGCCTGGCTCCCAAGTGGGTTTGGCCTATGCCCTCCCAGGCCCACCAATGGCTGCGCCTTTGCCCAGTCATGTGAAATATATAGATTCAGTCCTAAGGAATTCATTTCAATTGACTGATTTCCTTAAATGAACTGTAACTCAATAAAATGTTGAAATTGTGCATAGCATTTACACTGAGTGTACAAAATATGAAGATCACCTTCGTAATATTTAGTTGCAACCCCCCCCCCGCCCCCCCGGCTCCAATACTTTCCACAGTGACTCCAATACTTTCTAAAGTTGTGTCAAGTTCGCTGGATGTCCCTTGGGTGGTGGACGATTCTTGATGAACATGGAAAACTGTTGAGCGTGAGAACTAGCAGCATTGCAGTTCTTGACATACTCAAACCGGTGCGCCTGGCACCTACTACCATACCCCGTTCAAAGGCACTTAAATATTGTGTCTTGCCCATTCACCCTCTGAATGGCACACTTACGCAATCTGTGTCTCAAGGCTTAAAAATTATTATTTAACCTGTCTCCTCCCCTTCATCTACACTGATTTGAAGTGGATTTAACAAGTGACATAGCTTGTTCATAGCTTTCACCTGGATTCACTGGTCAGTCTATGTCATGCAGTGGTGGAAAAAGTACTCAATTCTAAGATACCTTAATAGAAAATGAGTCATGTAAAAGTGAAAGTCACCCAGTAAAATACTAATGTAATTGTTAAAATATACTTAAGTATCAAAAGTAAAAGTACAAATAATTGAACATTCTTTTAATTTTTTTATTAAGGATAGCCAGGGTCACATTGCAACACATAATTTACAAACAAAGCATTTGTGTTTAGTGAGTCTACCAGATCAGCGGCAGTAGGGATGACCAGGGATGTTCTCTTGATAAGTTGCGAATTTGACCATTTTCTGTCAGGAAAAACATCAAGGACAGACTGGTATTCTGCAAAAGGTACAGGGATTGGACTGGTGAGGACTAGGGTAAAGTAATTTTCTCTGAATCCCCTTTCCGATTGTTTGGGGCATCCGGAAAAAAGCTTGTCCGGAGAAGACAAGGTGAGCACTACCATCAGTCCTGTGCCATACCATCAGTAAAGCATCCTGAGACCATTCATGTGTCTGGTTGCTTCTCGGCCAAGGGAGTGGGCTCACTCACAATTTTGCCTAAGAACACAGCCATGAATAAAGAATGGAACCAACACATCCTCCGAGAGCAACTTCTCCCAACCATCCAGGAACAGTTTGGTGATGAACAATGCCTCTTCCAGCATGATGGAGCACCTTGCCATAAGGCAAAAGTGATAACTAACTGGCTCGGGGAACAAAACATCGATATTTTGGGTCCATGGCCAGGATACTTGGGCGGGTGGACAAATAAAACCCCACAAATTCTGACCAACTCCAAGCATTGATTATGCAAGAATGGGCTGCCATCAGTCAGGATGTGGCCCAGAAGTTAATTGACAGCATGCCAGGGCGGATTACAGAGGTCTTGAAAAAGAAGGGTCAATACTGCAAATATTGACTCTTTGCATCAACTTCATGTAATTGTCAATATAAGCCTTTGACACTTATCAAATGCTTGTAATTATACTTCAGTATTCCATAGTAACATCTGTCAAAAATATCTAAAGACACTGAAGCAGCAAACCTTGTGGAAATGAACATTTGTGTCATTCTCAAAACTTTTGGCCATGATGGTACAAGCATACCCATGACATGATGCAGTCACCATTATGCTTGGAAATATAGAGAGTGGTACTCAGTAATGTGTTGTACACAAACATAACACTTTATATTCAGGAGAAAAGGTTAATTGTTTTGTCAAATGTTTTGCATTATTGCTTTAGATTTCATGTTTTGCATTCTAATAAGAGGTTCCCTTATTTTCACTCTGTCAATTAGGTTAGTATTGTGGAGTAACTACAATGTGGATCCATCCTCAGTTTTCTCCTATCACAACTATTAAAGTCTGTAACTGATTTGAAGTCACCATTGGCCTCATGGTGAAATCCCTGAGTGGTTTCTTTCCTCTCACGAGCTGGGAAAGACGCCTGTATATTTGTAGTGACTGGGTGTATTGATACCCCATCAAAAGTGTAATTAATAACTTCATCATGCTCAAATGGATATTCAATGTCTTTTTTTTTTTTTTAATTCATGAATCGGTTCCCTTCTTTCATTAACCCGTGCTGTAAGTCAAGGAGCATGGACAAGGTCAATGATTAATTAAAGCTCTAGATGTTCATGAAATGAACATTTCATGAAAGTCATGAAATGTTGTGGAGGTTAGGCCTCAGTTCTGCTGAAGATCAAAAAAATCGAGACCCTATTTTTATATGCACTCTGTTCATTCAAGGGTTTTTCTTTATTTTTTAAAACTATTTTCTACATTGTAAAATAATACTGAAGACATCAGAACTATGAAATAACACAAAAGTGTTAACCTCTCTGGGATATGTGGGACCAAAAGCCAAAAGCCAGGGAAAATGCAGAGCGCCAAATTCAAATAAATTACTATAAAAATCAAACTTTCATTAAATCACACATACAAATAGCAAATTAAAGCTGCACTTGTTGTGAATCCAGCCAACATGTCAAATTTCAAAAAAGCTTTTCGGCTAAAGCAAACGATGCTATTATCTGAGGATAGCACCTCCGTAAACAAAGAGAGAAAAGCATATTTTACCCTGCAGGCGCGACACAAAACACTGAAACTATCCGCCGCCATTGTCGCAACCCCTATTACCAGCCTGTTCAACCTCTCTTTCATATCGTCTGAGATCCCCAAGGATTGGAAAGCTGCCGCAGTCATCCCCCTCTTCAAAGGGGGAGACACCCTGGACCCAAACTGTTACAGACCTATATCCATTCTGCCCTACCTATCTAAGGTCTTCGAAAGCCAAGTCAACAAACAGGTCACTGACCATCTCGAATCCCACCGTACCTTCTCCGCTGTGCAATCTGGTTTCCGAGCCGGTCACGGGTGCACCTCAGCCACACTCAAGGTACTAAACGACATCATAACCGCCATCGATAAAAGACAGTACTGTGCAGCCGTCTTCATCGACCTTGCCAAGGCTTTCGACTCTGTCAATCACCATATTCTTATCGGCAGACTCAGTAGCCTCGGTTTTGGATGACTGCCTTGCCTGGTTCACCAATTACTTTGCAGACAGAGTTCAGTGTGTCAAATCGGAGGGCATGCTGTCGGTCCTCTGGCAGTCTCTATGGGGTGCCACAGGGTTCAATTCTCGGGCCGACTCTTTTCTCTGTATATATCAATGATGTTGCTCTTGCTGCGGGCGATTCCCTGATCCACCTCTACGCAGACGACACCATTCTATATACTTTCGGCCCGTCATTGGACACTGTGCTATCTAACCTCCAAACGAGCTTCAATGCCATACAACACTCCTTCCGTGGCCTCCAACTGCTCTTAAACGCTAGTAAAACCAAATGCATGCTTTTCAACCGATCGCTGCCTGCAACCCGCATGCCCGACTAGCATCACCACACTGGATGGTTCCGACCTTGAATATGTGGACACCTATAAGTACCTAGGTGTCTGGCTAGACTGCAAACTCTCCTTCCAGACCCATATCAAACATCTCCAATCGAAAATCAAATCAAGAGTCGGCTTTCTATTCCGCAACAAAGCCTCCTTCACTCACGCTGCCAAGCTTACCCTAGTAAAACTGACTATCCTACCGATCCTCGACTTCGGCGATGTCATCTACAAAATTGCTTCCAACACTCTACTCAGCAAACTGGATGCAGTTTATCAAAGTGCCATCCGTTTTGTCACTAAAGCACCTTATACTACCCACCACTGCGACTTGTATGCTCTAGTCGGCTGGCCCTCGCTACATATTCGTCGCCAGACCCACTGGCTCCAGGTCATCTACAAGGCCATGCTAGGTAAAGCTCCGCCTTGTCTCAGTTCACTGGTCACGATGGCAACACCCATCCGTAGCACGCGCTCCAGCAGGTGTATCTCACTGATCATCCCTAAAGCCAACACCTCATTCGGCCGCCTTTCGTTCCAGTACTCTGCTGCCTGTGACTGGAACGAATTGCAAAAATCGCTGAAGTTGGAGACTTTTATCTCCCTCACCAACTTCAAACATCTGCTATCTGAGCAGCTAACCGATCGCTGCAGCTGTACATAATCTATTGGTAAACAGCCCACCCATTTTCACCTACCTCATCCCCACAGTTTTTATTTATTTACTTTTCTGCTCTTTTGCACACCAATATCTCTACCTGTACATGATCATCTGATCATTTATCACTCCAGTGTTAATCTGCAATATTGTAATTATTCGCCTACCTCCTTATGCCTTTTGCACACATTGTATATAGACTCCCCTTTTTTCTACTGTGTTATTGACTTGTTAATTGTTTACTCCATGTGTAACTCTGTGTTGTCTGTTCACACTGCTATGCTTTATCTTGGCCAGGTCGCAGTTGCAAATGAGAACTTGTTCTCAACTAGCCTACCTGGTTAAATAAAGGTGAAAAAAAAAAAAAAAAAAAAAAACATCACAAATGGTTCTTTTGTTCGATTTAATTCCGTTGATATATATCCAATATGTCCATTTATTTGGCGCGTTTGATCGAGAAAAACACCGGTTCTAACTTGCGCAACGTGACTACAAAATAACTCAAAAGTTACCTGTAAACTTTGCCAAAACATTCCAAACTACTTTTGTAATACAACTTTAGTTATTTTTTTAATGTAAATAATCGATAAAATTGAAGACTGGATGATCTGTGTTCAATACAGGAGGAAAACAAACTGTAGCTTTCTGGTCATGCGCCTCTAACAGTCCACTTCAAGTGACCCTCGTTCAAGATGGCCGTACTTCTTCATTACACAAAGGAAAAACCTTAACCAATTCTTAAAGATTGTTGACATCCAGTGGAAGCGATAGGAACTGCAAGAAGGTCCTTTAGAAATCTGGATTTCCAATGAAACCCCCCCCTAAAATCTGAATGGTTTGTCCTCAGGGTTTCGCCTGCTAAATATGTTATGTTATACTCACAGACATGATTCAAACAGTTTTAGAAACTTCAGAGTGTTTTCTATCCAAATCACATAAGCATATCTTATCTTCTGGGGATGAGTAGCAGGCAGTTGAATTTGGGCATTTCATCCGGTCGTGAAAATACTGCCCCCTGTCACCAAGAAGTTAAACAAATCTAAATATATTTTATATTTGAGATTCTTCAGCCTTTGTCTTGATGACAGCTTTGCACACTCTTTGGCATTTTCTCAACCAGCTTCTTGAGGTAGTCCCCTGGACTGCATTTCAATTAAAAGTGAATTAAAAGTTCATTTGTGTAATTTCCTTCCTTCTTTAATGCATTTGAGCCAATCCGTTGTGTTGATAGAAGATAGCCCTATTTGGTAAAAGACCAAGTCCATATTATGGCAAGAAAAGCTTAAGAAAGCAAAGAGAAATGACAAGCCATCATTACTTTAAGACATGAAGGTCAGTCTATCCGTAAAATGTCAAGAACCTTGAAAGCTTCTTCAAGTGCAGTCGCAGAAACCATCAAGCGCTATGATGAAACTGGCTCTCATGCTGATCGCCACAGGAAAGGAAGACCCAGAGTTACCTCTGCTGCAGAGGATAAGTTCATTAGAGTTTACTGCACCTCCGATTGCAGCCCAAAAAATTCAAGTACAAGCAGCACAGTAATGAAATCATCAACATGTGTTGATCACATCTTTACTAATGCTGCAGAAATTTGCTTTAAAGCAGTATCCAAATCCATAGGATGTAGTGATCACAATATAATAGCCATATCTAGAAAAACCAAAGTACCAAAGGCTGGGCCGAATATACTGTGGTGTATAAGAGGTCATACAATAAGTTTTGTAGTGATTCATATGTTGATGATGTAAAGAATATTTGCTGGTCTGTGGTGTGTAATGAGGAACAACCAGGTGCTGCACTTGACAATCACCCATTAAGAAAATTACTGTAAAATCTGTTAAATCCCCTTGGATTGATGAGGAATTGAAAATTGTATGGTTGAGAGTAGAGGTTGACTGATTATGATTTTTCAATGCTGATATTGATACCGATTTATTGGAGGACCAAAACAAAACCTATGCCGATTAATTGGCCGATTGTTTTATATATATATATTTGTAATAATGACAATTATTATAATAATGACAATTATAACAATACTGAATTAACACTTTTATTTTACCTTAATATAATTCATAAATAAAATCAATTTAGTCTCAAATAAATACATACTAATGAAACATGTTCAATTTGGTTTAAATAATTCAAAAACACAGTGTTGGAGAAGAAAGTAAAAGTAAAGTATGTGCCATGTAATAAAGCTAGCATTTAAGTTCCTTGCTCAGAACATATGAAAGCTGGTGGTTCCTTTTAACACGAGTCTTCAATATTTCCAGTTAAGAAGTTTTAGGTTGTAGTTATTATAGGACTATCTCTCTCTATACCATTTGTATTTCATATACCTTTGACTATTGGATGTTCTTATAGGCACTATAGTATTGCCAGCCTAATCTCGGGAGTTGATAGGCTTGAAGTCATATACAGCGCTGTGCTTCAAGCAACAAGCACATGCATCACATTAATTATATGCAACGCAGGACAAGCTAGTTAAACTAGTAATATCATTGGCTAGATAAGCAAATTAAGGGAAGACATGCCACCAACAAACACTGTCACTACAAATCCAGGAATATCTGACCAAATTTTGAAATTACAAGTATTGTATATTTTGAATTCTGTAAAGTCAGTGTGGAAGAGGTGAACAAATTATTGTTGTCTATCAACAACGACAATCCACCGGGGTCTGACAATCTGGATGGAAATGACTGAGGATAATAGCGGACAATATTGCCACATCTGTCACGAGTCCGACCGAGGGTGGTTTCCCTTCCCGGTCGGGTGGCGCTCGGCGGTCGTCGTCACCGGCCTATTAGCTGCCACTGATTGTCTTTCCTTCCCCTCCTTGTATGTTTATTGGTAGCACCTGTTTGTGATGATTAGTTGGGCTTCTTTAGACAGCCGGCCCGCCTGTCTGTTGTGCGGGATTAATCATTGTAACCTTCGGCTCTGTAGTAGAGGAACGTGTTTGTTCCTGGTCGTGCATTTTTCAGTTGTACATTTTTCATTCCCCGTGTTTGGGGCCGTTATTATTGTGACCCTGTGGTGCGTTGGTGCATTAAAGAGCACAGCATTGCACTCTCTGTCTCCTGCATTTGACTCCCACGGCACCCAGAGTATTACACCATCTTCAATTTAAGCCTACTAGAAGGTGTGTGCCCTCAGGCCTGGAGGGAAGTAAAAGTCATTCCGCTACCCAAGAATAGTAAAGCCCCCTTTACTGTCTCAAATAGCTGACCAATCGGCCTGTTACGAACCCTTAGTACACTTCTGGAAAAAATGTGTTTGACCAGATACAATGCTATTTCACAGTAAACAAATTGATGACAGACTTAAAGCATGCTTATAGGGAAGGACACTCAACAAGCACAGCACTTACACAAATGACTGATGATTGGCTGAGAGAAATTGATGATATAAAAAGATTGTAGGGGCTGTCTTGCTACACTTCAACACCCACTGCCTGGGGTCTTTGACAATTTTCAGGGCCTTCCTCTGACACCGCCTGTTGTAGAGGTCCTGGATGGCAGGCAGATTAGCCCCAGTGATGTACTGGGCCGTACGCACTACCCTCTGTAGTGCCTTGCGGACGGAGGCTGAGCAATTGCCGTACCAGGCAGTGATTCAACCATGCTCTCGATGTTGCAGCTGTAGAAACTTTTGAGGATCTCAGGACCCATTTTAGTTTCCTGAGGGGGAATAGGCTTTGTTGTGCCCTCTTCACGACTGTCTTCTGTGTGTTTGGACCATTATAGTTTGTTGGTGATGGACTGCTTTTCTCCACTACATCACCCGATTCCTGCCACAAGCTCTACCATTACACCAGATCATCGCAGCTAGTTACCGGGTGGCTATTGTGGCTAACGTCCCTGTCTAGAAGCAAGCACCAGTTAGCCTTGAGCTAGGCCCATCTCCCGGCAAGCCAACGAAGTACACCAACTACAATTCCTCTCTTGCCAATTGGCCTCGACCCTTTGTCGACACGGCGCCCCGCCGATCCATCACGACCCGGTCTGCTGACATTCTGCTGAGGTGCTCTCAACCGGAATCTCTGTGTCATGGATGTCAGTGAAGACCCATCTGCTTGCTCCAGCCCGCTAGCTTTCTGAATGCTGTGTCTCCCGCTTGCCTAGTGTAGTAACGACTAACGAACAGCTCCCTGTTTCATCTATTGCTGCTCATTGGACCCTATGATCAATTGGCTACACAGCTGATGCCTGCTGGACTGTTCATTAACACAGTACTTCATTTTGTTTATCTGTCGGCCCCAGCCTCGAACTCAGGCCCTGTGTGTAGCTAACTGACCCTCTCTGCCCATTCATCGCATTGTTGTTGTCTTAGCTGTTTATCCGTTGTTGTCTTACCCCTTTCTGTCTTAGCTCTCCCAATCAACACCTGTGATTGCTTTATGCCTCTCTCTAATGTCAATATGCCTTGTATACTGTTGTTTCGGGTAGCTCTCATTGTTTTATTTTACTGCGGAGCCCATAGTCCCGCTCAACATGCCTTAGATAGCTCTTTTGTCCCACCCCCACACACGTGGAGACCTCACCTAGCTTAACTGGTGCTTCCAGAAATGCAACCTCTCTCATCTTCACTCAATGCCTAGGTTTACCTCCACTGTATTCACACCCTACCATACCCTTGTCTTTACATTATGCCCTGAATCTATCCTACCACTCCCAGAAATCTGCACCTTTTATTCTCTGTTCCCAACACACTAGACAACCAGTTCTTATAGCCTTTAACCGTACCCTCATCCTACTCCTCCTCTGTTCCTCTGGTAATGTAGAGTTTAACCCAGGCCCTGTGTGTCCCCAGGCACTCTCATTTGTTGACTTCTGTAACTGTAAAATCCTTGGGTTCATGCATGATAACCTCTTGCCTCTAGTTGGGACGCTTGCGTCCCAACTAGAGCTCTGGAAATGCAAATGTGCTACGCTAAATGCTAATAGTATTAGTTAAAACACAAAAGTTCATTAAAATACACATGCAGGGTATCAAATTAAAGCTACACTCGTTGTGAATCCAGGCAAAAAGTCAGATTTTTAAAATGCTTTTCGGCGACAGCATGAGAAGCTATTATCTGATAGCATGCACCAATACACTACAACAGAAAAGCACAGCAGGGGACGTAAACAAAATAATTAGCATTTCGGCGTTACACAAACCGCACAATAAAATAGAAAACAGTCATTACCTTTCACCATCTTCTTTGTTGGCACTCCTAGATGTCCCATAAACACTATTGGGTCTTTATTTCGATTAAATCGGGCCATATAAAGCCAAGATATCGTTATATGTAGACTGTGTGATAAACGAAAAAAACAGCGATTTCACAACGTAACGTCATTTTTAAAATTCAAAAAGTAGACGATAAACTTTCACAAAACACTTCGAAATACGTTTGTAATGCTACTTTAGGTATTAGTAAACGTTAATAAGCGATAAAAATCATCCGTGGCGATGTAAATATCATTAGCTGTCGTCTTGGAAAAAATTTCAGGAGAGAGCTCTTCCGGAATGATCTGGGCGGAGACCGGAGGTGCGGTGCCCCTCTTTCGGTTCAACCAAGAATCAAAGATGATTAAATTCACAAGATACTCGACAACATGGGGATGCTGTGGGAGTTGAATGCTCGGTCTTATCTAATTCGGCTCACTGTTAACAATTGCTTGAAGTGGCGCAAGGATATTTATTTCCATTTTCTGTGATCAGGTTTTCCTGCGCTTTCCGATGTAACGCACGTTATGTAATAGCCACAGTCGTGATTTAACCAGTTTTAAAAACGTCCGAGAGTTTCCTATCCACACATTCTAACCATATGAACGTACTATATTCCTGGCATGAGTAGCAGGGCGCTGAAATGTTGCGCGATTTTTAACAAAATCTTCAAAAAAGTAGAGGGTAGGAGCAACAGGTTAACATAGGAAGCCTCTTCCCCAAGTTTGCTTTATTCACTGCTTTAGCACATTCCGCCAACCCTGATGTCCTAGCCGTGTCTGAATCCTGGCTTAGGAAGGCCACCAAAAATGTAGAGATTTCCATCCCCAACTACAACATTTTCCGTCAACATAGAACTGCTGAAGGGGGCGGAGTTGCAATTTACTGCAGAGATAGCCTGCAGAGTTCTGTCATACTATCCAGGTCTATGCCCAAACAGTTTGAGCTTCTACTTTTAAAAATCCATCTCTCCAGAAATAAGTCTCTCACTGTTGTCGCTTGTTATATACCCCCCTCAACTCCCAGCTGTGCCCTGGACACCATATGTGAATTGATTGCCTCCCATCTATCTTCAGAGTTCGTGCTATTATGTGACCTAAACTGTGATATATTTAACACCCCGGCAGTCCTACAATCTAAGCTAGATGCCCTCAATCTCACAGAAATGATCAAGGAAGCTACCAGGTACAACCCTAAATCTGTAAACATGGGCACTCTCACAGATATCATCCTGACCAACTTGCCGTCTAAATACACCTCTGCTGATTTTAACCAGGGTCTCAGCGATCACTGCCTCATTCCCTGCGTCCGTTATTGTCCATGGTCAAACGACCGCCGCTCATCACTGTCAAACACTCCCTAAAACTCCTCTTGAGCAGGCCTTTCTAATCGACCTGGCCCGTGTATCCTGGAAGGATATTGACCTCATCCCATCAGTAGAGGATGCCTGGCTGTTCTTTAAAAGTGCTTTCCTCACCATCTTAAATAAGCATGCCCTTTTCAAAAAATGTAGAACTAAGAACAGATATAGCCCTTGGTTCATCCCAGACTTGACTGCCCTTGACCAGCACAAAAACATCCTGTGGGATATTGCACCAGCATCGAATAGTCCCCGTGATATGCAACTTTTCAGGGAAGTCAGGAACCAATATACACAGTCAGTTAAGAAAGCAAAGGCTAGCTTTTTCAAACAGAAATTTGCACCCTGCAGCACTAATTCCAAAAGGTTTTGTGACACTGTAAAGTCCATGGAGAATAAGAGCACCTCCTCCCAGCTGCCGACTGCACTGAGGCTAGGAAACACTATCACCACCGATTAATCCACGATAATCGAGAATTTCAATAAGCATTTCTCTACAGCTGGCCATGCTTTCCACCTGGCTACCCAAACTCGGCCAACAGCTCTGCACCCCCCGCAGCAACTGGCCCAAGCCCCACCCAGAAACTGGCCCAAGCCCCACCCGCTTCTCCTTCACCCAAATCCAGACAGCTGATGTTCTGAAATAGTTGCAAAATCTGGATCCATACAAATCAGCTGGGCTAGAAAATCTGGACCCTCTCTTCCTAAAATTATCCGCCGTCATTGTTGCAACCCCTATTACTAGTCTGTTCAAGCTCTCTTTCATTTTGTCTGAGATTCCTAAAGATTGGAAAGCGGCCGCGGTTATCCCCCTCTTCAAAGCAGGTATGCTCTCGTTGGCTGGTCCTCGCTACATTTTCGTCGCCAAACCCACTGGCTCCAGGTCATCTATAAGTCTTTGCTAAGTAATGCTCTACCTTATCTCAGCTCACTGGTCTTCATAGCAACACCCACCCGTAGCATGCGCTCCAGCAGGTATATTTCACTGGTCATCCCCAAAGCCAAAATCTGCTTTGGCCGCATTTCCTTTCAGTTCTCTGCTGCCAATAACTGGAACGAATTGCAAAAATCACTGAAGTTGGAGATATATCTCCCTCACTAACTTTAAGCATCAGGTGTCAGAGCAGCTTACTGATCCCTGCAAGTACACAGCCCATCTGTAAACAGCCCATCCAACCAACTACCTACCTCATCCCCATATTTGTTTTTGTTTTTCTGCTCTTTTGCACACCTGTATTTCTACTTGCACATCCTCATCTGCACATCTATCACTCTAGTGTTCATTGCTAAATTGTAATGACTTCGCCACCTTTGTCTATTTATTGCCTTACATCCTTACTTCATTTGCACACACTGTATACACATTTCTCTATTGTGATATTGACTGTACTTTTGTCTATCCCATGTGTAACTCTGTGTTGTTGGTTTTGTCACACTGCCTTGCTTTATCTTGGCCAGGTCGCAGTTGTAAACGAGAACTTGTTCTCAACTGGCCTACCTGGTTAAATAAAGGTGAAAAAATACCTGATCCGGTCGAGCCTCACTTGCCAGTTGAAGCTAGCTAGCTGCTTATAAAATTAGCTTTGGGCAACAGGGTAGCTGGCTAGCTATATATTTTAATGAATAGGAGAATAACAAGTGGCTACCTAGTTAATACTTAGTCACATGGATTCCTAAATCATTGTTGAGAATATTGAAAATAACTGCAGTTTCTACTGGTCTTTGTTTTCAGGCTGGTTGCATTTGTGCTAGTTAGGATGGTACCAAGCTCAAGCTAACTAGCTACCCCAGACATTTTTAATAACATCTGTATCAAATATATTTGCAAACATGTTTGATACTGCTCGTTTGATCTTGCTCTTATTTCAATTGCTCACTCATACGTTTTCCCATTCGGGTCATGTGAAAGAAATGCTATAACCCCCAACCACATCTTGCCAAGTGGATGGTCTCTACAGAAGGTGTAAACAGAACAGCCAAATGGTTACTTGCATAGTAGCAATATCAGAAATAAATAGTGTAAATAAAATAAAATAATATTCATTATTTATAAGAACAAGAACAATATCAGTGATAGATCAGGTAGTTATAACAATCAGGGGTAAAGTGGCTAAGCAGTAGGATACAAAAATTAATGCAGAAACGTATAGCGTGTGTTAGGAGAGTCATGTGAATAGAGGCACTGCAGATAGTGCTGATGACTGGTCCGTCCGAACCACGCAGGGAATCTTTATTTGGAGAGCTTGTTTCTGTCCTGCCCTTGAATTTGGCGCAGGGCATGTGTTGTCCATAGCCTCTTCGTCAGCAAAACTCTCTGATCTTCTCAAAAAGATAAGTTTGTCTAGCTGTGTCCAGTCCAGGTGGTGCTTGTACAAGCAGACCATCTATGGGAGGATGGATGTCAGCGTTGCACAGCAACTGAAACCTGGTCCCGACTGAGACCGAACGCTCCGTGGCGACAACAACACCAGGTGGCGACAACAACACCAGGTGGCGACAACAACACCAGGTGGCGACAACAACACCAGGTGGCGACAACAACACCAGGTGGCGACAACAACACCAGGCTCCGGAGCGTCAAAGCTGTAAAACAGGAAATAACAAAACAAATGTAGAAGACATTACATCCTTGCACAACATCAAATCAATCACATCAATTCACCTCCTAAGTTTAAGAATAACCTCATACAATGCAATGAAAATGATATTCACCTGAAGTGCTGGTACTGCTTGATCTGTGGCCACGGCCTGAAGTACGGAGTCAGGTGTTGTTGCTAGCAGATAGCTTTCCACCAACACCGTACCATCCTCCAGTCCAACCAGCTGTGGGATGTTGACCCCTGTCACAGTGCTGTCCTTCACAACACCAGCAATCTCAGACAAAGTGTTCACTCTGGTCTTTCTGAAGCGTTGCTTGATGAGGCTGAAGCACTGGGCAACTTGATGTGGCCTGTGATCAGGAAGTAAAGGTCCAGACTGTGATGTAGCTTTTGCATGGTCCACCGGGCACAATACCAGAGCACAGACTTGTTCTTGTTTTGGCCACTTTAGTTGTGAGGAGTTAAAAAGTAGATGGGACCTGGCTGCATCGGGTCAGAAGGATAGTGCACCTGCAAACAACAAAAGAACATTAAGATAAGTTAATGTAAATCGTATCAATATCATTTTTTGATGCATCATTGTCAGTCAAGTTTTACTTATCTACAAATGTGCGGAGCAGCAGCACTGCATACAGAAACATAATCTTGGAAACTGGAAGTTAAAATGATAACACACAGCCTGACAACACGTAACTCTGTAAAATACAGAAATAATGTGAGATTAATAAAAGTAGTGCCAATCATGTTGGAGGTCAATTAGATAATGAAAACGTGTTGTTTATGTTTGACATCGATTCCTTGTAGAGACGCCACACTGCTGCTTTTGTCACATGGGATGACAGCAGCTTTCCACCACAGTGTTTGTGTCCTATTTTGGCATTATTATACAATAGATAGCCATAATCACCTTCAGACACACCTGGCTAACTTAATGGGTCATGTAATCATCTGGCGAAGTGGAGTGTTTTGTTTAGACATGCTAGCTAAACAATTAACCATAATCCTAATCCATAGAGTACTGGCAATACAAACCGATTGTCATAGCTAGCTAAAGTTAACCAAATAGGTTCAATGTTAGCTCATTAGCTAGCTAACATTAGGCTAAAACTAGCAATGCAAATAGATTTCTGAGATAATATTACTACACACAGATCATAAATGTAATGTTAGCTAGCGAGCCAGCCATCTAACGTCAGCTAGCTAGCTAACAGTAAGCTTTAACTTAGGGTATTTTGTTTATACATGGAGCTAGCTAGCTAGTTAAACAAGGAATCATAATCCCAATTCATAGAGTACTAGCAATACAAACCGATTGTCATAGCTAGCTAAAGTTAACAAAATAGGTTCAATGTTAGCTAGCTAACATTATGCTATAACTATCAATGCGAAATGGTATTCTGAGATAGTATTACTACACACAGATCATAAACGTAATGTTTGCTAGCGAGCCAACAGTCTAACGTCAGCTAGCTAGCTAACAGTAAGCTTTAACTTGCAATGAAATAACTTTATAGTTTGAAACTTATATCTTAAACTGTAGCCAGACTCTTTTCCGTATACATGGATGAATGCTTCACGTCCGACTACAACCCCTTTCATTAAAAGTTTTGCATGTATAGCTTGCTTGGCCCGTTGTTGTGTCAAGACACTCTGGCCGTGTGCAATGCCATAAGAATCATCTTAAACTTCAGCCCCCACCCAAACTCTGACCATTTTATTCGCCGTACCAGAGCTGGTTAGGCTGTTTTCATGTTATCCTGAGCGTTGGTGACTGTAACTGTTCTCCTGGCAACAACTGAATTATGCTTTTTTGCTGACGTTTACTGACACCGGCCATATTCAACCAGTGTTGAGCGTTTGTAAATTCATCAGTTATTCTGCGCTCTGCTACACTCAGACGAGAGTGTTCTGAAAAAGGTGTTGCAGTGATGTTCTATTGAAATGGATACTTGCATACGGGAGTATTTTGTTAAGTTTTAATACTCAATTTTAAAAAATTAAGCCGCATTAGACAGGATTACCCTACGCATACTGACCAGCTCAAATAGACAGAAGCAGGCTATATGGCAGACCAATCCAAACTCCTCTCTCGCCGTGTCCAGGCCACTCATTATCTCAGCCAATCATGGCTAGCGGAAGGTTGCTGACTTTTTCTGTGGCTTAATCAACTAGGCTCGTAATTTAACATGTGTATTCGTATTTACAGATGGCACACAAGTGTGTTATTATGAAAGTTCACATGTTCGAGAAGGCAAATCGGCCCAAAACTTTAAAAAAAAAGTTTACATTCAAACGGCTCTCCTGTGTAGTGACTCGCGACATACGCCTAGTTTCCTGAAACAGGTCACATATGTTAGTAGATGAAGAAGATTGCATTCTTCATTTCACCTGTCACATAATTTGTCATTATGAAGCTCACTGGCAGTCCCCAGTCACGTGGTGTATGTTTACAAGCACTCAACGACCAGAGACCGGAGCCTTGTGAGTCACTCACTGTTGTGTTGCACGTGCCAGATGATCTAGTTACAGTACTAAATTCACAAATAAATGTTTACCAGCTGGATATCTTATAACTATTACGTTAGCTGTCTAAAACGTGCTAAATGCTCTCCAGTTGTGCATTTAATAGCTAGTTAGCTATCTAGTTAAGTGGTTAGCTTCTTCCTTGCTGTCAGTTTGTTTTGTGCATGCAGAAAACTGTGAGTAGCATTTTTCAGGTACTTGTACACTTGTATAGTTTAGGCCAGAGACTGTATAAAATAGTTTGCAATATGCTCGTTATCATTTAGTTAGCATTCTCTATGGGATTTTACATGTACTTGTTAGCATTGCTAACCTTCGGATTACATATCCTCAGTGTGTTTTGAAAACAGCGGCCCTTGTTTTCAAATCCAGTATTGCCGAATATCCTGGTATGGCACAAGGTCGGTATGAAAATCTGGATACCGCCCAAGCCTAAATTTAATGGCAATCTTTAACTACGTTTTTATCTGATAACCTTTCCAAAGGTCATGCGTCGTTGAGAGAGCGAAGCCTGGTAGTCAGTAGCCCTGCCCCAGCGGTAGCACTGGACTCCTCAGGTTTGGTGGGGTTTACATTTTGTTTAACCAGCCTTCCCGGGCCTCCCCACAGTCACCAGAACCGGCTGTTTAAAGCCCAGGTTAGCTCAACACTAAGAGCTGGAGGCCGCCAACAAAAGGCCTGGATATTTCCATCCTCATTAGGCGTGTTGGCAGGCCTAAGGTCGCCCCTCCCAGATTCTGTTTAGTTAGCAGCAGGACGAGGCAAGCTGGAGAGTACATGTAAAAAGTAAGCACATGGGTTCCTGCCTAAACAGGGTCAGATTACCAGTTAAAACAATGGGTCTCTTGCAGGCCCTCAGTAGACGCATGGCACTGATACTACACAGTCCTTCAAATCTGAAGCAGCAAGTAAGGAAATAAGAAGAAAGCGTATGAAATATTATGTGAGTGTTCTGGAGGCTTGTGGAGGTGAGAGAGGCTAGAGTCATTTGCTGAATATACAGTGCCTTTGGAAAGTATTCAGACCCCTTGACTTTTTCCACATTTTGTTACGTTACAGGCTTATTCTAAAATGGATTACATTTTTAAAAAATCTTCAACAATCTACACACAATATCCCCATTACGCCAAAAACAAGTTTTTAGAATTTGTTGCAGGTGCATCCTGTTTCCATTGTTCATCCTTGAGATGTTTTGTTTCTACAACTTGGAGTCCACCTGTGGTAAATTGTGAGAGAGAAAAAAAACAAGTTGTGCCAACTCTGTTCTATCCAAAGGAGTTGAGTCGCATAACTATAGCTGGCCATTTATGCGTATGGGGACCTTGCTTTGAATTGTCTGAAATAAAATATACACTGCTCAAAAAAATAAAGGGAACACTAAAATAACACATCCTAGATCTGAATGAATGAAATATTCGTATTAAATACTTTTTTCTTTACATAGTTGAATGTGCTGACAACAAAATCACACTAGAATGATCAATGGAAATCAAATTTATCAACCCATGGAGGTCTGGATTTGGAGTCACACTCAAAAATAAAGTGGAAAACCACACTACAGGCTGATCCAACTTTGATGTAATGTCCTTAAAACAAGTCAAAATGAGGCGCAGTAGTGTGTGTGGCCGCCACGTGCCTGTATGACCTGCCTACAATGCCTGGGCATGCTCCTGATGAGGTGGCGGATGGTCTCCTGAGGGATCTCCTCCCAGACCTGGACTAAAGCATCCGCCAACTCCTGGACAGTCTGTGGTGCAACGTGGCATTGGTGGATGGAGCGACATGATGTCCCAGATGTGCTCAACTGGATTCAGGTCTGGGGAATGGGTGGGCCAGTCCATAGCATCAATGCCTTCCTCTTGCAGGAACTGCTGACACACTCCAGCCACATGAGGTCTAGCATTGTCTTGCATTAGGAGGAACCCAGGGCCAACCGCACCAGCATATGGTCTCACAAGGGGTCTGAGGATCTCATCTCGGTACCTAATGGCAGTCAGGCTACCTCTGGTGAGCACATGGAGGGCTGTGCGGCCCCCCAAAGAAATGCCACCCCAGACCATGACTGACCCACCGCCAAACCGGTCATGCTGGATGATGTTGCAGGCAGCAGAACGTTCTCCACGGCATCTCCAGACTCTGTCACGTGCTCAGTGTGTACCTGCTTTCATCTGTGAAGAGCACAGGGCGCCAGTGGCGAATTTGCCAATCTTGGTGTTCTCTGGCAAATGCCAAACGTCCTGCACGGTGTTGGGCTGTAAGCACAACCCCCACCTGTGGAAGTCGGGCCCTCATACCACCCTCATGGAGTCTGTTTCTGACCGTTTGAGCAGACACATGCACATTTGTGGCCTGCTGGAGGTCATTTTGCAGGGCTCTGGCAGTGCTCCTCCTTGCACAAAGGCGGAGGTAGTGGTCCTTCTGCTGGGTTGTTGGCCTCCTCCACGTCTCCTGATGTACTGGCCTGTCTCCTGGTAGCTCCTCCATGCTCTGGACACTACGTTGACAGACACAGCAAACCTTCTTGCCACAGCTCGCATTGATGTGCCATCCTGGATGAGCTGCACTACCTGAGCCACTTGTGTGGGTTGTAGACTCCGTCTCATGCTACCACTAGAGTTAAAGCACCACCAGCATTCAAAAGTGACCAAAACATCAGCCAGGAAGCATAGGAACTGAGAAGTGGTCAGTGGTCCCCACCTGCAGAACCACTCCTTTATTGGGGGTGTCTTGCTAATTGCCTATAATTTCCACCTGTTGTCTATTCCATTTGCACAACAGCATGTGACATTTATTGTCAATCAGTGTTGCTTCCTAAGTGGACAGTTTGATTTCACAGAAGTGTGATTGACTTGGAGTTACATTCTGTTGTATAAGTGTTCCCTTTATTTTTTTGAGCAGTGTATATGACTATATGATGTATTCATACCAAGTAACACGTGAACTTTAATTTATT
Source organism: Oncorhynchus nerka (assembly GCF_034236695.1). Taxonomy (NCBI): domain Eukaryota; kingdom Metazoa; phylum Chordata; class Actinopteri; order Salmoniformes; family Salmonidae; genus Oncorhynchus; species Oncorhynchus nerka. The sequence continues at coordinate 787,367 of NC_088414.1, read as the reverse complement.
ACCTTAATAAGGGATTAATTAGGGCCTAAAAGTAGCTCTAGTAAGGAGGGTGACGGAATAGGAATTGTGAACCCCAAGTCAAAAACAGCGTCAGGGCAGTCAGGGTGGTGACAGCGTTGGACAGGTTGCAGCCTAGTGGTGAGAAGACGTTGGACTAGTAATCAAATGATCCTTTGGTTGCAAGATCAAAAATCCCAGAATCAAAAATGCTGACAAGGTAAAAAAGTCTGTCATTTTTACGAACAAGACACCACTGTAACCTACTGTTATGCAATAGGTCATCATTGAAAATAGGGATTTGTTCTTAACTGACTTGCCTGGTTAAATAAAGGTTAAAATAAAATACAAATTCAAGTGACTGGCGTGTGAGATCCAAAAAGTGATCAGTGGAGGCATACATAATTGGGAGAAATTTAAGCGCTCAAAGCTACTGTAACCTCAGTGGGGAATCGTGTAATATCAGAAAAATTGGATAAATAGCTCTTGTGTTTCATTGCAGAGGCTGTTCTGGCCCAGATTGACAAGTATAATTTTACTCTTGTGTTTCAACACATTATATTTATAAACTTGTCAAACTATGTTTATAATTAAGCTTAGCATGTTATTACGATTGGTGAAACTTTTTTTGCGTCACCGGGACGTTTTGGCACGCTGAACGTCTCGTGAGCGCGCGATTCTCACAGTTATACGCCCATCGTTGATAAACTGAAAGTTCTAATAGTAGCTTGGGTGATAGATTGTTATTTTCACTCCCGATCCCCTCTGGGTTTTGCCATGGGCGATATGCTTGTAAACAAGACGGTGTCAGAGCCAATTAATTGGTCCTCTCCCAGACACATGCTCCATGTATGTCCATAGGGGGGTAGCTGGCAGATCAACAATGGACAAAGGCATACATTGTGGGGCCCTCTCTTCTGATTCCAAGCCCCTTTTGTCACGTAACGAGGAGGGTCCCTTGACTCTACTTTACCCCTCATTAGTTACAGCCTAAGCTGTTTATAGAAGGGCTTGGAAATGCTTTCTTCCACAGTGTGTTCATGTTGGCAGCTGCCTTGGCCTCCTCACACTCCCCCAGATCAAGTTGTTTTGTTTCAAGCCACGTTTCCTCAAGCAGATTGCTGAAAACGCTGGCTTGTGCCTGGCTGAATGCTGCTGCGTTATTCATCTTTTCACCCTCATTTGAGTGTCCCTGCCTTTGACGACAGCGAGGGAAGCACTTTTTTTTCAACTATCCACGAGCCAGTTTGAATGAGTCTTGGAAGAGATTACACATGTTGTTAGAGGCTCTGAGTTTCTTAGCGAGATACTATCTTGTCTTACGATAGAGCTGTTACCTGGTAGCCTAGTCAAAAACAACTTCTGATAGCCTCTGACCATCAGCCTCACTTATCTACCGCTCCACAGAGAAGAGAACTTTGCAGTTCTACTGCAGTGCCAACCTTGCATATTGCTCTCCCTCCCTCCCGCACTCTCTCTTTCTCTCCTTCTCTCCCTTCTCTCTTCCTCCCTGTCAGTAGTGCTAGAGGAGAGGCCATGCATGTAATTCTCTGGGTAGATTTGGCCCAGATTCTCCCATGAATCGAGTCGCTCTCACATGTGACTGGGGAGGGCCTGCTGAAATCCTGTGAAATGTGCTGCTGCTGTTGCCTCTGCTCACTGTGAGGACGGGTGAGTGGAGCGAGCGAGGGAGAATGAAAGAAAGATGGATAGTTAGAGGATAGGGGGGTGTCAACCACTGCCCCATGTAGTAGCCACCCTTGCCCTGAGGGGCTCCCATGGGGTTCTGGGTTTTTGTGTTTGGACATTTGTTAAAGTGTTTTGTGCTTTGCGTTTAATGCATGTACCCCTATGGGCCCTGTGCGAGCTCCATTGTTTTCCCCCTGTTAGCTTTCCTCTCCTGTGAGGATCCTGATGTGCACAAGGACAGCAGCTCCAAACATGATCTCAGAGAGATAATGACTGCAGCAGCCAGTATCTCATCCAATATAAATGAGGAAAGGTCATGGGCAGTTCATGAACTATATCTACAGACTCCCATACTAGCTTCTCTGCTATATGCACAGTTATCCAGCTTCAGAATAAAGGTTACTACAGGCTCCATTCCGCTGATCTATGTGTGCATGCAGGCACGTGGGTGGAGTGGGATTTTTGGAGTAGCGGGGACACCTTTTGGTAACATGATATCCTTGACGGTCCCACTCCCATTCACAAGGGGGCAATGGCAACGTATTTTATTTTTGTCTTGATTTTGTGAAAACAAGAAAGGGTCGCATTTCCTTGCTAGTAGTAGCTACAGTGGTTCCTCCTTTAAAAGTTGCGAGCTTACACCGTGGGACTTAGGGGAACCCAGCGTCACGGCTTCATTGCTCCAGACCACCACAAGGGGGAGGTAGAGCACTCATTATGCATTTGGGTCCCACGGTTTTTATATGACCAATCATATCGAGTGGTTCCAATGATGAATTTGATGCGAGCCACCCCTTCCTGGTGACTTTCTTCAGCAAAGATGGCTGACAAAACATTATGGGGGAAGCAGATGTAAGTAGTTATAACATCATAACGAGTCAAGCTAAAAACATACAATTGAGAGGAATATGTTAGTTCATGTAGAGACAAACGATTGTGCATATTCTTTTATCATAAAGTTAAATTACGAAAATTGCGACTTTGCAAGTTAACTGACTAGCTAACATTAGCCAGCTAGCTAGCTGGTGTAATGACATGAGTACAGTATGACTTGTAATTCGTGTTGTTTAATGTTTTAGGGACTACTGAGAAAACTAGCAAACCAGGCTGTCATCTTGGGAAACAGTGGATGTAAAGAATCGAGCTAGCTAACGTAAACTCACCCCATTCCATATAAATGTGCACAACCGCAACATTCAAACAAGGCTACAAAGAAAACTAATGGGACTGTAGCGACTGGGTAGACTTCAAAATGTGGGTTGTGAACTACGCTTCCATTCAAGCGTTGATCGACATGGTAATGGACCTATAGTATTGGAGAAAAGTTGAAAAAACTGACCCTCTGTTACATCTAGACGTGTCATGTCGTAACGTACAGCACGCAAAAAGCAACTTATTTATGTCTTTCAATCTCTCTCCACCAGATGTAGCACTTCTCTCATCATTTAAAAACAATAAATGGACAGTGACGGGGGTAAGGGGGGGAAACCTAGTCATTGTTTGCGTCATCATTCTCAAAGCCTCTGTTTACTTCTAAGATCACTTTAGCACCGCCCTAAAAACCCGATTCAAATTCGACACAAACCTTCAAATAGGTACATTATATAAACTCTTTATAGTGTTTTATTTATATTTTAGAGGCTATATGGTGAAAAGTTGGACAGTTTTCCCACACAACATCTCTCCTTCTCACTATCACGCATTAGTTTCGCTTCCCCACCCGCCATTTTTAAAAAGACCCGACGGGGCTCATTGCCTGCTTGAATTATGCAGAAACGTGCAGCGAGGGGGTCATGTAATTGATTCTGTTGGAAAGGGGAGAAAATGTGCTTTACAATGGTATTAACATTACAGTTGATCTGGAAGTATTACGTTTTTGGGGCGCTAAAATAAGGTCAGTTGTACGGCCCAAGGCGATGTACAAAAGTGAGTAAGTTTACATTAAAGCATTTATTGCAAATTGAATGTACAATTGCCTTGCCGTGTAAAGCAGCTTAAGTAACATAGCTAACGTTAGCTAACTATTTACTTGCTTAATGTGTAGTGGAGAATAAAAATAACTGTATGCTTATGGATGTATAGCTAGCTACAGTATGTAGCCAATCTGTTTGCCTATGGATCTGTAGCTTGCTACAGTATGTAGCCGATCTGTGTATGGACCCTAAAACGTTAGATTGGTATGAATATTAGTTCAGAACCTAAGAATCTCAGCTATCATAGTTGTTGTATCAACTTCAAGTCTGAATGGCATTAATGAAGCCTATGGATTGAGTAGAATATAATAACTTTATTGTGCCAAGGATGCAAGTCCTATATACACATGTACTGTAGTTATTACCAGGCATTAGATCCCCACATTGTAGCCTGGACATTGAATATATTCACTGATAATGTACTGTAGTTATTACCAGGCATGAGATCCCCACATTGTGGCCTGTACATTTAATATATTCACTGATAATGTACTGTAGTTATTACCAGGCATTAGATTCCCACATTGTAGCCTGGACATTGAATATATTCACTGATAATGTACTGTAGTTATTACCAGGCATTAGATTCCCACATTGAATATATTCACTGATAATGTACTGTAGTTATTACCAGGCATGAGATCCCCACATTGTAGCCTGGACATTGAATATATTCACTGATAATGTACTCTTCCTTGGCAAATAAAGGTGCGGTTCAGGTATAAATCTGAGACATTCTTTATCAGTCATTTCAAACTCCATTCGTTGAATGACGCTGTGTCTGCATGTTACAATTATACACTTCAACAGTGTTTACTGCTCCTGCTCCTGGGACATCAATGATTACACATTGTAACTATGCAATAGACTAGAAACATGATTGATTTGTAATTCATATATACAGAAAGAAAACAATGCATATCTAACTCCCTTCATCTGCATTAATCTGAGGACACAGGATAGTATTTCAATGAGACACTTCATTTCAACTAGTGGAGAATGTGAAACGCTTTATTGAAAGAAGTCCATTATCCAGGTGTTATAAATACATAAATGCATTATAATTATGATAATTGTGATGTTATATTATAAATACAAGTTCACTCTGTACTTCAATGCACATATGATGTTCATTATAAAACGAGTAAGAAAGAGGAGGTGGGGAGAGAGGTAAGAACAGAGGCAGACAACATATGATTAATGAATTACAGGGCTACCCTAATATTCTCTCAGTTCATCACAATTACATAGTGTTCTAGGAGACACTCCTAGAGACACTAACTGACTGGGCTCCCAGTCAGCCCGAAGGTTATCTTAAGAGCGGGTGTGGTGGTGATGACCGGACTGGCTTCCTCTCTCACCTCAAATCATACCTGCAGACGAGAGACAGGTGGATAGAGAGAGAGCATGATTAAGCCTTGTTTTTTTTCAGTCATCATAATCATCAGGAGGTGAAATGCAAAACTGACCTTGGATCATTAACTCTGGGACTACTACATCTCTGTCTGTATTTCAATGTAAAGCATCTCTTTTTAATAATACTTCCTGTTGACCCAACCAAGTGACCTCTCACCTATGATCATGCTTTGCCCTCTATGTCAGCCAGTTCAAATGTGGGAGGGGTTCACCGACACAGCTGATATAGCCTAGAGGATTTAGGTAGAAGGGGGAGAGGGATGAAGTGAAGGAGAGAGACTGTTATTGTGCGTGTGTGGTCTCACCTGGTGTTCACACGAAGTGGCTACAGAGTACTTTATGCTGAAAAACAGACACACGATGACAAACAATAGAAGATAATGTCATTATTAGACATAAATACCAATTGAAGCTTGATGATGACTTGATCATTTGAATCAGCTGTGTAGTGCCAAGGCAAAAACAAGAATGTGCACAGGTGTTTGGAGCATTCCGATATGCCACAGCTGGTGAGGCGTCAGGTTCGCCTCTGTATTTAAAGGGTGATTATTCCAACTCTCTGTGAAATGCTGCAGATCTGCCCGCAGACGAGGTAGGAACACATTCCACACAGAAGAGGTGGATAGAATTCGACAGGTCAAGGTCAACTTCTTCCAAACTGTGCATGTGAGACCGGATCCATGTACAACATTTTCCTTGAAAATCCATCTATACCGCTAAAGATGACAATGGGGCGGCAGGGTAGCCTAGTGGTTAGAGCGTTGGAATAGTAACCGGAAGGTTGCGAGTTCAAACCCCTGAGCTGACAAGGTACATATCTGTCGTTCTGCCCCTGAACAGGCAGTTAACCCACTGTTCCCAGGCCGTCATTGAAAATAAGAATGTGTTCTTAACTGATTTGCCTAGTTAAATAAAGGTAGAATTAAATTAAAAATGTTGTATCTTGAAAAGAAGTATTGGAATTAAAAGTGAATGATTAACCTGTATCATTATTTATGTATTACCAGTTGATGAAGAACAACTCCAATTTCATACATCATTGAAAATATGTCTACTGTCACGCCCTGACCTGAGTATTCTTTGTTTTCTTTATATGTTTTGGTTAGGTCAGGGTGTGACATGGGTGATGTATGTGTTTTTGTACTGTCTAGGTTTTTTTTGTAGGTTTATGGGGTTGTTTACCATCTAGGTGTTTATGTATGTCTATGGTTGCCTAGATTGGGTCTCAATTAGAGGCAGCTGTTTATCGTTGTCTCTGATTGGGAACCATATTTAGGCAGCCATCTTCTTTGGGTATTTTGTGGGTTATTGTCTATGTGATGTTGCATGTTAGCACTCAGTTTCTTTAGCGGTCACGGTCGTCTTGTTAGTTTGTTTTAGTGTACTTGGTGTTTTTTCGTCCAATCATTAAAATCATGCATTCACACCACGCTGCGCTTTGGTCTACTCAATACGAAGATCGTGACATCTACAAATAAGTAAGAATAAAAAAGTTAAAATAACTTCTTAGATTTGATGCAGACATTATACATCTTAGTACCTTGTCAATTTATGATTTGTATCAATGTGGACGAGACACAGGGGAGCAGGATCAGAGTATTTTTGCCGAGCAATGCAATGGATCATTCTGGCAATGATACCTGCGCCATCTACACGCTGCAAAGCCTCTTCGCCATTGTACACGATGGCCCATCGCTCTGAGACTTCCTTTGACCATTTTAATGCCCTCATGGGACATCTTTGCCTTAATGGTCCTGACTTTCTGGTCTAACTCTTCATCTGACATATCAGAATAGCATTCCGTGACAGACATATTGTGTTCTTTTATCCTTCTGTAAATAAAGCTAACCGTTACACTGTCATGAAATCTGATTATATATCGACTATGAAACATAGGACATAGCCTGCTTATGAGTTGCCATGAAATAAAGTTAGATTAATTCAACTGAAAACGGCGAGAACAGGCGTTCGTAGCTGAATGCTTTGGATAGCTTGAGAATAATAATTGCATGATTTATCATTCTACGGTATGCATGTATGTAATATACACTGAATCGTAGGAGCTAACTACTAGCTATGAAAAAGTTAGACGGAAGAACGCCCAGTGCTGGTTACCTGAGATGCCATCATCACACAGTCCTTCTTCGTAGGTGTCCACTATGACTTCCTTTGTGTCGGAAAGAAAGGCTGAACAGTATTGGTTGTAGCCAAACTGACACTCAAAAAATGGCCAAAATGGAGGGTGGTTGACAGCGAAATTAGTTTTGTTTTCAAGTACATTTTTGGTTTTGAAAATATTTTGGGGAATAAAATGCATAAAGTTTTGCGCTCTATTACGAAATATTTGATTGAAAACATTTGTTTGTTTTTTACTTTTTATTTTTGACTTGAAAATAAAAAAAGCTTTGCTCTCGACAAAAAGACATCCATTTGTTGCAAGTTTGGGAGGGTGCTAATAGCTGAACAATAGACTATTCAACCTTTACTAAAGAATAGTCTAATAGCCGAGCTAGGCGTGAAAAGACAGGGGTTTATCACAGACCAGATTTTCCTTAACGACCAAGGGGGAGTTAGAGCACTGATTGTGCTTTTGGGTCCCAATCCACTACTGTCTCTAACTGACAATGAATGGGCAATATAAACCAAATAATATAAACCAGAGCGAAACTGTCTGAATTTACCCAGTGTGTTTTTCTTTTTTCATGGAATAGAAACACCATAATATTAATCAAATTAATTAAGCAAGTACCAGTCAAAAATTTGGATACACCTACTCATTGAAGGATTTTTCTTTATTTTTACTATTTTCTACATTGTAGAATAATATTGAAGACACAACTATGAAATAACACATATGGAATCAGTTAAGAACAAGGACAACCTACTCCTTCCTCCCCATTGGGGGATTGAACCCCGGTCTCCCGCGTCTCTGCAATAAGGAAGACTACCAAATATTGTCAAAGATGCCCTCTGGTGGTCAAACTAGCAATAACTTGCAGTAACATAAAAAATGACTGAGAATTAAATGACGTGCCACAGAATGCTGAGGCAGCACGCAGTCTCCGCAGTATGACACAAATTTTAAAGGAGGAACCACTGTATCTGGCTTTAGCTAGGCTAAAAACATAGCAAGCTAGATAGCCTTTTAGCTCCCCACAGCTCTGTGGGAAATAATCACATTCATAATTAAATCATATGCCCTGGCAAATATTTGTATACTTGCCAGTGTAACCTGTAACATTATCCCAGTTTAAAATGCTGCTTGAGTGTATTCACTCCCATATCAACTAAAAATAGAATGTTATCATGTTTTGGTCGTGGAGAAAAAGCACATATTTCGCAGCTGTATTTACTAGTAGCCTGAACTCTCTAGTTATTACTTTTAAACAAAATACATTTTTTTGGATGGATTCTAACAAATCTACAATGTTGTTTGGTTTATTGTTTGAACAGTCGCTGAGATTATATTTGTTTATCAATGCAAAATTGGCTACTTTGACGCATAGCCTATAGATTAGATCAAGGAACCAAGAAAGCTTCATTGTCTACACAAGACTTCCCCAACGGCTACAGAAGGGATGACACAGCGTGATAACATTTTCATGTGGCACAGGAGTACGTCAAATGTTGGAGCGCACTACAAGGAGCCACCCCTTTTTGTGGCGAAAAACGACATTGCAACACTGCGCTACGCTCCGTTTGCTTATTCTGTGTAGACAGACCCCTTAAGACCCCTTTAACACACTTGGGACACACTTGGATGTTCAGATTGTAAATGGTGGATGCGTGGGCTGTCTTGCGGTATGAACAATGTGTAATGAGTTATATCGGGATTACACAGTTTGCTGAAGACAATTTCCATTGTGTCTGTCCAATAGCTTTCCAGTCGGTTGAAGAATTACGGTCAAGGCCGGCCGGCCCATTAATTGTGACAGTCTAATAAGAAAACGTCAATTAACTGAAACGCCTTTGAAATCCACAGAACGAGGCACGTGGTTTTACGAACTTTGTACTATTTATGTATCCACTGAAAGTATTTATTAACTTGGGGAAATGACCTATGCCTGCTAGGTTTGCACTTTTGTGGCCACTGTACTTCTGAGGCAGCAAAGTGATGTAACACTTACCAGGTTTGCAGGTCAGATAAATAAGATACCGGCAGCTGTCTACTTTAGCTCCGGTATGACTAGAATGCACGGCAGAGGAAGTCATGGAAGTCATGTTTTGTTTGTGAAATTAACATGCAAGTGGGACTACACCGTGTAACATTGAACAAAGAAACCATGGAGTCTCATTAGAGAGACATTATGGCTTTTGTGAACTTTAGACCAATGCTGGCCCTCAAAAGGGCATCGAGCACAAGTTTGTTTGGTGGTTGTGTGTGTCTTTGTCTAGAATGTTCCAGAGACCTTGAGATTTGAGTCTTTTAGCATTGTTTGGAGAACTGATGTTCTCGTAGTTCTCTGTGGCTTGGGTTTATGTGTTCTACGCCACCAGGAGCCATGTTGACTGCATTTCCAGCTAGGAAATAGCTACTTTGCATAGTTATTCTCTTTGCAGCTGTCATTGGAATTCCTTCTATAGTGTCCTCTACCTGCCTTTGACACTTGCATTGGGATTGTCCAAGCCTTGTTTGAAAAGGGAGAGAGAGAATGAGATTGAGCCAGCCAACCCCCCCTTCCTAAAAACCCGTGTTCATCCTGCCTCATGAGCACCCTCCCCTTTGGAGGCCATGCTCCACTTTCAGTGGGCCATTAATGTGTGCTCGTCAGGGCACTGGCTAGTGGGGGGCACTGGCTAGTGGGCCATTAATGTGTGCTCGTCAGGGCACTGGCTAGTGGGCCATTAATGTGTGCTCGTCAGGGCACTGGCTAGTGGGCCATTAATGTGTGCTCGTCAGGGCACTGGCTAGTGGGCCATTAATGTGTGCTCGTCAGGGCACTGCGCACAATCACACTGATACGTTGGGGGGAAGAGAGCACTAAATGTATTCGGTTGTGAGAATTGGAGCCCCCAGCAGGCACATTGGCCTGGTTTGTGTGTTGATGAGAATGCTGAGGGCTCCCAGGTGAGGTTAGTGGGGATTCCCCCGCTGTGAGAGGTAAGGTGTGGCCGAGCGGTCTGAAAGAATCTGGGTGGGAGGAATTTCTCTGCATTCCATCTACATTCCAGAGCAAAGCAATGGGCACACAAAGCAATGGGCACACAAAGCAATGGGCACACAAAGCAATGGGCACACAAAGCTCCCACTTGCCACCTGTGTCAGCTGTAGTGGAATGACTCAGATAAACTGATTGTGTTGCTACTTTTGTGACTTTAAATTGTATATTGGAAGTTTATCAGACACATTTAGCAGGCGAGACCTTACTAGCACTACATTCAGAAGTTAGCAACACTCAAATGAAAGCTTCAGATTATTTCCAAATATAAGATCTAAAGAAAGTGAATACCCGGTGAGTTAATGTGATTATGGAATAGAGAGATCTTTCAAAGGCAAGGTCACAGCTTTAGTCCAACATTTGGTAGATTTCTACTCTTGTATTTGTTTCAAATTAAAACTAGAGAACTCGGCTAGAAAAATATTGAGAAACAAACTAAATTGCTATTAAATGGGTAGACCTGCCATTACTCAAGCATAGTTGGGCATTACCTCTCAACTGTGAATTGATGTCAGATATTGAGAGGCTAAATTCATTATTTTCCTTAAAATAAGGATTTGTGTGGTTTCATGAGATGAGACATTGGGAAATATATTATGACTTCCATGATGTGCATCTTTAAGTGCTCTGCACCAAGTATGCTGATTCATACTGTATATTAATAGCAAGTTGGATTATATTTTGTTTTCAGAGCATTAAAAGAGCACTGGAGGGCAATCTATTGTAGTCAAGATATCCATGTTGTGGTAATTTCAGCAGAAAGTCAATGTTTCTAGAGGTTAGTTGGTTCTTCAAGTCTCCAAAGGGGGGGCCCTGAAAGGTACACTCTGGACTCTGTCCAGTGTCCTGTTTTGCATAATATTTGACATGAACTCAGCTTTTACCTCTTGCATGGTGACCCAGTTACATTCCCAACCAGGGATTTGGACCCAAACCTCTTCAGGCGAGCAAACAAAACCACAGTTTATGTCAGAGAGGAACAAAATGAGTCTGTGCGGATATGTCTCTGCTCAAACCTTTTCATGATTTTGGCCTTAATAAGTCGTGGTTGTGTTTGTTGTATCATCTTTAGGAAACCACTTTTTTTCACGTACAATTGAAGTCGAAAGTTTACATACACTTAGGTTGGAGTCATTAAAACTCATTTTTCAACCACTCCACACATTTCTTGTTAACAAACTATAGTTTTGGCAAGTCGGTTAGGACATCTACTTTGTGCATGACTCAAGTAATTTTTTCCAATAATTGTTTACTGACACATTATTTCACTTATAATTCACTGTATCACAATTCCAGTGTGTCAGAAGTATACATACACTAAGTTGACTGTGGCTTTAAACAGCTTGGAAAATTCCAGAAAATGATGTCATGGCTTTAGAAGCTTCTGATAGGCTAATTGACATAATTTGAGTTAATTGGGTGTGTGCCTGTGGATGTATTTCAAGGCCTACCTTCAAACTCAGTGCCTCTTTGCTTTATATCATGGGAAAATTAAAATAAATCAGCCAAGACCTCAGACTTTGTCCCCAGCCAAAACCTGGGGACAAAGATCATACCTTTTGGAGAAATGTCCTCTGGTCTGATGAAACAAAATATAACTGTTTGGCCATAATGACCATCGTTATGTTTGGAGGAAAAAGGGGGATGCTTGCAAGCTGAAGAACATTATCCTAACCGTGAAGCATGGGGGTGGCAGCATCATGTTGTGGGGGTGCTTTGCTGCAGGAGGGACTGGTGCACTTCACAAAATAGATGGCATCATGAGGGAAATTATGTGGATATATTGAAGCAACATCTCAATACATCAGTCAGGAAGTTAAAGCTTGGGTGCAAATGGGTCTTCCAAATGGACAATGACCCCAAGCATACTTCCAAAGTTGTGGAAAAAAATGGCTTAAGGACAGCAACGTCAAGGTATTGGAGTGGCCATCACAAAGCCCAGGCCTCAATCCTATAGAAAAGTTTAGGGCAGAACTGACAAAGTGTGTGCGAGCAAGGAGGCCTACAAACAATGGCTCAGTTACACCAGTTCTCTCAGGAGGAAAGGGCCAAAATTCACCCAACTTATTGTGAGAAGTTTGTGGAAGACTACCCGAAACGTTTGACCCAAGTTAAACAATTTTAAGGCAATGCTACCAATACTAATTGAGTGTATGTAAACTTCTGACCCACTGGAAATATGATGAAATAAATAAAAGCTGAATTAAATCATTCTCTCTACTATTATTCTGACATTTCACATTCTTAAAATAAAGTGGTGATCCTAACAGACCTAAGACAGTGAATTCTTACTAGGATTAAATGTCAGGAATTGTGAAACTGAGTTTAAATGTATTTGGCTAAGGTGTATGTAAACTTCCGACTTCAACTGTACCCATCGGATAGCATTTCCGCCCAATGACATCACCTCTGTCTGTAGTAAATCCATTAAAAAAGTCTGAGGCAGGGAATCCTGTTTTTTCTCTCTTTGCATCAGATTGCTATTGAGGCCCTCAATCATTTTTGCTCTACCTATCTTACCAACCCTTTATCTGAATTGACAGGGGTGGCAGTGTATGGTTTCAAACCGGCAGCTTGTGGAATGCATCTTTCAAAATCTTGTGAAATATCTCAGGTCATGCAGTTGTTTTTTCCCTCGCCTGTCCACGTGATCGGAAGCGGAAGTAGGCAATCGCTCCTCTTGATATTGGTTGACCAGTTTCAGTCTGTCAGGCATGTATATTGCAAGATATCTGCTTGGATTTATTTCCCCTCTCTGACCTAAACTGCTGTTTTGTTTGCTTGCCCGCGAGGAAACTAACGCCGAAGATAGAGCTTCAACACGACATCTGAAATGTCCCCTCAGCTGAGGTTATTACAAATTACGATAGATTTTCATGTTTGTCTAGTTCAGACGGGCCATTTGAATGTGTTGGAATGATATGTCAATGGGTTTATTCCCCCGGACCTGTTGTTTCTCTAGAGAAAGAGTGACTTGTGATAGATGCTAAAATGTTCATACTCACGTGCACTCCCATCATCTAGATAGAGGGGAATATGTGTGGGCAGGCTACCTGATGATGAAGATAACATTCAGTGAGGCAGAATTCCACTGTGTTTCAGTGGGTGTTGTCTTGTGTGCTGTCTTCTATTGGGAACACTGACGCACTTTGTCACAATAGTTAGTCCATGGCTGATTCTCTCACCATGGAAACGATGGACAGAATCCTGCTTTGAATTTTTTTCTGGCTGTTTACATTGCTGATGTTCTTTGAATCAGCATTAATAAGACTAATGGGTCTAAAAGCAGCCAGATTCATCAGCAAAGTGGCTTAAATCACATTGATTGATTTGGAAGCACTCATTTAAAACGTCATCCCAATTTACGATCCACTTAAAACTACCCCCACCAAGTTGTTTAGTCTCATGACTTGACAAGTTGTTGTGGGGATTTGCATTGCCTTTTTCAGTTCCGTTTCAGCTGTCTAACTGGTTCACTACCGTTGGTTCCCAAATTATAATAGAAACATTGCCTCAGATCTCAGGTCAACTTTTATTGGTCTGTCGAGGACATCTCCCAGGATCCATTAGTTCACCATTGGTTGCTCGCTTAGGTGGTCTGTGGAGTTAGATCACTCACTGCATGGTGATGATGCCAGCCAGCTGTAATACGGCTGAAGTTAAGTTACCTCCTTCCCCCCACACTAAGGTCATTGTTAATGTTGGAAATGACTATTGTATCTGGAAATGGCAGATTTTTAATGGAATATCTACATAGGCGTACAGAGACCCATTATCAGCAACCATCACTCCTGTGTTCCAATGGCACGTTGTGTTAGCTAATCCAAGTTTATAATTTTAAAAGGCTAATTGATCATCAGAAAACCCTTTTGCAATTTTGTTAGCACAGCTGAAAACGGTTGTCCTGATGAAAGAAGCAATAACACTGGCCATCTAACATTGGAACACAGGAGTGATGGTTGCTGATAATGGGCCTCTGTACGCCAATGTAGATATTCCATAAAAAATCAGCCGTTTCTAGCTACAATAGTCATTTACAACATTAACAATGTCTACACTGTATTTCTGATCAATTTGATGTTATTCTAATGGACATAAAATTAGCCTTTCTTTCAAAAACAAGGACATTTCTAAGCAAGCCTAAACCTCTGAACGGTAGTGTACATTAGTCCGAACAGTTGACCTTTTCGTTGCATCAGTTAGTCATGTGCATATGTTTCTTTCCCTTTTAAATGTATGTTTTTTGGTTAGGCCAAATTCAATTGCTGCTTTTTGTTTTGTCTGAAAGGTTAGCTATGCCGTGTCCGTTTTGAAGTGGTGTTTAAAGTTGTTGTTGAGTCTCCTCAGCCTTGTTTTGACCAGAAACACCAGGCGCCGTCTGCCATTATCCTCCATTAAGCAGCAGTGACTCCGCTGTCTCCTCCAGCAGTGAACAAGTAACCCGTTTTGGGAGTGCAGAGGCTCATGAGAAAGTGTGTGTGCCCAGCGAGCCTGGCGCTGTGTGCGTGTGTGTATGTGAGTGAAATAGACTCCCAGCCTGCTGGCCCTTCCACGTCCCACCTGCACAGCCCCACAATGCCCCTTTGTTCCTGGACCACAGCACTGTGGGATAGCTGTTATTTGAGAGGCGAGGCGATGGCCACACCGCCAACCCTTTATTCAGAGGAAAGATGGTAAATTCCTGCTATCTGGTTTCATTGTCCCCACTCACTCACTGCCACTCATGAAATACACACAAGGCTTCCCACTAGTCCATAGGCTACAACTTTCAAGGCAGCACACTTGAGCCCCCCTCTGTTTGCGACCAACATGTCATCCACAGACTAAAAACACAATACATGGTAGCTAAAGGCCTTCCCACACTATTACATGTCACACTGTGCGATGTTACCAAATAAAAAATCTTCATATCAACCTGTCCAGATTGTACATTTTGCTTTAGTTCTGTCGTCACATTCTGCGATTGGCTGTTGAGGCTACGTCAGCCGACATAGTCTACGTCAGCCGACATAGTCTACGTCAGCAGCAGTGGAGTATTTGATCTGTGCCAGCAGCGCAAGCCTCCCTCAGTGTTCATGTGTGAGTGAAGTGGAAAAACATAAATCAAATCAAATGTTATTGGTCACATACACATGGTTAGCAGATGTTAATGTGAGTGTAGCGAAATGCTTGTGCTTCTAGTTCCGACCGTGCAGTAATATCTAACAAGTAATCAAAAAATTCCTAACAATTTCACAACAACTACCTTATACACACAAGTGTAAAGGAACGAATAAGAATATGTACATATAAATATATGGATGAGAGATGGCCAAACAGCATAGGCAAGATGCAGTAGATGGTATAGAGTGCAGTATATACATATGAGATGAGTAATATAGGGTATGTAAACATTATATAAAGTGGCATTGTTTAAAGTGATACATTTATTACATCCACTTTTTAATTATTAAAGTGGCTGGAGTTGAGTCAGTATGTTGGCAGCAGCCACTCAATGTTAGTGATGGCTGTTTAACAGTCTGATGGCCTTGAGATAGAAGCTGTCTGATAGAAGCAGTCTCTCGGTCCCAGCTGTGATGCACCTGTACTGACCTCGCCTTCTGGATGATAGCGGGGTGAACAGTCAGTGTCTCGGGTGGTTGTTGTCCTTGATGATCGTTTTGGCCTTCCTGTGACATCGGGTGGTGCAGGTGTCCTGGAAGGCATGTAGTTTGCCCCCGGTGATGCGTTGTGCAGACCTTACTACCCTCTGTAGAGCCTTACGGTTGTGGGCGGAGCAGTTGCCGTACCAGGCGGTGATACAACCCGACAGGATGCTCTCGATTGTGCATATGTAATAGTTTGTGAGTGTTTTTGGTGACAAGCCAAATTTCTTCAGCCTCCTGAGGTTAAAGAGGCGTCGTTGCGCCTTCTTCACCACGCGGTCTGTGTGGGTGGACCATTTCAGGTTGTCCGTGATGTGTACGAAAAGTAACTTACAACTTTCCACCTTCTCCACTACTGTCCCGTCGATGTGGATAGGGGGGTGCTCCCTCTGCTGTTTCCTGAAGTCCACCATCATCTCCTTTGTTTTGCTGACGTTGAGTGTAAGGTTATTTTCCTGACACCACACTCCGAGGGCCCCCACCAGGGGGCAGCCCGTCAAAGTCCAGGACCCAGTTGCACAGGGTGGGGTCAAGTCGCAGGATCTTGAGCTAAATGACCAGATTGGAGGGTACTATTGTGTTAAATGCTGAGCTGTAGTCGATGAACAGCATTCTTACATAGGTATTCCTCTTGTCCAGATGGGTTAGGGCAGTGTGTAGTGTGATTGCGATTGCGTCGTCTGTGAACCTATTGGGGCGGTAAGCAAATTGGAGTGGGTCTAGGGTGTCAGGTAGGGTGGAGGTGATATGATCCTTGACTAGTCTCTCAAGCACTTCATGATGACAGAAGTGAGTGCTACCGGGCGATAGTCATTTAGCTCAGTTACCTTAGCTTTCTTGGGAACAGGAACAATGGTGGCCCTTTTGAAGCATGTGGGAACAGCAGGCTGGGTTATGGATTGATTGAATATGTCTGTAAACACACCAGCCAGATGGTCTGCGCATGCTCTGAGGACACGGCTACGGATGCCGTCTGGGCCGACAGCATGGCGAGGTTTAACACATTTAAATGTTTTACTCACGTTGGCTGCAGTGACGGAGGGCCTGCAGGTTATGGTAGCGGGCCGTGTCGGAGGCACTGTATTGTCCTCAAAGTGAGCAAAGAAGTTTAGTTTGTCTAGGAGCAAGACATCGGGGTCCGCGACAGGGCTGGTTTTCATTTTGTCGTCCGTGATTGACTGTAGACCCTGCCACATACCTCTCGTGTTTGAGCCGTTGAATTGCGACTCTACTTTGTCTCTATACTGACGCTTAGCTTGTTTGATTGCCTTGCGGAGGGAATAGCTACACTGTTTGTATTCGGTCATGTTTCCGGTCGCCTTGGTTCACGCTTTCAGTTTTGCGCGAATGCTGCCATCAATCCACGATTTCTGGTTGGGGAAGGTTTTAATTGTCGCTGTGAGTACAACATCACCGATGCACTTGCTAAAAAACTCACTCACCGAATCAGCGTATACATCAATGTTGTTGTCCGACGCTATCCGAAACATAACCCAATCCACAAGATCGAAGCAATCTTGAAGCGTGGAATCAGATTGGTCAGACCAGTGTTGAACAGACCTGAGCACGGTTGTTTCCTGTTTTAGTTTCTGTCTTTAGACTGGGAGAAACAAAATGGAGTCGTGGTCAGATTTGCTGAATGGAGGGCGAGGGAGGGCTTTGTATGCGTCGCGGAAGTTAGAGTAACAATGATCCAGGGTTGTTAACAGCCCCGGTCGCGTATTCGATATGCTGATAACATTTAGGGAGCCTTGTTGTTCAGATTAGTCTTGTTAAAATCCCCAGCTACAATAAATGCAGCCTCAGGATAAACCAGGTGGCTGTACCAACTCTGATAACGTATGCCGAGTGAGACATGTTTCCGTGAAACAGAGAATGTTACAAAAAGTACTCATCTTAGAAATAGTTTTAACATACAAACTTTATATAAATCAGAATCAAATTCCCAAAAATAACATTTTCTCACTGTGGTAGAACATTAGTTTTGATATGTGATTTTGTGCATTTATCAAAATCCCATCAGGTAGCCGGATTTTATATTATTAGGGAAATATTTATTCTTGCAAATCAAATTATTATATTAATCTACAATTCACAATGATTGTATTATTGTGTGCATACTCAGTGCCGTCCGTGTTGCTATTGGTCAGTCACTGGGATCGGCTTGTAACACAAGCCACACTACACGATAGGGCTTGACATTTCTGACACTGCCAGAACTTTATTAGAGCCTACGACTGCACATAGTGATACTTAACCCTTTGACGCGTATGATCCCATATTCATGATCATTGTTGAGTGGTCCCTGCAGTGTACTGTCGCAAATATGGGATTGGAACAGTAGCAACATAATGTATGATGCAACAAATTCGTCTAAACAGCATTGTTGTCTGAAAAGCATCTAAACAATGTTTTTTACTGATGGGAAATAAAAGGTCTTCACAACTTTATTCCTCAATTTCATCTTTTATTGTAAAAGATAAATGCGAACATCATCTTCTAGGCATCATACTGAACACGTCCACATCTAAACTCATTCCATAAACCATCCAGTCTAAATAACAGGTGACACTAAAACAAAACAGAGACATCGGGGTCCGCAACCTAACAACTTGTTTACAATGTACCACATCTCTGGTGAGCACAAGGGAGGAATGTAATATTGTTTAGACAAAAGATGCTGTCTGCTAAACTAACTGGAGCTAAATTCTTTATGGTGGCAGCCATGTTTGTTTATGTTTGACAAATGAAAACTCCCGATTCCCAGAATGCCATTTACTATAAGACGCAAATAAACAAAGTAAAATTCAAAGATGGCTGCGCCCAATACCTGAAAAATAAATAATAGTTAAATAGTTAAACTAATAAACTTAGTTTGGCAGCTTTCATATTACAAATCTTCTATGTACTTTTCACAGTGTATACATGAACCGGAGCACATGACTTGACAAGTCATTTACAGTTTTTTGACAAATCACAAAACAAAATGTTATCACCCTAACTTTAGCGTGAAAGCTAAACATGGTTGCCAGATTTGGAAGAAACCATTTTGGGGGGTCATTTCATTTGTTGGGGATTTTCAAGTCCATTGGGGGTAGAAATGGGGGAAAGTATCGTGGGAGGGATAGGATGCAGGAAATATTACTATGAT
This sequence comes from Oncorhynchus nerka, assembly GCF_034236695.1. Taxonomy (NCBI): domain Eukaryota; kingdom Metazoa; phylum Chordata; class Actinopteri; order Salmoniformes; family Salmonidae; genus Oncorhynchus; species Oncorhynchus nerka. The sequence continues at coordinate 768,337 of NC_088414.1, read as the reverse complement.
GGGGATTTTATCAATAAATGGGAGGCAAACACAGGAGAAGTGTATAAGCAAATAAATATACAACTGTGGAAAGGAGGGTCTGAGCTGGCAACCCTGAGGTACCATGGTTACAATCTGATGCCGCGTTCAAGACAACTATGGACCCTGGAAAAAACGAGCTCCGACTGGAAGAAATATCATTGTATGGTCATCCAACTCGGAATTCCAATTCGGGCCTCTTTCTAGAGCTCTGACTTTCCAACCTGAAGTTCACTGATGTCATGATTTGACCACGTAATTTTTTTATGAGTTCCCAGTTTTCTTGAAAGCACCATATGTCAGTCGAGTGAACCATCCCTTCACCTCGTTTTGTTATAACATATTTGGACTGACAGACGTAGGGCTGTGGCGGTCACATAATTTTGTCAGCCGGTGATTGTCAAGCAAATAACTGTTGGTCTCAAGGTAACTGACCGATAATTAACATAACATTTAGCATTGTCGTGGAATATCTAATCAAAGGGAAGAGAGACTGCAGATTCTTTCAAACACTTTAATATAAGATTAGCAAAAATGGAGAATCAACTATCCACTCAACAGTGCATAGTTGAAAAGCTCAACGAACAGTGCTGGTTCAATGCTTTTATAGAAAAAATACATACAACCCCTTTTTGTATACGTGTCAGTCAGCAGATAGTGTGTAAAAGGTCATTCGTTGTCTGTAAGATAGCACAAGGTTGATAGCACGAAGGCTCAACTGTCGAACTGCATTCACAACAGCAAGTTCCCATACATGATTTAAAGAATTGTCTCTGGAAAGGAGGGTCTGAGCTGGCAACCCTGAGGTACCATGGTTACAATCTGATGCCCCGTTCAAGACAACTAGGGACACTGGAAAAAAAACGAGCTCCGACTGGAAGAAATATTATTGAACGATCCAACTCGGAATTCCAACTCGGGCCTCTTTCACACTGTCAACATCATCGCAGAGTCAGGAAGTTAGAGGACTAATCCTTCGGGGGTAATCTTGATCATCAAGCAGACCCATACTGGTGAGATTTGTATCGAAACAAAACAAACAACGCAACAATATGTATCACTCAGTTGTAACGATGTGCGCTGAGAGTCGAGAAGCAAGTTCAGGGAGTGAGTGTTAAGAAATAAACACAACATAATACAAACTAAGAACCACGGACAACTGACACAAGAACATAAACTATAACGCCCTGGCGAAGGCACCAAAGGGAGTGACATATGTAGGGAAGGTAATCAGGGAAGTGATAGAATCCAGGTGAGTCTGATGACGCGCAGGTGCACGTGATGATGGTGACAGGTGTGTGCCATAACAAGCAACCTGGTGACCTAGAGGCTAGAGAGGGAGCACACCTGACATCGATACACTTCTATATATCACTCGAGGTGTTATAAACTTAAATCCTAAAACCTCAAAGGAAGTAGTTCCCTCATTTTGACACATGACTCACATAGTGATTGGGTAAAAACTCTACTGGTTAAAAAATAAAACAATTTCAAATAAGAAAGTCAAATTAGAATTACTTCCCATAATAACGGCATAAAGTAACATTTTTACCCATAACTGATTTAAGGAATAGAAAAATAGACTAGAGACAGTTCTATCTCGTGGTCCAAATCACACTTAACTATTAATTATGAACTTCTCTGTAATTATCAGTATTATAAATGACCTTCAAATCAGTATAACAAATTACTTTAAATCATCAACCAACCATCTCTCGGCTTTCCAGTGAGTGCGATCAAACCACACTAGAAAGTCAGGACAGAGGTCGGAGGTCATTCAAGCCCTTCAAATAAGTGTTTCTTTCTGTATTAGATTAATTATTTAAAAACAGTCAAACATGTCATACATTTCGTATCCCAGGTTACAGTTTCTTCAGCACATTCCTTATCAAAAGAATACACAATCAAATAAAACTCAGAAAATAAAACGTCATACCCGGCTCTAACCCGTGAAAAATACACTGAAACCAAATAAAATAACCCCACACAATAAATCAGACATGGTATTGAAACACTAGTAGTGTGTAGCATACTGTAGTGGACTTCCATTAGTCCTGGAAGAAAGAATCCTTCTCAAAACCCATCAGATAATATAGTGTCCCATTACGAGGAATAGACACCTAAAGATAACGATCCAAGAGCCCCTTTCTGTTAATTCTATCATGTTAACCAGTTTCTTTGATTTAGTCAAAATCTAAAACTTGTTTTAACAAATATAGGACCTTCAAAAAGTTTGCGTAGTCAGCTCAATATTCAGTACTAAACATTTACTTTGGATACTTGCCACTGTTCCACGTAATGGAAACCACTGTTCCACGTAATGGAAACCACTGTTCCACGTAATGGAAACCACTGTTCCACGTAATGGAAACCACTGTTCCACGTAATGGAAACCACTGTTCCACGTAATGGAAACCACTGTTCCACGTAATGGAAACCACTGTTCCACGTAATGGTTTTAAATGACATTACCTTCCTGCTCAAATTCACAAGTGTTACCTAATCTACAAAACCTAGCAACAATAATCAGAAACTGTCAAAGAACATTTCCGATTCAACTATTCAGACCTCTGCTTCAAATGTCCCCCTGCGTCCCTTTACAACCTGATATAGCCCAGCGAGCACGACTCACTTTCACCCGCAGACATGCCATTATTAAAGTCTATCCCAAAACCACTAATAACATATTTCCATTCACATTATTACAAGGCATTGTTTTCATTTGAGTCTACCCAAACAATATTACTCTGTATTTTTAATACCAACCTCCATAGGATTTTCCCTCTCTGCTTCACACTTACATGTCTATTATTACCGGCTCAAAGCCCGTAACAAAGGGAGACAACGTGGAGATAAGGAGTAGCAAAACATATATTTATTAACTAAATAACTAAGTATAATATACAATGGTGTGTGTAATCAGTAATCAGTAGTGTAAGTGAGTGTTTTGCATGCATGAATGTGATAAAGCAGGGTGTTGAAAGGTGCAAAGCAAACAAACAAAAGGCCACCAAGAACCACAACACAATCTACAAAGGTGTCTGCATGGAGAGAGTCTACTCCATGAATGTGGAAGAGGTCTATTTATCCTGGGAGTCACCTGGCCCAGGTGTTTCCCATGTAGCTGACGACCCTCTGCACTCCGCCCACCGGCATCCTAATAAGGAAACAAGAACAAAGACAGACTACGGCAGACAAGAGTGGGAGGGTCGTCACATTCCCCCCCATAAAACCGGGGACCAACAAGGACCCCGGAACAACATACCAGCCTCCCGCGTCCCAAATTGACACAGGCCCCTGCGTCCCAAATTGACACAGGCCTCTGCGTCCCAAATTGACGAGGGGTTATGTGTTCACACCTCCACCTGCACCAACCAACCTCCTCCTCCCCAGACCTCAGCAACCTTTATGCATAGGAAGCAATATTTTAAGAGGAAAGAAGAACACAAGACCAGGAGGGAACAGACAGGAAAGATAGAACATGACAACCCGAAACAATGGTCAGTCACGTAAACATTCAGGAACATGGCACAAAAGACCAACAGCTACAAGCTCCAACGAAAAGAACATCAGGGTCCTTCTTAATTTTTACAACTCACAACGATTCATAGTCACTTCCAACGATTCATAGATTTCACGTGCCCTACTCGTCAGTGGCACCTGCCAATAGCCTTTTAACAGGTCAAATTTGCTCACAAACTTAGCTGCACCGACTTGATCAACACAGTCCTCCATCCGAGGAAGAGGAAATGAATCTGGCTTTGTGACACTGTTTACCTTACGGTAGTCCGTACAAAAACGGTTTGTTCCATCCGGTTTCCTGATCAAGATACAGGGAGAAGCCCAACTGGAGAAAGAAGGCTCTGCTATCTTACTCTCCAGCATGTACTTGACCTCAGCATCCAGACAACGTAGTTTCTCTGAAGAAACTCTATAGAACCGCTGACGAATGGGGTCAGCACCTCCAATGTCAATATCATGTTCTATTAAGTTTGTACGTGTAGGTGTATCAGAAAACAAACCTGGAAATCTCTGAATCAGACCAACCATCTCTTTCCGCCCATCAACAGGTAGGTGAGTGAGAAGACTGTCTAAAATATCCAGTGTTTCTGAATTTTTCAATCTACCCTGCAATATACAATCGTCAGGACCAGGAACATCTTCCTCCTCATGCACAGATCTAGCACGACAAGAACCCAAGGAAACAACGGTATCAGCCAAAAGAACAGGTTTTACCGTCCTCTGTAGAATCCCACTGTTCAGTCTCAGAGGAACGTGCATAATAGGGTTTTAACAGATTTACATGGCACAGCTGGTGTGCTTTCCTCCGTTCTGGAGTGGCAACTAGATAATTTTGCTCAGTGTACTGGCGCACCACTGTATATGGACCTTGAAACTTGGCTTGAAAAGGAGAACCAACAATTGGCAGCAGAGCAAGAACCTGGTCACCTGGACTAAAGTGACGAGGCTCAGTTCGGCGATCAAATATGCCCTTCATCCTCTCCTGTGAAGATGATAACTTCTCTTTAGCCATTTCACCAGCGGCGTACAGCCGTCGCCGGAAATCACACACATATGATAACAAGGACTGAGGAGGCTCGGGAAACTTCCAGTCATCCTGGAGAACAGATAAAAGTCCATGCACCCTATGTCCAAACACAAGGTCATTTGGACTGAAACCTGTGCTCTCCTGTGAAACTTCCCTAGCGGCTAACAGTAAACAAGGCAACCCCTCCTCCCAATCCTTATCCATCTCAGTACAATAAGCTCTCAACAAAGACTTAAGTGTTTGATGGAAACGTTCCAGTGCTCCTTGACTTTGCGCGTGATAGGCGCTAGACAAATTGTGTTTAATATGGAGCTGTTGAAGAACCTGACCAAACAGATTAGAGGTAAAATTAGATCCTTGATCACTCTGAATGACCTTTGGGATTCCAAACAATGAGAGAAACTGAGTCAAAGCTTTTAACACCGATTTAGTCGTGATAGATCGGAGAGGATAGGCAGCAGGAAACCTAGTGGTCTGACACATCACAGTGAACAGGTAACTGCTACCCTTTTTAGAACGAGGCAGAGGACCCACACAGTCAATAATCAGATACTCAAAAGGTTGGCTGAGTACAGGAATAGGAAACAATGGTACTGTTTTAATAGCTTGATTAGGCTTACCAGTTAATTGACAGGTGTGACAAGTTTTGATAAAATCAGAAACATCCCTCTTTAATCTAGGCCAAAAGAAATGTCTTAATATGCGATTGTAGGTTTTCCTCACCCCCATATGTCCAGCAACGTCGCTGTGAGAAGTTTCCAACACCAACTCATGAAGCTTAACTGGTACAACAACCTGACTAATTGCCTCCCCAGAAAAACACTATCATGAGACACCCACTTTCTCATCAGGACATCCTCTTGGAGAAAATAGCCATGGGCGACATCTCCCAACTGTTCTATAGGCACAATTTGATCACGCAACTCTTCCAACGTGGGGTCATCCCGTTGCGCATTGATTAGATCTGAGCGGGTTACAGATAACGGGATAACAGGGAAAACAGTGACATACTTTGTATTATTATCATCAGTCGGCGCAGTGACCAGTTCGCCACGGCTCATAGAACGTGTCACTGCACACGCAGAGAACACCTCTGGGAAACTCTGTACACTCTCATCAGGAATCCCAACAAATGACGGCTTAGTGGAAACCACTGGAGATGGAAACACGACAGGCCATACACGCTCACCAGCCAAGTTATTCCCAAGGATAACATCGATACCCTCAATAGGCAACGAAGGACGCACACCCACAACAACTTCACCCTTCACCAGCCCACAATCCAACATCAGTTTATGCAATGGAACTGACAGAGTGTTCAAACCTATTCCCCTAATTAGAACACTATTCCCGAATCAGTCTCAGCAGAAAAGGGTAACACAGACTCCAACACAAATGATTCAGAGGCACCTGTGTCTCTCAGGATCTTCACTGGCACAAGGTCTTTACTTCCTAACATAGACACAAAACCTTCCGTAATGAAAGGTAAATAGTCTGGATCAATATGGACTTTCACATTCTCCTGGGCCTGAGGTAATGAGTCATGAATAAACTGATGTGGAACAGGTGCAGCTAACGCAGTAGGCTTAGATTTAGCGTAAGCACCCCTTGACCTGAGAAGTGGACATTCGTTTTTCCAATGACCTGAACCTTGACAGTAGTGACACTCCTGCCCAAAGTCAGCTTTACCATGGGAGTCAGGTTCAACCCTAGTTGAATAGAACTCTGCCCGAGAACCAAAGTATCTCGGTGAGCGAAGCCCAAATCTATCCGAACGCCCCCACTCTTTCCGAATACGGGGCTCTGCAAAGACACTTTTGTGAGTCAACACATACTCGTCCGCCAAAACCGCAGCTTCAGCAACCTTCTTTACTTTCTGTTCATTAATATACGTGGCAATACGATCAGGAATTGTGTCCTTAAATTGCTCTAACATAATCAGATCACACAGCCCTTGGAAAGTCACAACTGCAGAGGCGGAACACCAGCGATTAAACTGTAAAGATAACTGTCGCGCAAACTCAACATGAGTCTGGTTATCATCCCTTTTTAAAGTTCTAAATCGTTGGCGGTAAGCCTCAGGGACCAATTCATAAATCTGTAACACAGCTGTTTTAACTTTATCATAACTGGCACTGTCGTGTACACTAAGAGCTGAATATGCTTCCTGCGCTTTACCAGTCAGCACACACTGCAACATTAAAGTGCGGTCAGAATCAGGCCAACTCCTAGCGTCAGCAACCCGCTCAAACAACGAAAAGAATGTCTCGGGGTCCCTTTCATTAAACCGAGGCAATAACCGTAAGTTCCCAACAATATCAAATGTCTCTGGGGCACGACCAAAAGCGGAACTACCCCCAGGTAAATCTGGGTCACCTTCCCAAAACAAACTCTCCCCTGAGATCTTTCCTTCCCTAACCAACTCTATACGTTCTTGTTGCAACTTGATTTTAGCACGCTCCATATCTTGTTTAAATGCCAATTCCTTTTCATATTTTACACGATCATGCTCTAGCTTCTCACGATCATGCTGCCGATCATGCTCCCTCTTCTCACGATCATGCTCCAGCTGTAACAAAAGCAGTTATTTCTGCTGTTCAAAAAGAAGGCTACTAGCACTAACCGATGGAATGGCCATTGTAACATTATGGGGAGATGACAAATCCTCAGCAGAGGCTGGCCCGGTGGTAACTTCAAGAATACCACTCTCCATCAGATTGGCCTTCAATATCAACCTAATATAATTCTTTAGACGTTTATCACTATACTATTTATCATTATTCCGCAACCTTTAACAGCTGTTCTTTCGTACCTAAATCTAACAATTCCTCTGATGGAGAGCGAATAAACTTATCTACATAAGACGCCATAATCACACACAAAAAAAATTCTCGCTCTTCCCTTCTGCTGAGCACACCAGACCACAACCCGAGAATTGACAATCACCCTGAGCACCACAGAAGAGAGATGAGATACGGAGCTTCCCCAAAACCTACAATAACTCAACCCTAGTCTTCGTGCAGATTTGCGGTGGGAATTTACGCACTGTAGCCCGCTGGCAAGGAAATAGAACTCCCCAGCATGCTGGCAAATTCCACCAAGCCACGGATGTGCCCCCGAGACAACTGCTCAGTCCACAGACACCACACAAAAATAACAAACATTAACCATGCCCAACATATTCCAAAAAATGAAACACGTCGCTAAACCTATCAGGGGAAAAAGGCTATAGCTCCGGGTAGCAAGTTCCACTACCCTACCCAAATCTCCCACCGAGGTACACAGCAGATTACTCACCTCAGACTGACGTCCCAACAGAAAGTAGAACAAGAGTTCAGGCTAGGCAGGGCCTGGAAACTAACCATTATACTCTCTCCAACACAGCACACAAACCAAACAACAAAGGCAACCAATACTGGGCCTATCAAACTCAAACAAAATATGCAAACCAAACACGTACCTTCACGGTCTCCCAAAACAATAGTTCAAATATCCCGGATGAGCCCCCACTTGTCACGAACCGGCTCAAAGCCCGTAACAAAGGGAGACAACGTGGAGATAAGGAGTAGCAAAACATATATTTATTAACTAAATATAATATACAATGGTGTGTGTAATCAGTAATCAGTAGTGTAAGTGAGTGTTTTGCATGCATGAATGTGATAAAGCAGGGTGTTGAAAGGTGCCAAAGCAAACAAACAAAAGGCCACCAAGAACCACAACACAATCTACAAAGGTGTCTGCATGGAGAGAGTCTACTCCATGAATGTGGAAGAGGTCTATTTATCCTGGGAGTCACCTGGCCCAGGTGTTTCCCATGTAGCTGACGACCCTCTGCACTCCGCCCACCGGCATCCTAATAAGGAAACAAGAACAAAGACAGACTACAGCAGACAAGAGTGGGAGGGTCGTCACAACCTCCATAGGATTTTCCCTCTCTGCTTCACACTTACATGTCTATTATTAAAATATTAACATGTAGTGCGCCAAATCCACAAAATACATCAGCCAATTCCTAAGGGAAAATATACATTTCAATGGGAGTTAAAATAGTTCACAATACTTGAGCGTCTTTCTGCCCACAACTTCAATTCAATGAGTAACATAGACCCAATACTATTGAAATGACCAGTAAATCCCTCAAATATACCAATTATAATGGTTTGTAGTCTTAATACCTGGCACATAATAACGACAATTACCACAAAATGGCCTTAAAGTTCATCCAAGTGTTTCTTTGCAAAGATTTCACATGTGCGAAGGAGATTTAGCAGTCAAAGAGTTGAATCAACATTAATTGATTTGGAAAGATCGGGGAAGGTCAATAAAAGATCTGGGACGGTCAATAAAAGATCTGGGAAGGTCAATAAAAGCAGATTATATTTTGGCTTGTGACATAATGACATTTCTTCATTACATCACATCTACTCTGCAATGATTTTTAATTTGATGGAAACCCTCATTTGGTTCCTTATGTCATTATAAGTTACAGTTGAAGTCGGAAGTTTACATACACCTTAGCAAAATACATTTAAACTCAGTTTTTCACAATTCCTGACATTTAATCCTAGTAAGAATTCACTGTTTTAGGTAAATTAGGATCACCACTTTATTTGAAGAATGTGAAATGTCAGAATAATAGTAGAGAATTATTTATTTCAGCTTTTATTTAGTTCATCACATTCCCAGTGGGTCAGAAGTTTACATACACTCAATTAGTACTTGGTAGCATTACCTTTAAACTGTTTAACTTGGATCAAACGTTTCGGGTAGCCTTCCACAAGCTCCCCACAATAAGTTGGGTGAATTTTGGCCCATTCCTCCTGACAGAGCTGGTGTAACTGAGTCAGGTTTGTAGGCCTCCTTGCTCGCACACACTTTTTCAGTTCTGCCCACAAATGTTCTATAGGATTGAGGTCAGGGCTTTGTGATGGCCACTCCAATACCTTGACATTGCTGTCCTTAAGCCAGTTTGCCACGACTTTGGAAGTATGCTTGGGGTCATTGTCCATTTGGAAGACCCATTTGCTTCCAAGCTTTATCTTCCTGACTGATGTCTTGAAATGTTGCTTCAATATATCCACGTAATTTTTTCAGCCTCATGATGCCATCTATTTTGTGAAGTGCACCAGTCCCTCCTGCAGCAAAGCACCCCCACAACATGATGCTGCATGATGCTGCCACCCCCATGCTTCACGGTTGGGATGGTGTTCTATGGCTTGCAAGCCTCCTCCTAACATAATGATGGTGATTATGGCCAAACAATTCTATATTTGTTTCATCAGACCAGAGGACATTTCTCCAAAAAGTACTATCTTTGTCCCCATGTGCAGTGGCTTTTTTATAGCGGTTTTGGAGCAGTGGCTTCTTCCTTGCTGAGCGGCCTTTCAGGTTATGTCGATATAAATAAATCAAATCAAATCAAATTTATTTATATAGCCCTTCGTACATCAGCTGATATCTCAAAGTGCTGTACAGAAACCCAGCCTAAAACCCCAAACAGCAGATATAAGACTTGTTTTACTGTGGATATAGATACTTTTGTGCCTGTTTCCTCCAGCATCTTCACAAGGACCTTTGCTGTTGTTCTGGGATTGATTTGCACTTTTCGCACCAAAGTACTTTCATCTCGAGAAGACAGAACGCGTCTCCTTCCTGAGCGGTATGACGGCTGCATGGTCCCATAGTGTTAATACTAGCGTACGATTGTTTGTACAGATGAACGTGGTACCTTCACGCATTTGGAAATTGCTCTGAAGGATGAACCAGACTTGTGGAGGTCTACAATTTTTTTTCTGAGGTCTTGGCTGATTTCTTTTGATTTTCCCATGATGTCAAGCAAAGAGGCACTGAGTTCACCTCCAATTGACTCAGGTGATGTCAATTAGCCCATCAGAAGCTTCTAAAGCCATGACATTTCCAATTTGTTTAAAGGCACAGTCAACTTAGTGTATGTAAACTTCTGACCCACTCGAATTGTGATGCAGTGAATTATTGTTACGGTTTTCTTCCGTCGAAGGAGAGTCGGACCAAAATGCAGCGTGGTTAGTTCGATACATCTTTAATGAAAAAAAAAACACGAACGATACAAAAACAACAAACGGAAAATGTGAAAACATATACAGCCTATCTGGTGACTACAAACACAGAGACAGGAACAATCACCCACGAAACACTCAAAGAATATGGCTGCCTAAATATGGTTCCCAATCAGAGACAACGAAAATCACCTGCCTCTGATTAAGAACCGCCTCAGGCAACCATAGACTTTCCTAGACAACCCTACTCAGCCACAATCCCAATACCTACTAAAACCCCAATACAAAAACACACCAAAAATAAACCCATGTCACACCCTGGCCTGGCCAAATAAATAAAGAAAACACAAAATACTAAGACCAAGGCGTGACAGAACCCCCCCCCCCCCCCCCAAGGTGCAGACTCCCGGCCGCACACCTAAACCCATAGGGGAGGGTCCGGGTGGGCGTTTGTCCACGGTGGCAGCTCCGGCTCGGGACGTGGACCCCACTCCAACCAAGTCTTAGTCCGCCTGTAACGCGTCCTTTGATTGGCAACCCTCGCCGCCGACCTTGGCCTAATAACCCTCACCAAGGACCCCACTGGACTGAGGGGAAGCTCGGGACTGAGGGGAAGCTCGGGACTGAGGGGTAGCTCGGGACTGAGGGGTAGCTCAGCACTGAGGGGTAGCTCAGCACTGAGGGGAAGCTCAGCACTGAGGGGAAGCCCAGTACTGAGAGGAAGCCCAGTACTGAGAGGAAGCTCAGGCAGGTAGTTGGCTCTGGCAGATCCTGGCTAGCTGGTGGTTCTGGCGGATCCTGGCTGACTGGCGGATCTGGAAGATCATGGCTGACTGGCGGATCCTGGCTGACTGGCGGATCCTGGCTGACTGGCGGATCCTGGCTGACTGGCGGATCTAGCTGCTCTGGCGGATCTAGCTGCTCTGGCTGCTCCATGCAGACTGGCAGCTCTGGCTGCTCCATTCAGACTGGCAGCTCTGGCTGCTCCATGCAGACTGGCAGCTCTATGCAGACTGGCAGCTCTGGCTGCTCCATGCAAACTGGCAGCTCTGGCTGCTCTATGCAGACTGGCAGCTCTGGCTGCTCCATGCAGACTGGCAGCTCTGGCTGCTCCATGCAGACTGGCAGCTCTGGCTGCTCCATGCAGACTGACATCTCTGGCTGCTCCATGCAGACTGACAGCTCAGGCTGCTCCATGCAGACTGACAGCTCAGGCTGCTCCATGCAGGCTGGCAGCTCTGGCTGCGCTGAACAGGCAGGAGACTCCAGCAGCGCTGTAGAGGAGGAAGGCTCTGGCAGCGCTGAACAGGCGGGAGACTCCGGCAGCACAGGAGAGGAGGAAGGCTCTGGCTGCTCTAAACAGGCGGGAGACTCCAGCAGCGCTGTAGAGGAGGAAGGCTCTGGCTGCGCTGAACAGGCGGGAGGCTCCGGCAGCGCTGTAGAGGAGGAAGGCTCTGGCTGCGCTAAACAGGCGGGAGACTCCAGCAGCGCTGTAGAGGAGGAAGGCTCTGTCTGCGCTGAACAGGCGGGAGACTCCGGCAGCGCTGGAGAGGAGGAAGGCTCTGGCTGCGCTGGAGAGGAGGAAGGCTCTGGCTGCGCTGAACAGGCGGGAGGCTCCGGCAGCGCTGTAGATGAGGAAGGCTCTGGCTGCGCTAAACAGGCGGGAGGCTCCGGCAGCGCAGGAGAGGAGATAGGCTCTGGCAGCGCTGAACAGGCGAGGCGCACTGAAGGCCTGGTGCGTGGTGCTGGCACTGGTGGTACTGGGCTGAGGACACGCACAGGAAGCCTGGTGCGGGGAGCTGCCACCGGAGGACTGGTGTGTGAAGGTGGCACAGGATGGACCGGACCGTGAAGGCGTACTGGAGAGCCTGAGAGCAGGACTGGCACAGGACGTGCAAGGCTAGGTAGGTACACAGGAGGCCTAGTGCGTGAGGCTGGCACAATTTTCACCAGCCGACTAATACGCACCTCAGGACGAGTATGGAGCGCTGACCCAGGTGCCATCAAATCCCCGACACACTCCGTCGGGCGAATATCGTACCTGAAGCACCAACCTAGCAACTCCCTCATAACTCTCTCCTCCACTTTCCCCATTAACTCCTTCACAGTCTCTGCTTCACTCACCTCCAACACCGGCTCTGGTTCTGGTCTCCTCCTTGGCTCCTCACGATAAACAGGGGGAGTTGGCTCAGGTCTGAACCCTGACTCTGCCACACTCTCCCTGAGCCCCCCAATAAATTTATGGGGCTGACTCTCGGGCTTCCATCCGTGTCGCCGTGCTGCCTCTTCATACCAGCGCCTCTCTTTCGCTGCCTCCAGTTCTTCTTTGGGCGGCGATATTCTCCAGGCTGTGCCCAGGGTCCTTTTCCGTCCAATATCTCCTCCCACGTCCAGAGGTCCTGTGATCGCTGCTCCTCGCGATAAACAGGGGGAGTTGGCTCAGGTTTGAACCCTGACTCTACCACACTCTCCATGAGCCACCCCCCAATACATTTTTGGGGCTGACTCTCGGTCTTCCGTCCGCGCCGTCATGCTTGCTTCACCAACTCCATTCTCCGATAACCTGCTTCGCACTGCTCCAGCGAATCCCAGGCGGGCTCCGCTACTCTCTCTGGGTCGACCGCCCACCTGTCTATTTCCTCCCACGTCGTATACTCCAAACTTCGTAGCTCCTGCTGCCGCTGCCTGTCACCACGCCGCTTGGTCCTCTTGTGTTGGGTGATTCTGTTACGGTTTTCTTCCGTTGAAGGAGAGTCGGACCAAAATGCAGCGTGGTTAGTTCGATACATCTTTAATGAAGAAAAAAAACACGAACAATACAAAAACAACAAACGGAAAATGTGAAAACCTATACAGCCTATCTGGTGACTACAAACACAGAGACAGGAACAATCACCCACGAAACACTCAAAGAATATGGCTGCCTAAATATGGTTCCCAATCAGAGACGAAAATCACCTGCCTCTGATTAAGAACCGCCTCAGGCAACCATAGACTTTCCTAGACAACCCTACTCAGCCACAATCCCAATACCTACTAAAATCCCAATACAAAAACACACCAAAAATAAACCCATGTCACACCCTGGCCTGACCAAATAAAGAAAGAAAACACAAAATACTAAGACCAAGGCGTGACAATTATAAGTGAAATAATCTGTCTGTAAACAATTGTTGGAAAAAGTACTTGAGTCATGCACAAAGTAGATGTCTTAACCGACTTTCCAAAACTATAGTTTAACAAGAAATTTGTGGAGTGGTTGAAAAACGGGTTTTAATGACAACCGAAGTGTATGTAAACTTCTGACTTCAACTGTATACAGTACAACATCCATGTGTACGTGTGTGTATAGTGCGTGTGTGTATAGTGCGTGTGCTATTGTGTGTGTGTGTGTGTGTGTGTTGCTTCACAGTTCCCAATGTTCCATAAGGTGTTTTTTAGCTAATTATACTGCTTGCATGAGTTACTTGATGTGGAAAAGAGTTGCATGACTATTTAGTACTGTGCGCCTTCCATAGTCTGTTCTGGACTTGGGGACTGTGAAGAGACCTCTTGTGGCATGTCTTATGGGGTATGAATGGGTGTCCTAGCTGTGTAGTTCAAACAGACAGCTCGGATCATTCAACATACCTCTCATAAATACAAGAGGCATCACTGCAGCACCAGTCCCTCCTGCAGCAAAGCACCTCCACAACATGATGCTGCCACCCCCGTGCTTCACGGTTGGGATGGTGTTCTTCGGCTTGTAAGCCTCCCCCTTTTTCTTCCAAACATAACAATGGCCATTATGGCCAAACAGTTCTATTTTTGTTTCATCAGACCAGAGGACATTTCTCCAAAAAGTACTATCTTTACTATGTGCAGTTGCAAACCGTAGTCTTGCATTTTTATAGCGGTTTTGGAGCAGTGGCTTCTTCCATGTTGAGCGGCCTTTCAGGTTATGTCGATAGAAGACTTGTTTTACCGTGGATATAAATATGATTCCATATGTGTTATTTCATAGTTTTTATGTCTTCACTATTATTCTACAATGTAGAAAATAATAAAAAATAACGGTAAACCCTTGAATGAGTTGGTGTGTCCAAACTTTTGACTGGTACTGTATGTGTCCATTGCAATCTATGCAAGTATTCAAATCGTATTAGTCACATGCGCCGGATGCAACAGGTATAGACTTTACAGTGAAATGCTTACTTACGACAATTCAGTTTAAAATGTTTTTAATTGGAATGCATGATTTGTCACCAGTACTTGAAAACGTGGTTAGAACAGTAAATACATTTTGCTCCATACATACGGGTATGCTGTTGTAGAAACGACAACACAATATACAGAAACTATGGCACTTACTTTGATAGGAACGCACGTCCAAAGTTATTATTTGTAATGAAAACGATAATTAACTTCTTATGGTATAGGGGACGCTTGCGTCCCACTTGGCCAAAATCCAGGGAAAATGCAGCGTGGCAAATTCAAGTAAAATTATATATAAATCAAACTTTCATTAAATCACACATGTAAGATACTAAATTAAAGCTACACTCGTTGTGAATCCAGCCAACATGTCAGATTTTAAAAAAGGCTTTTCGGCGAAAGCATAGGAAGCTATTATCTGATGATAGCACAACAGTAAACAAAGAGGGTAGCATATTTCAACCCTGCAGGTGCTACACAAAACGCAGCAAAAAAATATAAAACATGCCTTACCTTTGACGAGCTTCTTTTGTTGGCACTCCAATATTTCCCATAAACATCACAATTGGTCCTTTTGTTCGATTAATTCCGTCCATATATATCCAAAATGTCCATTTATTTGGCGCGTTTGATCCAGAAAAAAACAACTTCCAAATTGCGCAACATCACTACAAAATATTTCAAAGGTTGCCTGTAAACTTTGCCAAAACATTTCAAACTACTTTTGTAATACAACTTTAGGCATTTTTAAAAGTTAATAATCGATCAAATTGAAGACGGGTCTATCTGTGTTCAAAACAGGAAGACAACAAACCAAGCTACTTTTCAAGTCTTGGCCAACTCTCAGTGTTACGCAGTTCCTAGATGGCCGTACTTCTTCATTGCACAAATGAATAACCTTAACCAAATTCCAAAGACTGGACATCCAGTGAAAGCGGTAGGAACTGAAAACAAGTTCCTAAGAAATACCGTTTCCCAATGAGAATTCACTGAACAGACAGAGACCTAAAAAACAAAAACAATTCTGAACGGTTAGTCCTCAGGGTTTTGCCTGCTACATAAGTTCTGTTGTACTCACAGACATGATTCAAACAGTTTTAGAAACTTCTGAGTGTTTTCTATCCACATCTACTAATAATATGCATATCTTATATTCCTGGCATGAGTAGCAGGAAGTTGAAATTGGGCACGCTATTTATCCAAAAGTGAAAATGCTGCCCCCTATACCTTAAGAACCTGATGGGGATACACGTTCCCATTTGGGAACCCCCCCCACACCCCCTCAGCTGTAATGTGGCGCAGGGAACGCAAGAAATAATCCTAAAAATATTTAACCTCCACACATTAACAAGAAAAATAGCTCAAATGAAAGATAAACAAGTTGTTTATCTACCCAGCAAGTCAGATTTCTAAAATGTTTTACGGCGAAAACATAGCACATATTTATGTCCAACCACCACTGCAGACATACCTCATTAGCATAGCCAAGTAGGAAAAAATATGCAATCAACAAACGCAGGATTAAAAGAAAAATCATTTCACTAACCTTTTGAAATCTTCATCAGATGACAGTAATATAACATGTTACACAGTACATTCATTTTTTTTTCAATAATATGCTATATATATCCATAAATCTCTGTTTACAATGACGCATCGTTCAAAAAATGCTACTGCAATGTCAGGAGAAATGAAATAGCTCCGGCAGATAACGTCAGCTAACAAGGAATACACATCATAAACTTTGACTAAATATGCATGTTTTACATATGTATAGCAAGATACACTTCTTCTAAATGCAATCGCTGTGTTACATTTATTTTTAACGTTACAGGTTGCGTTCACTAGGCTATAATAGGGAGTCGGCGCTCCCACATTAGCATTATGACTCCTCTATCTTGGAGTCGACAGAAACCCAAAATTAACACATAAATATTCCCTTACCTTTGCTGTTCTTCCATCAGAAGACCTGGAAGGGATTATACTCACCAAATTAGCGTTCAGTTTTCAAGTCTGTGTCTTTCGGTTCTCAAACTAGCCACATTTCGGTCGAAATGTAGGCAAATTTCAAGTGGATGCGCACCAAAACGTCGAAAGTACATATTATATGTCGAGTAAACTTGTCAAACTGTGTTCATAATTAAGCTTTAACATGTTATAAAGGTACACAGGCATCGTGAGGGCGAACAGACACACACACGTTGTTCAATCGATCCTGAGGAAAAGAGAGAAAAGTTGCAGAGCGTGCATAGGCGTACACTTTTTTTTGGCGTGACCGAGACCTTTCGGCACGCTCGCGATTCTCACAGTGACACGCCTCATTGAAAGCAGGCTTCGCGCTGAACACATACAGACTCTTCCCAGGGTTGTACCTGCTTGGGAAGTGCGTATATGATGACGTCAAAGTGGTGCCAACTTTTTCCATTACAAGAGAGACTTTGGGAGAATGCATGCCCTGACACTTCTGCTTTACATAGAGACAAAATTTAAACGGTTTTAGAAGCTTTAGAGTGTTTTCTATTCGATAATATTTTTTATATGCATATATTAGCAACTTTTGACAAAAATGTATCATGTTTTATATGGGTACCCAATTCCTCCAGAAGGGGCAGTAATCAGGGCTAGCCCTAACAGGTTTTAAGAAGAAAATGTGTGAAAAAAGTTTGTCTGACTAGAGATGCGCACTGGGGAAGTGCTTGATGACCGGCTCAGTAAAGCCTCAAAAATAAATTGACCACAAAGTTGAAATGGGTTACTTCTTATGTGGGTTAATGAGGAGGCGGAACACACCTAAATTAAAACTGATGTTGGAAAATAAAACGTGTTTGAAAATCATTTGAAATTGACAAGTTGAAACAGCCTGCGCTGCCCTGCTAATTATCTATAGGCTGACTGTCCAGTTACATAACAATCACGTTTTGGAACAGTGAATGCATTCTGACAACATCACGCACATACAAATACTCACACTGTGGCGACCGTTAGAGATATTTGGAACTCAAACGTGAAAAGCTTAAGCGGCACACCTAGACCCTGTCACACGTCACACTGAATGAGCCAAGATGTCCAACATGGCATAACATAGTTAAAATCGTACAGTCTGTGCGGGCCTTAGCTTCTTGGCGCTACCCATCCCGTTAGCGGGATCATTTTCGTCAGCAACCGCTGAATAGCAGAGCACAACAGTCAAATAATATTACTAAAAAATATTCATATTCATGAAATCACAAGTGCAATATTGCAAAACACAGTTTAGCCTTTTGTTAATCCACCTGTCGTCTCAGATTTTGAAATTATACAAAGCAATCCAAGCGTTTGTGTAAGTTTATCGATAGCATAGCATAACATCATGTACACTTAGCATCAGGAAGCTTGGTCACGAAAATCAGAAAAGCAATACAATTAATTGTTTACCTTTGAAGATCTTCGGATGTTTGCACTCACAAGACTCCCAGTTACACAACAAATGTTCCTTTTGTTCCATAAAGATTATTTTTATACCCAAAATACCGACGTTTGTTTGTTGCGTTATGTTCAGAAATCCACAGGAAAGAGCAGTCACGACAAAGCAGACTTTATTATCCATAATTATATCCATAATGTCCACAGAAACATGTCAAATGTTTTTTATAATAAATCCTCATGTTGTTTTTAAAATATATATTCGATAATATATCAACCGAGTGTGTAGGTTTTTCAATAACAGCGGGAGGAACAATGGCCGCTTTACTCGGTTGCGCAAAAACTCACTCTGAGAGCCCCAACCTATCAACTTACGCAATGTGATCCTTCACGCTCATTTTTCAAAATAAAAGCCTGAAACTATGTCTAAAGACTGTTGACACCTTAGGGAAGCCATAGAAAAAGGAATCTGGTTGATATCCCTTTAAATGGAGGATAGGCTTGCATAGGAACAGAGAGGTTTCAAAATAAGAGGCACTTCCTGATTGGATTTTCCTCAGGCTTTCGCC
This sequence comes from Oncorhynchus nerka, assembly GCF_034236695.1. NCBI lineage: Eukaryota > Metazoa > Chordata > Actinopteri > Salmoniformes > Salmonidae > Oncorhynchus > Oncorhynchus nerka. The sequence goes on along the minus strand of NC_088414.1, from coordinate 749,567 downwards.
TGCAATATCAGTTATGTTATACTCACAGACAATATTTTTACAGTTTTGGAAACTTTAGAGTGTTTTCTATCATAATCTGAGAATTATATGCATATTCTAGTTTCTGGGGCTGAGAAATAGGCAGTTTCAAATGGGTATTTGTTTAGCCAAAAACAAAAATACTGCCCCTACACGCAAAAGGTTAAGCCTACACATTAAAAGGATAGTTCTGGATTTAGCCTTCATCTACTTTCCCAGAGTCAGATGAACTTGTGGATACCATTGTTATTTTTACTATTTGCAGTTTGATGGAAGTTGCATTCTAGCTTTTGCGCAATTGCTAACTAGCATTAGGACAATGACTGGAAGTCTTTAGGAACAGCTAACATGATAGCTGTTCCTATAGACTTCGTCATTGTGCTAACACTAGATAGCATTGGCTCGCGAAACATAAATGTGGTATCCACGAGTACATCTGACTCTGATCCTTGAAGCAATTTCACTAACAATTACAAACCATCAACCTCACATAAACATTTGCCCCATATTTATTTATTTTATTTAACCTTTATTTAACTAGGCAAGTCAGTTAAGAACAAATTCTTATTTACAATGACGGTCTACCCGGGAACAGTGGATTATCTGCCTTGTTCAGGGGCAGAATGACAGATTTTTACCTTGTCAGCCCAGGGATTCAATCCAGCAACATTTCGGTTACTGGCCCAATGCTCTAACCTCTAACCGCAAGGCCACCTGCCGCTCCTTAAACCCCAGTCCACTTCCTTGTTGCAATATCTTCTACTTCAAATGACTCTTCAATTCTCAGAACAGGAAGACTTCCTGTCCCCCCAACCAACCAACCACTTGTTATTGTCGAACCAACAGACATTTTTTGCCACGTCAAGTCGAACCCCCTATTCAATCGACTAACAGAAAAGGCCAAAGGGGGTAGAGCCATTGATCAGAATGTAAATTAAAGATGACTAGTTGCCGCAGCTCGCCCTGGTCTGCGTGTGACTCCCCACGGACATGTGGAGCCGAAAGCTTAGCCCACTGGGTGAGTTCCTTTCAGGATGAGGGATCCACCTCGCTGGGTCGTTCACTCCACTCATTAAGTGAAGGGATGCGTCCCAAATGGCACCCTATTCCCATGATCGTGCACTACTTTTGACCAGCCATTGCAGTGAGATCTGGCAAACAACGGTATCCAATGGAGCGATTTTCCCTCTCAGAGGAAAGGCTGATATAATTGATTTAAGATTTTTACCCTCCAATTTGAATCATCGGCCCAACAACCAATGATAACAGTTTTGTGAGAGACTTTTGATGTTTCAGCTAGATGTGGTATTTTTTTTCTCATGAGTTTGTAATTTTCCCAAGTGGGAGGTCTTGAATGGTCACCAATGGCCTTTTGTTTGTTCAAGGAGTTAGTAGCTCTAGGGACTTTGTCCTTTTTTAAACTTTTTTAAACTTTTTCTATGGTTCAAATGAAATTGAGAATTTACATTTGAAGAAGTGATTTGAGCAAGATTCATGCACTTTTGACCTAATGAGTGACCAGTCCACACCTCCAAGTCCAGCCAATGGAAAAAGACTCCAAGTCTTTAAGGCAAAGTGTTTGGACCTGAAAGGGGTCCAAGGGGGACGCTCATTCACAAAGCAGCATCGGGAGTGCAGCGAACAATACTGTCAGTTCCCATTTGTATGATGTACTGTAAATCTAACGGGCTCAGACTGCTGTGGCTCCTTAACATAACATCCTCCTCTGTGAGGCGGAATATTTGTTCTGAAGCACTCCAACCCGACAGCCTTAAACACAGACTGGCCAGGGGTAGGAGGAGGATTTGTTTGCTCTGGGGTTGTATTGGGAAGTATACATTAGTTAACATAATACACGTGGAGCCCCCAGAGTTTATAAGGCCCATATAGGCCTCCGAATGCTCTCATTCTGTTTGGGCAAGATGGCTCAAACAGTAGGTTCTTGTACCAGACGGCGCTCACCTTACTGCTGTCTCCCACCCACTCCGCAACGATGGTAGTTAATGCCATTTTAGCTTCTCTGCTGTGTGCCTCTCCTCCATGTTCTCAGTACATGGGACTTCATGTCCCACTTCTCATCAATGTGACGGCTCGTTGCAGTGATGTTTGACAGCGTGTTCATAGACGTCCATCAATCTGTTGTTAACACCACGTATAGTGTTTTGAGAGCTCACGCTTTGTATTTGCAGAGCAATCATTGTACAATTTCTCCATCCGGGCCGTGACATTTTTCCGACATGGCATCTTTTAGTCTGGTTCTAGATTTGCCATTAGGGCATTGAAACAGACACCCTCTACTGTTGACAATGGCTGCATATCAACTGCAATAATTTGTGTAATCAGCGCTGTGATTTTCTCACTCCGTCCATTATCTCACTGGTGCCAGCAACGTGTTGGATCTCACGGTGACGTTTTGGTTAGGGAGCAGCTACTCTTCCTGGGGTCCGGCAAAGTTAAGCCAGTTATACAATTTGAAAAACATTACAATACATTGATTACAGAATTCACAACACATTAAGTGTGTGCCCTCGGGCCCATACTCCACTACCACATATCTACAATGCAAAATAATAAAATGGCGCCGACAAAGATGGTTGCCTCGCTTCGCGTTCTTAGGAAACCATGCAGAATTTTATTTTTTATGTATTATTTCTTACATTGTTACCACAGGAAATCTTAAGTCTTATTACATACAGCCGGGAAGAACTATTGGATACAAGAGCAAAGCCAATTTTCCAACATTACGACCAGGAATACGACTTTCCCGAAGCAGTCCTCTCTTCGGACCACCACCCAGGACAATGGATCTAATCCCAGCAGCTGACCAAAAACAACGGCGACACAGAAGGTCTTCCGGTCAGGCTTCGTAAACGGGCACATTGCTCACCGCTCCCGAGTATACTACTCGTCAATGTCCAGTCTCTTGACAACAAGGTAGATTAAATTTGAGCAAGGGTTGCCTTCCAGAGAAACATCAGAGATTGTAACATTCTCTGTTTCGCAGAAACATTGCTCTCTCAGGATATGTTGTCTGAATCGGTCCAGCCACAGGGCTTCTCCATGCATCGCACCGACAGAGATGAACACCTCTCTGGGAAGAGGAAGGGCAGGGGTGTATGCTTTATGATTAACAACTCATGGTGTGATCATAACAACACACAGGAACTCAATTCCTTCTGCTCACCCGACCTAGAATTCCTTACAATCAAATAACGGCCATTCTACCTACCAAGAGAATTCTCGTCAGTTATAGTGACAGCTGTGTACATCCCCACTCAAGTGAACACCAAGACGGTCCTCAAGGAGCTTTACTGGTCTCTATGTAAACTGGAAACTATATACCCGGAGGCTGCATTTATTGTAGCTGGGGATATTAACAAAGCAAATTTGAGATACAGTAAATGTTGCCTAAATGTTTTCAGCATATTGATTGCACGACACGTAGGGCTGATACTCTCGACCACTGCTACTCTAACTTCCGCGATGCACACAAAGCCCTCCCCCGCCCTCCCTTCGGCAAATCCAACCACGATGCCATCTTGCTCGTCCCGGTTCATAGGCAGAAACTCAAACAGGATGTACCAGTGCCAAGAACCATTCAACGCTGGTCTGACCAATCGGAAGCCACACTCCATGATTGTTTTGATCACCCGGAATATTTTCCAGTCAGCTTCAGAGAACGCTGACACGTGGGTGTGTTTATAAATAAGTGTATTGGAGATGTTGTACCCACTGTGACTATTAAAACCTACCCTAACCAGAAACCGTGGATGGATGATGGCATTCGCGAAAAACTGAAAACCATGGAAAGAGGTCTGGTGATATGGCTGAATATAAACAGTGTAGTTCCCTCAACAAGGCAATCAAACAAGTGAAATGCCGGTACAGGGACAAGGTGGAGTCGAAATTCAACAGCTCAGACACGAGACGTATGCGGCAGGGTCTAAAAGAAATCACGGACTACAAAAACAAAAACAGCCACGTCACGGATACCAACGTCACGCTTCCAGACAAACTAAACACATTATTTGCCTGCTTTGAGGATAATACAGTGCCACCATTGCGGCTGGCTAACAAAGACTTGCAGCCCCCCCGCACCTTCTCAGTGGCTGACGTGAGTAAAACATTTAAACATGTTATCCCTCGCAGGGCTGCTGACCCTAGCCGTGTCCTCAGATATGCGCAGACCAGCTAGCTGGTGTGTTTACAGACATATTTAATCGCTCCCTATCCCAGTCTGGTTTCCCCATATGCTTCAAGATGGCTACCATTGTTCCTGTACCCAAGAAGGCAAAGATGACTGAACTAAATTACTACCGCCCCTTGGCACTCACTTCTGTCATCATGAAGTGCTTTGAGAGGCTAGTCAAGGATCATATCACTGCCATCTTACCGGCCACCCTAGACACACTTCAGTTTGCATACCGCCCCAACAGGTCCACAGATGACGCAATTGGAAAATGTTAAGTTCCTGGGCGTACCCATCACAGACAAACTGAAATGGTCCACCCACACAGGCAGTGTGGTGAAGAAGGCACAGCAGCGCCTCTTCAACCTCAGGAGGCTGAGGAAATTTGGCTTGTCACCCAAAACACTGACAAACTTCTACAGATGCACAACCGAGAGCACCCTGTCGGGCTGTTTCACAGCCTGGTACGGCAACAGCACCGCCCTCAACTTCAAGGCTCTCCAGAGGGTGGTGCGGTCGGCACAACGCATCACCGGGGGCAAACTACCTGTCCTCAATGACACCTACAGCACCCGATGTCACAGGAAGGCTAAAACGATCATCAAGGACAACAACCACCCGAGCCACTGACTGTTCACCCCGCTATCATCCAGAAGGCGAGGTCAGTACAGGTACATCAGAGCTGGGACCGAGAGACTGAAAAACAGCTTCTATCTCAAGGCCATCAGACTGCTAAACAGCCATCACTAACTCAGAGAGGCTGCTGTCCACATTGAGACCCAATCACTGGACACTTAATAATGCATCACTAGTCACTTTAAACAATGCCACTTTAAATAATGCCACTTTAATGTTTATGTAGATTCCCAAAACAGTATGTTTGCGAGAGTAGATATTGATGTCTTGTAAGTAGTTCATTTGAGATGCATTTGGATTTTTGATAATGCTTCATGTTGTGACACTTTCCAATCATACATTTACACGGTCAAAACAGAAGCATACAGTCTGTTGTGAGATGGAGTGAAGTCAGCCTACAGTGTGAAAAGTGGAATCTTTTTGTAGTCAAGTGTTTTAGCGGAATTACTTTTCTGTACTAGTTTAGAACTTCCCTTTAATAGAGTTTATCGCCAGCACATTGGAGATCGACTCTTTCAGCAGAGCAATGTATGGTAGTGTGATCAACTGCATTTAAACCGGGGTTTCCAGTGTGACAAGACTGTGTAATCCTGCTGAGCTAAAGCCTAGGCACTAGCTTGGGGAGCTAACTCAAGTCTTCAGATCATAGAGGTTATGGTAAGTGGTTCATCATGCGAAAGTGATTCCCCTCATCACGTTTGATTAGGGATGGACATAAAAAAATAGTTTTACTGTATTTTTAGAAAACACGGCCCGCACTGGAAATAAATATGTACACATTTATCTATAGACCTATTCCAACAGTGCACGACAAGGTTTAATTTATTACCATTACATATAACAAATCCTAATTCCTATATTGCATATTGAATACAGTGCCTTCAGAAAGTATTCACACCTCTTGATTGGTTCATATCTTTTGGATTTAATTGTCATTTTTTGTCAACGATCTAAACAAACTCCTCGAATGTCAAAGTGAAGAAAAATTTGAACAATTTGTATTTATTAATGAAAAATAAAACACTACATTTTGTTTAGATAAGTATCCAATCCCCTGAGTCAATACATGTTAGAATCACATTTGGAAGTGATTACAGCTGTGAGTCTTTCTGGTTACGTCTCTAAGAGCTTTGCAAACCTGGATTGTACAATATTTTCCCATTCTTAAAAAAATTATTCAAGCTCTTTCAAGTTGGATGTTTATCATTGCTAAACAGCCATTTTCAAGTCTTGCCATCAAGCAGATTTAATGCAAAACTGTAACTAGGCCACTCAGGAACATTCAATGTTGTCTTGTAAGTAACTCCAATGTATAATTGGTCTTGGGATTTAGGTTATTGTCCTACTGAAAAGTGCATTTGTCTCCCAGTATCTGGTGGAAAGCAGACTGAACTAGCTTTTCTTCTAGGATTTTGCTTAGCTCTATTCCTTTTCTTTTTATCCTAAAACACTCCTTAGTCCTTGCCAATGACAAGCATACCTATAACATGATGCAGCCACGACCATGCTTAAAAATATGAAGAGTGGTGCTCAGTGATGTGTTGTGTTGGATTTGCCCCAACATAATACTTTGTATTCAGGAAAAAAAGTTAATTTCTTTGCAACATTTTCTGCGGTATTACATTTAGTGCCTTATTGCAAACAGGATGCATGTTTTGGAATATCTTTATTCTGTACAGGCTTCCTTTTCACTTTGTCTTCATTTTCACCCATCTCAGCCATTTAACTCTGTAACTGGTTTAAAATCACCATTGGCCTCATGGTGAAATCCCTGAGCGGTTTCCTTCCTCTCTGTCAACTGAGTTAGGAAGGACACCTGTATCTTTGCAGTGACTGGGTGTATTGATACACCATCCAAAGTGTAATTAATTGGATGTCATAAGGTGAATGCACCAATTTGTAAGTCGCTCTGGATAAGAGCGTCTGCTAAATGACTTAAATGTAAATGTAAATTAATAACTTCACCATGCCCAAAGGGATATTCAATGTCTGCTTTTTTCTTTACCCATCTACCAATTGCGAGGCATTGGAAAACATCCCTGGTCTTTGTCGTTGAATCTGTGCTTGAAATTCACTGCTCAATTGAGGGACCTTACAGATAATTGTATGACTGGGGTACAGAGATGGGCTAGTCATGTTAAACACTGTTATTGAGCACAGAGTTAGTCCATGCAACTTATTATCTGACTTGTTATGCAAATGTTTACTCCTGTTATTTAGGCGAAGCCAAGCCAAACCAAGCGGTTGACTACTAATTGTGGGGCTTGCAAATCAAAAGCCCCAGCTTAAATCTTCTACATACTTTTTATTATTATTACTTTTTAGCACACTACTCCTCTTACACTGTTTCAACTAGAAATGGCGTTCAAACTTTAAACGTGCAGACTGGTCTCGCTTGAGTTGCTTGTGTACAACGTTTTGATCAAATCAAATGTATTTGTCACATACACATGGTTAGCAGTTAATGCGAGTGTAGCAAAATGCTTGTGCTTCTAGTTCCGACAATGCAGTAATAACCAACGAGTAATCTAACCTAACAATTCCAGAACTACTACCTTATACACACAAGTGTAAAGGGATAAAGAATATGTACATAAATATATATGAATGAGTGATGGTACAGAACGGCATAGGCATGATTCAGTAAATGGTATCGAGTACAGTATTTGTAGGTGACCAAATACTTATTTTCCACCATAATTTGCAAACAAATTCATTAAAAATCCTACAATGTGATTTTCTGGATTTTTTTATCTCATTTTGTCTGTCATAGTTGAAGTGTACCTATGATGAAAATTACAGGCCTCTCTCATCTTTTTAAGTTGGAGAACTTGCACAATTGGTGGCTGACTAAATACTTTTTTGCCCCACTGTACATATGAGATGAGTAATGTAGGGTATGTAAACAAAGTGGCATAGTTCAAAGTGGCTAGTGATACATGTATTACATAAAGATGCAGTAGATGATATAGTACAGTACAGTATATACATATACATATGAGATGAGTAATGTAGGGTATGTAAACATTATATTAAATAGCATTGTTTAAAGTAGCTAGTGATATATTTTACATCAATTTCCATCAATTCCCATTATTAAAGTGGCTGGAGTTGAGTCAGTGTGTTGGCAGCAGCCACTCAATGTTAGTGGTGGCTGTTTAACAGTCTGATGGCCTTGAGATAGAAGCTGTTTTTCAGTCTCTCGGTCCCTGCTTTGATGTACCTGTACTGACCTCGCCTTCTGGATAATAGCGGGGTGAACAGGCAGTGGCTCGGGTAGTTGTTGTCCTTGATGATCTTTATGGCCTTCCTGTGACATCAGGTGGTGTAGGTGTCCTCGAGGGCAGGTAGTTTGCCCCCGGTGATGCGTTGTGCAGACCTCACTACCCTCTGGAGAGCCTTACGGTTGTGGGCGGAGCAGTTGCCGTACCAGGCGGTGATAGAGCCCGACAGGATGCTCTCGATTGTGCATCTGTAGAAGTTTGTGAGTGCTTTTGGTGACAAGCCCAATTTCTTCAGCCTCCTGAGGTTGAAGAGGCGATGCTGCGCCTTCTTCACAACGCTGTCTGTGTGGGTGGACCAATTCATTTTGTCCGTGATGTGTACGCCGAGAAACTTAAAACTTACTACCCTCTCCACTACTGTCCCATCGATGTGGATAGGGGGGTGCTCCCTCTGCTGTTTCCTGAAGTCCACAATCATATCCTTTGTTTTGTTGACGTTGAGTGTGAGGTTATTTTCCTGACACGACACTCCGAGGGCCCTCACCTCCTCCCTGTAGGCCATCTCGTCGTTGTTGGTAATCAAGCCTACCACTGTAGTGTCGTCCGCAAACTTGATGATTGAGTTGGAATCATGCATGGCCACGCAGTCGTGGGTGAACAGGGAGTACAGGAGAGGGCTCAGAACGCACCCTTGTGGGGCCCCAGTGTTGAGGATCAGGGGGGTGGAGATGTTGTTACCTACCCTCACCACCTGGGGGCGGCCCATAAGGAATTCCAGTACCCAGTTGCACAGGGCGGGGTCGAGACCCAGGGTCTCGAGCTTGATGACGAGTTTGGAGGGTACTATGGTGTTAAATGCTGAGCTGTAGTCAATGAACAGCATTCTTACATAGGTATTCCTCTTGTCCAGATGGGTTAGGGCAGTGTGCAGTGTGGTTGCGATTGCGTCGTCTGTGGACGTATTTGAGCGGTAAGCAAATTGGAGTGGGTCTAGGGTGTCAGGTAGGGTGGAGGTGATATGGTCCTTGACTAGTCTCTCAAAGCACTTCATGATGACGGAAGTGAGTGCTACGGGGCGGTAGTCATTTAGCCCAGTTACCTTAGTTTTCTTGGGAACAGGGACAAGGGTGGCCCTCTTGAAGCATGTGGGAACAGCAGACTGGGATAAGGTTTGATTGAATATGTCCGTAAACACACCAGCCAGCTGGTATGCGCATGCTTTGAGGACACGGCTGGGGATGCCGTCTGGGCCTGCAGCCTTGCGAGGGTTAACAGGTTTAAATGTTTTACTCACGTTGGCTGCAATGAAGGAGAGTCCGCAGGTTTTGGTTGTGGGCCGTGTCAGTGGCACTGTATTGTCCTCAAAGCGGGCAAAAAAGTGATTCAGTCTGTCTGGGAGCAAGAAATCCTGGTCCGCGACGTGGCTGGTTTTCTTTTTGTAATCTGTGATTGACTGTCGACCCTGCCACATACCTCTTGTGTCTAAGCCGTTGAATTGTGACTCTACTTTGTCTCTATACTGACGCTTAGCTTGTTTGATTGCCTTGCGGAGGGAATAGCTACACTGTTTGTATTCGGTCATGTTTCAAAGTCACCTTGCCCTGGTTAAAAGCCGTGGTTCACGCTTTCAGTTTTACTTTGACCACTTTTTTAATAACTTAGACAAAAAGTTAGAGGGTATGTATGACATGTTGGTTTACAGTACCAGTCACTAGTTTGGACACATCTACTCATTCACGGATTTTATTTTATTTTACTATTTTCTACATTGTAGAATAATAGTGAAGACATCAAAACGATGAAATAACACATATGGAATCATGTAGTAACCAAAAACGTGTTAAACAAATATATTTTCAATTTGAGGTTCTTCAAAGTTGCTACCCTTTGCCTTGATGACAGCTTTGCACACGCTTGGCAATCTCTCAACCACTGTTAAATCAAATCAAATGTTATTTGTCACATGTGCCGAATACAACAGTTGAAATGTTTACTTACAAGCCCTTAACCAAGAATGCAGTTTTAAGAAAATACAACAACAAAAGTTAGAGATAAGAATAGCAAATAATTAAAGAGAAGCAGTAAATAACAATAGTGGGGCTATATTACAGGGGGTATCAGTACAGAGTCAATGTGTTAATATGCAGGGGCACCGGTGTCGATGTAATTGAGGTAATTATGTACATGTAGGTAGAGTTATTAAAGTGGCTATGCATAGATAATAACAGAGAGTAGCAGCAGCGTGGGGGGCAATGCAAAAGTCTGGGTAGCCATTTGATTAGATGTTCAGGAGTCTTATGGCTTTGGGGTAGAAGCTGTTAAGAAGCCTCTTGGACATAGACTTGGCACTCTGGTACCGCTTGTTGTGCGGTAGCAGAGAGAACAGTCTATGACTAGGGTGGCTGGAGTCTGACAGTTTTCGGGCCTTCCTGACACCGCCTGGTATAGAGGTATTGGATGGCAGGAAGCTTGGCCCCAGTGATGCACTGGGCCGTATGCACTACCCTCTGTAGTGCCTTGCGGTCGGAGGCCGACCAGTTGCCATACCAGGCAGTGATGCAACCCGTCAGGATGCTCTTGATGGTGCAGATGTAAAACCTTTTGAGGATCTAAGGACCCATGTCAAATATTTTCAGTCTTTTGAGGTGGAATAGGCTTTGTCGTTTTTGGTGACGTGGATGCCAAGGAACTTGAAGCTCTCAACCTGCTCCACTACAGCCCCGTCGAAGAGAATGGGGGCATGCTCGGGCCTCCTTTTCCTTTTGTCCACAATCATCTCCTTTGTCTTGATCACGTTGAGGGAGAGGTTGTTGTCCTTGCACCACAGTCAGGTCTCTGACCTCCTCCTCCTGATCTCATTGTTGTCGGTGATCAGGCCTATCACTGTTGTGTCATCAGCTACAGTGCCTTGCGAAAGTATTCGGCCCCCTTGAACTTTGCGAACTTTTGCCACATTTCAGGCTTCAAACATAAAGATATAAAACTGTATTTTTTTGTGAAGAATCAACAACAAGTGGGACACAATCATGAAGTGGAACGACATTTATTGGATATTTCAAACTTTTTTAATAAATCAAAAACTGAAAAATTGGGCGTGCAAAATTATTCAGCCCCCTTAAGTTAATACTTTGTAGCGCCACCTTTTGCTGCGATTACAGCCTTGCTTTGTTAATTTAGCAGACAAGACCCTCTTATTTCCCGAGCCCGTATCACAGTCAAGACACCTATTTTATAGTAAAAAAAAACATGATGTAAGATAACAGAATAAAATTGAACAGAATATTTTTCTAAATGAAATAAAGTTGCCACTGCGAAGTGATGCGCATATCGCGTCTGGAACAGTTCTTCTCAAAAGAGTCATCATTTGAAACTGGGCTCAATTTGGCGAGTTGAAAGACAGTCTTCTTTTCGATATGCAGACGTTGGATTTAGTTTATTCTGTCTGTTCTTTTTGAATTTTTAAAATGGATGAAGAATTCCACATTGAACACTGCATGGTGATGAATTATGGCCACAACATCTGGTTTGGTGAGTAGGCCTAGGCTTAATGATTCTGATTTAAAATGAGCTTTTTGTCTTTATCAAACTAATGTTTCAGTGTGGAACCTGTCTATGTTTAGGGGTGTTATAGCCTAGGCTAACCAATTCTAAATGCAAAGGCTCCCGAGTACTGCAGCAGTCTAAGGCATTGCATCTCAGTGCTAGAGGCGTCACTACAGACCCTGGTTCTGTTCCAGGCTGTATCACAACCGGCCGTGATTGGGAGTCCCATAGGGCAGCGCACGATTGGCCCAGTGTCGTCTGGGTTAGGGTTTGGCCGGGGTAGGCCGTCATTGTAAATAAGAATTTGTTCTTAACTGACTTAGCTAGTTAAATCAAATAAAAAAAATATATATAATAATAGCAGTTCACAAAGTGGCCTAAGCGGAAAATAGACAGGACACAATTATTCCAAAACAGCAGCTCGTTGTTGGAACACCAGTCCATTTTGAATTTATGATAAAACTGTCGTCAATGGGCAAGGAATTTAGCTTGTGTATCCCATCAGCTACAGTGGTTGCTCAACTAAAAGTTTTGAGATTATGCTGCGGCATTTAGAGGTCATTTGTGGTTTAGTATGGCACCCTGCATCACTGCTTCATTGCTCTAAATCACCACAAGGTGGAGGTAGAGCACTGATTACGCTTTTGGGTCCCAAGGCGCTGATGTGTCTCTATCTGACAATGAATGGGCAACATTAACAAAATAAAAATTGATAGTTGTGCTTCAAAATTAAATGTCAGTGAACTGAATGATGAGGATGAAGAAGGTGATTGAATTTATAACAATAGTGTTGCTATTCCTCTGTCCTGCACGCGCACACCCTGAAAAATACACTTATTTTGTTTCTACTCTTCAGTATTACTTAAAACTGTTGTTACACTAAGGTTTTTTATTCTAAGAGAAACAAAAACGTTGAATTATATTCCATGATATTCTTAAGATGTATGTGTTGACTAAATATAAACAAGTGATGTCTGCTAAATAATCAAGTTGACGGCACCTACATAAAGCTGAGTGACTCAGTCATTCATGGCTTTGATCAAAATAAATAAGTACCAACATTCTTTCTGATAGTCTTTAATCAAGAAATGTTTTGGTTATCCTGACATGGACACCATTTATTATAATAGCCATTAAAGACAATTTCATATTATTATTTACACTAAACATCAATATAAACATGAAACAATGTAAAAGATTTCACTGAGTTAGTTCATATAAGGAATATCATAAAAGTCAACATCATCAGTACTGACTTACCAATCATGTAGGTAGTAAATAAGAAGTAAAGCATATGTTAGAGTAGAACTTGGTAGTGATGAATAGTTTTTTGTGGCGATATATTGCCATCTGGTGGTGACTAGAAACAATTGCATAATAGGAATGATTACAAATTGATGGTCCTTAAGTTATTGAATTTCACTTGCCACTGTCTATACCACATATGTCAGAGTCAAGGCCCGCGGGCCACATCCGGCCCGCAAGAAGGTTTTTTACGGCCCCTGGGATGATCTTGATTTATTATTAGAACCGGCCCGCAGCAAGCCGGCAGCCCGCAGATCTTTTACACGCACCAATACTACATTTCCCACAATGCAAAGGTGACGCACCGAGCAGTAGGCTGCTTCATTTCAATATTTATTGGCACAGCAGTCGTCAGCATCACAGTAAAATTAACTTTCAGATACCCATCAAAAATGGCAAAACGGAAGGTGGATACTGAGAACCGGGGTTTCAAACAAGGTGGGAGTCGGAGTATATGTTCACGAAGGTAGCTGGAAAACCTGTGTGTCTTCTGTGTGGAGAAAGTGTGGCGGTACTGAAAGAGTATAATCTGAGACGACATTATGAAACGAAACACGCGGACAAAAACAAGAATATGGACATGGAACAAAGGCTACAAAAGGCAGAGGAATTAAAACGAGGCCTCAAATCTCGACAGGCTCTGTTCAAAAAGCCAAATCACAAGGCCAGGCTGCTGTCAAGGCCAGTTTTATTTTGGCAGAAGAGATCGCTAAATCAGCCCGGCCATTTACGGAGGGGGATTTCATCAAAAACTGCATGATTAAAGTTTGTGACGAAGTTTGCCCAGAAAAAGGCAACTCTTTTTAAATGTGAGTCTGAGCAGAAACACCATTGCCGAGAGAGTAGACCAGTTGTCCATCAATCTAAAAGAGCAGCTTGTGAAAAAGGGAAAAGATTTTATTGCATATTCCTTGGCTGTGGATGAGAGCACCGACATTTCTGACATTGCCCAGTTGTCAATTTTCATCCGCGGAGTGGACTCCAACCTAAGCGTGACAGAGGAGTTTTTGGCTTTACGTCCTATGCATGGCACAACTACGGGGCATGATTTGTATGAAGAGGTGTCAAGATGTGTAAATGAGATGGAGCTGCCTTGGGAAAAACTCGTGGGTTTGACAACCGACGGAGCACCTGCGATGTGGGACACAGGAGCGGACTGGTGGCGAAGATACGGGAAAAGATGCAAGAGGAAAACGCGACAGGTGAGCTGACAGCTTATCATTGTATCATACACCAGGAAGCGTTGTGCGGTAAAGCCTTGAAAATGGAGCATGTAATGAGCATCATCACGCGCACAGTTAACTTTATCAGAGCCAAAGGTTTGAATCACCGCCAGTTCAAGGCATTTCTGACGGAGTTAGAAACGGAGCATGGTGATTTGCCTTATCACACAGAGGTGCGATGGCTAAGCCAGGGAAAGGTGCTTCAAAGATGTTTCGAGCTTCGTGAGGAGATTTGTCTGTTCTTGGACAGCAAAGGGAAAGACACAACACAACTCCGAGACGAAATGTTTCTGTGTGAAATGGCTTTTCTGTGTGACATTACGAGTCATCTGAATGCAATAAACTTGCAGCTGCAGGGTCGGGATCGTGTCATCTCTGATATGTACAGTACAGTGAAGGCATTTAAAACCAAACTGACTCTGTGGGAGACGAGATGCGGAAAGAAAATTTGAGCCACTTTCCCAGCTGCCAGACCATGAAAGAGAAGCTCTCTACCAGTGCGTTCCCGAGCACACAGTTGGCTGATAAAATAGGTATGCTTGCCGCTGACTTTCGACGCCGATTTGCTGACTTTGAAGCACAAAAAGCAGGTTGGAACTGCTCGGTAACCCATTTGCTGTTGACGTGGAAAGCTCACCACCAAACCTCCAAATGGAGTTGATTGACCTCCAATGCAATGATGCACTGAGGGCAAAATATGCGGCAGTGGGTGCTGCGGAGTTCGCCCGTTTCCTCCCGGCACAATGCCCCAGCTGCGCATCCAGGCTGCTCAAACGTTGTCTATGTTTGGCAGCACATACCTGTGTGAACAACTGTTTTCTTTGATGAACCTGAACAAAACATCACACAGAAGTCGACTTACTGCTGAACACCTCCACTCAATTCTGAGGATTTCTTCAGCTCAGAGCCTTACCCCGAACATTGATGAACTTGTGGAAAAGATGGGACACCACCAAGTATCACCCTCAACCTCAAACAAGTGAACATTACTGTGCAATCACATATTTAGAGTTTTTACTCAGTTCAAGTTTAAAAGTTAAAATTTAATATTTGTTTTCACTGCATGTTACTTCTCCTTAAACAAAGTGTTGTTTTTGATTAATAGATTTTTGCACTTTATTTTTTTGTATTTCAATCCAATTATATTTTAAAAATATTTCAGTTGAGTGGATGATAGAAAATTGCTATTATTGTTTTTTCTTTGAAGTAAATTTAGCCCACTTTTGCTAAAATAGAAAATATAGTCTACTGATGGTGCCTTGAATACCGGTTTCTTTCATTTAATGTTCATGTTATGGGGATATTTATATAAAGGAAATTTGTCTTTTGTGTCTGTTGAAAATTAAAGATTACTGACAGAGCCATAAGAAAATATTGCTTTATTTATCTGATCATATTGTAATATATTTGTTAGGTTTTCAGTAGGTTCAATTAGGTTCACTAGACTATATGCGTCATTTAAAAATTTTTCAATGAACATTCGAACAGTCCGGCCCTCGTCTTGTAGCTGATTTTTTTATTTGGCCCTCCGTCCATTTGACTTTGACACCCCTGGTCTATACGAACCCCATGAATGAGACTTGGACGTGTAGCATGGCAGACCACGTATTATCTTACTCTACTCCCTCTCCCTTTGGTAGCCTTTTGAGCCAAAGCCTAGGCATTAGCTCAGGGAGCTAACGCAAATCTTCATGTCTTAGACAAGGTTAGTCATACTCTGTAGAGTTCTCTTCCTCTGCTCTCTCTGCGGGCTCTTTAGTCACAACATGTGTTAGCTTCCCAAAATCCAAGTTTTCAGGTCTTAGACAAGGTTACTCATCATGCAAGCATGGTTCACCATACCACATCCCTACACTAGCACATTATGCCCACTCTGTAGAGTGTATTGTTTAACTATGCTTTCTCTGTGGTTTTTGTGTAGTTGCGACATGGAGAGTAAAGACACCCTGCGAGGTCTGCAGAAGATTGAGGACCGCCCTGAGGACAGGATGATCCGGGAGAAACTCAAAGCTACCTGCATGCCCAACTGGAAGCACGAATGGCTGGAGAGACGCAGTAGGAGGGGCCCCGTGGTGAGCTGCTGTAACCTGACACACAAACACATGTGCGATCATGCAGACACACTCACATGCACGTATACACACACACACACAGGGCCATGATCTGCCCAACGATGCATCTTTTTCAGACCAACTCAATGCATTTTATGTACGCTTCAACAATAACAACACCGTACCGTGCATGAGGGCCCCCGCCGACCTAGAGGACTGGGTGATCTCACTCGCAAGGCCGCAGTGCTGGATGGTATTCCAGGGAGCATGCACAGAAATGCTGGCAGGCATATTCACTGTAATTTACAACCTCTCCTTGTCCCAGTTTGTAATCCCCACGTCTTAAGATGACCACCATCGTTCCTGTTCCCAAAAACTCTTAAGGCTTCATTCCACAATAACTACTGCCCTGTAGCACTCACATCTGTAATCATGAAGTGCTTTGAAATGCTAGTTATGGCACATATCTACTCCATCATCCCAGACACCCTAGACCCACCCATCAAGTTTGCTGACGACACAAGGTTGGTAGGCCTGATCAGTTGGTTTTGGGTGGTGCGGACAGCCCAGTACATCACTGGTGCCGAGCTCCCTGCCATCCAGGACCTCTATCAGACGGCATGTAAAATATTTAAAGACTTCATCCACTCAAGCCATAGACTGTTCTCTGCTTTCACACAGCAAGCGGTACCGTGCATCAAGTCTGACACCAACAGGCTCCTGAACAGCTTCAATTCCCAAGCCATAGACTGTTCTCTCTGCTTTCACACAGCAAGCGGTACCGTGCATCAAACCTGACACCAACAGGCTCCTGAACAGATTTTTTTCTTAACTGACTTGCCTAGTTAAATAAAGGTAAAATAAAGAAATAAAAAAATTGACAGGTGCCTTTCCAAATTATGTCCAATCAATTGAATTTACTACAGGTGGACTCCAATCAAATTGTAGAAACATGTGAAGGATGATCAATGGAAACAGGATGCACCTGAGCTCAATTCCGAGTCTCATAGCAAAGGTTCTGAATACTTATGTAAGTTAGGTATTTATGTTTCTTGTTTTTTTTTACATTTGCAAAAAAATCTAAACCGTCGCTTTGCCATTATGGCGTATTGTTTGTAGATTGCACATTGTAAATATGGTATTGGAAATGACCTTGTATCTAGGTTTCTTTGTTCTACCTTATGTTATTTTTAATGCTACATTGATATTGATTACTGCAGTGTTGGGTTTGGTACAATAAAGGCATTTGTGCACGTGACAATGAGAACCTAAAATGACTGCGTGTCTCCGTACTAATCGTTCGAATAGCAAATCGTTTTTTGGGGGACGCACATTTTTCTCCTCTTTCACTCCTGACTGTGTTCAAATCAATGATGCCATAAAGGGTGGACTGGCAGCCATTGTGAGTGTACCCAAAGGAGCAATGCAGGAAGTGAAAGTACGTCTAGCCATCAATGTAGGGTGTCCATCCTCTCTGCCCAGAGTTGGTGAAAACACGTTTTGGTAATGACATTTCACTTATGTTATAAAATACATTTTACCAAGACAAATATGATTCTTCATGTTTTGAATTGTTCAATGGGATCTTTCTCTAACATATCATGAACATTATATCCAAGAAGTTTGGTTTTCTAACCTAATACAGCCGATAATAAGCAACGAGCTGACAGTGACGTGTTGACAGATGAGATGCAGTTTTAATCGCCAAAACTTTTGAGGATTTTATATTTTGTGGTCGTTGTTGCCACGGGTCGCAAATAGCAAGATTAGTATGGCAATTGCTGAATTCAATGTAAAAGGCTTTGGAAATAAAAACCTTTGGGGTACACTCAGTGCTCACAGATTTCACAGACATGCATGTGTTTTTGTGAGAAGTCTTCGAAAAAGAACAGGAACTTTAAATTAATATGAACAGAGTATACTACACTGAACAAAAATAGAAACACAATATGCAGCAATTTGAAAGATTTGACTGATTTACAGTTCGTATAAGGAAATCAGTCAATTGAAATAAATTCATTGGGCCCTACTCTATGGATTTCACATGACTGGGAATACAGATATGCATCTGTTGGTCACAGATACCGTACAAAAAAGGTAGGAGCGTGGATCAGAAAACCAGTCAGTATCTGGAGTGACCACCGTTTGCTTCATGCAGCGCAACACATCTTTTTCACACAGAGTTGATCAGGCTATTGATTGTGGCCTGTGGAATGTTGCTTAATGGCTGTGTAAAGTTGCTGTATATTGACGGGAACTGGAACATGCTGTCGTACACGTCAATCCAGAGCATCCCAAACATGCTCAATGGGTGACACATCTGGTTAGTATGCAGGCCATGGAAGAACTGGGCCATTTTCAGCTTCCAGGAATTGTGTACATATCCTTGTGACATGGGGCCGTGCATTATCATGCTGAAACATGAGGTGATGGCTGAGGATGAAAGGCATGACAATGGGCCTCAGGATCTCGTCTGGTATCTCTGTGCATTATCATGCTGAAACAGGAGGTGATGGCTGAGGATGAAAGGCATGACAATGGGCCTCAGGATCTCGTCATGGTATCTCTGTGCATTATCATGCTGAAACATGAGGTGATGGCTGAGGATGAAAGGCATGACAATGGGCCTCAGGATCTCGTCATGGTATCTCTGTGCATTATCATGCTGAAACATGAGGTGATGGCTGAGGATGAAAGGCATGACAATGGGCCTCAGGATCTCGTCATGGTATCTCTGTGCATTATCATGCTGAAACAGGAGGTGATGGCTGAGGATGAAAGGCATGACCATGGGCCTCAGGATCTTGTCATGGTATCTCTGTGCATTATCATGCTGAAACATGAGGTGATGGCTGAGGATGAAAGGCATGACCATGGACCTCAGGAACTCGTCATGGTATCTCTGTGCATTCAAATTGACATTGATAAAATGTAATTGTGGTCGTTGTCCGTAGCTCATGCCTGCCCATACCATAACCCCACCGCCAGCCACCATAAGGCATTCTGTTCACAACGTTGACATCAGCAAACCTCTCGCCCACATGATGCCGTACACGCTGCCTGCCGTCTGCCCGTTACAATTGAAACCAGGATTCATCCATGAAGAGCACACTTCTTCAGTGTGCCAGTCGCCATCGAAGGTAACCATTTGCCCACTGAAGTCGTTACGACACCGAACTGCAGTCAAGTCAAGACCCTGGTGAGCTTCCTTGAGATGAGATTCCTTGAGACGGTTTCTGACAGTTTGTGCAGTAATTATTTGATTGTGCAATCCTACAGTTTCATCAGCTGTCCAGGTGGCTGGTCTCAGACGATCCCGCAGATGAAGCCGGATGTGGAGGACCTGGGCTGTCGTGGATACACATGGTCTGCGGTTGTGAGGCCAGTTGGACGTACTGCCAAATTCTCTAAAACGACGTTGGAGGTGGCTTATGGTAGAGAAATTAACATTCCTGCAGTCAGCATGCCAATTGTACGTGCCCTCAAAACTTGAGACGTCTGTGGCATTGTGTTGTGTGACAAAACATTTTGGAGTGGCCTTTTATTGTCCCCAGCACATGGTGTGCTTGTGTAAGGATCCTGCTGTTTAATCAGCTTCTTGATATGAAACATCTGTCAGGTGGATGGACTTTCTTGGCAAAGGAGAAATGCTCACTAACAGGGATGTAATCGAATTTATGCACAAAATTTGAGAGTTTTCAGTAATCTTTCATTTCAACTCATGAAGCATGGGTTGACATGTTGCGTTAATATTTTTGTTCAGTATAAAATATGAAAATACTACGTCAGGTCTCAAAATCGATATTGTTTTATGTTTTATGTCCTCCAGATTTGAGAAGAAAGACGACGAGTACAATGGTAAGCTTGTCAAGTAGCCTTAATTCTCACACAGCATCCAACCTAACTGACGCAATGCTATTTTCCTGAATTATAACCACATTTTTTCTCTGTCATCCATTTATTTAGTCACTCTAATTTTGACCATCCTACAAGGGTAAAATCTTCAACAAGTTTTGAACGAATTATGATAGAGACGTGAGGTTTTGGACCATTGGTTTTCTTAGAGGATTATCGACACAATTAACATTTTATTTTAAACAGATGCATTTTTGATTGGACACCCTAAAATATGTGCTGTGATTTGTTGATTCAACTTAAAATGCATTCCATTGTATGAGCCACATCAATTAACATCATTAGAATTCAAATTTGAATTTACAATGATATGTTTGCATCACAATACCAGGCAGCTATTGCAAGAATCAGGGGTTATATCTTTCCTTTCTGTTTGTTTTTTGTGCAGAATGGCACCA
This sequence comes from Oncorhynchus nerka, assembly GCF_034236695.1. Classification (NCBI taxonomy): domain Eukaryota; kingdom Metazoa; phylum Chordata; class Actinopteri; order Salmoniformes; family Salmonidae; genus Oncorhynchus; species Oncorhynchus nerka. The sequence goes on along the minus strand of NC_088414.1, from coordinate 729,065 downwards.
GATTAAAATCATAACACGTCATACCTTTTTGTAGTTAACCTCATAGTCCACCAATACCGTATGCGGGTTCGTGACTAGGGCTCAAGCTCATTAGCATAACGCACAATGCGAAAAAATATTCCTAAAAATATTTAACCTCCACACATAAACAAGTAAAATAGCTCAAATGAAAGATAAACAAGTTGTTTATCTACCCAGCAAGTCAGATTTCTAAAATGTTTTACGGCGAAAACATAGCACATATTTATATTAGATCACCACCGAAATAAAAGGCAAGCGGCGGCCATTTTGTCCCAGAAAAAATAACATTTAAAAGTAGGATTAAAAAATAAATAATTCACTAACCTTTTGAAAATCTTCATCAGATGACAGTAATATTACATGTTACACAGTACATTTAATTTTTTTTCAATAATATGCTATATAATATCCATAAATCTCGGTTGACAACATTTAAAAAAAAAACATGCTACTCAAATGTCAGGAGAAATGATGATAGCTCCGACAGATAACGTCAGATAACAAGCAATAAACATGACTAAATATACATGTTCTACATATAGTTACAAAGATACACTTCTTCTTAATGCAACCGCTGTATTACATTTATTTTTAACGTTACAGACATCGTTCACTTGGCTATACTAGGAGTCGGCGCTCCGATATTAGCAGTACGTTTGGAGTCCACAGAAACCCAAAATAACCACATAAATATTCCCTTACCTTTGATGTTCTTCCATCAGAAGACGTAGGAGTCATACTTACCCAATACATCATTTGGTTTCACGTTGTGTGTCCCTGTATTAGCATATGCTAACAGCTTCAGCTGGAATGCATCAAAAATGACTTCTGGTCCAGCACTCTGCGCATTAAAACTTCCAATTTACATATTATATGTCGATTAAACTGGTCAAACGATGTGCAAAATCGAGCTTTATGATGTTTTTAGCATGTAGAACAAAGGACAGCGCTAACAGACAAACCGGCTTCGAATGCTGCATGTTGGAAAAAGACATACTCCAAATCGGTCGCGTGCAATAGAGTGCCCGGTTTTGAGAGGGACACGCGGAATTTCACGCGCCAAAGGTGCAGGGCTCGTGCGATTCTCACAGTGAACACGCCATTTGAAAGCAGACATCGCGCTGAACTGACAGAGACTGTTCATGGATCCGTAGCTGCCTGGGAAGGGTGTTGGCGATGACGTCAAAGTAGACCCAACTTTTCCATTGTTGACAGAGTGTTTGGGAGAATGGCTCTCCTGAGACTTCTGCTTTACATACAGACATAATTTAAACGGTTTTAGAAACTTTAGAGTGTTTTCTATTCAATAATAAAAAAATATGCATATATTAGCAATTTTGGGTAAAAATATTTTCAGTTTACTATGGGTACGCACTTTCTCCAACAGGGGCAGTATAGAGCAGGAGTTCTAAGAGGCTAATAAATCCAATGTGAAACTATAGTATCCTTAACAAGCATTGAAAAGGTTCATCCATTCTTCTCTAATTTAAAATGTCTCATAGCCATAGACATTCTTGTAATGTCAGTAGGCTACTAGACTATGCTTCCGAGGGACAGGTTGCCTACAAACACACACACACACACACACCAGGTTTTCCATTAGCCGGTAGGCATAATTGCAAAAAAGACGATTAAATGAAATTGTAGCCAGGAGAGGCTGTCTATCATAGCCTTCAGCCCGAATTTGCGCTTCACCATCATTCTCACTCACACTCATTGCGGGCATCTGCTGAGGAGAGAGAGGAAGAGAGTGGAACCTTGGTCTATGCTTTTTTCTGAAACCAATCCAATAAAATTGGAGCCAGCAATGGCCCGGAGAGGCTGTCTGTCTAATGTCTATCGTCTATCGAGGAGAGAGCGAAAGAGAGTGGAGCCTTGGTCTAGGTTACTGTTGATTACGAAGATGGAGGCCTTTTTGTTAAACAAATGTTAGATGAAAAAGAGCAGGCTTATGCCTACAGTGAAAAAGTGTACAAGAGTAATATCCTCTTTTATTGTAGTGGACTAAGATGGGAAGAAATGTAGTGTGCAACTCGCAATTCAGGTAGGATGCAATTTTGGAACTTACATTTTTTTATTTACGTATTTATAATAATTCATTTTATTATTATTGTATATCATTGTTATTATTGTAAGCCTATTTATTAATTGAAACCAGTTATTTTTTTTACATATAAACAATGGCTTGACTTCATTTGAAAATTACCCCAATAAAGTTAAGAATCTTTTGTGAAGGTTTGGTGTGGTGTGGCTATTATTAAGCTTTATCGACACTCCAACTGACTCCAACATTTGACCTTGAGGTGAGGAAGAATGTTTTAGGCCTACCAGAGTTACTCCTAGTTAGTCCTATAATCTAATAATATACTTATTATTGCTTATCTTTATACAAAATATTTTGATTAAACATTCATGAGTTAACCCTCCTTATGTAACCCTATATCTGTATAGCAGACGCAGTACCCATCTGACATAATCGGTGTTGTACAATGCCGCTGGTAAATTTCTCTATCTCTCTGGGGCTAGGCCTAAGCTTATCTCCCTTTATTTATATAAACAGTACCAGTCAAAAGTTTGAACACCTACTCATTCAAGAAGTTTTCTTTATTTTTACTATTTTCTACATTGTAGAATAATAGTGAAGACATCAAAACTATGAAATAACACATATGGAATCATGTAGTAACCAAAAACATGTTAAACAAATATATTTTCAATTTGAGATTCTTCAAAGTAGCCACCCTTTGCCTTGATGACAGCTTTGCACACGCTTGGCATTCTCTCAACCATTGTTAACCTGTCTAGGACTGGGGTTCCTAATCAAATTTCTCAAATATACAAGTATTAGGCACCATTTTAAAGAGAAAATTCTTGTTAATCCAGCCACAGTGTCTGATTTCAAAAATGCTTTACAGCGAAAGCTCCACAAACGATTATGTTAGGTCACCACCAACTCACAGAAAAACCCAGCCATTTTTCCAGCCAAAGAGGGGAGTCAAAAAACCACAAATATAGATAGAATTAATCACTAACCTTTGATGATCTTCATCAGATGACACTCATAGGACTTCATGTTACACAATACATGTGTTTTGTTCGGTAAAGTTCATATTTATATCCAAATATGGACCGATTTAAACGAAAAAAATACCCAATAGTGATGTTTATGGGACATCTAGGAGTGCCAACAAAGAAGATTGTCAAAGGTAATGAATGTTTTATATTTTATTTGTGCGTTTTGTGTAGCGCCGACTATGCTAATTATTTTGTTTACGTCCCCTGCGGGTCTTTTGGGGTGTTACATGCTATCAGATAATAGCTTCTCATGCTTTCGCCGAAAAGCATTTTAAAAATCTGACTTGTTGGCTGGATTCACAACGAGTGTAGCTTTAATTCAGTACCCTGCATGTGTGTTTTGACCTATTCTCGCTATACACCAAGTCACTTGGCTCTGTCATAACCTCACATGGTCTCTCCTATCATTGCTATGCAGACGACACACAATTAATCTTCTCCTTTCCCCCTTCTGACGACCAGGTGGCGAATCGCATCTCTGCATGTCTGGCAGACATATCAGTGTGGATGACGGATCATCACCTCAAGCTGAACCTCGGCAAGACGGAGCTGCTCTTCCTCCCGGGGAAGGACTGCCCGTTCCATGATCTCGCCATCACGGTTGACAACTCCATTGTGTCCTCGTCCCAGAGCGCTAAGAACCTTGGCGTGATCCTGGACAACACCCTGTCGTTCTCAAATAACATCAAGGCGGTGGCCCGTTCCTGTAGGTTCATGCTCTACAACATCCGCAGAGTACGACCCTGCCTCACACAGGAAGCGGCGCAGGTCCTAATCCAGGCACTTGTCATCTCCCGTCTGGATTACTGCAACTCGCTGTTGGCTGGGCTCCCTGCCTGTGCCATTAAACCCCTACAACTCATCCAGAACGCCGCAGCCCGTCTGGTGTTCAACCTTCCCAAGTTCTCTCACGTCACCCCGCTCCTCCGCTCTCTCCACTGGCTTCCAGTTGAAGCTCGCATCCGCTACAAGACCATGGTGCTTGCCTACGGAGCTGTGAGGGGAACGGCACCTCAGTACCTCCAGGCTCTGATCAGGCCCTACACCCAAACAAGGGCACTGCGTTCATCCACCTCTGGCCTGCTCGCCTCCCTACCACTGAGGAAGTACAGTTCCCGCTCAGCCCAGTCAAAACTGTTCGCTGCTCTGGCCCCCCAATGGTGGAACAAACTCCCTCACGACGCCAGGACAGCGGAGTCAATCACCACCTTCCGGAGACACCTGAAACCCCACCTCTTTAAGGAATACCTAGGATAGGATAAAGTAATCCTTCTCACCCCCCCCACCCCCCTTAAAAGACCTAGATGCACTATTGTAAAGTGGCTGTTCCACTGGATGTCATAAGGTGAAAGCACCAATTTGTAAGTCGCTCTGGATAAGAGCGTCTGCTAAATGACTTAAATGTAAATGTAAATGTTTTAATGAACGTTTGAGTTTTAACGAGTGCTATTAGCATTTAGCGTAGCACATTTGCATTTCCAGATGTCTAGATGGGACGCCTGCGTGTCGGGTAGGAGTAAGAGGTTAATGCAACCGCTGTGTCAGATTTTTTTTTTAACTTTACGGAAAAAGCGTAATCTGAGAACGGAGCTCAGAGCCCAAACCAACCAAAATAAATATCTGCCATGTTGCGCAGTCAACATTAGTCATAAATAGCATTATAAATATTCACTTACCTTTGATGATCTTTATCAGAATGCACTCCCAGGAATCGCAGTTCCACAATAAATGTTTGTTTTGTTCGATAATGTCCATAATTTATGTCCATTTATGTCCAAATAGCTTCTTTTGTTAGGGCGTTTGGTGAACAAATCCAAAAGCTCGTTCAGGTCCAGTCGGACAAAAAGTTATATTACAGGTCGAAGAAACTTGTCAAACTAAGTATAGAATCAATCTTTAACGATGTTTTTATCATAAATGTTAAATAATGTTCTAACTGGAGAATTCCATTGTCTGTAGAAAATCTAATCAAATCAAATCATAAAAGCAATGGAATGAGAGATACCTCTCATGTGAAATGCGCGTGACTGAGAACGAGGCTGCTGGCAGACCCCTTTTTCAAACAGCTCCCATCCGGCCCCCCTTCACATGAGAAGCCTGAAACAACGTTCTAAAGACGGATGACATCTAGTTGGCCTCCTTATGTAACCCTATATCTGTATAGCAGACGCAATACCCATCTGACATAATCGGTGTTGTACAATGCCGCTGGAAGCCTTAGGAAGTGCGACATAACCCATATCCCCCTGTGAATTCGATAGGGGCTGAGTTCAAAAACTACAAACCTCAGATTTCCCACTTCCTGTTTGGATTTTGTCTCAGGTTTTTGCCTGCAATATGAGTTATACTCACAGACATCATTCAAACAGTTTTAGAAACGTCCGAGTGTTTTCTATCCAATACTAATAATAATATGCATATATTAGCATCTGGGACATAGTAGGAGGCATTTCACTCTGGGCATGCTATTCATCCAAAAGTGAAAATGCTGCCCCCTATCCCAAAGAAGTTAAATCAAATCAAATTGTATTTGTCACATGCGCCGAATACAACCTTACAGTGAAATGTTTACTTACAAGCCCTTAACCAACAACGCAGTTTTAAGAAAATACAACAACAAAAAGTTAGAGATAAGAATAGCAAAGAATTAAAGAGAAGCAGTAAATAACAATAGTGGGGCTATATTACAGGGGGTACCAGTACAGAGTCAATGTGTTAATATGCAGGGGCACCGGTGTTGATGTAATTGAGGTAATTATGTACATGTAGTTAGAGTTATTAAAGTGGCTAGCAGCAGTGTGGGGGGCAATGCAAAAGACTGGGTAGCCATTTGATTAGATGTTCAGGAGTCTTATGAAATAACACATATGGAATCATGTATACCACCCCTACCTTGTCACAAAACAACTGATTGGCTCAAACGCATAGACCAAACAGAGTTTGCCGGGGCTGTGATAAGATATTGTGTAAAATAATGAATCTGAAGAATTTATATGCACTGTATGTTTGTAAGCTGTTAAACTCTGACCCCCTCTGGTGGTATTTTCTAAACGACGCATACTATTGTATACTACTCTCATGAAATAAATGTTGGTTTTAAAACTATAATTCCTACTAACACATGCTTAGTACTGTTAGAAAGGAAACAATGTGACTACTGCAGAGCCCGAGATACAGCAGACCCCCCCAAAATGTTTTTTTTTTGAGGTGATGGGAGTCCCCACAATTGTTTGGGGAATAAGATATTTGTCTAGGTTTGAGATTTTAAAGAGAAAAATATATATATATATATTAAATTAGTAGATTTGGCTATTTCAGCCACACCTGTCGCAGACTGGTGGATAAAATTGAGCACACAGCCATGCAATCTCCATAGACAAGCATTGGCAGTAAAATGTTCTTTCTGAAGAGTTCAGGGACTTTTAACGTGGCACAGTCATAGGATGCCACCTTTTCAACAAGTCAGTTTGTCACATTTCTGCCCTTCTAGAGCTGCCCTGTTCAACTGTAAGTGCTGTTATAGTGACGTGGAAACGTCTAGGAGCAACAACAGCTCAGCCGCGAAGTGGTAGGCCACAAAAGCTCACAGAACGGGACCGCAGAGTGCTAAAGCACATAGCGTGTAACAATCTTCTGTCCTCAGTTGCAACACTCACTAGCGAGTTCCCAACTGCCTCTATCGAATGTCTATCGAGGAGAGAGAGAAAGACTGTGGAGCCTTGGTCTGGGTTAATGCGTTTGAGCCAATCAATTGTGTTGTGACAAGGTAGGGTTGGTATACACAAGATAGCCCTATTTACAGGCTCTAACCACTAGTGCAAAAAAGGTATTATGTGAACAATAGGTAAGTAAAGAAATAAAACAACAGTAAAAAAAAACAGGCTATATACTGTAGCGAGGCTATAAAAGTAGCGAGGCTACATACAGACACCAGTTAGTCAGGCTGATTGAGGTAGTATGAACAGAGAGTAGCAGTAGCGTAAGAGAGGTGTTGGTGGGAGGCGGGACACAATGCAGATAGCCCGGTTAGCCAATGTGCGGTTGGTCGGCACTGGTTGGTCGGTCCAATTGAGGTAGTATGTACATGAATGTATAGTTAAAGTGACTGTGCATGTATGATAATCAGAGAGTAGCATCAGCGTAAAAGAGGGGTTGGGGGGGGACACACACACAATGCAAATAGTCAGGGTAGCCATTTTATTACCTGTTCAGGAGTCTTATGGCTTGGGGGTAAACACTGTTGAGAAGCCTTTTTGTCCTAGACTTAGCACTCCGGTACCGCTTGCCATGCGGTAGTAGAGACAACAGTCTATGACTGGTGGCTGGGATCTTTGACAGTTTTTAGGGCCTTCCTCTGACACCGCCTGGTGTAGAGGTCCTGGATGGCAGGCAGCTTAGCCCCAGTGATGCACTGGGCCGTATACACTACCCTCTGTAGTGCCTTGTGGTCAGAGGCCGAGCAATTGCCGTACCAGGCAGTGATGCAACCAGTAAGGATGCTCTCGATGTTGCAGCTGTAGAACCTTTTGAGGTCCCATGCCAAATCTTTTTAGTTGCCTGAGGGGGAATAGGCTTTGTCGTGCCCTCTTCACGACTGTCTTGGTGTGTTTGGACCATTCTAGTTTGTTGTTGATGTGGACACCAAGGAACTTGAAGCCCTCAACCTGCTCCACTACAGCCCTGTCGATTAGAATCACTTTAAGACATGATGTGGTGTGGCTGTTATTGCAGCCGCAATAACCCTAAAGCGCTATGATGAAACTAGCTCTCATGAGTACCGCCACAGGAAAGGAAGACCTAGAGTTACCTCTGCTGCAGAGGATAAGTTCGTTAGAGTTACCTACCTCAGAAATTGCAGCCGAAATAAATACTTCACAAAGTTCAGGTAATAGACACATCTCAACATCAACTGTTTAGAGGAGACAGTGAATCAGGCCTTTATGGTCAAATTGCTGCAGAGAAACCACTAGTAAAGAAACCACTAGTAAATGACACCTATAAGAAGAAGAGACTTGCTTGGGCCAAGAAACACACAGTGTAAATCTATCCTTTGGTCTGATGAGTCCAAATATGAGATTTCTGTGAGACACAGAGTAGGTGAACAGATGATCCCGAATAACCTATCAGAAGCCATGAAATTTTCCAAGCTGTTTAAAGGCACATTCAACTTAGTGTATGTAAACTTCTGACCAGTGGAAAGCTGAGCAGGGGGCGTGGAGCTGGGTGGCTTCGGTGGAAAAACAGGATTATGGCTAGGTCGAGGATGTCCTGGGAAGGGACCCAGGACCGTTCTTCGGGTCCGTACCCCTCCCAATCCACCAGGTAGTGGATGTGACCACCCAGGCGCTTGGAGTCAAGGAGGGCTTGGACGGAATTAGCCGGTGCACTGCCGGCGTCAAACGGAGGGGTACAGACTTCAACTGTAAGTGAACGTAGCATGTACAGTCGGAAGTTTACATACACCTTAGACAAATACATTTAAACTCAGTTTTTCACAATTACTGACATTTAACCCTAGTAAAAATTCCCTGTTTTAGGTCAGTTAGGCTCACCACTTTATTTTAAGAATGTGAAATGTCAGAATAATAGTAGAGAGAATGATTTATTTCAGCTTTTATTTCTTTCATCACATTCCCAGTGGGTGAGAAGTTACCATACACTCAAATAGTATTTGGTAGCATTGCCTTTAAATTGTTTAACTTGGGTCAAAGGTTTTGGGTAGCCTTCCACAAGCTTCCCACAATAAGTTGGGTGAATTTTGGCCCATTCCTCCTGACAGAACTGGTGTAACTGAGTTAGGTTTCTTGGCCTCCTTGATCTCACACATTTTTTCAGTTCTGCCCACCAATTTTCGATGGGATTGAGATCACAGCTTTGTGATGGCCACTCCAATACCTTGACTTTATTGTCCTTAAGCCATTTTGCCACAACTTTGGAAGTATGCTTGGGGTCATTGTCCATTTGGAAGACCCATTTGCGACCAAGCTTTAACTTCCTGACTGATGTCTTGAGATGTTGCTTCAATATATCCACCTAACTCTCCTCCCTCATGATGCCATCTATTTTATGAAGTTCACCAGTCCCTCCTGCAGCAAAGCACCCCCACAACATGATGCTGCAACCCCCGTGCTTCACGGTTGGGATGGTGTTCTTCAGCTTGCAAGCCTCCCCCTTTTTCCTCCAAACATAACGATGGTCATTATGGCCAAACAGTTCTATTTTTGTTTTATCAGACCAGAGGTAATTTCTCCAAAAAGTATGATCTTTGTCCCCATGTGCAGTTGCAAACCGTAGTCTGGCTTTTGTATGGCAGTTTTGGAGCAGTGGCTTCTTCCTTGCTGAGCGACCTTTCAGGTTATGTCGATAGAAGACTCGTTTTACTGTGGATATAGATATTTTTGTACCTATTTCCTCCAGCATCTTCACAAGGTCCTTTGCTCTTGTTCTGGGATTAATTTGCACTTTTCGCACCATAGTACTTTCATCTCTAGGAGACAGAACACGTCTCCTTCCTGAGCGGTATGGCGGCTGTGTGGTCCCATGGTGTTTATACCTGCATACTATTGTTTGTACAGATGAACGTGGTATCTTCAGGCGTTTGGAAATTGCTCCCAAGGATGAACCAGGTTTGTGGAGGTCTACAATGTTTTTCTGAGGTCTTGGCTGATTTATTTTACCCACACTTTAGTTTAGTTTGCCTTTAGTATTGAAATATTTGGTTGTTATTACATGGCCTGACATGTGAATCCTTAAAGAGATGGGTGGGGTTAAAGCTTAACAGGGTGTGAATTATCCAGAATGGGTGTCGACAAAGAGGTGCTCTCTGGTAGGTGCAACGAAACATTCAAGGGCCATTTTCTTAAAAGTGAGATTTCAAATTTATCAACTTTCAAAGCAGAATTACTTTCCATTGTTTCCATTGTTCCTTCCCTGTAGTGTGTGACACTATATACACTATCTACTTTTATCCAATGTAAAAAACACAACTTCAAATTTTGCTACATAAGACCGAATCGAGGCGGTCGGTCACACATACTTTGAATTTGCTTGTCATCTATGGCAGAAGTCCGACTGACAACTTTATCAGGACGAGGAATTGCCAACGTCAAGCTCTTTCCATAAGCTTAATCTCTAATGAAGCAAGCTAAATGACACATGTTGTTTGCTTAGCTAGCTAGCTAGCTACAGATGAATTCGGAAGATAACATACACTTAAGTTGGAGTCAATCAAATTCATTTTTCAATCACTCCACAATTTTCTGGTTAACAAACTATAGTTTTGGCAAGTCGGTTAGGACATCTACTTTGCATGACACAAGTACTTTTTCCAACAATTGTTTACAGACATTATTTTACTTATAATTCACTGTATCACAATTCCACTGGTCAGAAGTTTACATACACTAAGTTGACTGTGCCTCAGAAAATGATGTCATGGCTTCTGATAGGCTAATTGACATCATTTGAGTCAATTGGAGGTGTACCCGTGGATGTATTTCAAGGCCTTCCTTCCAATTCAGTGCCTCTTTGCTTGACATCATGGGAAAATCTAAAGAAATCACGCAGCTGTCATACAACAGCAAAGGAAGATGCTGGAGGAAACAGGAAACAAAAGTATCTATATCCACACTAAAACGAGTCCTATATCAACATAAGATGAAAGGACGCTTAGCAAGGAAGAAGCCACTGCTCCAAACCGCCATAAAAATTCCAGACTACGGTTTGCAACTGCACATGGGGACAAAGCTTGTACTTTTTGGAGAAATGTCCTCTGGCCAGATGAAACAAAAATAGAACTATTTGGCCGTAATGACCATCATTATGTTTGGAGGAAAAAGGGGGAGGCTTGCAAGCCGAAAAACACCATCCCAACCGTGAAGCACGGGGGTGGCAGCATAACGCATAACGCAGCAGGGTGTAAAGTTTTTTTGTTTGTCAGAAAAATCATTGGAATCATTGACTAACTCACGCGTTGAAAAGGGCGAGGAACGAGATGGAGTCAAAATCCATGCCAGGCGCTACTGTGAGCTCAAGAACTCCACCTCCGACAGGCAGAGTCAACATATGTGGCGGGTTCGTCAGGTCTTCGGTTCACCCTGACATTTCCATTCCTCTTCTGACAATAGAACTTAACCAACTGCTCACCAGGCACAGCAAGGGCTGGACCGTTCTGCTATTCCAAGAGTGTATAACCGAAGAGAGATACCACGAGTGGGCACAGAATACATAGCCTCCCCACTGTGGAAGTATTTCAGCACCGTTCCGCGCTGCTCTGAGACAAGCATGGAGAAACGAAAATGTAAAAATATTCCATGATATTCTTAAGATATGTGTTAACTGAATTTAAGCAAGTCATGTCTGCTAAATAATCAAGTTAGGTTTCTCCAGAAATAAATATTTCTAAATAACAAACTGGCTTTATTTACAAATTAGTGAGAATGTCTCACCCCATGTTCAAAAATGGCCTTTTTCTCACTCACTCTAGGTTAACTAATTTGTAAATAAAGCCATTTCTTACCGAGCCTGTCCATAAGTCCACACAAGTTTACTTCAACTGTCTTCTGTCTGTAATTAGAGCGATGTTGACGTTGTGCTGTGATGCCAGCAGATTACAGATTGCCTTTGCCAATCGCTTATCGTCTTCATGAATATAAGCAAGTCATGTCTTCTAAATAATCAAGTTAGGTTTCTCCAGAAATAAATATTTCTAAATAACAAGCTGGCTTTATTTACAAATTAGTGAGAATGTCTCACCCCATGTTCAAGAATTGCCTTTTTCGTGCTCACTCTAGGTTAAATGAAAACAAAATCTCCAAAATATTGTTTTTTAAACAAAGCATTATTAATAAATATATAAAAGTCCCTTAGATATTCTCGCAGATCCTAATGGAAAATGCCCCTTAGGATATTCATTTAGAGTCCTCCAATCCTCTAAATGTAATTATACCAGCAACAGTGTGTGAAAACCTTGTGAAGACTTACAGAAAACATTTGACCTCTGTCATTGCCAACAAAGGGTATATAACAAAGTATTGATATAAACTTTTGTTATTGACCAAATACTTATTTTCCACCATAATTTGCAAATAAATTCATCTGGATTTTTTTTTCTAATTTTGTCTGTCATAGTTGAAGTGTACCGATGAAAATTACAGGCCTCTCATCTTTTTAAGTGGGAGAACTTGCACAATTGGTGGCTGACTATACACTTTTTTGCCCCACTGTATAAATATCTACGTCCAAAGGCATATAAATGTAAGCCCTCATATTTCCGCACATTAACATATTAATCCTTATGCATAAACTTATGTCCATATAAATATACACTCACATGCAGGAATGTTACACACATGAAGTATACAAACAGATACACACAAACATCACAGAACACCACATACAGTACATATGTGCTTTGCTTACTGTGTCACACTCAACATTTAACATTTACATTTAAGTCATTTAGCAGACGCTCTTATCCAGAGCGACTTACAAATTGGTGCATTCACCTTATGACATCCAGTGGAACAGTAGTGCATCTAAATCTTTTAAGGGGGGGTGAGAGGGATTACTTCATCCTATCCTAGGTATTCCTTAAAGAGTTGGGGTTTCAGGTGTCTCCGGAAGGTGGTGATTGACTCCGCTGTCCTGGCGTTTGTTCCACCATTGGGGGGCCAGAGCAGCGAACAGTTTTGACTGGGCTGAGCAGGAACTGTACTTCCTCAGTGGTAGGGAGGCGAGCAGGCCAGAGGTGGATGAACGCAGTGCCCTTGTTTGGGTGTAGGGCCTGATCAGAGCCTGGAGGTACTGAGGTGCCGTTCCCCTCACAGCTCCGTAGGCAAGCACCATGGTCTTGTAGCGGATGCGAGCTTCAACTGGAAGCCAGTGGAGAGAGCGGAGGAGCGGGGTGACGTGAGAGAACTTGGGAAGGTTGAACACCAGACGGGCTGCGGCGTTCTGGATGAGTTGTAGGGGTTTAATGGCACAGGCAGGGAGCCCAGCCAACAGCGAGTTGCAGTAATCCAGACGGGAGATGACAAGTGCCTGGATTAGGACCTGCGCCGCTTCCTGTGTGAGGCAGGGTCGTACTCTGCGGATGTTGTAGAGCATGAACCTACAGGAACGGGCCACCGCCTTGATGTTAGTTGAGAACGACAGGGTGTTGTCCAGGATCACGCCAAGGTTCTTAGCGCTCTGGGAGGAGGACACAGTGGAGTTGTCAACCGTGATGGCGAGATCATGGAACGGGCAGTCCTTCCCCGGGAGGAAGAGCAGCTCCGTCTTGCCGAGGTTCAGCTTGAGGTGGTGATCCGTCATCCACACTGATATGTCTGCCAGACATGCAGAGATGCGATTCGCCACCTGGTCATCAGAAGGGGGAAAGGAGAAGATTAATTGTGTGTCGTCTGCATAGCAATGCCTTTTGTAAATGAGCAATGAGGTGTCACCATTAGACTGAGGTTATTTTTCTCGTCATGTTTTTTTCATTATAGATACAATGTCACGATCGTCGTAAGAAACGGACCAAAGCGCAGCATGGTGTCAATGCATTGTTTAATGGATGACGAAAAACACGAAGTAAACTGAACAAACTAACGTGACTGCTAATGAAACATAATGCAAACATGCAACGTAACAGACAATCACCCACGATGACAAAACAGGCTACCTAAATATGGTTCCCAATCAGAGACAACGACTAACACCTGCCTCTGATTGAGAACCATATCAGGTCAAACACAGAAACAGACAAACTAGACATACAACATAGAATGCCCACTCAGATCACACCCTGACCAAACAAAACATACAAAGCAAACTATAGTCAGGGCGTGACATACAAGCGACTATCAAATATTCCCTACTCTACTAAAGACTGATATGATACGGTTTTTGCTTTGAAATAAGGATTTTTTTTCATGACTAAGTGAAATCTAGCAGACATTGGACATTTTCCAACTCTGGAAATTGCACTATTAAATTGCAGCCAGTCTGTCACGGTTTTCTTGTGGTGAAGGAGAGTCGGACCAAAATGCAGCGTGGTAATTTTGATACATGTTTAATAACTGAATAAACACGAACAATACAAAAACAATAAACGTACCATGAAAACCAAAACAGCCTATGCTGGTGCAAACTAACACAGAGACAGGAACAATCACCCACGAAACACTCAAAGAATATGGCTGCCTAAATATGGTTCCCAATCAGAGACAACGATAAACACCTGCCTCTGATTGAGAACCACTCTAGACAGCCATAGACTATGCTAGAACACCCCATTAAGCCACAATCCCAATACCAACAAAAACCCCAAGACAAAACACACCACATAAATAAACCCACGTCACAACCTGGCCTGACCAAAATAATAAAGAAAACACAGAATACTAAGACCAGGGCGTGACACAGTCTTTCACAGCAGACACAGATGCTGACTTCTAAATTGACCTCTAGTCTGGCCCCTGTGTGCCATTCAGAGGTAGAATGGGCAAGACAAAATATATATTTAATTGCCTTTGAACGGGGTATGGTAGTCAGTATCAGCCACACTGCTTTGTCTCAAGAACTGCAACGCTGCTGGGTTTTTCACGCTCAACAGTTTCCCTTGTGTATCAAGAATGGTCCACCACCCAAAGGCCATCCAGCCAACTTGACACAACTGTGGGAAGCATTGAAGTCAACATGTGGAACGCGTTTGACACCGTGTAGTGTCCATGCACCGACCAACTCAATATTGGGAAGGTGTCCCTAATATATGGTATCCTCATGGTAAGTATTATGGTAATATAGCTACATCTTGCCTTCAGATTGGCTGGGTGGAATGTCACCATAATGCTTCCACCTTGCCAATTCTCTAAGATCTACAGGAGTGGCTAGGGAATAGGGTTTTGACCAGATTTTGCATTTAGCCACTGTAATGGAAATCTGTCATTTGGCCCTCATTTGGCCTAACCCCAAACCACATACTGACATCCCACTCCCCCTCTCTCTCCCTCCCTCCCCCTCAGGTGGTGAAGCCCGTCCCCCTGCGACCAGACGGGAGCGAAGCAGGTTGCAAGGGGGCCGAGGATGAATCCAACACGCTCACCAACGCTTCCCCCCAGCAGATCGGTGGCCTCCGCAGCCCCTCCCCTGGACACCCCTCTTCCTCCTCCTCCTCTTCCTCTGGCAGGGCCTGCGGGAAGCCTGAGTCCCCAGGGGTGCACAGGAAGAGGGCCTCGCCCGTGCCAGTGAGTAGCCACACACACACACATACGTAGCATGCATACACACACATATGAGAACATCAGCTATGTGTTTAAGTGTACTTCATAGTATTTGAGAATGCATAGACATATAGTTTCAAGTTTCAAAGTTTATTCGCCACGTGCACGGGATACAACAGATGTAAAACAGTATAGGGAAATTCTTACCTTGACTTCATAGCTCTTTCCCAAGAATGCAGTGATAATAATATAGATTTAAAAAAATAAAAGAACTACGATGAACTATGATGTGAGTTAAAGAAACATGAGAATGCAAGACATTTTATAATAATATACCACTGATTAGATATTAACCCTCTTCACTTTGGGTTTGAAGAATTGTTAAGTCCTAAGTGACTATTTATTAGACAATAACTATGAATGGGAGAGGATTAAGACTAGTTTTTCTCTGAGGCTGTCTTGATCTAATGTTGATGTAATTTTGTTATTGTTGATTTGTTGTTGTGTAGTTTCAGAGTGGCAGGGTGACCCCCCCTCGCCGGGTGCCCTCCCCAGATGGATTCTCCCCTTACAGTCCCGAGGAGACTAGTCGCCGTGTCAACAAGGTCATGAGGGCCCGCCTCTACCTACTGCAGCAGATAGGCCCAAACTCCTTCCTGATTGGAGGAGACAGCCCTGACAACAAATACAGGGTGTTCATTGGCCCACAGGTAAGAAGTGCTCGCAGTCCACTCAGATCAATGAAAAAAGATTAGACAGAATTATTCATTGGCTCACAGGTAAGAAGTGCTCGCAGTCCACTCAGATCAATGAAAAAAGATTAGACAGAATTATTAATTGGCTCACAGGTAAGAAGTGCTCGCAGTCCACTCAGATCAATGAAAAAAGATTAGACAGAATTATTCATTGGCTCACAGGTAAGAAGTGCTCGCAGTCCACTCAGACCAATGAAAAAAGATTAGACAGAATTATTCATTGGCTCACAGGTAAGAAGTGCTCGCAGTCCACCCAGACCAATGAAAAAAGATTAGACAGAATTAAAAGACTCACGCTCAATTTCAAATCAACTCCCTCTACCCTCTAGGTAATAAAATGATTGGATGGGTGTTTAATATTACATAAATTCCACCTAGCCTATCAGAAGACAAGGTCACCGTATTGCCTATTATGCTTATGCAGTTATTTCAAATGTATAAGTAGCTAGTTGGAATTGGGCCTTTTGTGTCAGTTTGATTTAGCTGATGCAAGTTTGCGAGATTCCAACTGTCTGGCAAGATTGAGGCTAAGCTGCAACAAGACCCCAACTTTTACCAAATTGCATTTACAGCAATAGATTTTAGTTTTAAAGGGACACTTGGAATGAAGCCCTTTATTCCATTGTTATAATGGCGCCGGTAGGGATAGCTGCTGTTTTACGGGCTCCGAATTATTTTGTACATAATGTTTCTTCTACGTCTCTTATGAGCAAGAAGAGCTTCTGGACATCAGAACAGCGATTACTCACCTTGAACTGGACAAAGATGTTTTCTTTAATGAGTCTGACGCAAAGGATATACTGCTTAAGACCAGGACCAAATCCCTGTCATTAGCGTGAAGAAAAGATGGAGAAAAAGGGGGAAGAGAGTGGGGTGCCTTGTAAAAATTAGTCGACGAGTAGGTAAACCACCACTACCCTCTGTATTATTGGCCAACATGCAATCGTTGGAAAACAAACTGGACGATCTACGATTTAAGATTATCCTACCAACGGGACATTAAAATCTGTAATATCTTATGTTTCATAAGGATAATATAGAGCTGGCTGGGTTTTCCGTGCATCGGCAGGACAGAGCAGCTACGTCTGGTAAGACGAAAGGCTGGAGTGTATGTCTATTTGTCAATGTCTGCTGGTGCGCGAATTATTGCTCGCCTGAGATAGAATACCTCATGAAAAGCTGTAGACCACACTATCTACGAATAGAGTTCTCATCTATATTATTCATAGCTGTCTATTTACCACCACACATCGATGATGGCACTAAGACCGCAGTCAACGAGCTGTATAAGGCGATAAGCAAACAAGCTCATCCAGAAGCGGTGGTCCTAGCACCGGGTGACTTTAATGCAGTGTAACCTCTTTTCTACCAGCATGTAACATGTGCAACCAGAATTTGAAAAGCTCTAGACCACCTTTACTCCACACACAGAGACGCATGCAAAGCTTTCCCTCCATTTGGCAAATCTGATCATGATTCTGCTTACAAGCAAAAACTAAATCAGGAAGTACCAGTGACTCGCTCAATGCGGAAGTGGTCAGATTATGCAGATGCTACCCTACAGGATTGTTTTGCTAGCACAGATTGAAATATGTTCCAGAATTCATCCAATGGCATTGAGGAGGAGTATACCACCTCAGTCACCGGCTTCATGAACAAGTGCATCGACAACGTCATCCCCAATCCCAACCAGAAGTCATGGATTACAGGCAACCCCTGCACTGAGCTTAAGCTGCCGCTTTCATGGAGCAGGACTCTAACCTGGAAGCTTATAAGACATTCCACTATGTCCTCAGACGAACCATTAAACAGGCAAAGCGTCAATACAGGACTAAGATTGAATCCTACAACACCGGCTCTGATGCTCGTCGGATGTGGCAGGGCTTGCAAACTATTACGGACTACAAAGGGAAACCCAGCCACGAGCTGCCCAGTGACGCGAGCCTACCAGACGAGCTAAATGCCTTTTATGCTTGCGTCGAGGCAATCAACACTGAAGCGTACATGAGAGCACCAGCTGTTACTGACGACTGTGTGATCACGCTCTCTGTAGCTGATGTGAGCAAGACCTTTAAACAGGTCAACATTCACAATGCTGCTAGGCCAGACTGATTACCAGGATGTGTACTCCAAGCATGCACGGACGAACTGGCAAGTGTCTTCTTTCAACCTCTCCCTGACCTAGTCTGTAAAGGTAACCTGCCTAAATGATTACCGCCCCATAGCACTCACGTCGGTAGCCAGGAAGTGCTTTGAAAGGCTGGTTATGGCTCACATCAACACCATCATGCCGGAAACCCTAGACCCATTCCAATTCGCACACCGCCCAACAGATCCACAGATGATGCAATCTCTATCGCACTCCACACTGCCCTTTCCCACCTGGACAAAAGGAACACCTATGTGATAATGCTGTTCATTGACTACAGCTCAGCATTCAACTCCATAGTTCCCACAAAGCTCATCACTAAGCTAAGCTCATCACTGACCCTGGGACTTAACACCTCTCTCTGCAACTGGTTCCTGGACTTCCTTACCCCAGGTGGTAAAGGTAGGCAACAACACATCTGCCACGCTGATCCCCTCAAAGGTGCATGCTTATTCCCCTCCTGTACTCTCTTTTCATCCACTACTGCGTAGCCAAGCACAACTCCAACACTATCATTAAGTTTGCTGATGACACAACAGTAGTAGGTCTAATCACTGACAACGATGAGACAGCCTATAGGGAGGAGGTCAGAGACCTGGCAGTGTGGTGCCAGGACAACAACTTCTCCCTCAATCTGATCAAAACAAACAAGCTGATCGTGGATTATAGGAAGAGGAGGGCTGAACAGTCCCCCCTTCACGTAGACGGCGCTGTAGTGGAGCAGGTCGAGAATTTCAAGTTCATTGGTGTACACATCACCAATGAACTATCATGGTCCAAACACACCAATGCAGTCGTGAAGAGGGCACGAAAACACCCTCAGGAGAATGAAAAGATTTGGCGTGGGTCCCCAGATCCTCAAAAAGTTATTTCGAGAGCATCCTGATCGTTTGCATCACCGCCTGGTATCACAACTGCTCAGCATCTGACAGTAAGGCGCTACAGTACGGCCCAGTACATCACTGGGGCAAGCTTCCTGCCATCCAGGACCTTTACACTAGGCGGCGTCAGAGGAAGGCCCAAAAAATTGTCAAAGACTCCAGTCACCCAAGTCATATACTGTTCTCTCTGCTACCGTAAGGCAAGCGGTACCGGAGCGCCAAGTCTAGGTCCAAAAAGCTCCTTAACAGGTACTGGTACCCCCTCTATATAGACTCGTTATTGTTACTTTTTCTTTTCTTTTTACTTTTGTTTATTTAGTATATATTTTCTTAACTATATTTATTGAACTGCATTGTTGGGTAAGGGCTTGTAAGTAAGCATTTCACGGTAAGGTTGTAAGGGCGCATGTGACAATTAATATTTTATTTTATTGGATCTACTTCCACAGAGTCAGATGAAGTCATGGATACCATTTTTATGTATTTTAGGAAGTTAAAATGTAGTTTGCGAGCCAATGTTAACTAGCGTTAACACACTGACTAGAAGTCTATGGTATCTACTAGCATGCTAGCTTGCGTAAACGCTAGTTTTCAACTTCCTTAAACTGCTTGCAAAGACATAAAAAAAGATATCCATGAGTTCCACTTACTCTGGGGAAGTAGATAAAGAGCCTCATTGCCAAAATCCTGAAGTATCCCTTAAGAATTTACTTTACTTGTACATTGGCCAGCTTGTTTTTTTTACCCAGCCATTTGCTACTATAGAGATGGATTGATGTAGAGCTCCATTGCCTCTTACTAAAGGTTTACACTACCTTTGTCAAAAGTGATGCACTATATGTGGACTACAGTGACATTTGGAACGCACCCAATGATTCTTAATCAGATGTAGATTAAATTGGGCTCCTGAGTGATTTTTGACTGAGTGTTCTGTCGAAAAAGGGAAGTTGCTGTAGATGTGTGTGTTTTTGCATCTCTGTGTGTGCTTGTGTGTCTGTGTAGCAATTTATTAGTGCGTGCATGCGACCATAATGGAGTGTGTATGTGACCACTGTATGTATATACACACACATTCGTGAGTAACCCCCGGTCTGCGTTCATCCTCTCCTCTCTCTGTAGACCTGTAGCTGTGGCCGAGGAGCATTCTGTATCCACGTCCTATTCGTCATGCTCAGAGTCTTCCAGCTGGAACCCTCAGACCCCCTGCTCTGGAGGAAAAGCCTCAAAAACTTTGAGGTAACCTTCCAGCAACCAACCGACATGCCCTCTAACCAATCTGTATAATTCCCCTTATCCACCATAGTGCTTGAACTGTGCTGGACAGGACAATGTGGAAAGCCAATATCCGTGCCAGCACAGTATGGTTCGGGTCAGCACAATAGTGTGAAAGGGGTATACATGATTTGTTGAACCCATTGTATGTAATGACCAATTTTCTAAAAACTTAAGAGCCAAAATATGTCCACTTTAGAATATGTGACTCACCACCTGAATTCGGTCTTATGTAGCAACATTTGAAATTGTGTTTTTTTTACATTGGATTAATGTAGAGACTCAGAGCTACAAAATGGTATATCATACATATATCATTGTTGGGGAACAATGGGAAAGTAATTCTTCTTTGAAAGTTGATAAACTTGTAAACTCAATGGCCTTTGAATGTTTTGGTACCTAGTGAAAAGCTCTTCTTTGTCTACACCCATTCAGCATCGTTCACACCCTCTTAAAGTGTAGCCCCACCCATCTTGTTTCGAGCGCACACTTGACGCTCTGGCCAATGATTTGTTTACCTATGGATAACATGAAAACAGCCTAACCAGCTCTGCTGGCAACAATCTCATTACTCTTTTTTGCAGACGTTTACTGACACGGGCCGTATTCAACACGTGATGTCCACATTAGCTTAAGACATGTAGCTAGCTAGTTAAACAATGAACCTAGCTAGGTAAACAATGTGTAAAATAACACACGTCACGTAACGTTGGCTAACGAACCAGCCAGCTAACGTTAGCTAGTTATACAACAATGAACATAGTGCCAAATCATGCCGTTAAAATACACTGCATGAATATGCTGGGAACTAACTAACCAGGTTCAATGTTAGCTAGCTAAAATTAGGCTCTAACTAGCAAAGCAAACAGCTCTGGAATACGAATAATAACATCAGTTAGTGAGCCAGCCAGCTAACGTTAGCTAGCTAGCTAACAGTACACTTTTACTTGAAATGAAGCCACTTTCTGTCAAAATTACAAACATGTAATATCTAAAAATTCTGCTATCTAATGCTAGACTATCTTACCTGTATACATCATCATGCATGATGGACGCGTCTCCCTGTCATGGATGCCATGCCAGAGTTGCCCTTAGTTTGAAGATGTAATCCGGTTTTCTCTTTAGCTATCCAACTCTAACTCCACTGATTTCAAAACTTGATCCTCCAGAGAGTGGACACTTAGCAAAGCAGCTCCACTACACAATACTTTTTAAAAAAAGCTGTGTTCGACATGATTACCAACAGACTGACCAGCTCAAATAGACAGAAGTTCTCTATTTGGTAGACCAATCATCTCTCCTCTCTCGGCATGTCCAGCCCACTCATTAGCTCAGCCAATCATGGCTAGTGTTAAGGTTGCTGACTTTTTCTGTGGCTTAACCAACAAGGCTCGTAATTTAGCAATTTTATTCGTATTTACAAATGGCATACAAGTTTGTTATTACGGCACATGAAAGTTCACATGTTCGAGAATGGCATTTCTGCCCAAAAAATGCATTTTGATTAAAAAATATATTTTTTACGTTCAAACGGCTCTTGTGTGAAGTCGTGACTTGTGACATACATCTAGTTTCCTGAATCGGGTCGCATATGTCCATTTACATTGAGGATAACCTTCAGTGACTTGCACTGTATTGAATGCACATTAGATATACGTAGATACTTCATGATGTTTAAGATTGACCTCTATGGTAAACTGGCTCCGGGGTGAAGTTTCCACTAGGGACAGATCTAGGATCTTCTTCCTCTGCCCCAATCCTAGCCTTAATCACAAGTGGGGAAAATGCTAAACTGACCCAAGATCAGCATCTAACTGTATCATTGTCTCCACGTCGTCCAGGTGGAGAGCTTGTTCCAGAAGTATCACAATCGCCGCAGCTCGCGCATCAAGGCGCCATCGCGCAACACCATCCAGAAGTTTGTGTTGCGCATGTCTAACCCCCACACGTCCTGTCCATCCAGCACCTCCAGCGCCTCCAGCAACGAGAGCAGGTAGAGTAGACACACACACGCACATGAACAGTCAATCGCACACAGATACACCAGGTTTAGATGTTGTACTGTAAAACCTATTTTGCCAGAAGGCCCTTGAATACGTCCAAGTTGTATTTTGATACATGTTTTGATAGATGTTTAGATTTTTACATTAACAGTACACTGATTCTTTGGAGAACCAAAAATGTTACTGGCTAATTTTGTATCTTTCCTTTCTTTTTCCGTCTTTCTGTCTCTGAATGTTTCTCTCCCCTGTACCTCTCTCTCTCTCTCTCTCTCTCTCTCTCTCTCTCTCTCTCTCTCTGTCTCTCTCTCTCTCTCTGTCTCTCTCTCTCTCTCTCTCTCTCTCTCTCTCTCTCTGTCTCTCTCTCTGTCTCTCTCTCTCTCTGTCTCTCTCTCTCTGTCTCTCTCTCTCTCTCTTTCTCTCTCTCTGTCTCTCTGTCTCTCTGTGTCTCTCTGTCTCTCTGTGTCTCTCTGTCTCTCTGTCTCTCTGTCTCTCTCTCTCTCTCTCTCTCTCTCTCTCTCTCTCTCTCTCTCTCTCTCTCTCTCTCTCTCTCTCTCTCTCTCTCTCTCTCTCTCTCTGTCTCTCTCTCTCTCTCTGTCTCTCTGTCTCTCTCTCTGTCTCTCTCTCTCTCTCTGTCTCTCTCTGTCTCTCTGTCTCTCTCTCTCTGTCTCTCTGTCTCTCTCTCTCTGTCTCTCTGTCTGTCTCTCTCTCTCTCTCTCTCTGTCTCTCTGTCTCTCTGTCTCTCTCTCTCTCTCTCTCTGTCTCTCTGTCTCTATGTCTCTCTGTCTCTCTCTCTCTCGTGCTCTCTCTCTCTCGCTCTCTCTCCCTTTGTCCCTATCTCCCATGTCTTTCTTCATCCCTCTTTCTTTCCCCTAATCAATTTCTCTCTTTCTATCCATCGTTCCCTCTCTCCCCCCTCTCTGTCAGTAGTCTGAAGGATGAGGAGGAGCAGATGTGTCCTATCTGTCTGTTGGACATGTTGGACGAGGAGAGTCTGACTGTGTGTGAGGAGGGCTGCAGGAACAAGCTGCACCACCACTGCATGTCCATCTGTGAGTACAACTGTACACTATCAAAAACGGTGGAGGCTGGTGACTTGACAAATTGAGGAGAATGAGACTCACGGTATAGGCGTGCACCGCACAAAGACGACAAAGTGTGTTTCAAACTATTTTAACCTAAAACATTTAATAAAGATACATATAGTAACATATTATGGGAGTGTGAATGAGGGCTACTTATAGTATTGGGAAGGGATCACAGCAGTGATAAAATGAGGGTATGAGGCATGAGTTGAGATGTTCAGAGGCTTGACTTCAGTGCAGGACAGGGGTTGAGGTGTTCAGAGGCTTCAGTGCAGGACAGGCTCATCATGGACGGATGGTGTTGGAGAAGAGCTCTACTCTTCCACTGAGGGCAGGACAGGATTTGACTGAGAAGGCAAAAACATCAACACAGTTAGACAAAAGAACTAAGAATGAGCTAGTCCAAGCAGGACTAAAATCACATTGATTTTTAATAATGTGATTGTGTTTGTGTATGTGATTGACTCTACATACAGTAATGAGAGAAAATTGACAGGGCTACTTACAATGCTTGAAAAGTAAACATTCAATGTGCCAATGGATGAGAGGGCACATGAGACACATGGCTTCAGTTCATATCAGAGAGTTTACACTGAAATTTCAGTGGAGTGGTCATCTCCTCTTAACTGTTTGACACGTACCAACAAAAGGGTGTCAGCGTTTGATCTGGCCACACTGTTTTTTCACAGAAACATTTAGCACAAACACAGTCCTTACAACATTATGTCCTGAATGTAACCAGTTTATTTTTGGATGAAATGTTGAGACATTGACAGAAGTGGTGACAGCATAACACAATTATCCAAACCGTCAAATGTAGGCTACATTAGTCCTAGCACTAACTGAGGAAAGACATAACACAACTGGTCATATTTAGAGAACTCCTGGCTGACATAAACCACAATATGAATTAGCTAATTGTAATTACTACTCTGCGTCTCATAAAGACACGGCGGTTGGAACCAAAAATCTCAAAAGGACAGAGTTCCACTGGTCTAATGTCCATTGCTCGTGTTTCTTGGCCCAAGCAAGTCAATTCTGATAGGTGTCCTTTAGTCGTGGTTTCTTTGCAGCAATTCAACCATGAAGGCCTGATTCACGCTGTCTCCTCTGAACAGTTGATCTTGAGATGTGTCTCTTACTTGAACTCTGCGAAGCATTTATTTTGGCATTTATCTGAGGCTGCTAACTCTAATGACCTGATCCTCTGCAGCAGAGGTAACTCTGGGTCTTCCTGTAGCAGAGGTAACTCTGGGTCTTCCTGCAGCAGAGGTAACTCTGGGTCTTCCTGTAGCAGAGGTAACTCTGGGTCTTCCTGTAGCAGAGGTAACTCTGGGTCTTCCTGTAGCAGAGGTAACTCTGGGTCTTCCTGTAGCAGAGGTAACTCTGGGTCTTCCTGTAGCAGAGGTAACTCTGGGTCTTCCTGTAGCAGAGGTAACTCTGGGTCTTCCTGTAGCAGAGGTAACTCTGGGTCTTCCTGTAGCAGAGGTAACTCTGGGTCTTCCTGTAGCAGAGGTAACTCTGGGTCTTCCTGTCCTGTGGCGGTCCTCATGAGAGCCAGTTAACTCTAATGACCTTATCCTCTGCAGCAGAGGTAACTCTGGGTCTTCCTGTAGCAGAGGTAACTCTGGGTCTTCCTTTCCTGTGGCGGTCCTCATGAGAGCCAGTTAACTCTAATGACCTTATCCTCTGCAGCAGAGGTAACTCTGGGTCTTCCTTTCCTGTGGCGGTCCTCATGAGAGCCAGTTAACTCTAATGACCTTATCCTCTGCAGCAGAGGTAACTCTGGGTCTTCCTTTCCTGTGGCGGTCCTCATGAGAGCCAGTTTCATCATAGCGCTTGATGCTTCTTGCAACTGCGCTTCAAGAAACTTTCAAAGTTCTTGAAATGATCTAGTTTGACCGACCTTCATGTCTTAAAGTAATGATAGACTGTAGTTTCTCTTGGCTTATTTGAGCTGTTCTTGGCATAATATGGACTTGGTATTTTACCAAAAAGGGCTATCTTTTGAAAACCACCCCTACCTTGTCACAACACAACTGATTGGCTCAAACACATTAAGAAGGAAAGAAATTCCACAAATGAACTTTTAACAAGGCACACCTGTTAATTGAAATACATTCCATGTGACTACCTCATACAACTACTGTTCGCTGAAGGAGGCAAATGAGGTACAACACCTGTTCGGCCCCACGCCGTCCCAGTTCTGGGTTTGGTGAAGAATTGAAGGAATGAATACTTGCCTCGGGTTTATCATCTGTGTAAGGCGGGGCTTCCGGTGAGACAAGGTGTTCATTGGCCTTGCAGGCATGATTCTATTGTCCTTCAGTAGAGGGCACTAGTGTGCAAACTCCCCATAGCTGTGTTGTACCTCGTTTCCCTCCTTCAGGTTAAACAGTGCATAGGGCATTCACCTTACACACACATGCAATGCACCCCTCCAGGTACTCCTGTACCATTTCCTCCTGCACACACACACACACTTCCAGCACTATACAGCCCCCTCGATATAAATCTGATATGTTCATCCCGAGGCCTTGGCCCTTCTCTTCTCTCTAAAAACTACAGTCTAATTTTTGCTCCATTTTATCGGAGCCTTGACTTCCTTGACAGCCAGTCAGTGCATTGTCCCCTATCTAAACTGGGTCTAGAGCTAATTTTGTCTGTCTCTCTGTCCATCTCTCTGTCTGTGTCTCGCAGGGGCTGAGGAATGCCGGCAGAACCACGAGACGCTCATTTGCCCCCTCTGTAGAACCAAGTGGAAGTCCCATGATTTTTACAGGTAATTTTAAGACGCTGTCTCAGATCTAGGAACTCCTGGTCAAGACTCCTGGAGTGGG
Source organism: Oncorhynchus nerka (assembly GCF_034236695.1). NCBI lineage: Eukaryota > Metazoa > Chordata > Actinopteri > Salmoniformes > Salmonidae > Oncorhynchus > Oncorhynchus nerka. The sequence continues at coordinate 702,781 of NC_088414.1, read as the reverse complement.
GGATGAATTCAGCAGCCTACCTGCTGGTTGTGTGAAAGGCGGGGGAAGCGGCTTCACTATATTTGTTTCTGGGAGGAAAGGAAACATCTGCCTCAGTCTGAGATGTCAGAACAGCTTTTCCGTTTTGCAAATCTCATGCGAGCTGAATGCGAGTTATGGTTAACTTAAAGTTAGCTAACTATTAAATGGTTTATAAGCTATTTATACTGTATGCTCACAAAGTGTTAATGATTTAAACTAGAGCATTTAGTGTGGAAGTGCACTCAAACCTGTGATGGATTTATTGTAGGCTACGTCAATGGCGCACAGTAGCCTAGAGACAGGAAAGAGCCTTGAGTGTTTAGCGGTGAGATAAGCTATATTAGACTATGCCTCACATAGCTAACAGTGTGTCATTACATTAGCATTTTAGCATGACACTAGGCTATATTAGACTATGCCTCACATAGCTAACAGTGTGTCATTACATTAGCATTTTAGCATGACACTAGGCTATATTAGACTAGACCTCACATAGCTAACAGTGTGTCATTACAGTCAACTCAGTCTGTGTAGCCATTTGTTAGCAATTTAGTTAGCTATTTAGTGGTCTTATGGCTTGGGGATAGAAGCTGTTCAGGAGCCTGTTGGTGTCAGGCTTGATGCACTGGTACAGCTTGTTGAGCGGAAGCAGAGAGAACAGTCTATGGCCTGGATGGCTGGAGTCTTTTAACAATTTTCCAGGCTTTCCTTTCACACTGCCTGATTTAGAGGTCCTGAATAGCAGGGAGCTCTGCCCCATTGATGTACTGGGCTGACACAACAACCTCTGTAGCGCCATGCGATCGAGGGTGGTGCTATTGCCATATCAAGTGGTGATGCAGCCAGTCAAGATGCTCTCAATGGTACAGCTGTACCATTTTTTGAGGATTTGAGGGTGCCAAACATTTTCAACCACCTGAAGGGGAAGAGGTGCTGTCGCGCCTTCTTAACGACTGAGCTTTCGACCCACTGGGCTGCAGTGGAGGGGTTGCAGTGGAGCGGTCAGTGGACTGGCAGTCCTTGGTCTTACTGACGTTGAGGGAAAGGTTGTTGTTCCTGCACCATACTGCCAGTCCACTGACCTCCTCCCTGTAGGCTGTCTCATCGTTGCCGGTGATCAGGCTACCACCGTCGTGTCGTGAGCAAACTTGATGATGGTGTTGGAGTCGTGCGTGGCCACGCAGTCGTGGATGAACAGGGAGTACAGAAGGGGACTAAAGGGGTCTACAGACAAACACAAACAGTGCTGATGGAGCGTAGTGCAGTGTTGCAATGTCGTTTTCCATCACAAAAGGGGTGGCTCCTTGTTATACGCTTCGTCATTTGACACAGTTTTTTTCTACCTGGAAATTGAGACCCGACACATCATTCCTTGCGATGACGGAGGGGCAGTACTAAGTGACTTTTGCAACGGAAGTCCTGCCCCTGTGTCTACATCACATATTTTCCAGTATCATTTCTAGTATAAACTCAGAACCAATGAACATTCTTCTACTTTGCTTCTACTACTCTCAAGCTTCCTTTTTTGTGCTTTTTTTAAAAAAGATTTTCTAAGCGTAATTATGTCTGTCCAGTTTTGAGGAGCGTCTGTGCAAGCTGGTGAGACAATAAGAGAACCTTTACTACCCTTCGATGGGGTTGTATTTGGACAAGCATGCAAAAGACGACAGTTGGAGGGAGATTTCACGAAATTTGAACACCAATACTGATGTCAAAGAAAGATTGAAAAAGAGTTGGAGCCAGTATGTTCACAATCTGAAAAGGGTGAAGGAGATGAGGAGTGGGGCTGCCACTGGTGTGTGCGTCCCACCGTTTGTCAGACAACAGGATTGTTCACGTGAAATATCGTCAGACAGACACCAATATGCCCGATACGGTATGTACTCGTCATACATCGTCATACATACAAGTCTATTTGTACAGTGTGTGTGTTTGGGATCTTATGTTTAGCAGACCTAGTTAGAACATGTAAAATTAGCTCTTTTCTGGATGGGAGAAATTGTGAGTGGGAAATATTCAGTGCCTGTGTTGTTATCATAATGATTAGTAGGGCTAGTTCAAACATCTGACACAGGCACTGTGGTGTGTGCTAATTAGATTGAGATGTTTATGAAATCAGCTATTTTGGGTAAACATTTTAACTCAAAGGAGCCAATGGACATGTTTTAAGATTTCTTGCACAGTATTCTAATGTATTCACCATCTGCTTGTAGGTGTTGGAGGGTGGTGGTGTGTTGGACAGTCCAGAGACAGAGCTGAGCCCTGAGGGCCAATCTACCGGTGGTTCATCGCCCCTTGATTCATCATCTCCCCAACCTGGTTCATCACCTCTCAGGCCCCTCTACCCAACACCCAGGCCCTTCTCACCATCACCCATCCCACCGTCCAGGCGCACCCTTGCTCTCTGCCCTGCAACTCCATCAACCTCCGCCCCATCTCCCTGACCCAGCTCCAGTGGCAGGAAGAGGAAGACAGCTGAGGGTCCTTCGGACACTGACATGATGCAGCAGGTGGATGACTTGAAGAAACGTCAGCAGGAGTTCCAGAAACAGCAGCAGTCCAGTAAAGTCTGTCTACGACATCATGGTGCCATGGACGGTGTCTAGTCCTGCTGATCAACATCTCCTGTTTGTCTCACCCAGTTTTCATTTATTTAACCAGGCAAGTCAGTTAAGAACAAATTCTTATTGACAATGACAGCCTACACCAGCCAAACCCGGATGATGCTGGGCCAATAATGCGCCGCCCTATGGGACTCCCAATCACGGCCGTTTGTGATACAGCCTGGATTCGAACCAGGGTAGTGGGTATTTTTTTGTGCCGTTTTTTCATCCTCATTCACATGTTGCTGGTATTTACTTTTGTGTTTTTTTCTCTTATTTCCCCTTTTATCACATTTTTTTTTACATTTCCTCTTGTGATGGTAAATAAATATCTAAAAGGTCTGCAAATGTATTTGTCTAGTTATTTTGACTTGTGGCAGAAAATATTACTGTTTTGAATCAGTCACTCAGTAAACTTGTACTGCTTTGTACATGAGCTGTCTAGATGAGGTTAATGTTTTGGGGGTCTGCTCTTAATGTCTACAGCTGGACACTCACCCATGTACCAAAGCACTAAGGTCTCCATTGAAAGGACACTACACATGACCATGTACAACCTTGTTATGTAGATGAGGTTAATGTCTCGAAGGTCTAGCCTTGTTGTCTACAGCTGGACAGCCATTCTCACCCATGTACCATAGCAGAAAAGTCCCCATTTTAAGGCCACTACACATAACACAAGGTTAGGTCAATGTCTTGACGGTCTAGCCTCCCAAAAAGTGACTGTCATTGTAGTACTCTTTATTGTGATTGGTAAAGTGTGAATAAGAAAAACAGCAAAACCAAGTGTGTAAGTCACAACATGACATAATCAACCAGAAGAAGAGAACATACAGTATCAGTTTGGACACACTTACTCATTCAAGGGCATGTTTGCTTTTGTGGCTAAAGAGTAGTGTCGTAAAGCATAAAAAAATAAAAAGCTTAAATTTCACATTTACATAAGTATTCAGACCCTTTACTCTGTACTTTGTTGAAGCACCTTTGGCAGCGATTGCTGCCTCCAGTCTTCTTGGGTATGATGCTACAAGCTTGGCACACTTGTTTTTGGGGAGTTTCTCCCATTCTTCTCTGCAAATCCTCTCAAGCTCTGTCAGGTTGGATGGGGACCGTCGCTGCACAGCTATTTTCAGGTCTCTCCAGAGATGTTCGATTGGGTCCAGGCTCTGACTGGGCCACTCAAGGACATGCAGAGACTTGTCCCAAAGCCACTCCTGCGTTGTCTTGGCTGTGTGCTTAGTGTCGTTGTCCTGTTGGAAGGTGAACATTCACACCCAATCTGAGGTCCTGAAGACTTTGGAGCAGGTTTTCCTCAAGGATCACTCTGGACTTTGCTCCGTTCATCTTTCCTTCGATCCTGACTAGTCGACAAGTCCCCGCCGCTGAAAAACATCCTCACAGCATGATGCACCACTATGCTTCACCATAGGGATGGTGCCAGGTTCCTCCAGACGTGACACTTGGCATTCAGGCCAAAGTGTTCAATCTTGGTTTCATCAGACCAGAGAATCTTGTTTCACATGGTCTCAGAGTCTTTAGGTGCCTTTCGGCAAACTCCAATCGGGCCGTCATGTGCCTTTTACTTAGGAGTGGCTTCCGTCTGGTCACTCTACCATAAAGGCCTGATTGGTGGAGTGCTGCAGAGATGGTTGTCCTTCTAGAAGATTCTCCCATCTCCACAGAGGAACTCTGGAGCTCTGTCAAAGTGACCATCGGGTTCTTGGTCACCTCCCTGACCAAGGCACTTCTCAAAAGAATGCTCAGTTTTGGTGGGTGGCCAGCTCTAGGAAGAGTCTTAGTGGTTCTAAACTTCTTCCATTTAAGAATGATGGAGGCCACTGTGTTCTTGGGGACCTTCAATGTCGCAGAAATGTTCCGGTGTCCTTCCCCAGATCTGTGGCTCGACACAATCCTGTCTCAAAGCTCTACAGACAATTCCTTCGAACTCATGGCTTGGTTTTTGCTCTGACATGCACTGTCAACTGTGGGACCTTATATAGAAACTTGTGTGCCTTTCCAAATCATGTCTCATCAATTGAATTTACCACAGGTCGTCACCAATCAAGTTGTTGAAACGTCTCAAGGAGGATCAATGGAAACAGGATGCACTTGAGCTCAATTTCGAGTCTCATAGCAAAGGGTCTGAATACTTATGTAAAATATTAATTTCGTTTTGGTGTTTAACAAATTTGCAAACATTTTTAAAAACCTTTTTTCACTTTGTCATTATAGGGTATTGTGTGTAGATTGAGGAGGAAAAATATTGATTTAATCAATTTTAGAATACACCTGTAACGTAACAAAATGTTGAAAAAGTAAAGGGGCCTGAATACTTTCCGAGTCAAGAAGAGTGCCTCAGCCCTTCTTGCTTGGTGAGCTACTCTGGCTCCCCAAGCCCACTAGTGGATATACTGTACACTACACAAGGCTGACTTCCTCTCTGGGTGGAACGAAACGAAAAGAGTCCGCTGAAACAAATAATGATTCCACCCACGTGAACGCACACACGTACAATACGTCAACGGAGTGGAGCCTTGCGCACACAACCCTCTGTGCCCCCATGTTGAGGTTCTGCCTACCCTCACCACCGGGGGCTGGCCCGTCAGGAAGTCCAGGATCCAGTTGCAGAGGGAGGTGTTCAGACCCAGAGTCCTAAGCTTTAACTTTATTGCCCCTAGTGGCGAAGGAGACAGGTTTATGGAAGTTGGGCATAACATGTCATAATGACGCAGAATTAAAATCGTTGGCTGCCAGAAAGCAGCCTCCGAATGTACAGCACCAGTCAAAAGTTTGGACACTCCTACTCATTCAAGGGTTTTTCTTTATTTTGACTATTTTCTACATTGTATAATAATAGTGAAGACATCAAAACTATGAAATAACACATTGAATCATGTACTAACTGAAAAAGTGTTAAACAAATGTAAATATATTTTATATTCTTCAAAGTAGCCACCCTTTTGCCTCGATGACAGCTTTGCACACTCTTGGTATTCTCTCAACCAGCTTCACCTGGAATGCTTTTCCAACAGTCTTGAAAGAGTTACCACATATACTGAGCACTTGTTGGCTGATTTTCCTTCACTCTGCGGTCCAAACCATCTCAATTGGGTTGAGGTCGGGTGATTGTGGAGGCCAGGTCATCTGACGCAGCACTCCATCACTCTCATTTTTGATCAAATAGCCCTTCCACAGCCTGGAGGTGTGTTAGGTCATTGTCCTGTTGAAAAACAGATGATAGTCCCACTAAAAGCAAACCAGATGGGATGACGTATCGCTGCAGAATGCTGTGGTAGCCAATCTGGTTAAGTGTTCCTTAAATTATAATTAAACCACAGACAGTATCACCAGAAAAGCACCATCATACCTCCTCCTCCATGTTTCACGGTGGGAACTACACATGCAGAGATCATCCGCTCACCTACTCTGCTTCTCACAAAGACACAAATCTCAAATTTGGACTCATCAGGCGAAAGGACAAATTTCCACTGGTCTAATGTCCATTGCTCGTGTTTCGTGGCTCAAGTAGGTCTTGTCTTCTCATTGGTGTCCCTTAGTAGTGGCTTCTCTGCGGAAATTTGACCATAAATTTGCTTGCTGCTGACACGGATCCCCGTCGATCCATCATGACTGGTCTGCCTACGTAACCGTCCGAGGGGGTTACAACAGGCTCTCCCGTTGCTTCATCCCACTCAGGCTCATCTGCTAGCCTACTATCCCCTGCCTGCTAGCTGTCTGAATTGCTGTGTCCCGGATGTCCTTGCAGTGTCTGAATCCTGGCTTAGGAAGGCCACCAAAATCCAGAAATTTCCATCACTAACTATAACATTTTCCGACAAGATAGAACTGCCAAAGGGGGCGGAGTTGCAATCTACTGCAGAGATAGCTGCAGAGTTCTGTCATACTATCCAGGTGTGTGCCCAACAATTCGAGCTTCTACTTTTAAAAACCCACCTTTCCAGAAACAAGTCGCTCACCATTGCCGCTTGTTATAGACCCCCTTCATCCCCCAGCTGTGCCCTGGACACCATATGTGAATTGATCGCCCCCCATCTATCTTCAGAGTTCGTACTGTTAGGTGACCTAAACTGGGACATGCATAACACCCTGCTGTTTTACAATCTAAGATAGATGCTCTCAATCTCACACAAATTATCAAGGAACCTACCAGGTACAACCCTAAATCCGTAAACATGGGCACCCTCTCAGATATCATCCTGACCATCTTGCCCTCCAAATACACCTCTGCTGTCTTCAACCAGGATCTCAGCGATCACTGCCTCATTGCCTGCATGCGTAATGGATCCGCGGGCAAACGACCACCCCTTATCACTGTCAAACGCTCCCTAAAACACTTCAGGGAGCAGGCCTTTTTAATCGACTGGAAGGATATTGACCTCATCCCGTCAATAGAGGATGCCTGGTTGCTCTTTAAAAGTGCTTTCCTCTCCATCTTAAATAAGAATGCCCCTTCCAAAAAATGTAGAACTAAGAACGGATATAGCCCTTGGTTCATCCCAGACTTGACTGCCATTGACCAGCACAAAAACATCCTGTGGCGTTCTGCATTAGCCTCGAATAGCCCCCACAATATGCAACTTTTCAGGGAAGTCAGGAACCAATATACTCAGTCAGTTAGGAAAGCTATGGCTAGCTTTTTCAAACAGAAATTTGATTCCTGTAGCGCTATTTCCAAAAAGTTTTGTGACACTGTAAAATCCATGGAGAATAAGAGCACCTCCTCCCAGCTGCCCACTGCACTGAGGATAGGAAACACTGTCACAACCAATAAATCTACGATAATCGATTATTTAAAGAATACTTTTTCCACGGCTGGCCATGCATTCCACCTGGCTACCCCTACATCTCAGCATCCCCTGCAGCAACAATGTCGCTCTTGCTGCTGGTGATTCTCTGATCCACCTCTACGCAGACGACACCATTCTGTATACATCTGGCCCTTCTCTGGACACTGTGTTAACATACCACCAAACGAGCTTCAACGCCATACAACACTCGTTCCGTGGCCTCCAACTGCTTTTAAATGCTATTCCGCAACAAAGCCTCCCTCACTCATGCCGCCAAACATACCCTTGTGAAATTGACTATCCTACCAATCCTTGATTTCGGCAATGTCATTTACAAAATAGACTACATCCAGTTTGCTGAGTAGAGTGTTGGAGGCTATCACAGAGCCATCCGTTTTGTCACCAAAGCCCCATATACTACGCACCACTGTGACCTGTATGCTCTCGTTGGCTGGCCCTCACTACTTATCCGTTGCCAAACCCACTGGCTCTGGGTTATCTATAAGTCTTTGCAAGGTAAAGCCCCACTTTATCTCAGCTCACTGGTCACCATAGCAACACCCACCCGTAGCATGCGCTCCAGCAGGCATATTGCACTGGTCATCCCCAACGCCAACTCCTTCCTTTGGCCGCCTTTCCTTACAGTTCTCTGCTGCTAATCACTAGAACAAATAGCAAACATCTCTGAAGCTGGAGTCTTATATCCCCCTCTTTAACTTTAAGCATCAGCTGTCAGAGCGGCTTATGGGGCGGCAGGGTAACCTAGTGGTGAGAGCGTTGGACTAGTAACCAAAAAGGGTGCAAGTTCGAATCCCGAGCTGACAAGGTACAAATCTGTCGTTCTGCCCCTGAACAGGCAGTTAACCCACTGTTCCTAGGCCGTCATTGAAAATAAGAATTTGTTCTTAACTGACTTGCCTAGTAAAATAAAGGTAAAACACATTTTTTAAATTACCGATCACTGTACCTGTACACAGCCAATCTGTAAATAGCACACCCAACTACCTCATCCCCATATTATTACTTACCCTCTTGCTCTTTTGCACCCCAGTATCTCTATTTATACATCATCATCTGCACATCTATCACTCCAGTATTAATACTAAATTCTAATTATTTTTTTGCCTCTAGGGCCTATTTATTGCCTACCTCCCTACTCTTCTACATTTGCACACACTGTACATAGATTTTTCTATTTTTATTTTCTTTTGTGTTATTGACTACGTTTGTTTATGTGTAACTCTGTTGTTGTTTTTGTCGCACTGCTTTGCTTTATCTTAGCCAGGTCGCAGTTGTCAATGAGAATTTGTTCTCAACTGGCCTACCTGGTTAAATAAAAGTGAAATATTTTTTTTTAAATGAAGTCCTGATTCACGCAGTCTCCTCTGAACTGTTGATGTTGAGATGTGTCTGTTACTTGAACTCTGTGAAGCATTTTTTAGGGGTGCTCTTTCTACGTCTGGTAACTCTAATGAACTTATCCTCTGCAGGAGATGTAACTCTGGGTCTTCCATTCCTGTGGCGGTCCTCATGAGAGCCCGTTTCATCATACTCTTCATTGCTTTTTTGACTGCTCTTGAAGAAACATTAAAAGTTCCTGAAATTTTCCGGATTGACTGACCTTCATGTCTTGATGGACTGTTGTTTCTCTATGCTTATTTTATTTTTTGCATTTTTTTATTTAACCATTATTTCACCTGTGGGCTGGCCCATCAGGAAGTCCAGGACCCAGTTGCACAAGGTGGGGTTCAGACCCAGGGCCCCCCTTATCTTAATGATGAGCTTGGAGGGTACTATGGTGTTCAACAGTACTTGTCAGTTGGAAAAAAATTATAGCGGATACATTTCACAAAATAGCAAAGTTGTATCGGAGCTTGCAAAACGGCGGCCATCCAGTAACATCTAATAAAAGCCAACAACTGAGCCCAGGGTAGGGATTCAGGAATCAGGCCCCAAATTAGACCCCCCACACCACTATTAGAGACATCTTAATTCTCAATCATTATAGCCAAGAGAAGAAAGACACAAATCAAATCAAAGTTTATTTGTCACGTGCGCCGAATACAACAGGTGTAGGTAGACCTTACAGTGAAATGCTTACTTACAGGCTCTAACCAATAGTGCAAAAAAAGGTATTAGGTGAAAAATAGGTAGGTAAAGAAATAAAACAACAGTAAAACGACAGGATATATACAGTAGCGAGGCTATAACAGTAGCGAGGCTACATACAGACACCGGTTAGTCAGGCTGATTGAGGTAGTAAGTACATGTAGATATGGTTAAAGTGACTATGCATATATGATGAACAGAGAGTAGCAGTATTTTAAAAGGGGTTGGTGGGTGGCGGGACACAATGCAGATAGCCCGGTGAGCCAATGTGCGGGAGCAGTGGTTGGTCGGCCCAATTGAAGAAGTATGTACATGAGAGTATAGTTATAGTGATGATGCATATACGATAAACAGAGAGTAGCAGCAGCTTAAAAAGAGGGTTTGCGGGGGGGGCGTCCTTGATGGCATGCAAATAGTCCAGGTAGCCATTTGATTACCTGTTCAGGAGTGTTATGGCTTGGGGGTAAAAACTGTTGAGAAACCTTTTTGTCCTATGACTGTTAAATTTGATTTGATTTGATTTTTGACTGTGGTGGCTGGGGTCTTTGACCATTTGTAGGGCCTTCCTCTGACTGCCTGGTGTAGACGTCCTTGATGGCAGGCAGGCAGCTTAGCCCCTGTGATGTACTGGGCCATACGCACTATCCTCTATCCGCCTTGTGGTCAGAGGCCGAGCAATTGCCACCTAAACCACCACTCCTGGGATATGTAGCCAGCCACTGTAAAACATTATATACAGTTGAAGTCTGAAGTTTACATACACCTTAGCAAAACATATTTAAAGTCAGTTTTTCACAATTCCTGACATTTAATCCTAGTAAAAATGCCCTGTCTAAGGTCAGTTAGGATCACCACTTTATTTTAAGAATGTGAAATGTCAGAATAATAGTAGAGAGAATGATTTATTTCAGCTTTTATTTCTTTCAGAAGTTTACATACACCCAAATCGTATTTGGTAGCGTTGCCTTTAAAACTCGGGTCAAATTTTTTGGTAGCCTTCCACAACCTTCACACAATAAGTTGGGTGAATTTTGGCCCATTCCTCCTGACAGAGCTGGTGTAACTGAGTCAGGTTTGTAGGCCTCCTTGCTCGCACACGCTTTTTCAGATCTGCCACACAAATTTTCTATAGGATTGAGTTCAGAGCTTTGTGATGGCAACTCCAATAACTTGACTTTGCTGTCCTTAAGCCATTTTGCCGCAACTTTGGAAGTATGCTTGGTGTCATTGTCTATTTGGGAGACCCATTTGCGACCAAGCTTTAACTTCCTGACTGATGTCTTGAGATGTTGCTTCAATATATCCCCATAATTTTCCTACCTCATGAAGCCATCTATTTTGTGAAGTACACCAGTCCCTCCTGCAGCAAAGCACCCTCAGAACATGATGCTGCCACCCCCATGCTTCAAGGATGGGATGGTGTTCTTTGGCTTGCAAGCCTCCCCCTTTTTCCTCCAAACATAATGATGGCATTATGGCCAAACAGTTCTATTTTTGTTTCATCAGACCAGAGGACATTTCTCCAAAAATTACAATCTTTGTCCCCATGTGCAGTTGCAAACCGCAGTCTGGCTTTTTTATGGCGGTTATGGAGCAGTGGCTTCTTCCTTGTTGAGTGGCCTTTCAGGTTATGTCGATATAGGACTCGTTTTACTGTGGATATAGATACTTTTGTACCCTTTTTCTTCAGCATCTTCACAAGGTCGTTTGTTGTTGTTCTGGGATTGATTTGTGCTTTTCACACCAAAGTACGTTCATCTCTAGGAGACAGAATGCGTCTCATTTCTGAGCGGTATGACGCCTGCATGGTCCCATGGTGTTTATACTTGCGTACTATTGTTTGTACAGATGAACGTGGTACCTTCAGGCGTTTGGAAATTGCTCCCAAGGATGAACCAGACTTGTGGAGGTCTACAATTATTTTTCTGAGTTCTTGGCTGTTTTCTTTTGATTTTCCCATGATGTTAAGCAAAGAGGCACTGATTTTGAAGGTAGGCCTTGAAATACATCCACAGGTACACCTCCAATTGAATCAGAAGCTTCTAAAGCCATGACATCATTTTCTGGACTTTTCCAAGCTGTTTAAAGGCACAGTCAATTTAGTGTATGTAAACTTCTGACCACTGGAATTGTGATACAGTGAATTATAAGTGAAGTAATTGTTGGAAAAATTACTTGTGTCATGCACAAAGTAGATGTCCTAATGGACTGGCCAAAACTATAGTTTGTTAACAAGAAATATATCATATTGCATACCACTGAATGGGCTCAGGCCGTACCATAAGTACATGCATGTATGCTAAATACACTATCCTCAATCATATCTTTGACCTTTAAGTACCACAGAATGCTCAGCAGGGCTTACCTAGGGCCTATGCTGGTGCCCGGGCTCTCTGTGTGTGAGTGTGTGCGTGTTTATGCATGTTTATGCACGAGTGTGCGCGTCTGTGTTTGTGTGTGCACTCGTAGGTTTGTCGTGAGCTGAATCCTCTCCACGGCTCGGTTAGATGAGCTAGACAGCCAGACACCAGCCCTTGTTTTGTGCGTCTACCTGGGAATGAAATGATAGAAGCCCAGTTCTTGTTGTTTTTCCCCCTCAAGCCATGAATACAATCAGAAAGGGTCTGTGTTACCCTCTCCGCTTCTTCCCTGCACTGAAACCCTAACCAGTTGTTTTTCGCTGACAAATGTCCAACCGCCATTATGATAATGATCCGCAATGTTACATTACCCTTGTGCCAATCCAACAGGTAGGACAGAGTTTTGAAAGAAGGGATTCCGATTTTTTCACTAGTTTGGTGCCAGTTTGGTGCCAGTTTGGTGCCAGTTTGGTGCCTGCTGAAAGGGGAATTTTACCCGTCCTCTCCTTTGACTAAATTCCCCCCATTTCATCCGGTTTGTATAACTATATTCCTAACCGTGCCTGTATCAGCATATTCTTGACCAAGGCTATTTGTAATATCAGTTGCTCAAAACATGAAAATGCTAATACTCAAATACCAATTCAAACCTTGACTCTACTGCCACCATGTTTAAAAGTCCCCCAAAAGTTGCTAAAACCTGGCTGACTTTGGCATCTTTCTCGGCAGCCATGACCCCTCCTCTGTCTCTATTGAGAACACTGCAGCGGTGGGTCATCCCCAGGCGTCATCATCGTCCCACAGCGAGGGGGACTCCAGAGGCTGGTCATCGTCCCAGGATGGGGACTTCACCCTGCCCCAATTCGGGGTCCAGCAGGTCCCCCAGACCTACAAAGAACTGGCCGAGCCCTGGATCAAGGTGAGAGGGGTGGAAAGATAGATGTGGGGTCTAATAATGTCGACCAGACCTGGATCAAACACAAATATGTACAATACTTTCAAATACTTTATTTACCATTTGAGCTTGCATTTTGTGACTATTCCATTCCATTTTGGAATTGTTCCATTACATTAGGCAAACAAAACCAAATGTCTTCATCCCTTTGCATACCAAGAGGGTTTACATGTAGTTGATGTCTGTATCAGATCAGTGCCATATTCCGTTCGTAGTTATAATTTTGTGTGTGTCCTCCTCTCCAGGTGTTTGGCATGGAGTTGGTGGGCTGCCTGTTCTCCAGGAACTGGAACATCCGGGAGATGGCCCTGCGGCGGCTGTTGCACGACGTCAGTGGCGCGCTCCTCCTGGCCAATGGCGAGCACTCCTGCCCGGGGGCCGGGGCGGGCTGTACAGAGGTGTCAGGTGATGTGGTGTTGGAGTCATGCTGCAGCGTCCTCTCCATGGTGTGTGCTGACCCTGTCTACAAGGTCTACGTGGCCGCACTGGTGAGACTCTTTAATATTACTGTACCCCCCCAGATCCTGTGAAACTAAGAATCAAGTTTTACTGTGTAATTCTATAACTGTACTATACTCCAGCTGTCAGGGAAAGCATTGTGAACCCTTTAAAGTCTTAGGCCCCATCCAGAAACAACTCCGAGCCCAGCGATTCCCAAAAGTTTATCTTTATTAGGATGCCATGATGACAGCTAATCTTGGGATTGGGACACCATGTATTAAACGATAGAAAATCAAACTAACTTCTGTAATTTGATCAAAGGAAAGAATTTGATATGTCTAAGAAATATGGTTGTAGATCCATCTAGTGGTTGTTTCTGGACTGGGCCTTTTGATATTCATACGTGTTCCTGATAAGTGAGAGGCCCATATATCAAATATATCTTCACTTGATTAGCTGATTCGCACTACCTGATCTCTGCGTTCAAACATTGGCCCTTCTCCCTCCCACCCAATATTGATTCAAGTTATCTCTTGAATTGTGCTGAAGTTCACTTCAACAACAAGGTAGTCTGGTTAGCTCTAAAGTCCACTGAACATCCAGGAAGTTTGAACAGAGTCAAACCAGCAGGGATTCTCCAGGGACAGACTGAGCGAGAAAAAAAGGTCTTTCTCGCTATTTATTTACTTGGTCTCTTTGAATAATAGTTTTTTTTAAAAGTATTTGTCATTTAGCAGACTACTGTAGTGAGTGCATACATTTTTCATACTTTTTAAAAAATTATCCCTTGTGGGAATTGAGCCCACAACCTGGCGTTGCAAGCGCTATGCTCTACCAACCTAGACCCACGGGATCCTAGTTCTTGGTGCGTGTTTTAAAAAATGCAGGCCCTCTGGACAATCAACATTTCCCCAAAGCACTTTGCTTCAGCAGAGCAGCAGTTATGGAAAACAAAAAAAGTTCTGTCCTCTTGGGGGTTTTCCATGGTGTTTAGTAGCAGACAGACTTTGGTGTTTACTGTATTCTTCTTTCAAGACAAAGGAGGGGATGGTGGTGATGGCGGGTGGACAAAGAATACCACGGGCACCACCAGATTTGGAGTGGGCCAGATCGACTTAAATTGTTGCTTTGAAAAGGCTCTATTTTGTTTGAGTTTGAAGAGCGCCTTTCGCATCGCGGGGCAAAGTCGTTAGCTGCGTGTGCATTACCTGGGACCTTGTAGCAAGTGAAAACAGCAGAGCCAACATTTCAAGAACTTATTTTCTTACATTTTCGTACCATGTGATGTGGCCCTCACTATTGGAAGTAAACACTTGTTTATTGATATTATCTGTCTCCTAAGAGTGGAGTAGACTCGGGAGCATGGAGTAATGGGGGTTGAGAGGGAGTGGAGTAGACTGGGAAGCTTGGAGCAAATGGGGTTGACAGGGAGAGATAGTGTGCATTGTGTGTGTGAGCATGAAAGAGTGAGTGGGACAAAGTAGTTAGAGGGAGGGAAGCATGAGGGGGAGGAAGGAGTAACCTTGCCTGCCTGGCAGAGGGAGAGTGAGAAAGAACTTTGAATCTGTCTCTGGGCAGCGTTCCAGTGCAACTCTCTATCAGTCACCAGTTCCCACGCCTCTTCTCTCTCTCTCTGGGAGTCAGGCTGGGGCGGAGCACCACCAAGTCTCCACCTCCTGCCAAGGCCACAGAGGCGTCTCTAATGGCCTTGAGGTCATGCCCAGGCAGCTATTTTGTCACAGGAATAGACAGGGTCGTAACTCTGCGGGGTCAAAAGTACAATCCTCCCACCACCGAACCACAGTGTTATGTTAGGGCGCTCCAAGAGGTCTTGTGTTTCTCAATGACTCTCAATGACTCTACTAAATTCGCTTGATAGTAAGTTCTCAGCCATTAGTTTGATCAGCCCATCTAATATTTTGTGATGAAGCTTTTCACTACACATCACCATATCTCCTTTTAAACTTTCCACACACTGGACACACAGTAACAATATTGGTACTTTATGTTTGAGTTGTAAATGTGAACCCTGGTCTCTTGTCCTCTTTCTGTAGAAAACCTTGCGGGCCATGCTGGTGTACACGCCCTGCCACTTGGTGTCTGAGCGCTCACGGCTGCAGCAGCTGCTCCGGCCCGTGGTGGAGACTATCCTTGTCAAATGTGCCGACGCCAACAGGTAAAGTCCGTCTCAAACTAACGAGTGGGATAGATATACGAGCCTGTCAGGGGTTCACTGCAACTGCTAGTAGCTAGTGCCCTCTGGTGGGGAATACAAAATATGACATGCACTTGTTAGATCTCCCCACTGATCATACTGTATGATGTACTGTATATCAGGGGTATTCAAATAGGAGCCAGGAGGTCCAGAGCTTCTTTTCTGTTCTACCTTATAATTCATTGCACCCACCGGGTGTCCCAGCTCTAAATCAATCATTGATTAGAGGGGACGAATGAAAATCAGCAGTGGAACTGGCTTTGAGGTCCAGATTAGAATTTGTTTGATATACATCTTCAAGAACTGACTCAAACATGACCACCTTTTCTTGTGATATAATACTGTATTCATTAGGTTGATAGTACATGAATTAACAGATGACATTCTCATTTCAATGTCTCAATTGCACAATTTGTAGTCTTTGTTAACCCAGAACTACAATCTCGCTGGTCAGATATGTTTACGTCGTCTGTTCACGAGAGATTACAAACTGTAAAAAAAAATATGATTTCAAAATTAATGAAAAGCATTAGCAGTCTAGCATGGACATAAATACATTTTGAGTGTTGTTTCTCTGTGTCATGTCCAGTCGTACCAGCCAGCTGTCAGTGTCAACACTACTGGAGCTGTGTAAAGCCCAGGTAGGAGAGCTGGCCGTGGGCAGAGAGATCCTCAAAGCAGGTAAGAACTACAAATCCCATTTATCCTCGCTGAGTGTTCAGCGGAAATAGCACTATCTCTCCCCATATTACTCAAATTGATGTACAGTGGTTTGCGAAAGTATTCAACCCCCTTGGCATTTTTCCTATTTTGTTGCCTTACCATTTGATTTACACAACATCCCTATCACTTTGAAGATGTAAAATATTTTTTACAGTGAAACAAACAAGAAATAAGACCAAAAAAAATCCAACTTGAGCGTGCATAACTATTCACCCCCCCAAAGTCAATACTTTGTGGGGGTGAAATTGCAGCAATTACAGCTGAAAGTCTCTTGGTGTATGTTTCTACAAGCTTGACACATCTAGCCACTGGGATTTTTGCCCATTCTTCAAGGCAAAACTGCTCCAGCTCCTTCAAGTTGGATGGGTTCCGCTGGTGTACAGCAATCTTTAAGTCATACAACAGATTCTCAATTGGATTGAGGTATGGGCTTTGACTAGGCCATTCCAAGACATTTAAATGTATCTCCTTAAACCATTTGAGTGTGGCTTTAGCAGTATGCTTAGGGTCATTGTCCTGCTGGAAGGTGAACCTCTGTCCCAGTCTCAAATCTCTGGAAGACTGAAGCAGGTTTCAGAATTTCCCTGTATTTAGTGCCATCCATCATTCCTTCAATTCTGACCAGTTTCCCAGACCTTGCCAATTAAAAACATCCTCACAGCATGATGCTGCCACCACCATGCTTCACTGTGGGGATGGTATTCTCGGGGTGGTGAGTGGTGTTGGGTTTGTGCCAGAAATAGCGTTTTCCTTGATGGCCCAAAAGCTAAATTTGAGTCTCATCTGACCAGAGGACCTTCTTCCATATGTTTGGGGAATCTCCCACATGCCTTTTGGCAAACACAAAACGTGTTTGCTTATTATTTTCTTAAAAGCAATGGCTTTTTTTCTGGCCACTCTTCCGTAAAGCCCAACGGTGTGGAGTGTATGGCTTAAAGTGGTCCTATGGACAGATACTCAAATCTCCGCTGTGAGCTTTGCAGCTCCTTCAGGGTTATCTTTGGTCTCTTTGTTGCCTCCCTGATTAATGCCCTCCTTGCCTGGTCTGTAGGTTTTGGTCAGCGGTCCTCTCCAAGTTTGTGGTGACATATTCTTTCCATTTTTTAATAATGGATTTAATGGTGCTCTGTGGGATGTTCAAAGTTTCAGATAATTTTTTATAACCCAACCCTGATCTTTACTTCTTCACAACTTTGTCCCTGAGCTGTTTGGAGAGCTCCTTGGTCTTCTTGCCGCTTGCTTGGTGGTGCCCCTTGCTTAGTGGTGTTGCAGACTCTGGGGCCTTTCAGAACAGGTGTATACATACTGAGATCATGTGACAGATCATGTGACACTTAGATTGCACACAGGTGAACTTTATTTAACTAATTATGTGACTTCTTATTTAGGGGCTTCATAGCAAATGGGGTGAATACATATGTAAAGGGGGTGAATACATATGCACACACCACTTTTCAGTTGTTTTTTGTTTTTTTAATAAGTATTTTTTTCCATTTCACATTAAATCCAAATAAAAATCTATTTAAATTACAGGTTGTAATGCAACAAAATAGGAAAAACACCAAGGGGATGAATACTTTGCAAGGCACTGTACGTGACTGTAACTCATGTCTTAACAACAGTTTACAAATTTAAAAAAGACCCAACTGACTACTCATTGTAAACGTCTCTACCTTTCTCCCAGGGTCCATCGGTATTGGCGGGGTGGACTATGTCCTGAACTGCATCCTGGGGCCCCAGACGGAGGCCAATAACTGGCAGGCCCTAATGGGCCGCCTTTGTCTGATTGACAGGCTCCTGCTAGAGTTCCCCGCCGAATTCTACCCCCACATAGTTTCCGGAGGGGACTGCCACCAGTCTCAGACCCTGGGGGAGAGGTCCGTGATTTTATAGTCATATCATATAGCCTTGAGCGCACAGCCATGAGTTGGTGACCTTGTCCTTGTCTAGCTTTGTTGGTCACCTACAGTAGCTGATGACTCGAGTCTCAGGGGGAGAGGTGGAGGTGCGCCACAGGGATGAGCATTGTGCCCAGTGTAAGGGTTTTCCTGTGGTGAAGGAGAAGCGGACCAAAAAGCAGCATGGTGGTTATTCATGTTCTTTAATTTATAAAGAAACTACACATGAGATAACTAACAAAAACAACAAACGTGAGAAAACCTAAAACAGTCCCATCTGGTGCAAACACAGAGACAGGAACAATCACCCACAAACACACAGTGAAACCCAGGCTACCTAAGTATGATTCTCAATCAGAGACAACTAATGACACCTGCCTCTGATTGAGAACCATACTAGGCCGAAAACATAGAAATACCCAAAACCTAGAAAAACAAACAGACTGCCCACCCAACTCACGCCCTGACCATACTAACTAAATACAAAACACAGGAAATAAAGGTCAGAACGTGACAGTACCCCCCCCCAAAGGTGCGGACTCCGGCTGCAAAACCTTGACCCATAGGGGAGGGTCTGGGTGGGCGTCTGTCTGCGGTGGCGGCTCTGGCGCGGGACGCAGACCCCACTTCACCATTGTCTTAGTCCACCCCATTGTCCGCCTCCGTGGCTCTCTAACCATGGCAACCCCTCTCAATGACTCCACTGGACAGAGGGGCAGCTCGGGACAGAGGTGCAGCTGCTCGGGACAGAGGGGCGGAAGCTCTGGCGCCTCTGGGCTGAGGGGCTCTGGCGCCTCAGACTCCGGCAGCAGCGCCGGACAGGCGGGAGATTCCGGCAGCAGCGCCGGACAGGCGGGAGACTCCGGCAGCAGCGCCGGACAGGCGGGAGACTCCGGCAGCAGCGCCGGACAGGCGGGAGACCGGCAGCAGCGCTGGACAGGCGGGAGACTCCGGCAGCAGCGCCGGACAGGCGGGAGACTCAGCAGCACTGGAGAGGAGGAAGGCTCTGTAGGCCTGATGCGTGGTGCTGGCACTGGTGGTACTAGGCCGAGGACACGCACAGGAAGCCTGGTGCGGGGAGCTGCCACCGGAGGGCTGGTGTGTGGAGGTGGCACTGGATGGACCGGACCGTGAAGGCGTAGTGGAGATCTTGAGAGCAGGGCTGGCACTAACCGCCCTGGCTGGATCTTCACCCTAGCCCGGCAGATGTGGGAAGCTGGGATGTAGCGCACCGGACTAAACACGCGTACTGGGGACACCGTGCGAACCACCGCATAGCACGGTGCCTGACCAGAACCACGCCCGCCACGGTTAGCACTGCTAGGCGCACTGTAGCGCTGAGCTGGCGCTGAGCTGGCACAGGACGTGCAAGGCTAGGGAGGTGCACAGGAGGCCTGGTGCGTGAGGCTGGCACCATCTTCACCAGCCGACTAGCACGCACCTCAGGACGAGTATGGAGAGCTGTCATCAAATCCTCGACACGCTCCGTCGGGCGAATTCCGTGTCTCATGCACCAACACAGCAACTCCCTCATATCTCTCTCCTCCAATCTCCCCATTAACTCCTTCACAGTCTCTGCTTCGCTCACCTCCAACACCAGCTCTGGTTCTGAGCTCCTCCTTGGCTCCTCACGATAAACGGGGGGAGTTGGCTCAGGTCTGACTCCTGACTCTGCCACACTCCCCCTGTGGCCCCCCCCAAGACATTTTTGGGGGTGCCTCTCGGGCTTCCAGCCGCTCTGCCGTGCTAGCTCCTCATAATGCCGCCTCTCTGCTTTCGCTGCCTCCAGCTCGGCTTTGGGGCGGCAATATTCTCCTGGCTCTGCCCAGGGTCCTTTCCCGTCTAGAATCTCCTCCCAAGTCCATTTCTCCAAGTAGTGCAGCCTCTCCCACTGCTGCTGCTGCCTCTGTTCCTTCTCCTGCTGCTGCTCTTGCCGTTGCCCGTTACCACGCTGCTTGGTCCTTGGTTGGTGGGTGATTCTGTAAGGGTTTTCCTGTGGTGAAGGAGAAGCGGACCAAAAAGCAGCATGGTGGTTATTCATGTTCTTTGGGCTGAGACTGCCCACCCAACTCACACCCTGACCATACTAACTAAATACAAAACACAGGAAATAAAGGTCAGAACGTGACACCCAGTGATATTTTGTTTTGATCATGTCGTCATGTAGCCTTGAGCTCACAGCCTTGAGTTGGTGACCTTGCAAAAATAATTTGGTGGGTGCTTATATTTGTTCTATTTCACACATGCACAAGTGTGTATTATACATGTGTGAATTTGAGATAAAAACATTTGCGTATCCCGACTCCCCCTGAGACACACTCGGAGAGTGGGGTCATGACCAGTCTGTCATTATCAACAGCGATCTTGGAGCAATTAGGAAAAAAGGAGGAAAATTCTTCTTCATAATATAACTGTTTATTATTAATTATGTTTTATGATAGCTGAAAAACAAGAAAATAGATTTTTCCCTGTGTTTGAGGAAGGGGAAGAGTGGACCTAAAGGTGCACAGTTCAAATCCCGCCTCAGCCAGAATTGACATTTCTAAACAACCACTTTAGTGTTCTTTTTCACATTGGTGAATTTAAGATCACCTAAGTCAATAATGGAACGATTCTGGATAATGCATAATCATAAGATATAGAAGTGTTATTCTTTATTGCTGTACTATTCTCCTGTTACCTTGTTTATGCAATTAGTATCTTAAATGATCAATTATCTCCTGCGGTTTCTTGTGGACTGCATATTACCTGATAGAATTGTAAATATACTGAACAATAACATAAACGCAACATGCAGCAATTTCAAACATTTTACCAAGTTACAGTTATTAAAAGGAAATCAGGCCATTTAAATAAATTCATTAGGCATGAATCTATGGATTTCACATGACTGGGAATACAGATATGTATCTGTTGGCCACAGATACCTTAAATAAAAAGGTAGGGGTGTGGATCAGAAAACCAGTCAGTATCTGGTGTGACCGCCATTTGTCTCATGCAGCGTGACACATCTCCTTTGCATAGAGTTGATCAGGCTGTTGATTTTGGCCTGTGGAATGAAGTTTCTGGATATTGGCGGGAACTGGGTCACACTGTTATACACGTCGATCCAGAGCATCCCACACATGCTCAATGGGTGACCTGTCTGGTGAGTATACAGACCATGGAAGAACTGGGACATTTTCAGCTTCCAGGAATTGTGTACAAATCCTTGCAACATGGGGCCGTGCACAGGGCTGTGGCAGTCATACATTTTTGTCAGACGGTTATTGCCATGCAAAAGACTGCTGGTCTCACAGTAATTAACTTAAACAGGTTTACCATCTCCAGGCCTCTAGCCATACAAGCCGCTGTTGCGTGCCTTTGCAACATCTACATTTTAAAAAAGGATAATAAATCAATTTAATATACACCATCACAACAAATCCATGATTTATTTTAGTCAGATCTAAAGAAGCATTATGATATGAAAAGAATGTATTTCCAAAGAAGAGAACATGTGTTGGCCTACCTTAGACCTACGTTATCTGGCTCCATGCCATAGGCTGTAGGCTTGTTCATTTAGCTGACAAGATATGCTTCCCATGCCATTATTTTATTTGATCTGATTTTATAGTAAGATGAATATAGTTGAACTTAGCTGAATAAAATAGAAAGGATATTTTTCCCATTACAGATTGACTGCGCGCATATGAAGTTGCTATATATTGCTATAAGTGATCATTTGAAACAAGTCCTATATGCTAGATTTAGAGTTATTTGTCAACTTTAGTTGTGAATGATACAAACCTTATAATGTCTTAGAAATCAAAACATATATGGGCTGCATGGTGTGACTATAGGAGGAGGAGGCTGCACGCTTTCCCGCCAGTCTGTTATGTAGGCTACTTGGGTTTTATAGTGGAGCATATGCTTAATATATAATATGAGCAGCTGAGAAATAAATATAAGAACACTTACTTCACTCCATGCATCAACCACTGTTTGAAGAGCATGCTCTCGCTGCTCGATAGGTGAGATTCTCCCAAACGCTATGCCACGGTCTCTCTCCAACCTTGTTCCTGCAGCTACCCTGTGCTTAGTTTGGGAAACCAAGTGTTATCTGTTCGGGAACATCAATGTTTTCGCAACGAAATACGATAATACAGTCCACACTCAACAGCGATTACTCAAATTTTGGAGTATAGGCTAGACCAATTATTTACCAAAACATCTTAAATGAGTTTTATGTTTTTCTATCATACATACAGTTGAAGTCGGAAGTTTACATACATTTAGGTTGGAGTCATTAAAACTTGTTTTTCAACCAACTCCACAAATTTCTTGTTATTTTTTAGACCAGAGGAAAGAGTGCCATCTACTGGCCCTCCAACACCCCTTCCAGCAGCAACTATAGTTTTGGATAGTCGCTTAGGACATCTAATTTGTGCATGACACAAGTAATTGTTCCAACAATTGTTTACAGACAGATTATTTTACTTATAATTTAAGCAGCATACCATCCTGCATACCACTGCTGGCTTGCTTCTGAAGCTAAGCAGGGTTGGTCCTGGTCAGTCCCTGGATGGGAGACCAGATGCTGCTGGAAGTGGTGTTGGAGGGCCAGTAGGTGGCACTCTTTCCTCTTGTCTAAAAACATATCCCAATGCCCAAGGGCAGTGATTGGGGACACTGCCCTGTGTAGGGTGCCATCTTTCAGATGGGATGTTAAATGGGTGTCCTGACTCTCTGAGGTCATTAAAGATCCCATGGCACTTATCGTAAGAGTAGGGGTTTTAACCCCGGTGTCCTGGTTAAATTCCCAATCCGGCCTTCAAACCATCACTGTCACCTAATAATCCCCAGTTTACAATTGGCTCATTCATCCCCCTCCTCTCCCCTGTAACTATTCCCCAGTTCGTTGCTGTAAATGAGAACGTGTTCTCAGTCAACTTACCTGGTAAAATAACGGGGGAAAAAATAAAAAATTACTGTATCACAGTAATTCCAGTGGATCAGAAGTTTACATACACTAAGTTGACTGTGCCGTTAAACAGCTTAGAAAAGTTCAGAAAATGATGCCATGGCTTTAGAAGCTTCTGATAGGCTAATTGACATAATTTGAGTCAATTGGAGGTGTATCTGTGGATGTATTTCAAGGCCTACCTTCAAACTCAGTGTCTCTTTGCTTGACATCATGGGAAAATCTAAAGAAATCAGCCAAGACCTCAGAAAAAAAATTGTAGACCTCCACAAGTCTGGTTCATCCTTGGGAACAAATTCCAAATGCCTGAAGGTACCACGTTCATCTGTACAAACAAAACCCAAGTATAAACACCATGGGACCACGCAGCCGTCATACCGCTCAGGAAGGAGACACATTCTTTCTCCTAGAGATGAACGCACTTTGGTGTGAAAAGTGCAAATCAATCTCAGAACAACAGCAAAGGCACACTTGTGTAGATGCTGGAGGAAACAGGTACAAAAGTATCTATGTCCACAGTAAAACAAGTCCTATATCAACATAACCAGAAATGCCGCTCAGCAAGGAAGAAGCCACTGCTCCAAAACCGCCATAAAAAAAAAGACTACGGTTTGCAACTGCACATAGGGACAAATATCGTACTTTTTAGAGAAATGTTCTTTGGTCTGATGAAAAAAAAATAGAACTGTTTGGCCATAATGACCATCATTATGTTTGGAGGAAAAAGGGGGTGGCATGCAAGCCAAAGAACACCATCACAACCGTGAAGCACGGGGGTGGCAGCATCATGTTGTGGGGGTGCTTTGCTGCAGGAGGGACTGGTGCACTTCACAAACTAGATGGCATCATGAGGTAGGAAAAGTATGTGGGTATATTGAAGCAACATCTCAAGACATCAGTCAGGAAGTTAAAGCTTGGTCGCAAATGGGTCTTCCAAATAGACAATGACACCAAGCATACTTCCAAAGTTGTGGCAAAATGGCTTAAGGACAACAAAGTCAAGGTAATGGAGTGGCCATCACAAAGCCCTGATCTTAATCCTATAGAAAATATGTGGGCAGATCTGAAAAAGTGTGTGCGAGCAAGGAGGCCTACAAACCTGACTCAGTTACGCCAGCTCTGTCAGGAGCAATGGGCCAAAATTCACCCAACTTATTGTTGGAAGCTTGTGGAAGGCTACCTGAAACGTTTGCTCCAAGTTAAACAATTTAAAGGCAATGCTACCAAATACTAATTGAGTGTATGTAAACTTCTGACCCACTGGGAATGCGATGAAATAAATAAAAGCTGAAATAAATAATTCTCTCATTTCACATTCTTAAAATAAAGTGGTCTTCACTGACCTAAGACAGGGATTTTTACTAGGATTAAATATCACGAATTATGAAAAACTGAGTTTAAATTTATTTGGCTAAGGTGTATGTAAACTTCAGACTTCTACTGTGATATGCTGTAGGCTATGTATTGTATAATGGCACAATTATCATTTTAATTCAGTTTTCTTTTCAGGTAAAAAAAACAAACTTGATTTATCTAGGCAAGTCCGTTAAGAACAAATTCTTATTTACAATGACGGCCTACCAAAAGGCAAAAGGCCTCATGCGGGGACAGGGGCCTTGGATTATTTTTTATATATTTTTATTAATACAATATAAATATAGGACAAAACACGCATCACGACAAGAGAGACAGCACAACACTACATAAAGAGAGACCTAAGACAACGACATAACAAGGCAGCGAAACATGACAACGCAGCAATGGTAGCAACACAACATTACAACAACGTGGTAAGAACGCAACATGGTAGCAACACAACATTACAACAACGTGGTAAGAACGCAACATGGTAGCAACACAACATTACAACAACGTGGTAAGAACACAACATGGTAGCAACACAACATTACAACAACGTGTAAGAACACAACATGGTAGCAACACAACATTACAACAACGTCGTAAGAACACAACATGGTAGCAGCACAAAAACATGGTACAAACATTACTGGGCACAGACAACAGCACCAAGGTCAAGAAGGTAGAGACAACAATACAAAGAATCGACAACTGTCAGTAAGAGTGTCCATGATTGAGTCTCTGGGCCTATGCATAATCTCTAATATGCATGGCAGAAAAACAAAAAACTTTAAGATTTAAGATGGTTTGAATTCATTATCACCTTAAATAGCACTGTCCATTTCTTTGTATTGGGCTTTTTCATTTTTATTTAACCTTTATTTTACTAGGCAAGTCAGTTAAGAACAAATTCTTATTTTCAATGACGGCCTAGGAACAGTGGGTTAACTACCTTGTCGGCTCGGGGATTTGAACTTGCAACCTTTCGGTTACAACATCCACAACAACCATCTTTTACACTGTTTCAATATGCCATTCAAGTTCTTTCTTCAAATGTATCATCACAGTGAGGTGAGTTTTAAAAGTATGATAGGCCTACTGTTTTGATGCTAATTGTTTGTTGTGATTTTCAATGGATTTTGCATGGATGTCAGAGTGGTTAGAGGGACAATAGAGCCCCGAGGACCAGGCCATTAGAACCTGATGGTGGTAGTTAGCAAGTTGGGTATTACAAAGGCATGTCCAGAGTGCATAAAATGAGATTACCATGACTTAATGGTCACGTGGAATTTTACTGCAGTCATCGGTAGTACAGCCCTAGCCCTGCATTATCATGCTGAAACATGAGTTGATGGCGGCAGATGAATGGCACGACAATGGGCCTCAGGATCTTGTCACGGTTTCGCTGTGCATTCAAATTGCCATCAATAAAATGCAATTGTGTTCCTTGTCTGTCGCTTATGCCTGCCCTTACCATAACCCCACTGCCACCATAGGGCACTCTGTTGACATCAGAAAACTGCTCACCCACACAACGCCATACACATGGTCTGCGGCTGTGAGGCCGGTTGGACATACTAACAAATTCTTTAAAACGACGTTGGAGGCAGCTTAGGGTCGAGAAATGAACATTAAATTCTCTGGCAACAGCTCTAGTGGGCATTCCTACAGTCGGCATGCCAATTGCACGCTCCCTAAAACCTGAGACATCTGTGGAATTGTGTTGTGTGACAAATATGCACATCTTATTGTCCCCGGTACAATGTGCACCTGTGTAATGATCATGTTGTTTAATTAGCTTCTTGATATGCCATTCCTGTCAGGTTCCTGTCAGGTGGATTAAATGCTCACTAACAGGAATGTAAACAAATTTGTGCACAGAATTTGCGAGAAATAAGCTTTTTGTGCGTACAGAACATTTCTGGGATCTTAATTTCAGCTCATGAAACAAGGCACCAACACTTTATACACTTTATGCGTTTATATTTTTGCTCAGTGTATATCACATCCCATTGGGTACAGACGTCAATTCAACGTCTATTCCACGTTGGTTCAACATAATTTAATTTAATTGATGTGGAAATTATGTTGATTCAACCTGTGTGTGCCCAGTGGGAAAGAAAGGAATGGTTTGTGACACACAAGCGCAAACGTGGGTTAATGCTGGATCTGATTGAATCAAGCCCCTAATTGTAGAAAGAAGATGAAACGGACTGGAGTACAGCAGAGTCTGTATGGAAACTAGTGATGCGTTGCCACTCATCCAACCAATGAAGGTTTTTGCATGGGTGGAGTTGGCTGGCAGCAGACTGGGCTGTAGGTGAAGCAGGCCAGGTGCTGGTGGCTGCAGGCTTGGCACTGGATGAATCATGTTGGACTCTAGTGGGAGCAGCCTGGGTGGGGCTGGCAGCAGACTGGGCTGTAGGTGAAGCAGGCCAGGTACTGGTGGCTGCAGGCCAGGTACTGGATGAATCATGTTGGACTCTAGTGGGAGCAGCCTGGGTGGGGCTGGCAGCAGACTGGGCTGTAGGTGAAGCAGGCCAGGTACTGGTGGCTGCAGGCTTGGCACTGGATGAATCATGTTGGACTCTAGTGGGAGCAGCCTGGGTGGGGCTGGCAGCAGACTGGGCTGTAGGTGAAGCAGGCCAGGTACTGGTGGCCGCAGGCTTGGCACTGGATGAATCATGTTGGACTCTAGTGGGAGCAGCCTGGGTGGGGCTGGCAGCAGACTGGGCTGTAGGTGAAGCAGGCCAGGTACTGGTGGCTGCAGGCTTGGCACTGGATGAATCATGTTGGACTCTAGTGGGAGCAGCCTGGGTGGGGCTGGCAGCAGACTGGGCTGTAGGTGAAGCAGGCCAGGTACTGGTGGCTGCAGGCTTGGCACTGGATGAATCATGTTGGACTCTAGTGGGAGCAGCCTGGGTGGGGCTGGCAGCAGACTGGGCTGTAGGTGAAGCAGGCCAGGTACTGGTGGCTGCAGGCTTGGCACTGGATGAATCATGTTGGACTCTAGTGGGAGCAGCCTGGGTGGTGCTGGCAGCAGACTGGGCTGTAGGTGAAGCAGGCCAGGTACTGGATGAATCATGTTGTGGCAGCCTGGGTGGGGCTGGCAGACTGGGCTGTAGCTACTGGGAATCATGTTGGACTCTAGTGGGAGCAGCCTGGGTGGGGCTGGCAGACAGGTGAAGCAGGCCAGGTACTGGATGAATCATGTTGGACTCTAGTGGGAGCAGCCTGGGTGGGGCTGGCAGCAGACTGGGCTGTAGGTGAAGCAGGCCAGGTACTGGATGAATCATGTTGCTCTAGGTGGGTGGGGCTGGCAGCAGACTGGGCTGTAGGTGAAGCAGGCCAGGTACTGGTGGCTGCATGACTGGATGAATCATGTTGGACTCTAGTGGGAGCAGCCTGGGTGGGGCTGGCAGCAGACTGGGCTGTAGGTGAAGCAGGCCAGGTACTGGTGGCTGCAGGCTTGGCACTGGATGAATCATGTTGGACTCTAGTGGGAGCAGCCTGGGTGGGGCTGGCAGCAGACTGGGCTGTAGGTGAAGCAGGCCAGGTAGGCTTGGGATGAATCATGTTGGACTCTAGTGGGAGCAGCCTGGGTGGGGCTGGCAGCAGACTGGGCTGTGGTGAAGCAGGCAGGTACTGGTGGCTGCAGGCTGGATGAATCATGTTGGACTCAGTGGGAGCAGCCTGGGTGGGGCTGGCAGCAGACTGGGCTGTAGGTGAAGCAGGCCAGGTACTGGATGCATGTTGGACTCTAGTGGGAGCAGCCTGGGGGGGCTGGCAGCAGACTGGGCTGTAGGTGAAGCAGGCCAGGTACTGGATGAATCATGTTGGACTCTAGTGGGAGCAGCCTGGGTGGGGCTGGCAGCAGACTGGGCTGTAGGTGAAGCTGGATGAATCATGTTGGACTCTAGTGGGAGCAGCCTGGGTGGGGCTGGCAGCAGACTGGGCTGTAGGTGAAGCAGGCCAGGTACTGGATGAATCATGTTGGACTCTAGTGGGAGCAGACTGGGCTGTAGGTGAAGCAGGCCAGGTGGAATCAGTTGGACTCTAGACTGGGCTGTAGGTGAAGCAGGCCAGGTACTGGATGAATCATGTTGGACTCTAGTGGGAGCAGCCTGGGTGGGGCTGGCAGCAGACTGGGCTGTAGGTGAAGCAGGCCAGGTACTGGATGAATCATGTTGGACTCTAGTGGGAGCAGCCTGGGTGGGGCTGGCAGCAGACTGGGCTGTAGGTGAAGCAGGCCAGGTACTGGTGGCTGCAGGCTTGGCACTGGATGAATCATGTTGGACTCTAGTGGGAGCAGCCTGGGTGGGGCTGGCAGCAGACTGGGCTGTAGGTGAAGCTGATGAATCATGTTGACTCTAGGGGAGGCCAGGTACTGGATGAATCATGTTGGACTCTAGTGGGAGCAGCCTGGGTGGGGCTGGCAGCAGACTGGGCTGTAGGTGAAGCAGGCCAGGTACTGGATGAATCATGTTGGACTCTAGTGGGAGCAGCCTGGGTGGGGCTGGCAGCAGACTGGGCTGTAGGTGAAGCAGGCCAGGTACTGGATGAATCATGTTGGACTCTAGTGGGCAGCCTGGGTGGGGCTGGCAGCAGACTGGGCTGTAGCCCAGGTACTGGATGAATCATGTTGGCTGGGGTGGGGCTGGCAGCAGCAGACTGGGCTGTAGGTGAAGCAGGCCAGGTACTGGATGAGGCTTGGCATCATGTTGGACTCTAGTGGGAGCAGCCTGGGTGGGGCTGGCAGCAGACTGGGCTGTAGGTGAAGCAGGCCAGGTACTGGTGGCTGCAGGCTTGGCACTGGATGAATCATGTTGGACTCTAGTGGGAGCAGCCTGGGTGGGGCTGGCAGCAGACTGGGCTGTAGGTGAAGCAGGCCAGGTACTGGTGGCTGCAGGCTTGGCACTGGATGAATCATGTTGGACTCTAGTGGGAGCAGCCTGGGTGGGGCTGGCAGCAGACTGGGCTGTAGGTGAAGCAGGCCAGGTACTGGTGGCTGCAGGCTTGGCACTGGATGAATCATGTTGGACTCTAGTGGGAGCAGCCTGGTTGGGGCTGGCAGCAGACTGGGCTGTAGGTGAAGCAGGCCAGGTACTGGATGTGGGAGCAGCCTGGGTGGGGCTGGCAGCAGACTGGGCTGTAGGTGAAGCAGGCCAGGTACTGGATGAATCATGTTGGACTCTAGTGGGAGCAGCCTGGGTGGGGCTGGCAGCAGACTGGGCTGTAGGTGAAGCAGGCCAGGTACTGGATGAATCATGTTGGACTCTAGTGGGAGCAGCCTGGGTGGGGCTGGCAGCAGACTGGGCTGTAGGTGAAGCAGGCCAGGTACTGGATGAATCATGTTGGACTCTAGTGGGAGCAGCCTGGGTGGGGCTGGCAGCAGACTGGGCTGTAGGTGAAGCAGGCCAGGTACTGGATGAATCATGTTGGACTCTAGTGGGAGCAGCCTGGGTGGGGCTGGCAGCAGACTGGGCTGTAGGTGAAGCAGGCCAGGTACTGGTGGCTGCAGGCTTGGCACTGGATGAATCATGTTGGACTCTAGTGGGAGCAGCCTGGGTGGGGCTGGCAGCAGACTGGGCTGTAGGTGAGGGCCAGGTACTGGATGAAATCATGTTGGACTCTAGTGGGAGCAGCCTGGGTGGGGCTGTGGGCTGTAGGTGAAGCAGGCCAGGTACTGGATGAATCATGTTGGACTCTAGTGGGAGCAGCCTGTGGGGCTGGCAGCAGACTGGGCTGTAGGTGAAGCAGGCCAGGTACTGGATGAATCATGTTGGACTCTAGTGGGAGCAGCCTGGGTGGGGCTGGCAGCAGACTGGGCTGTAGGTGAAGCAGGCCAGGTACTGGATGAATCATGTTGGACTCTAGTGGGAGCAGCCTGGGTGGGGCTGGCAGCAGACTGGGCTGTAGGTGAAGCAGGCCAGGTACTGGATGAATCATGTTGGACTCTAGTGGGAGCAGCCTGGGTGGGGCTGGCAGGGGCTGTAGGTGAAGCAGGCCAGGTGGATGAATCATGTTGGACTCTAGTGGGAGCAGCCTGGGTGGGGCTGGCAGCAGACTGGGCTGTAGGTGAAGCAGGCCAGGTACTGGATGAATCATGTTGGACTCTAGTGGGAGCAGCCTGGGTGGGGCTGGCAGCAGACTGGGCTGTAGGTGAAGCAGGCCAGGTACTGGATGAATCATGTTGGACTCTAGTGGGAGCAGCCTGGGTGGGGCTGGCAGCAGACTGGGCTGTAGGTGAAGCAGGCCAGGTACTGGATGAATCATGTTGGACTCTAGTGGGAGCAGCCTGGGTGGGGCTGGCAGCAGACTGGGCTGTAGGTGAAGCAGGCCAGGTACTGGATGAATCATGTTGGACTCTAGTGGGAGCAGCCTGGGTGGGGCTGGCAGCAGACTGGGCTGTAGGTGAAGCAGGCCAGGTACTGGATGAATCATGTTGGACTCTAGTGGGAGCAGCCTGGGTGGGGCTGGCAGCAGACTGGGCTGTAGGTGAAGCAGGCCAGGTACTGGATGAATCATGTTGGACTCTAGTGGAAGCAGGCCAGGTACTGGAGCAGCCTGGGTGGGGCTGGATGAATCATGTTGGACAGACAGCCTGGGTGGGGCTGGCAGCAGACTGGGCTGTAGGTGAAGCAGGCCAGGTACTGGTGGCTGCAGGCCAGGTACTGGATGAATCATGTTGGACTCTAGTGGGAGCAGCCTGGGTGGGGCTGGCAGCAGACTGGGCTGTAGGTGAAGCAGGCCAGGTACTGGATGAATCATGTTGGACTCTAGTGAGAGCAGCCTGGGTGGGGCTGGCAGCAGACTCGGCTGTAGGTGAAGCAGGCCAGGTACTGGATGAATCATGTTGGACTCTAGTGGGAGCAGCCTGGGTGGGGCTGGCAGCAGACTGGGCTGTAGGTGAAGCAGGCCAGGTACTGGTGGCTGCAGGCTTGGCACTGGATGAATCATGTTGGACTCTAGTGGGAGCAGCCTGGGTGGGGCTGGCAGCAGACTGGGCTGTAGGTGAAGCAGGCCAGGTACTGGTGGCTGCAGGCTTGGCACTGGATGAATCATGTTGGACTCTAGTGGGATTAGCCTGGGTGGGGCTGGCAGCAGACTGGGCTGTAGGTGAAGCAGGCCAGGTACTGGTGGCTGCAGGCTTGGCACTGGATGAATCATGTTGGACTCTAGTGGGAGCAGCCTGGGTGGGGCTGGCAGCAGACTGGGCTGTAGGTGAAGCAGGCCAGGTACTGGTGGCTGCAGGCTTGGCACTGGATGAATCATGTTGGACTCTAGTGGGAGCAGCCTGGGTGGGGCTGGCAGCAGACTGGGCTGTAGGTGAAGCAGGCCAGGTACTGGATGAATCATGTTGGACTCTAGTGGGAGCAGCCTGGGTGGGGCTGGCAGCAGACTGGGCTGTAGGTGAAGCAGGCCAGGTACTGGATGAATCATGTTGGACTCTAGTGGGAGCAGCCTGGGTGGGGCTGGCAGCAGACTGGGCTGTAGGTGAAGCA
The DNA here is from genome assembly GCF_034236695.1 of Oncorhynchus nerka. Lineage (NCBI taxonomy): Eukaryota > Metazoa > Chordata > Actinopteri > Salmoniformes > Salmonidae > Oncorhynchus > Oncorhynchus nerka. The sequence continues at coordinate 670,821 of NC_088414.1, read as the reverse complement.
GGCCAGGTACTGGATGAATCATGTTGGACTCTAGTGGGAGCAGCCTGGGTGGGGGGCTGGCAGACTGGGCTGTAGGTGAAGCAGGCCAGGTACTGGATGAATCATGTTGGACTCTAGTGGGAGCAGCCTGGGTGGGGCTGGCAGCAGACTGGGCTGTAGGTGAAGCAGGCCAGGTACTGGATGAATCATGTTGGACTCTAGGGAGCAGCCTGGGTGGGGCTGGCAGCAGACTGGGCTGTAGGTGAAGCAGGCCAGGTACTGGATGAATCATGTTGGACTCTAGTGGGAGCAGCCTGGGTGGGGCTGGCAGCAGACTGGGCTGTAGGTGAAGCAGGCCAGGTACTGGATGAATCATGTTGGACTCTAGTGGGAGCAGCCTGGGTGGGGCTGGCAGCAGAGAAGTCAGCAGCGGGGGTGGTGAAGTCATCCAGAAGACTGCCAACTGTGGTGTCCATTGCATAGTCCTCAAAATGTGTCTCCTCCGAACCAGGGTCCATGTCCTGCATGGCCTTCTTCCTGAGCAGGTAGTCCACACAACAATCAGCTCTCCTGAAAATGAAAAAGGCAGAATGCAAAACAAGACTAATATGATAGGAACACTCAGAGGCTGTAGACAACTTGTTCAGGCTACGGACATATATTTATTTTCCTTTTATTTTACTAGCTAAGTCAGTTAAGAACAAATTCTACGGAGGGCAAACCCGAACGACGCTGGGCCAATTGTGCGCCACCCTATGGGACTCCCAATCACAGGCCGGATGTGATACAGCCTGGAATCGAACCAGGGACTGTAGTGCCTTAGACCGCTGCGCCACTCAGGAGCCCTTTACAGACATGTTGTGTCCTGTCAAGAATACGTAGTTCATTTCAGATTATTTAAGGTTATACTGTTAAAATTAAACAGATCATTACGAATCAGGTTAGCCTGTATTTTATTCTCCTGAGAAGGCGTCCTTGCCAAGTTAAGGTTTGTCTTGTTGCAGATGTAACAGGGTTATATTGGTGATTCCCTTTGCCACTTTATTGTTAAGCCAATGGGTTTTTGGTTTGAGTTTGTCTTGCCTTCACCTACTCAACATGGCATCTTATTGGCTGGTTTGCGTAGCTTGCTTACAAGGGGGGATGTTCCAGTTAGAATCATCCCAGTGAACAAGCACCAAACCAGCGGTAAGTTGTTGGTTGCAATGCACTGTACATCAAAAGTGATTTTTATACTCTCAAGTGTTGATTTAAATGTACAATTTATATCAATTGTTTGTACATGTTATTCGAACATCACACATAAGATGCAGCGGTTTTTGGAGAATATTTGTTGTGCATTTTGTTGTAAAGAATTCCCGCCAGTACTAGCTAGAAACTTACTGTGTCTGGTGATGAATAACTACCAGAGAGGGAGACCAGTACTAGCTAGAAACTTACTGTGTCTGGTGATGAATAACTACCAGAGAGGGAGACCAGTACTAGCTAGAAACTTACTGTGTCTGGTGATGAATAACTACCAGAGAGGGAGACCAGTACTAGCTAGAAACTTACTGTGTCTGGTGATGAATAACTACCAGAGAGGGAGACCAGTACTAGCTAGAAACTTACTGTGTCTGGTGATGAATAACTACCAGAGAGGGAGACCAGTACTAGCTAGAAACTTACTGTGTCTGGTGATGAATAACTACCAGAGAGGGAGACCAGTACTAGCTAGAAACTTACTGTGTCTGGTGATGAATAACTACCAGAGAGGGAGACCAGTACTAGCTAGAAACTTACTGTGTCTGGTGATGAATAACTACCAGAGAGGGAGACCAGTACTAGCTAGAAACTTACTGTGTCTGGTGATGAATAACTACCAGAGAGGGAGACCAGTACTAGCTAGAAACTTACTGTGTCTGGTGATGAATAACTACCAGAGAGGGAGACCAGTACTAGCTAGCAACTTACTGTGTCTGGTGATGAATAACTACCAGAGAGGGAGAGACCAGTACCAGAGAGGGAGACTAGCTGGTCATGAATAACTAGAGAGGGAGACCAGTACTAGCTAGAAACTTACTGTGTCTGGTGATGAATAACTACCAGAGAGGGAGACCAGTACTAGCTAGAAACTTACTGTGTCTGGTGATGAATAACTACCAGAGAGGGAGACCAGTACTAGCTAGAAACTTACTGTGTCTGGTGATGAATAACTACCAGAGAGGGAGACCAGTACTAGCTAGAAACTTACTGTGTCTGGTGATGAATAACTACCAGAGAGGGAGACCAGTACTAGCTAGAAACTTACTGTGTCTGGTGATGAATAACTACCAGAGAGGGAGACCAGTACTAGCTAGAAACTTACTGTGTCTGGTGATGAATAACTACCAGAGAGGGAGACCAGTACTAGCTAGAAACTTACTGTGTCTGGTGATGAATAACTACCAGAGAGGGAGACCAGTACTAGCTAGAAACTTACTGTGTCTGGTGATGAATAACTACCAGAGAGGGAGACCAGTACTAGCTAGAAACTTACTGTGTCTGGTGATGAATAACTACCAGAGAGGGAGACCAGTACTAGCTAGAAACTTACTGTGTCTGGTGATGAATAACTACCAGAGAGGAGACCAGTACTAGCTAGAAACTTACTGTGTCTGGTGATGAATAACTACCAGAGAGGGAGACCAGTACTAGCTAGAAACTTACTGTGTCTGGTGATGAATAACTACCAGAGAGGGAGACCAGTACTAGCTAGAAACTTACTGTGTCTGGTGATGAATAACTACCAGAGAGGGAGACCAGTACTGTGCTAGAAACTTACTAGAAACCAGAGAGGAGACCAGTACTACTGTGTCTGGTGATGAATAACTACCAGAGAGGGAGACCAGTACTAGCTAGAAACTTACTGTGTCTGGTGATGAATAACTACCAGAGAGGGAGACCAGTACTAGCTAGAAACTTACTGTGTCTGGTGATGAATAACTACCAGAGAGGGAGACCAGTACTAGCTAGAAACTTACTGTGTCTGGTGATGAATAACTACCAGAGAGGGAGACCAGTACTAGCTAGAAACTTACTGTGTCTGGTGATGAATAACTACCAGAGAGGGAGACCAGTACTAGCTAGAAACTTACTGTGTCTGGTGATGAATAACTACCAGAGAGGGAGACCAGTACTAGCTAGAAACTTACTGTGTCTGGTGATGAATAACTACCAGAGAGGGAGACCAGTACTAGCTAGAAACTTACTGTGTCTTGTGGGGGGGTTCATATATTTTGTACAGTGCGTGAGTGCAGAGTTGGATGGTGAGCCGTGCATTGCATGACGTGCAATTTTGTGCTGTTCCTATCAGAATAAATCTCCATGACTGGTGCTACATGTTGGAGTTCCGTGTCGATGACTGATCGTACACAACGCAAGAAGAGTACTGTTACAGAGACACATGAGGGCCCCCAAAACCTTTGCTTATTGAACTGCCAAAGAGAGAGGAAAAACCGAATAGTAACAATGAACAGAGGAGGAAACCAAGTCACATGTCATAAGGATTATCGGAATCAGTGTTCTATCATGGCAGCATAGCTATAGTAGTTGACGAAAAATGTGACAAAAAAATTTCGTATTTACCATTGATAACAAGTTCAATGCAGTCCTCAATGGAGGAGTCTGAACAACAACGGAGATGTAGGTGCTGAACACTAGAGTATGGTATCTAATTTCAGTCAATCAGAAAAGAGAATGCATGTAGTTTTAGCCTATAAACTTGATTAATTTGACCTCCTGGGGGTGAAATCCGTAGACACATCTCTGAAGCCCCCCATCATGTCATATGTCATAACATGTCATTCCCTGACAAGAAGATTCCTTTCATTTCAAAGTTTGTTTCTTAAATCCTTTGTTGTTGTTGTAATTCATTATTTACAGTCATGTTTTTTTTAAATAACTTTTAGAAAATACTCTATGACACTGTCATGAAGCATTATGACCATCCTGTGTCACTTTACTTGGACTAAGTAAATACACTTTATGACACTGTCAAGAAGCATTATGACCATCATAATTATACAGTATAAGCCAGATATGTTTATCACGTACATTCTCTTATGTCAGTCATCAGTCAAAAAAGAGGGTGTCTTGTCCTGCTCCTGAAATCTACATTCCAGTCATCAGTAACTGAGCATTGGGGTAGGTACAATTCCGTGTGTGTTCAATGTCTGCTCAATTACAATGACAATTGAATATGGTCAATTTCAGAAAATGTACTGTTGACTACCTTACAAGTCCTCAACTTGCAGCTTCATTAAATAGTACCCGCAAAACACCAGTCTCAACGTCAACAGTGAAGAGGCGACTCCGGGATGCTGTCCTTCTTGGCAGAGTTGCAAAGAAAAATACATATCTCAGACTGGCCATTAAAAATGGTGGTCAAAAGAACAGAGACACTGGACAGAGGAACTGGAGTTGCCTCTTCACTGTTGACTGGTGTTTTGCGGTTATTATTTAATGAAGCTGCAAGTTGAGGACTTGTGAGGCGTCTGTTTCTCAAACTAGACACTAATGTACTTGTCCTCTTGCTCAGTTGGGCCTCCCACTCCTCTTTCTATTCTGGTTAGGGCCCGTTTGCGCTGTTCTGTGAAGGGAGTAGTAACACAGTGTTGTACGAGATCTATAGTTTCTTGGCAATTTCTCGCATGGAATATCCTTAATTTCTCAGAACAAGAATAGACTGACGAGTTTCAGAAGAAAGTACTTGGCCAAGTGTTTCTGGCCATTTTGAGCCTGTAATCGAACCCACAAATGCTGATGCTCCAGATACTCAACTAATCCAAAGAAGACCAATTGTATTGCTTCTTTAATCAGAACAACAGTTTTCAGCTGTGCTAACATAATTGCAAAAAGGTTTTCTAATGATCAATTAGCCCTTTAAAATGATCAACTAGGATGAGCTAACACAACGTGCCATTGGAACCCAGGAGTGATGGTTGCTAATAATGGGCATCTGTACACCTATGTAGATATTCCATTAAAAAAACAGTAGTCATTTACAACAATAACAATGTCTACACTGTATTTCTGATCAATTTGATGTTATTTTAATGGACAAAAAACAAGGATGTTTCTAAGTGACCCCAAACATTTGAACGGTAATGTGTATATGGACACCTGCTTGTCGAACATCTCATTCCAAAATCATGGGCATTAATATGGAGTTGGTCCCCCCTTTGCTGCAATAACAGCCTCCACTCTTCTGGGAAGGCTTTCCACTAGATGTTGGAACATTGCTGCGGGGACTTCATTCAGCCTCAAGAGCATTAGTGAGGCCAGTCAAGTTATTCCATGCCGATCTCGACAAACCATTTCTGTATGGACCTTGTTTTGTTGCCACAAAGTTGGAAGGCCAGAATCGTCTAGAATGTCATTGTATGCTGTAGTGTTAAGATTTCCCTTCACTGGAACTAAGGGGCTTGTCTGTCGAAACGTCGGTTATTAATTTATTGCATCTGAGCTCCTAGAGTGTGCGGCCCTCCTTTTCTTTTTCAAGTGTTTTACTCCGCTAGCCAGCACCTCACCTAAACAGGTGTGCATTTATTTCGCCTCCAAGTCAGGTGTCATGACATATTATGACATGGTTAGGAATGTGTCATAACGTGTGATGGCACTAAGTGTCAAGTAAAGTGTTACCAGAAAGGCCCCTGCTGGCGACTTCACCATCTCACAGCACTCTCAAGCAGCTCACCCCACTACCTATCCCCCACACCCGAAACCAGGAGTCAAAGGGTGATGAACTGTAGCTCTCTCTGGAACTTTTGTTTTTTGGTTGACAAGATCACAGCTTGGGACTTTGACACTGTGTATACTTTGTTACAAAATGCAATGACAATTTGATGGCCAGATATTATAATTAAGTTGCTGTTTACATTAGTAGTAAAGGCCTACATTTAATGACAGGTATTTCTAGTAACACAGCATGTTTTCTGGATGAACATGTAACAGTATAACTTTAGACCGTCCCCTCGCCCATACCCGGGCACGAACCAGGGACCATCTGCACACATCAACAACAGTCACCCACGAAGCATCGTTACCCATCGCTCCACAAAAGCCGCGGCCCTTGCAGAGCAAGGGGAACTACTAGTTCAAGGTCTCAGAGCAAGTGACGTCACCGATTGAAACGCTATTTAGCACGCACCACCGCTAACTAAGCTAGCCGTTTCACATCCGTTACACTCACCCCCCTTTAGACCTTCCTCCTTTTCCGCAGCAACCAGTGATCCGGGTCAACAGCATCAATGTAACAGTATAACTTTAGACCGTCCCCTCGCCCATACCCGGGCGCGAACCAGGGACCCTCTGCACACATGTTTGTAACCGATTGAAACGCTATTTAGCTCGCACCAACGCTAACTAAGCTAGCCGTTTCACATCCGTTACAAACACACAGTTCAAATGTTATAGGCCAATGCATGTTTTGCCATTTACCATATACCTTCTGAAAGAGGTCATACCTGCCTCGGAGCTGGCCTGTTGCCCGCATCAGCAAGCCAATCCCCTGTGGTGGCAAATGTCCGCAAGCGAGACATCCACTCACTTGTGGGGCTTTTTGGACATCTGAAATTAGCAGGATGAATGACTACCACAAGAACAACTAGCAATACGTGTCAAACCTAATGTAAACTGGGCTAAAATAGTAAGCCTATAAGAATGCATGGTATTATTGGAACATTTTCGGTATTCAAGCAAGTAGGCTAATCAATCACCATGGCAAATTAGTCAACAGGCTATATCAACTAGGCTATATCATGGTCTGACTGATTTTAATTCATAAACAAGTACGTAAGTATATACAGTGTATTCAGAAAGTGTTCAGATCCCTTGACTTTTTCCACATTTTGTTACGTTACAGCCTTATTCTAAAATGGATTAAATAAAACATGTTCTCATCAATCTACACACAATACCCCATAATGACAAAGAGAAAATACGTTTTTAGACATTTTTGCAAAAATAAAAAACAATACAGAAATACCACAAATAGCTCAGGTGCATCCTGTTTCCATTGATCTTCCTTGAAATGTTTCTTCAACTTGATTGGAGTCCACCTGTGGTAAATTCTATTGATTGGACATGATTTGGAAAGGCACACACCTGTTTATATAAGGTCCCACAGTTGACAGTGCATGACAGAGCAAAAACCAAGCCATGAGTTCGAAGAAATTGTCCGTAGAGCTCCGAGACAGGATTGTTGTCGAAGCACAGATCTGGGGAAGGGTACCAAAAAATATCCTGCAGTATTGAAGGTCCCAAAGAACACAGTGGCCTCTATCATTCTTAAAGGGAAACCACCAAGACTCTTCCTAGAGCTGGCCGCCTGGCCAAACTGAGCAATCAGGAGATTGGCCATGGAGGTGACCAAGAACCCGATGGTCACTCTGACAGAGCTCCAGAGTTCCTCAGTGGAGATGTTTGTCCTTCTAGAAGGTCCTCCCATCTCTGCAGCACTCCACCAATCAGGCCTTTATGGTAGAGTACCCAGATGAAAGCCATTCCTCTGTAAAAAGCACATGACAGCTTAAGAGTCGGCCAAAAAGGCACCTAAAGGATTCTCAGACCATGAGAAACAAGATTCTCTGGTCTGATGAAACCAAGATTGAACTCTTTGGCCTGAATGCCAAACATCACGTCTGGAGGAAACCTGGCACCATCCCTACGGTGAAGCATGTTGGAGACAGCATCATGTTGTGGGGATGTTTTTCAGTGGCAGGTACTGAACGCACACTTAGATTCACACAGGACACCGAATAGGACAGGAGAAGTACTCCAGATGTAACAAACTGACCCCAGCCCCCCGACACATAAACTACTGCAGCATAAATACTGGAGGCTGAGACAGGAGGGGTCAGGAGACACTGTGGCCCCATCCGAGGACACCCCCGGACAGGGCCAAACAGGAAGGATATAACCCCACCCTGTGCCAAAGCACAGCCCCCACACCACTAGAGGGATATCTTCAACCACCAACTTACCATCCTGAGACAAGGCTGAGTATAGCCCACAAAGATCTCCGCCAAGGCACAACCCAAAGGGGGGGCGCCAACCCAGACAGGATGGCCACAACAGTGAATCAACCCACTCAGGTGACGCACCCCCTCCAGGGACGGCATGAGAGAGCCCCAGTAAGCCAGTGACTCAGGCCCTGTAATAGGGTTAGAGGCAGAGAATCCCAGTGGAAAGAGGGGAACCGGCCAGGCAGAGACAGCAAGGGCGGTTCGTTGCTCCAGAGCCTTTCCGTTCACCTTCCCACTCCTGGGCCAGACTACACTCAATCATATGACCCACTGAAGAGATGAGTCTTCAGTAAAGACTTAAAGGTTGAGACCGAGTTTGCGTCTCTGACATGGGTAGGCAGACCGTTCCATAAAAATGGAGCTCTATAGGAGAAAGCCCTGCCTCCAGCTGTTTGCTTAGAAATTCTAGGGACAATTAGGAGGCCTGCGTCTTGTGACCGTAGCGTACGTGTAGGTATGTACGGCAGGACCAAATCAGAGAGATAGGTAGGAGCAAGCCCATGTAATGCTTTGTATGTTAGCAGTAAAACCTTGAAATCAGCCCTTGCTTTGAAAGGAAGCCAGTGTAGACAGGCTAGCACTGGAGTAATATGATCAAATTTTTTGGTTCTAGTCAGGATTCTAGCAGCCGTATTTAGCACTAACTGAAGTTTATTTAGTGCTTTATCCGGGTAGCCGGAAAATAGAGCATTGCAGTAGTCTAACCTAGAAGTGACAAAAGCATGGATTAATTTTTCTGCATCATTTTTGTACAGAAAGTTTCTGATTTTTGCAATGTTACGTAGATGGAAAAAAGCTGTCCTCGAAATGGTCTTGATATGTTCTTCAAAAGAGAGATCAGGGTCCAGAGTAACGCCGAGGTCCTTCACAGTTTTATTTGAGACGACTGTACAACCATTAAGATTAATTGTCAGATTCAACAGAAGATATCTTTGTTTCTTGGGACCTCAAGCATCTCTGTTTTGTCCGAGTTTAATAGTAGAAAGTTTGCAGCCATCCACTTCCTTATGTCTGAAACACATGCTTCTAGCGAGGGCAATTTTGGGGCTTCACCATGTTTCATTGAAATGTACAGCTGTGTGTCATCCGCATAGCAGTGAAAGTTTACATTATGTTTTCGAATAACATCCCCAAGAGGTAAAATATATAGTGAAAACAATAGTGGTCCTAAAACGGAACCTTGAGGAACACCAAAATTTACAGTTGATTTGTCAGAGGACAAACCATTCACAGAGACAAACTGATATCTTTCCGACAGATAAGATCTAAACCAGGCCAGAACATGTCCGTGTAGACAAATTTGGGTTTCCAATCTCTCCAAAAGAATGTGGTGATCGATGGTATCAAAAGCAGCACTAAGGTCTAGGAGCACGAGGACAGATGCAGAGCCTCGGTCCGATGCCATTAAAATGTAATTTACCACCTTCACAAGTGCCGTCTCAGTGCTATGATGGGGTCTAAAACCAGACTGAAGCATTTCGTATACATTGTTTGTCTTCAGGAAGGCAGTGAGTTGCTGCGCAACAGCCCTCTCTAAAATTTTTGAGAGGAATGGAAGATTCGATATAGGCCCATAGTTTTTTATATTTTCTGGGTCAAGGTTTGGCTTTTTCAAGAGAGGCTTTATTACTGCCACTTTTAGTGAGTTTGGTACACATCCAGTGGATAGAGAGCCGTTTATTATGTTCAACATAGGAGGGCCAAGCACAGGAAGCAGCTCTTTCAGTAGTTTTAGTTGGAATAGGGTCCAGTATGCAGCTTGAAGGTTTAGAGGCCATGATTATTTTCATCATTGTGTCAAGAGATATAGTACTAAAACACTTGAGCGTCTCTCTTGATCCTAGGTCCTGGCAGAGTTGTGCAGACTCAGGACAACTGGAGGAATACGCAGGTTTAAAGAGGAGTCCGTAATTTGCTTTCTAATAATCATAATCTTTTCCTCAAAGAAGTTCATGAATTTATCACTGCTAAAGTGAAAGTCATCCTCTCTTGGGGAATGCTGCTTTTTAGTTAGCTTTGCGACAGTATCAAAAAGGAATTTCGGAATGTTCTTATTTTCCTCAATTAAGTTAGAAAAATAGGATGATCGAGCAGCAGTAAGGGCTCTTCGGTACTGCACGGTACCGTCCTTCCAAGCTAGTCGGAAGACTTCCAGTTTGGTGTGGCGCCATTTCCGTTCCAATTTTCTGGAAGCTTGCTTCAGAGCTCGGGTATTTTCTGTGTACCAGGGAGCTAGTTTCTTATGAGAATTTTTTTTAGTTTTTAGGGGTGCAACTGCATCTAGGGTATTGCGCAAGGTTAAATTGAGATCCTCAGTTAGGTGGTTAACTGATTTTTGTCCTCTGGCGTCCTTGGGTAGGCAGAGGGAGTCTGGAAGGGCATCAAGGAATCTTTGTGTTGTCTGTGAATTTATAGCACGACTTTTGATGTTCCTTGGTTGGGGTCTGAGCAGATTATTTTGTTGCAATTGCAAACGTAATAAAATGGTGGTCCGATAGTCCAGGATTATGAGGAAAACATTAAGATCCACAACATTTATTCCATGGGACAAAACTAGGTCCAGCGTATGACTGTGACAGTGAGTGGGTCCAGAGACATGTTGGACAAAACCCACTGAGTCGATGATGGCTCCGAAAGCCTTTTGGAGTGGGTCTGTGGACTTTTCCATGTGAATATTAAAGTCACCAAAGATTAGAATATTATCTGCTATGACTACAAGGTCCGATAGGAATTCAGGGAACTCAGTGAGAAACGCTGTATGTGGCCCAGGAGGCCTGTAAACAGTAGCTATAAAAAGTGATTGAGTAGGCTGCATAGATTTCATGACTAGAAGCTCAAAAGACGAAAACGTCATTTTTTTTTTGTAAATTGAAATTTGCTATCGTAAATGTTAGCAACACCTCCACCTTTGCGGGATGCCCGGGGAATATGGTCACTAGTGTAGCCAGGAGGTGAGGCCTCATTTAAAACAGTAAATTCATCAGGCTTAAGCCATGTTTCAGTCAGGCCAATCACATCAAGATTATGATCAGTGATTAGTTCATTGACTATAATTGCCTTTGAAGTAAGGGATCTAACATTAATTAAGTAGCCCTATTTTGAGATGTGAGGTATCATGATCTCTTTCAGTAATGACAGGAATGGAGGTCTTTATCCTAGTGAGATTGCTAAGGCGAACACCGCCATGTTTAGTTTTGCCCAACCCAGGTCGAGGCACAGACACGGTCTCAATGGTGATAGCTGAGCTGACTACAGTGACTGTGCTAGTGGCAGACTCCACTATGCTGGCAGGCTGGCTAACAGCCTGCTGCCTGGCCTGCACCCTATTTCATTGTGGAGCTAGAGGAGTTAGAGCCCTGTCTATGTTGGTAGATAAGATGAGAGCACCCCTCCAGCTAGGATGGAGTCCGTCACTCTTCAGCAGGTCAGGCTTGGTCCTGTTTGTGGGTGAGTCCCAGAAAGAGGGCCAATTATCTACAAATTCTATCTTTTGGGAGGGGCAGAAAACAGTTTTCAACCAGCGATTGAGTTGTGAGACTCTGCTGTAGAGCTCATCACTCCCCCTAACTGGGAGGGGGCCAGAGACAATTACTCGATGCCGACACATCTTTCTAGCTGATATGCACGCAGAAGCTATGTTGCGCTTGGTGATCTCTGACTGTTTCATCCTAACATCGTCGGTGCCGACGTGGATAACAATATCTCTATACTCTCTACACTCGCCAGTTTTAGCTTTAGCCAGCACCATCTTCAGATTAGCCTTAACGTCGGTAGCCCTGCCCCCTGGTAAACAGATTAGCCTTAACGACGGTAGCCCTGCCCCCTGGTAAACAGTGTATGATCGCTGGATGATTCGCTTTAAGTCTAATACTGCGGGTAATGGAGTCGCCAATGACTAGAGTTTTCAATTTGTCAGAGCTAATGGTGGGAAGCTTCGGCGTCTCAGACCCCGTAACGGGAGGAGTAGAGACAAGAGAAGGCTCGGCCTCTGACACCGACCCGCTGCTTAATGGGGAAAACCGGTTGAAAGTTTCTGTCGGCTGAATGAGCGACACCGGTTGAGCGTTCCTACAGAATTTCCTTCCAGAAACCGTGAGAAAGTTGTCCGGCTGCGGGGACTGTGCCAGGGGATTTATACTACTATCTGTACTTACTGGTGGCACAGACGCTGTTTCATCCTTTCCTACTCTGAAATTACCCTTGCCTAACGATTGCGTCTGAAGCTGGGCTTGCAGTACAGCTATCCTCGCCGTAAGGCGAGCACAGCGGCTGCAATTAGAAGGCATCATGTTAATGTTACTACTTAGCTTCGGCTGTTGGAGGTCCTGACGAATCGTGTCCAGATAAGCGTCCGGAGTGAAAAAGTTGAGGAAAAAATAAATAAATATATGAACGGTAATTAAAAAGTGAAAACCGTAAAGTTGTCAGGTAGCAAAATAGGTTGGCAACAAAACGCACAGCAACAAATACATGTGTGCCAAGCTTGTAGCGTCATACCAAAGAAGAATCAAGGCTGTAATCGCTGCCAAAGGTGCTTCAACAAAGTACTGAACAAAGGGTCTGAATATTTACATAAATGGGGTATTGTGTGTACCTTGAGGTTAAAAAACATTTAATCAATTTTAGAATAAGGCTGTAATGTAACAAAATGTGAAAAATGTCAAGGAGTCTGAATACTTTCTGAATGTACTGCAAGGCATTTTACAGTAGCTATGGCTTGACAAGTTTACAACCTGGATATCAAAGCATTATTTACATTTACGTAATTTAGCAGAGCGACTTACAGTTGTGAGTGCATACATTTTCATACTTTTTTTTCATGCTGGCATTGTAAGCGCCATGCTCTACCTACTGAGCAGCACAGGATTTGTAACGGTTTTCTTCCGTTGAAGGAGAGGAGGACCAAAATGCAGTGTGGTTAGTGTTCAACATGTTTAATATAGACGATAACCGAGAACACTACAAAATATAAAACAACAAATGTGAAAACCGAAACAGTCCTATCTGGTGCAATGACAGAAGACAACCACCCACAAAATACCCAAAGAACATGGCTGCCTAAATATGGTTCCCAATTAGAGACAACGATAAACACCTGCCTCTAATTGAGAACCAATCTAGGCAACCATAGACTTACATAAACACCTAGACTAGAAAACACCCCATAAACATACAAAACCCCTAGACCAGACAAAACACATAAATCTCCCATGTCACACCCTGACCTAACCAAAATCATATAGGAAACAAAGATAATTAAGGCCAGGGCGTGACAGGATTATCTAATTTAGCAGGCATAATCACATAATAACTAGTCAAAACAAACGTTGATAGCTCCCCCCATTGAAAGTCAATGCTATTGTAACGTTACCGAATGATATGTGTGACCTGTTTACATAGATAGCAAAGTTGTTTACATAGATAGCAAACATTAGCTAGATAGCTAATGAACTTAGCTAGCTGAATAGCATTTACTAAAATGGACAATAACTTAACCATGGTAATGTTAGCAGATAGCATTATATTTTTCGTGGACAGTTCTCTTACCTATGAAAAAGAGAGTGACTGTAAATGTACTATACTGTTACCATGCTAGCTAGCTAGCTAGCTTGCCAGGTAGCTAAGCTATGTAGCAGCTATTGATAGCCACAAGTTAGAGGTTACAATTTAAATTATATTGTTGGAAAACAAGTTGGCTGTGGTTAATATCAGCATTGCAGTACAATTCATGTTTTTAATCTGATAGTCCAAGAGAAAGTTGGAGAAGGTTGGCTAGCTAGCTAGCTACAGTTCTGTCTCGATCGTGCACTGTCTGGACGTCGCTCTTTTTTCCCCAAGTGGTTGAAAGAGTCATCCAATAGCGTCGCACCCCTCCATTGTTCGAAATATGGAGTGGTGTGAGGCTGTGTCCTTCTTTCAAAGAATGAGAAGCTATACATGATTGGCTTTTGAAACATGGACATGGAGATGGTGATTGGACATGTGAGTTAAAATAGCGCCACCTGCCGCCCCGGGTCCCATTTTTACAGTTTTTGGTATGACTTGGCTGGGAATCAAACTCCCAGTCTCAGGGCGGACACTCTAACCACAAGGCCACTGAGTAGGTATAGCCTGGTATATCCTCGACCACCGAAACAAGGTCAAGACCTTTTAGACTGGAGTGCATAGCCTTTGACACATAGCCTTGACCTGGTCCATTTATCTAAATGTGGAATGCCAAACGCCTAAGGTTCTATTATATATTATCTGGGCCTTTTAGTAAACACCTCAAACTTTATTAGAAATGGTGTCCTGATTTGTAGTTTGTTATTCAGTAGTTTGGGCTATTTGTAATGTTGGTAGCATTATGGAAATGCTAAACCTTTTTTTCAAGTAATAATATGTAGGCTCATAACCACTCTCCATTCTGGATAACACTATCTTGAATCATACATTTGTATCTCACACAGTGCATTTATTGCAAAAAATTGTACACTTTCTAGGGAATAGGGAGTCATTTGAGACACAGTCTTTTAAGTTGCCCTTCTCCTCTCTCCAGGTATCAGAAGCTGCTTCCCTTGCTGAGCTTCGCGCTGCAGTCCACCGACAACTCCCACTCCATGGTGGGTAAGTTGTCTCGCCGCATTTTCCTGAGTGCCGCGCGCATGGTGGCCCGAGTGCCGCATGTCTTCGTCAAACTCCTGGACATGCTTAGCATCATCAGCTCCACACACTACGCCCGCATGCGCCGCCACTTGCTCGCTATCGCAGAGGAGATGGACATCCTGGACGCCCTCAATCTGAGCCTGGAGATCATGGAGTACAGCGCCAGTGAGGGACATGAACTGGTCAGCGCCGCCTTCCTGAAGCCCTCCGCACCTCAGAACTCGCCCAACATGACCGAGAGCAACACACCAACGCATACGATTCAGCTAGCCAGTGGAAAGGGAGGGAGAGGTTGCTTTGGCAAGGTAGAGGCAAGTCCTGAGGATATAACTGAGAGGTTAGCGGCCATTTCGACTAGCACCTGGCATCCCGATATGGCAGCTTCCGCGTGCAGTGGGGCCCATGCCGGGCACCCAAAGCTCCCTGTTCGGGCACGTAACTGCCTCCTCAGCCAGTTTCTGAACTCCTCCTCTTCCAGCCAAGCCCCTAGCCTCCCCTCGCCCTCCACCTCCTTCCAGGGCCCTGACAGCAATCCCAAACCCCGACCCCAGAGTTTCGGCCCCAGCAAGCTGGCATCTTCTGCCTCCTCCTGCTCCCCTGGCGCCCAGCGCATATTCCACCAGCAGAAGCCCTATAGCAGCAAGGACCCTGAGAAGCAGCTCCCCTCCCCCTGCTTCACCCAGGATAGACACGTCCCCTCCAGCAAGATCCACAGACCAAAGCCCTCCCGATCCACCACCCCCGAGGGGCCCAAGGTCCTCTGCACCCCACCCACCCCAAGAGTCTCTAAGGTGGACCTCCAGTGGGAGTCGACCAGCCTTTCTACTAGCACCTCCGGAGGCGAAGGCCTCTCCACAGGGGGCCACATGGGGGGAGCCACCACCCTTATCACCAGCGAGGACAGCTGCTTCACCCCCGTGGAAGAGAAGTTATGCGCCTTGAACGCCTCAGGCGAGCTCAATTCCTCCATGGAAGACCTCCTGGAAACCTCAATATCGGCAGCCGGCGATGCCACCACCGTCACCTTCCAGTCAGAGGTGGCCGTGCTATCGCCAGAGCAAGTCGGGGACATGCCAGGGGGAGGGGGGGCTGTGGGGACGTACAGTGAGGACGTGACGCAGCACCAGAAGTGCAAGGAGAAGATGGAGGCGGAGGAGGAAGAGGCGCTGGCCGTGGTCATGGCCATGTCGGAGTCACAGGATGCGCTGCCCGTCATCCCGCAGCTACAGGTGGACAAGGACCAGGACTGCATCATCGTCCAGGCAGATGTGAGTTAATTAAAACACCCTCAGTTACTTACGTACCTATAAGACCAATTTCCCAGACACAGATTTAGTGTAAAACTGGACAAAAAAATAATTTGAACTGAGAATCTTCATTAAGCTTGCTTCTTAGTCCAGGTCCGGCAAATTAACCAATAAGGGTTTAGACTTAACAATATAAGGTTGAGTAGACATAATAACTGGCAGATGAGTAGGGAACATTGTTACACCAAAGCTCGTAGACTTCATCTGAATCATATCATACATATCAACCTGTTGACTGCTAAACCGTATTATAAACTGGTTAGTTTGGGTCCTGAATGCTGATTGGTTGAAACAGAATATCCGCCTTGTGTATATCAGACAATATACCACGGGTATGACACAAAAATACTTGCTTACTGTTTTATTTAGGTTGGTAACCAGTTTATAATAACAATAAGGCAACTCGGGTTGTGGTGTATGGCCAATATACAACAAGCCTTATTGCTTAATAAACCATGATTTACAAATAGTATCCCCCACCAGCTCTCCAGAAAAGCCCAAAAAGTCTAACATGTAGCATGTACAGGTAACTTCTAAAATAATGGAAACGCTTGAGTAAATGAGGGAAACATTATAAACCTGCATCAGGACATCAATAATCTGCTCCCTAACATTATAAACCTGCATCAGGACATCAATAAGCTGCTCCCAGACATTATAAACCTGCATCAGGACATCAATAACCTGCATCAGGACATCAATAACCTGCATCAGGACATCAATAACCTGCTCCCTAACATTATAAACCTGCATCAGGACATCAATAACCTGCTCCCTAACATTATAAACCTGCATCAGGACATCAATAAGCTGCATCAGGACATCAATAACCTGCTCCCTAACATTATAAACCTGCATCAGGACATCAATAAGCTGCTCCCAGACATTATAAACCTGCATCAGGACATCAATAACCTGCATCAGGACATCAATAATCTGCTCCCAGACATTATAAACCTGCATCAGGACATCAATAACCTGCATCAGGACATCAATAACCTGCATCAGGACATCAATAAGCTGCTCCCAGACATTATAAACCTGCATCAGGACATCAATAATCTGCTCCCTAACATTATAAACCTGCATCAGGACATCAATAACCTGCTCCCTAACATTATAAACCTGCATCAGGACATCAATAATCTGCTCCATAACATTATAAACCTGCATCAGGACATCAATAATCTGCTCCCTAACATTATAAACCTGCATCAGGACATCAATAACCTGCTCCCTAACATTATAAACCTGCATCAGGACATCAATAACCTGCTCCCAGACATTATAAACCTGCATCAGGACATCAATAACCTGCTCCCAGACATTATAAACCTGCATCAGGACATCAATAAGCTGCTCCCAGACATTATAAACCTGCATCAGGACATCAATAACCTGCATCAGGACATCAATAACCTGCTCCCTAACATTATAAACCTGCATCAGGACATCAATAACCTGCATCAGGACATCAATAACCTGCATCAGGACATCAATAACCTGCTCCGTAACATTATAAACCTGCATCAGGACATCAATAACCTGCATCAGGACATCAATAACCTGCATCAGGACATCAATAACCTGCATCAGGACATCAATAACCTGCTCCATAACATTATAAACCTGCATCAGGACATCAATAAGCTGCTCCCTAACATTATAAACCTGCATCAGGACATCAATAAGCTGCTCCCTAACATTATAAACCTGTATCAGGACATCAATAACCTGCTCCCTAACATTATAAACCTGTATCAGGACATCAATAAGCTGCTCCCTAACATTATAAACCTGCATCAGGACATCAATAACCTGCTCCCAGACATTATAAACCTGCATCAGGACATCAATAACCTGCTCCCAGACATTATAAACCTGCATCAGGACATCAATAACCTGCTCCCTAACATTATAAACCTGCATCAGGACATCAATAAGCTGCTCCCTAACATTATAAACCTGCATCAGGACATCAATAAGCTGCTCCCTAACATTATAAACCTGCATCAGGACATCAATAACCTGCTCCCAGACATTATAAACCTGCATCAGGACATCAATAAGCTGCTCCCTAACATTATAAACCTGCATCAGGACATCAATAACCTGCTCCCTAACATTATAAACCTGCATCAGGACATCAATAACCTGCATCAGGACATCAATAAGCTGCTCCCTAACATTATAAACCTGCATCAGGACATCAATAACCTGCTCCCTAACATTATAAACCTGCATCAGGACATCAATAACCTGCTCCCAGACATTATAAACCTGCATCAGGACATCAATAAGCTGCATCAGGACATCAATAAGCTGCATCAGGACATCAATAAGCTGCTCCCTAACATTATAAACCTGCATCAGGACATCAATAAGCTGCTCCCTAACATTATAAACCTGCATCAGGACATCAATAAGCTGCTCCCTAACATTATAAACCTGCATCAGGACATCAATAAGCTGCTCCCTAACATTATAAACCTGCATCAGGACATCAATAAGCTGCATCAGGACATCAATAACCTGCTCCCAGACATTATAAACCTGCATCAGGACATCAATAAGCTGCATCAGGACATCAATAACCTGCTCCCAGACATTATAAACCTGCATCAGGACATCAATAACCTGCTCCCAGACATTATAAACCTGCATCAGGACATCAATAACCTGCTCCCTAACATTATAAACCTGCATCAGGACATCAATAAGCTGCTCCCTAACATTATAAACCTGTATCAGGACATCAATAAGCTGCTCCCTAACATTATAAACCTGCATCAGGACATCAATAACCTGCTCCCTAACATTATAAACCTGCATCAGGACATCAATAACCTGCATCAGGACATCAATAAGCTGCTCCCTAACATTATAAACCTGCATCAGGACATCAATAACCTGCTCCCTAACATTATAAACCTGCATCAGGACATCAATAACCTGCTCCCAGACATTATAAACCTGCATCAGGACATCAATAAGCTGCATCAGGACATCAATAAGCTGCATCAGGACATCAATAAGCTGCTCCCTAACATTATAAACCTGCATCAGGACATCAATAAGCTGCTCCCTAACATTATAAACCTGCATCAGGACATCAATAAGCTGCTCCCTAACATTATAAACCTGCATCAGGACATCAATAAGCTGCTCCCTAACATTATAAACCTGCATCAGGACATCAATAAGCTGCTCCCTAACATTATAAACCTGCATCAGGACATCAATAAGCTGCTACCAGACATTATAAACCTGCATCAGGACATCAATAACCTGCATCAGGACATCAATAACCTGCATCAGGACATCAATAAGCTGCTCCCAGACATTATAAACCTGTATCAGGACATCAATAACCTGCTCCCTAACATTATAAACCTGCATCAGGACATCAATAATCTGCTCCCAGACATTATAAACCTGCATCAGGACATCAATAAGCTGCATCAGGACATCAATAAGCTGCATCAGGACATCAATAAGCTGCTACCAGACATTATAAACCTGCATTAGGACATCAATAAGCTGCTCCCAGACATTATAAACCTGCATCAGGACATCAATAATCTGCTCCCAGACATTATAAACCTGCATCAGGACATCAATAACCTGCTCCCTAACATTATAAACCTGCATCAGGACATCAATAACCTGCTCCCTAACATTATAAACCTGCATCAGGACATCAATAACCTGCTCCCTAACATTATAAACCTGCATCAGGACATCAATAACCTGCTCCCAGACATTATAAACCTGCATCAGGACATCAATAACCTGCTCCCTAACATTATAAACCTGCATCAGGACATCAATAACCTGCATCAGGACATCAATAAGCTGCTCCCTAACATTATAAACCTGCATCAGGACATCAATAACCTGCTCCCTAACATTATAAACCTGCATCAGGACATCAATAACCTGCATCAGGACATCAATAAGCTGCATCAGGACATCAATAACCTGCTGCTCCCAACATTAACATCATAAACCTGCATCAGGACATCAATAAGCTGCATCAGGACATCAATAACCTGCATCAGGACATCAATAACCTGCTCCCTAACATTATAAACCTGCATCAGGACATCAATAACCTGCATCAGGACATCAATAACCTGCATCAGGACATCAATACGCTGCTCCCTAACATTATAAACCTGCATCAGGACATCAATAAGCTGCTCCCAGACATTATAAACCTGCATCAGGACATCAATAACCTGCTCCCAGACATTATAAACCTGCATCAGGACATCAATAACCTGCATCAGGACATCAATAACCTGCTCAGGACATCAATAACCTGCTCCATAACATTATAAACCTGCATCAGGACATCAATAACCTGCATCAGGACATCAATAACCTGCTCCCTAACATTATAAACCTGCATCAGGACATCAATAACCTGCTCCCTAACATTATAAACCTGCATCAGGACATCAATAACCTGCTCCCTAACATTATAAACCTGCATCAGGACATCAATAACCTGCATCAGGACATCAATAACCTGCATCAGGACATCAATAACCTGCTCCATAACATTATAAACCTGCATCAGGACATCAATAACCTGCATCAGGACATCAATAACCTGCATCAGGACATCAATAACCTGCATCAGGACATCAATAACCTGCATCAGGACATCAATAACCTGCATCAGGACATCAATAACCTGCTCCCAACATTATAAACCTGCATCAGGACATCAATAAGCTGCTCCCAGACATTATAAACCTGCATCAGGACATCAATAACCTGCTCCCAGACATTATAAACCTGCATTAGGACATCAATAACCTGCTCCCTAACATTATAAACCTGCATCAGGACATCAATAATCTGCTCCCAGACATTATAAACCTGCATCAGGACATCAATAACCTGCATCAGGACATCAATAAGCTGCTCCCAGACATTATAAACCTGTATCAGGACATCAATAACCTGCTCCCTAACATTATAAACCTGCATCAGGACATCAATAACCTGCTCCCTAACATTATAAACCTGCATCAGGACATCAATAACCTGCATCAGGACATCAATAAGCTGCATCAGGACATCAATAAGCTGCTCCCTAACATTATAAACCTGCATCAGGACATCAATAAGCTGCATCAGGACATCAATAACCTGCATCAGGACATCAATAACCTGCTCCCTAACATTATAAACCTGCATCAGGACATCAATAACCTGCATCAGGACATCAATAACCTGCATCAGGACATCAATAACCTGCTCCCTAACATTATAAACCTGCATCAGGACATCAATAAGCTGCTCCCAGACATTATAAACCTGCATCAGGACATCAATAACCTGCTGCATCAATAACCTGCAACATTATAAACCTGCATCAGGACATCAATAACCTGCTCCCAGACATTATAAACCTGCATCAGGACATCAATAAGCTGCTCCCAGACATTATAAACCTGCATCAGGACATCAATAAGCTGCTCCCAGACATTATAAACCTGCATCAGGACATCAATAAGCTGCTCCCAGACATTATAAACCTGCATCAGGACATCAATAACCTGCTCCATAACATTATAAACCTGCATCAGGACATCAAACATTATAAACCTGCATCAGGACATCAATAACCTGCATCCCAGACATTATAAACCTGCATCAGGACATCAATAACCTGCATCAGGACATCAATAAACCTGCATCAGGACATCAATGCAGGACATCAATAACCTGCATCAGGACATCAATAAGCTGCTCCCAGACATTATAAACCTGCATCAGCATCAATAAGCTCAATAACCTGCATCATCCTAACATTATAAACCTGCATCAGGACATCAATAACCTGCTCCCAGACATTATAAACCTGCATCAGGACATCAATAACCTGCTCCCAGACATTATAAACCTGCATTCAATAAAACATTATAAACCTGCATCAGGACATCAATAAGCTGCTCCCAGACATTATAAACCTGCATCAGGACATCAATAACCTGCTCCATAACATTATAAACCTGCATCAGGACATCAATAACCTGCTCCCAGACATTATAAACCTGCATCAGGACATCAATAACCTGCTCCCTAACATTATAAACCTGCATCAGGACATCAATAACCTGCATCAGGACATCAATAACCTGCATCAGGACATCAATAACCTGCTCCCAGACATTATAAACCTGCATCAGGACATCAATAAGCTGCTACCAGACATTATAAACCTGCATCAGGACATCAATAAGCTGCTCCCAGACATTATAAACCTGCATCAGGACATCAATAACCTGCTCCCAGACATTATAAACCTGCATCAGGACATCAATAAACTGCTCCCAGACATTATAAACCTGCATCAGGACATCAATAACCTGCTCCCTAACATTATAAACCTGCATCAGGACATCAATAACCTGCTCCCTAACATTATAAACCTGCATCAGGACATCAATAATCTGCTCCCAGACATTATAAACCTGCATCAGGACATCAATAACCTGCATCAGGACATCAATAACCTGCATCAGGACATCAATAACCTGCATCAGGACATCAATAACCTGCTCCCAGACATTATAAACCTGCATCAGGACATCAATAAGCTGCTCCCAGACATTATAAACCTGCATCAGGACATCAATAACCTGCTCCCTAACATTATAAACCTGCATCAGGACATCAATAAGCTGCTCCCAAACATTATAAACCTGTATCAGGACATCAATAATCTGCTCCCAGACATTATAAACCTGCATCAGGACATCAATAACCTGCATCAGGACATCAATAACCTGCATCAGGACATCAATAACCTGCTCCCTAACATTATAAACCTGCATCAGGACATCAATAAGCTGCATCAGGACATCAATAACCTGCTCCCTAACATTATAAACCTGCATCAGGACATCAATAACCTGCTCCCTAACATTATAAACCTGCATCAGGACATCAATAAGCTGCATCAGGACATCAATAACCTGCTCCCTAACATTATAAACCTGCATCAGGACATCAATAAGCTGCATCAGGACATCAATAACCTGCTCCCTAACATTATAAACCTGCATCAGGACATCAATAAGCTGCTCCCAGACATTATAAACCTGCATCAGGACATCAATAACCTGCTCCCTAACATTATAAACCTGCATCAGGACATCAATAAGCTGCTCCCTAACATTATAAACCTGCATCAGGACATCAATAACCTGCATCAGGACATCAATAAGCTGCTCCCAGACTTTATAAACCTGCATCAGGACATCAATAACCTGCATCAGGACATCAATAACCTGCATCAGGACATCAATAACCTGCATCAGGACATCAATAACCTGCATCAGGACATCAATAACCTGCTCCCTAACATTATAAACCTGCATCAGGACATCAATAACCTAAACCTGCATCAGGACATCAATAACCTGCTCCCAACATTATAAACCTGCATCAGGACATCAATAACTGCTCCCTAACATTATAAACCTGCATCAGGACATCAATAACCTGCTCCCAGACATTATAAACCTGCATCAGGACATCAATAACCTGCATCAGGACATCAATAACCTGCATCAGGACATCAATAACCTGCTCCCTAACATTATAAACCTGCATCAGGACATCAATAACCTGCTCCCAGACATTATAAACCTGCATCAGGACATCAATAACCTGCATCAGGACATCAATAAGCTGCTCCCTAACATTATAAACCTGCATCAGGACATCAATAACCTGCTCCCTAACATTATAAACCTGTATCAGGACATCAATAACCTGCTCCCTAACATTATAAACCTGCATCAGGACATCAATAACCTGCATCAGGACATCAATAACCTGCTCCCTAACATTATAAACCTGTATCAGGACATCAATAACCTGCTCCCTAACATTATAAACCTGCATCAGGACATCAATAACCTGCATCAGGACATCAATAACCTGCTCCCTAACATTATAAACCTGCATCAGGACATCAATAACCTGCTCCCTAACATTATAAACCTGTATCAGGACATCAATAACCTGCTCCCTAACATTATAAACCTGCATCAGGACATCAATAAGCTGCTCCCAGACATTATAAACCTGCATCAGGACATCAATAAGCTGCTCCCTAACATTATAAACCTGTATCAGGACATCAATAACCTGCTCCCAGACATTATAAACCTGCATCAGGACATCAATAAGCTGCTCCATAACATTATAAACCTGCATCAGGACATCAATAAGCTGCTCCCTAACATTATAAACCTGCATCAGGACATCAATAAGCTGCTCCCTAACATTATAAACCTGCATCAGGACATCAATAAGCTGCTCCATAACATTATAAACCTGCATCAGGACATCAATAACCTGCTCCCTAACATTATAAACCTGCATCAGGACATCAATAAGCTGCTCCCAGACATTATAAACCTGCATCAGGACATCAATAACCTGCTCCCTAACATTATAAACCTGCATCAGGACATCAATAACCTGTATCAGGACATCAATAACCTGCATCAGGACATCAATAACCTGCTCCCAGACATTATAAACCTGCATCAGGACATCAATAACCTGCATCAGGACATCAATAAGCTGCTCCATAACATTATAAACCTGCATCAGGACATCAATAAGCTGCTCCCAGACATTATAAACCTGCATCAGGACATCAATAACCTGTATCAGGACATCAATAACCTGCATCAGGACATCAATAACCTGCATCAGGACATCAATAACCTGCATCAGGACATCAATAACCTGCATCAGGACATCAATAACCTGCATCAGGACATCAATAAGCTGCATCAGGACATCAATAACCTGCATCAGGACATCAATAAGCTGCTCCATAACATTATAAACCTGCATCAGGACATCAATAACCTGCTCCCTAACATTATAAACCTGCATCAGGACATCAATAACCTGCTTCCTAACATTATAAACCTGCATCAGGACATCAATAATCTGCTCCCAGACATTATAAACCTGCATCAGGACATCAATAACCTGCTCCCAGACATTATAAACCTGCATCAGGACATCAATAAGCTGCATCAGGACATCAATAACCTGCATCAGGACATCAATAACCTGCATCAGGACATCAATAACCTGCATCAGGACATCAATAACCTGCATCAGGACATCAATAACCTGCATCAGGACATCAATAAGCTGCATCAGGACATCAATAAACTGCTCCCTAACATTATAAACCTGCATCAGGACATCAATAAGCTGCTCCCTAACATTATAAACCTGCATCAGGACATCAATAACCTGCTCCATAACATTATAAACCTGCATCAGGACATCAATAAGCTGCTCCCAGACATTATAAACCTGCATCAGGACATCAATAACCTGCTCCATAACATTATAAACCTGCATCAGGACATCAATAAGCTGCTCCCAGACATTATAAACCTGCATCAGGACATCAATAAGCTGCTCCCTAACATTATAAACCTGCATCAGGACATCAATAACCTGCATCAGGACATCAATAACCTGCATCAGGACATCAATAAGCTGCTCCCTAACATTATAAACCTGCATCAGGACATCAATAAGCTGCTCCCTAACATTATAAACCTGCATCAGGACATCAATAACCTGCTCCCTAACATTATAAACCTGCATCAGGACATCAATAAGCTGCATCAGGACATCAATAAGCTGCTCCCTAACATTATAAACCTGCATCAGGACATCAATAAGCTGCTCCCTAACATTATAAACCTGCATCAGGACATCAATAATCTGCTCCCTAACATTATAAACCTGCATCAGGACATCAATAACCTGCTCCCTAACATTATAAACCTGCATCAGGACATCAATAACCTGCTCCCTAACATTATAAACCTGCATCAGGACATCAATAAGCTGCTCCCTAACATTATAAACCTGCATCAGTACATCAATAAGCTGCTCCCAGACATTATAAACCTGCATCAGGACATCAATAACCTGCATCAGGACATCAATAACCTGCTCCCTAACATTATAAACCTGCATCAGGACATCAATAACCTGCTCCCTAACATTATAAACCTGCATCAGGACATCAATAAGCTGCTCCCTAACATTATAAACCTGCATCAGTACATCAATAAGCTGCTCCCAGACATTATAAACCTGCATCAGGACATCAATAACCTGCATCAGGACATCAATAACCTGCTCCCTAACATTATAAACCTGCATCAGGACATCAATAACCTGCATCAGGACATCAATAATCTGCTCCCTAACATTATAAACCTGCATCAGGACATCAATAACCTGCTCCCTAACATTATATACCTGCATCAGGACATCAATAAGCTGCATCAGGACATCAATAACCTGCTCCCTAACATTATAAACCTGCATCAGTAGATCAATAAGCTGCTCCCAGACATTATAAACCTGCATCAGGACATCAATAACCTGCTCCCTAACATTATAAACCTGCATCAGGACATCAATAACCTGTTCCCTAACATTATAAACCTGCATCAGGACATCAATAACCTGCATCAGGACATCAATAACCTGCATCAGGACATCAATAAGCTGCTCCCAGACATTATAAACCTGCATCAGGACATAAATAAGCTGCTCCCAGACATTATAAACCTGCATCAGGACATCAATAACCTGCATCAGGACATCAATAAGCTGCTCCCTAACATTATAAACCTGCATCAGGACATCAATAAGCTGCTCCCTAACATTATAAACCTGCATCAGGACATCAATAACCTGCTCCCAGACATTATAAACCTGCATCAGGACATCAATAATCTGCTCCCAGACATTATAAACCTGCATCAGGACATCAATAAGCTGCTCCCTAACATTATAAACCTGCATCAGGACATCAATAACCTGCTCCCTAACATTATAAACCTGCATCAGGACATCAATAACCTGCTCCCTAACATTATAAACCTGCATCAGGACATCAATAAACTGCTCCCTAACATTATAAACCTGCATCAGGACATCAATAACCTGTATCAGGACATCAATAAGCTGCATCAGGACATCAATAAGCTGCTCCCTAACATTATAAACCTGCATCAGGACATCAATAACCTGACCAGATACAATGCTATTTTACAGTAAACAAATTGACAACAGACTTTCAGCGTGCTTATAGGGAAGGACATTCAACAAGCACAGCGCCTACACACATTTCTAATGATTGGCGGAGATAAATTGATGATAAAAAGATTGTAGGGGCTGTTTTGTTAGACTTCATTGCGGCTTTTGCCTTTATCGCTCGTCTGCTACTGGAAAAACATATGTGTTATGGCTTTACAGCCCCTGGCTTTGTCTTTATATGCGGATGACTCAACACTATACACGTCAGCTACCACAGCGACTGCAATGACTGAAACACTTAACACAGTGCTGCAGTTAGTTTCAGAATGGGTGGAAAGGAATAAGTTAGTCCTAAATATTTCAAAAAAACTAAAAGCATTGTATTTGAGACCAATCCCCTAAACAACTAAATCTTGCAATGAATAATGTGAAAATTGAGCAAGTTGAAGTGACAAAACTGCTTGGAGTAACCCTGGATTGTAAACTGTCATGGTCAAAACATATTGATACAACAGCAGCTAAGATGGGGAGAGGTCTGTCCATAATAAAGCGCTACTCTGCCTTCTTAACAGCACTATCAACAAGGCAGGTCCTACAGGCCCTGGTTTTGTCGCACCTGGACTACTTTTCAGGTGCTACAAAGAAAATTGCAATTGGCTCAGAACAGGACAGCACAGCTGGCCCTTAGATGTGCATAGAAATCTAACATTAATAATATGCATGTAAATCTCTCCTGGCTCAAAGTGGAGGAGAGATTGATTTCATTACTACTTGCATTTGTGAGAGAAATTGACATGTTTAATGCACCCAGCTGTCTGTTTGAACTGCTGATACGCAGCTCGAACACCCATGCATACCCCACAAGACATGCCACCAGAGGTCTCTTCACAGTCCCAATGTCCAGAAAATACTATGGGAGGTGCACAGTACTACATAGAGCCATGACTACATGACTACATATTCCACATCAAGTAACTCATGCAAGCAGTGAAATTAGATTTAGAAAACAGATAAAAATACACCTTATGGAACAGCGGGACTGTGAAGCAACACAAACATAGGCACAGACACATGCATACAAACACACGATAACATACGCACTATACACAAACATACACATGGATTTTGTGTTGTAGATATGTGGTAGTAGAGTAGGGGCCTGAGGGCACACACTTAATTTGTTGTGAAATCTGTTGTGAATGTATTGTAATGTTTTGTAAATTGTATAACTGCCTTAATTTTGATGGACCACAGGAATGGGGATCCATAATAAATACAAATCCTTCAGCAATGTCCGTCCAGAACAAGGTTTAATGATGATCCACTCACACACACACACACACATCCAAGACCACTCTGAGTCTGTATTGTGACTGACAATGATTGTGGTTCTGAAAAGAAAGAATAAATCAACTTCAAGTGTAGCACTGATATGCATGACATGAAAGTACAAGATAGCATATAACATTGTAATAAGGCCATACATAAATTAACTAGTAAACAGGCTCCGTAAGCTAGAGCTCAGTGCCTTTGATATAATAACTCACTTCGTTCCCTACCGTCAAGGCGCGCATGCAGGGCTGTAGCCATCGGCAACTACCCACAAATTCCCAATGCAACCAACAATATTTTACTTTATACAGTGCATTTGGAAAGTATTCAGACCCCTTGACATTTTCCACATTTTGACAGCATGTCACAGCAAAAACCAAGCCATGAGGCCGAAGGAATTATCAGTAGAGCTCCGAGACAGCATTGTGTCGAGGCACAGATCTAGGGAAGAGTACCAAAAATGTCTTCAACATTGAAGACCACAGTGGCCTCAATCATTCTTAAATTGAAGAAGTTTGGAACCACCTAGACTCTTCCTAGAGCTGGCCGTCCGGCCAAACTGAGCAATCGGAGGAAAAGGGCTTTGGTCAGGAAGATGACCAAGAACCCGATGGTCACTCTGACAGAGCTCTGGAGTTTCTCTGTGAAGATGGAAGAACCTTCCAGAAGGACAACCATCTCTGCAGCACTCCACCAATCAGATCTTTATGGTAGAGTGGCCAGACGGAAGCCACACCTCAGTAAAAGGCACATGACAGCCCACTTGGAGTTTGCCAAAAGGCACCTAAAGACTCACACCACGAGAAACAACATTCTCTGGTCGAGTGAACCCAAGATTGAACACTTTGGCCTGAATGCCAAGCTTCACGTCTGGAGGAAACCTGGCACCATCCCTACGGTCATGTTTTTCAGCAGCAGGGACTGGTGCTGGTCAGGATCAAGGGAAAGATGAACTGAGCAAAGTACAGAGATATCCTTGATGAAAACCTGCTCCAGAGTGCTCAGGTCCTCAGACTATGGGAATGTTCACCTTCCAATCGGACAATGACCCTAAGCACACAGCCAAGACAACGCAGGAGTGGCTTTTTGGACAAGTCTCTGAATGTCCTTGAGTGGCCCAGCCAGAGCCAGGACTTGAACCCGATCTAACATCTCTGGAGAGACCTGAAATTAGCTGTGCAGGTACGCTCTCCATCCATGAGAGGATCTGCAGAGAAGAATGGAAGAAACTCCCCAAAAACAGGTGTGCCAAGCTTGTAGTGTTATACCCAATAAGAATCGATGCTGTAACCGCTGCCAAAGATGCTTCAACAAAGTACTGAGTAAAGGGTCTGAATACTTACATAAATGTAATATTTCAGTATTGTGTGTAGATTGATGAGGATTTTTTTTCCTCATCAGTTTTCAAATAAGGCTGTAACATAACAAAAGATGGAACAAGTCAAGGGGTCTGAATACTTTCCCAAGGCACTGTATAGCAAATACAGCAATGTAAAAATGTCTACGAATATAACCCAGATTATAAACTGGGTGGTTCGAGCCCTGAATGTTGATTGGCTGACAGCCATTACATTGGTAAGCAGTTTTTAATAGCAATAAGGCACCTCGGGGGTTTGTGATATATGGCCAATATACCACAGCTAAAGGTGTTGCATCTTGCCTAAGAATAGCCCTTAGCCATGGTATATTGACCATATACCACACCCACCCCCCGTGCTTTATTGCTTAAATATAGCATGAGCTATATAAAAAATAATCAAGCATAGCACCATGCATGAGAAATGCTAACAAACGGGTAAATGCTAATAAGCATGCTAAATCATAATACATTCTGAATGAAATTGTTAATCCTAGAGCTAACGCTAGTGAAACCGCGAGCTAGCTAACACCCTCAATACAAATGGTAGTTATAACAATAGTTAATATTGAACTCCGAAAACAACGAGACATAAACATCTTAAGGCACTTTAAGATGCAGGCACAATAACATATCAGACAGCAAAAGTATTTTTAACCACAGGAGAAAGACTAGTAGGATGGAAAACATGAAATGCTGTCAGTATGGTGAAAGTAAGTTGCTGACTGAAGCACTTTTCTGGCATCTGCCCTGCTCGTGCTACACTGAACGTCCCAGGAATACTAACTGCTGATAGGCTAACATAATGCAGTCTGGCATGACCTTGACCAATAACAACTAAAGAAGTTTGGGTCTTGTGAATAGGAGGCTGAACTGCCTATGTAGAAAGCACTAAATAGCTGACTGAAGCTGGCCATTTTTTACAATGGCCGTCTCAGTCACCAGATCTCAACCTAATTGGACACTTATGGGAGATTCTGGAGCGGCGCCTGAGACAACGTTTTCCACCACCATCGACAAAACACCAAATTATGGAATTTCGTGTGGAAGAATGATGTCGCATCCCTCCAATAGAGTTCCAGACACTAGTAGAATCTATGCCAAGGTGCATCGAAGCTGTTCTGGCTTGTGGTGGCCCAACGCCCTGTTAAAACCCTTTATGTTGGGGTTTCTTTATTTTGGCAGTTAATTGTATGTGTATAGGCAATAGGCCCAGGCCACGTTCAGTCGACAGACGTGAAACGTTGCAGATAGAAACGTCATAAATAGAACTGACCTGATTCCTGGCTACATGTCAGAAATGCATGTTTGATCTACATAATATCTATCTGAGTGTTCCACAACATTGTATCCTGCCCTGGTATGGGATGGCATACTGACATGGTGTCTTCTATGGTCCCCCAGACCCCAGAGACTCTGACTGGCCTTACCAAAGCAAAGCAGCCCTACAGGGAGGGCCACGAGTGGCTGAAGGGCCAGCAGATTGGCTTGGGGGCCTTCTCCTCCTGCTACCAGGCCCAGGACGTGGGCACTGGCACCTTGCTAGCAGTCAAACAGGTGAGAAGAGGAGACACATACAAGGCAATCAGAGATCCTATCCTAGGGCTGATTCTCCTATGATGAATTCCAAACAACCCCTATGTACTCCTGTTGATATGATAGAAATGGATAGGTATGAGCAATATTGTGAAAATTCATCCTAGCCGTTCAGAGGGCAAGGGGGACCTATTACCATATTTTCTATACCGATTCAATTCTTTCAGATCTGCAGGAGTGTCTAGGATTGGGAGCTAGGTGTTGTTTCTAGGTAGGCACTATGGATTCCATTTCAGAGTTAATTCAATTTTAACAAGTGACATCAAACTGAGATGTATCCCTTAAAGAGAATGTCCAGATCATTCATCCCATGAGTGTGTGTGTCCTCTCCATCTAGGTGACGTATGTGAGGAACACATCGTCGGAGCAGGAGGAGGTGGTGGAGGCTCTGAGGGAGGAGATCCGGATGATGGCCCACCTCAACCACCCCAACATAATCCGCATGCTGGGGGCCACCTGCGAGAAGAGCAACTACAACCTGATGGTAGAGTGGATGGCAGGTAAGTGCCTTTGATGATGACACGTTTCCCGCTTTCATCCTTTGTTCAATTCAAATCAATCCAGTTTGATTTAGATGGGGTTTTTTTAAATATAATTTGATAGATTATTGTTTCCTGCTTTGTAACTTTGTGACATGATCATTCATCATTTATTTTTTTACTTTTGAAAATGTATAGTATTAATTGAACTTGTATTACTAATGAGAGAACTTTCAAGTTATGGGATGAATATGTATCAGCTGCAATAACTTCATGTAACTAATTAAGAAATTCCAGAAGTTTAACGTCATAGTAGATATTGTAACTTCTGACCCTATCCCTCCTACTATGAAACATTGTCCTCCCTCCTATAACAATCACACTGTTCCTCCCTTAGAAATAGAATGACTAGGTTATAGTAATTCTATCTCTATGGTTTATCCTCTCTATGTTCTGTCCAGGTGGGAGTGTGTCCCATCTCCTTAACAAGTACGGGGCCTTCAAGGAGGCTGTGATCATCAACTACACGGGGCAGCTGCTCCGAGGTCTGGCCTACCTCCATGAGAATCAGATCATCCACAGAGACATCAAAGGTGAGTGCACACACACACACACACACACACACACAATCAACCTCCAGCACACAGGAAATCCCTGCTGAAATTGTGCTGCCTGTCACAGAGCTGAAGGAAGGGGGATGGCAAGCCCATATGTGCTAGACCCATGACACAAACAAACTCATTCATGTGTTCCACGTTTTAGCTTTTGACTGTGGGGGCTTACTATAATAAGGGCTTGGGATTTTTACTGGTCAGGACATCCTATCTCTTCAATAACTACCCTTCCCCATCTCCACTCTCTCTCTCCCCCAGGTGCCAACCTGCTGATTGACAGCACAGGTCAGAGGCTGCGTATAGCCGACTTTGGGGCTGCTGCCAGACTGGCCTCTAAGGGCACTGGAGCAGGGGAGTTCCAAGGCCAACTCCTGGGAACCATCGCCTTCATGGCCCCCGAGGTAAACATGGATGACAGAGAGAGACTAAATCTGTGTCAGAATTAGCACTCTCTTCCCGGCATTTAGTGCATTAATTTTGACCAGAGCCACAGAGCATTTCAGACACACACACACTGTGTGTGATGGCTGACATGAAGCTTGTGAGCATAAAGCTAGAAAATTCTGCCACTTAAACGAATGCCCTAAGATCAAAACCTCTCAATCCTCTGTATCCTGTTTGTGGAGAGGATCTGAAAGAGAAAGAAGAAACAGAGGCTGTAGCCTTCTGTGGGGGCTGTTTTTTTGAAGAGGTCCCTGAGGTCCACTTTAGTTCAGTTCCCCAGCAGACACGTGATTCTGAATGGCCTGCATAATGGCGGCTGTGTTTCGCCACGAAATAAAATCTTGGTCGGAAACCATTGACATTTAAATATCCTACCCCAAACACAAGATAGAAAGATTTGGCCTCAGAATTTTAAATTTTTTAAATGTATTATTTCACCTTTATTTAACCAGGTAGGCTAGTTGAGAACACCTTTATTTAACCAGGTAGGCTAGTTGAGAACACCTTTATTTAACCAGGTAGGCTAGTTTATTTAACCAGGTAGGCTAACACCTTTATTTAACCAGGTTTGAGAACACCTTATTTAACCAGGTAGGCTTGAGAACACCTTTATTTAACCAGGTAGGCTAGTTGAGAACACCTTTATTTAACCAGGTAGGCCAGTTGTTGAGAACACCTTTATTTAACCAGGTAGGCCAGTTGAGAACACCTTTATTTAACCAGGTAGGCTAGTTGAGAACACCTTTATTTAACCAGGTTAGGCTAGTTGAGAACACCTTTATTTAACCAGGTAGGCTAGTTGAGAACACCTTTATTTAACCAGGTAGGCTAGTTGAGAACACCTTTATTTAACCAGGTAGGCTAGTTGAGAACACCTTTATTTAACCAGGTAGGCTAGTTGAGAACACCTTTATTTAACCAGGTAGGCTAGTTGAGAACACCTTTATTTAACCAGGTAGGCTAGTTGAGAACACCTTTATTTAACCAGGTAGGCTAGTTGAGAACACCTTTATTTAACCAGGTAGGCTAGTTGAGAACACCTTTATTTAACCAGGTAGGCTAGTTGAGAACACCTTTATTTAACCAGGTAGGCTAGTTGAGAACACCTTTATTTAACCAGGTAGGCTAGTTGAGAACACCTTTATTTAACCAGGTAGGCTAGTTGAGAACACCTTTATTTAACCAGGTAGGCTAGTTGAGAACACCTTTATTTAACCAGGTAGGCTAGTTGAGAACACCTTTATTTAACCAGGTAGGCTAGTTGAGAACACCTTTATTTAACCAGGTAGGCCAGTTGAGAACACCTTTATTTAACCAGGTAGGCTAGTTGAGAACACCTTTATTTAACCAGGTAGGCTAGTTGAGAACACCTTTATTTAACCAGGTAGGCTAGTTGAGAACACCTTTATTTAACCAGGTAGGCTAGTTGAGAACACCTTTATTTAACCAGGTAGGCTACTAGTTGAGAACACCAGGTTTATTTAACCAGGTAGGCTAGTTGAGAACACCTTTATTTAACCAGGTAGGCTAGTTGAGAACACCTTTATTTAACCAGGTAGGCTAGTTGAGAACACCTTTATTTAACCAGGTAGGCTAGTTGAGAACACCTTTATTTAACCAGGTAGGCTAGTTGAGAACAAGTTCTCATTTGCAACTGCGACCTTTATTTAACCAGGCCAAGATAAAGAAAGCAGTTCCAGGTAGGCACATTTATTTAACAACACAGAGTTACACATGGAATGAACAAAACATACAGTCAATAATTCAGTATGGATGTGCAAGTAGAGATACTGTGGTGCAAAAGGAGCTAAATAAATAAATACACTATGGGAATGAGGTAGATAGATGGGCTGTATACAGATGGGCTATGAACAGGTGCAGTGATCTGCGAGCTGCTCTGACAGCTGGTTTTTAAAGCTAGTGAGGTGGGAATCTCCAGCTTCAGTGATTTTTGCAGTTTGTTCCAGTCAGTGGCAGCAGAGAACTTTATTTAACCAGGAAGGAAACACCTTTATTTAACCAGGCGACACCTTTATTTAACACAGGAGGAATTGGCTTTGGGGGTGACCAGTGAGATAGACCTGCTGGAGCGTGTGCTACGAGTGGGTGCTGCTATGGTGACCAGAAAGCTGAGAGAGGGCGGGGCTTTACCTAGCAGAGACTTGAAGATAACCTGTAGCCAGTGTTTTTGGCGACAAGTATGAAGCGAGGGCCAGCCAACAAGAGCGTACAGGTCGCAGTGGTGGGTAGTATATGGGGCTTTGGTGACAAAACGGATGGCACTGTGATAGACTACATCCAGTTTGCTGAGTAGAGTGTTGTAGGCTATTTTATAGATGACATCGCCGAAGTCAAGGATCGGTAGGATGGTCAGTTTTACGAGGGTATGTTTGGCAGCATGAGTGAAGGAAGCATTGTTGCGAAATAGGAAGCCGATTCTAGATTTAATTTTTGATTGGAGATGCTTAATGTGAGTCTGGAAGGGGAGTTTACAGTCTAGCCAGACACCTAGGTATTTGTAGTTATCCACGTATTCTAAGTCAGAACCGTACAGAGTAGTAATGCTGAACGGGCAGGCAGGTGCGACCGATGATTGGTTGAATAGCATGCATTTAGTTTTACTTGCATTTAAGAGCATTTGGAGGCCACGGAAGGAGAGTTGTAATGACATTGAAGCTCGTCTGGAGGTTAGTTAACACAGTGTCCAAAGAAGGGCAAGAAGTATACAGAATGGTGTCGTCTGCGTAGAGGTGGATTAGAGAATCACCAGCAGCAAGAGCGACATCATTGATTTATACAGAGAAGAGAGTCGGCCCGAGATTTGAACCCTGGGGCACCCCCATAGAGACTGCCAGAGGTCCGGACAACAGGCCCTCCGATTTGACACACTGAGCTCTATCAGAGAAGTAGTTGGTGAACCAGGCGAGGCAATCATTTGAGAAACCAGGGCTGTTGAGTCTGCCAATAAGAATGTGGTGATTTACAGAGTCGAAAGCCTTGGCCAGGTCGATGAATACAGCTGCACAGTAATGTCTCTTAACGATGGCGGTTATAACATCCTTAAGGACCTTGAGCATGCCTGAGGTGCACCCATGACCAGCTCGGAAACCAGATTGCATAGCGGAGAAGGTACGATGTGATTCAAAATGGTCAGTAATCTGTTTGTTAACTTGGCTTTCGAAGACCTTAGAGACGCAGGGTAGGATAGATATAGGTCTGTAGCTGTTTGGGTCTAGAGTGTCTCCCCCTTTGAAGAGGGGGATGACCGCGGCAGCTTTCCAACCTTTGGGAATCTCAGACGATACAAAAGAGAGTTTGAACAGGCTGGTAATAGGGGTTGCAACAATTTTGGCAGATAATTTAAGAAAGAGAGGGTCCAGATTGTCTAGCCCGGCTGATTTGTAGGGGTCCAGATTTTGCAGCTCTTTCAGCACATCAGCTATCTGGATATGGGTGAAGGAGAAATGGTGGGGGCTTGGGCAGGTTGCTGTGGAGGGTTCCAGGCAGTTGACCAGGGTAGGGGTAGCCAGGTGGAATACATAGCCAGCTGTAGAGAAATGCTTATTGAAATTCTCAATTATAGTGGATTTGTTGGTTGTAACAGTGTTTCCTAGCCTCAGAGCAGTGGGTAGCTGGGATGACGTGCTCTTATTCTCCATGGACTTTACAGTGTCCCAGAACTTTTTTGAGTTTGTACTGCAGGATGCAAATTTCTGTTTAAAAAAGCTATCCCTAGCTTTCCTAACTGCCTGTGTCTATTGGTTCCTAACTTCCCTGAAAAGTTGCATATCACGGGGGCTATTCGATGCAAATGCAGAACACCACAGGATGTTTTTGTGCTGGTCAAGGGCAGACAGGTCTGGAGTGAACCAAGGGCTATATCTATTCTTGGTTCTACATTTTTTGAATGGGGCATGCCTATTTAAGATGGAGAGGAAGGCGCTTTTAAAGAATAACCAGGCATCCTCTACTGTCGGCATGAGGTCAATGTCGTTCCAGGATACCCCGGCCAGGTCGATTAGAAAGGCCTGCTCGCAGAAGTGTTTTAGGGAGTGTTTGACAGTGATGAGGAGAGGTCTTTTGCTCGCAGACCCATTACGGATGCAGGCAATGAGGCAGTGATCGCTGAGATCTTGGTTGAAAACAGCAGAGGTGTATTTGGAGGGTGAGTTAGTTAGGATGATATCTATGAGGGTGCCCGTGTTTACAGATTTGGGATTATATCTGGTAGGTTCATTGATAAATTGTGTGAGATTGCGGGCATCAAGCTTAGATTGTAGGATGGCCTGGGTGTTAAGCATGTCCCCGTTTAGGTCACCTAGCAGCACGAGCTCAGAAGATAGATGGGGGGCAATCAAATCACATATGGTGTCGAGGGCATAGCTGGGGGCAGAGGGAGGTCTATAGCAAGCGGCAACGATGAGAGACTTGTTTCTGGAAAGCTACATTTTTAGTAGAAGCTCAAATTGTTTGGGTACAGACCTGGATAGTAATACAGAACTCTCTATCTTTGCAGTAAATTGTAACACCGCCCCCTTTGGCAGTTCTATCTTGTCAGAAAATGTTATAGTTAGGGATGGAAATTTCAAGGTTTTTGGTGGTCTTCCTAAGCCAGGATTCAGACACGGCTAGGACATCCGGATTGGTGGAGTGTGCTAGGGCAGTGAATAAAACAAACTTAGGGAGGAGGCTTCTAATGTTAACATGCATGAAACCAAGGCTTTTACGGTTGCAGAAGTCAACAAATGAGAGAGCCTGTGGGATGGGAGTGGAGGTAGACACTGCAGGGCCTGGATTAACCTCTACATCACTGGAGGAACAGAGGAGGAGTAGGATAAGGGTACGGCTAAAGGCTAACAGAACTGGACGCCTAGTACGTTCAGAACAGAGAGTAAAAGGAGCAGATTTCTGGGTACGGTAGAATATATTCAAGGCATAATGTACAGACAAAGGTATAGTAGGATGTGAATGCAGTGGGGGTAAACCTGTGCATATAGTGATAATGAAAGAGATATTGTCTCTAGAAATAGCATTTAAACCAGGTGATGTCACACGTGTGTGGGGGGTGGAACTAAATTGTTAGCCGAGGCGTGTTGAGCAGTGCTAGAAGCTCTACAGTGAAATAAAACAATAGTTACAAACCAGAACAGCAATCGACACGGCATGGTGACGTTAGAGAAAGGCATGCGTAGCCGGGTGATCATACAAGTCCAGTGGCTTCAAGCAGCTAGCGGAATTGAAGCCATAGTCGTGATAAAGAATGAAGAAAGAGAGCAACTAAATACAGACCCAACAAAACATGATGGGAGGCTCCGTGATAAATTTAACTCGTTGGCCGAGTCACATCCTTTGGTTTGACATTGTGTCCATCCACCAAAAATAAGTCTGTTGTGTAACTGTGCCACTCCTCAATAACACCCAGTCAAGTGTTGTAAAACAATGGCTTGGCCATTTCAGTCCATTCTGCTGCTATTTGCACATTAAAGACTATGAATGGAGTAGAGTTAAGTGTGCGTGTGTAGTGGGTGCGTGCATTAAATGCTTAAATTCAATAAACAATGTATTTGTCCATATGTTGACACCTTCAGTGTATGGTTGACTCTGTAGGTGCTACGTGGACAGCAGTACGGCCGGAGCTGTGATGTGTGGAGTGTGGGCTGTGCCGTCATCGAGATGTCGTGTGCCAAGCCCCCCTGGAATGCAGAGAAACACTCCAACCATCTTGCCCTCATATTCAAGGTACCGTCAATACAATTAGTGTGGTCCTGTATGGCTCAGTTGGTAGAGCATGGCGCTTGAAATGTCAGGATTGTGGCTTTGATTCCTGGGGCCACCCAATGTGAAAAATGTATGCACGCATGACTATAAGTCTCTTTGAATAAAAGTGTCTGCTAAAGGGCATTTATTATTGTTATAATAAAAGCCACAAAGTTAAGATTTTAAGGAAACCATGGCCAGTCACTTAGATATGTGATCAATTTGTCTTCAGGACCAGAAATATCCTATACCTCGACATTATATTGTTGGTCATTAGCATTATCATTGAATATGCGACACAAAAAACTGCACAATCAGTGTTTTCCCCAACTAGATGGAGTTGTCACTCTCTGCTTGTAAGTCTGAACTGAGATAATTCATAGGATATACTGTCACAACATTACTTTATATTGATTGATGTACACACATATAGCTGTAAAGACTCACGTATAGTTGTAAAAGACAT
Organism: Oncorhynchus nerka; assembly: GCF_034236695.1. Lineage (NCBI taxonomy): Eukaryota > Metazoa > Chordata > Actinopteri > Salmoniformes > Salmonidae > Oncorhynchus > Oncorhynchus nerka. Next base: position 631,676 of record NC_088414.1, on the reverse strand, counting down.
ACAGTACTCTAGTGACTTCATAAAGCATTCATACCCCTTGACTTGTTCCACATTTTTTGTGTTAGAGCCTGAATTCAAAATGGATTAAATATTTGTTTTTCCTCTCACCAATACCCCATAATGACAAAGTGAAAACATGTTTTTAAAAATGTTTGCTAATTTATTGAAAATTAAATACAGAAATATCTATATATTATATTCTATATTCAGACACCTAAGTCAATACTTAATAGAAACACTTTCGGCAGCGATTACAGCTGTGAATATTTCTTGATAAGTCTCTAAGACCTTTCCACAACTGGATTGTGCAACATTTGCCCACTATTCTAAAAAAAAAGTATTCATTCTCTGTCAAATTGGTTGTTGCTAGACAACAACTTTGCCACTCACGAACATTCACTGTCTTCTTGGTAAGCAACTCCAGTGTAGATTTGGCCTTGTGTTTTAGGTTTTTCTCTTGCTGAAAAGTTCATTAATCTCCCAGAGTCTGATGGAAAGCTGAACCATGTTTTCCTCCAGGATTTTGCCTGTGCTTAGCTCCATTCCATTTATTTTTTTATCCTGAAAAACTCCCCAGTCCGTAAGACTTACAAGCATACCCATAACTATACTTGAAAATATGGGGTGTGGTACTCAGTAATGTGTTGTATTGTATTTGCCCCAAACAAAACACTTTGTATTCAGGACAAAAAGTGAATTCCTTTGCCACATTTTATGCAGTATTACTTTAATGCCTTGTTGCAAACAGAATGCATGCTTTGGAATATTTTTATTCTGTACAGGCTTCCTTCAATTTCACTTTGTCAATTAGGTTAGTATTGTGGAATAACTGAAATGTTGTTGATCCATCCTCAGTTTTCTACTGTCACAGCCATTACACTGTAACTGTTTTAAAGTCACCATTGGCCTCTTTCCGGCAGTTAGGAAGGACGCCTGTATCTTTGTAGTGACTGGGTGTATTGATACAACATCCAAAGTGTAATTAATAACTTCACCGTGCTCAAAGAGATATTCAATGTCTGCTTTTTAAAATTTTTACCCATCTACCGATAGGTGCCCTTATTTGCGAGTTATTGGAAAACCTCCCTGGTCTTTGTGGTTGAATCTGTGTTTTAAAATGTACTGCTTCACTGAGACCTTACAGATAATTGTTAAGGTCATATTGAAAAACATAATTACACATAATTCCACTTTCAGGCAGAATTTGATGAGATTTGAGAACATATTGTGAGTGATTTTAGATCATTCCTCTATGCAGAGTCTTTCCAGATCCTTGATATCCTTCGCCTGAGCTGATGGACTGCCCGGCAGGTAGCCTAGTGGTTAGAGCGTTGGGCCAGTACCTGAAAGGTTGCTGGATTGAATCCCTGAGCTGACAAGGTACAAATCTGTCGTTCTGCCACTGAGCAAGGCAGTGAACCCACTGTTCCCTGCTGCCGAGGACGTGGATGTTGATTATGGCAGCCCCCCGCACCTCTCTGATTGAGAGGGGTTGGGTTAAATGTGGAAGACACATTTCAGTTGAATCCATTCAGTTGTACCACTGACTAGGTATCCCCCTTTCTTCAATTCAAATCACAGGTTTTCAATAACCAGGTTTCTATCCAACCTTTTTATGCGAGTAAAGTACATTTCGGATATAAAATGTCATGACAAGCTTGATGGGATCAGCAATTTTGACAGTAAACTTTCCACATATTGACCCCCAAAAATACCCTAGAAAAGGTGGGATAATTTTTATGCGAGAAATAAAAAATATTGATATAACAACCATCATATTGAAGTAAATTGGAGCCACAGAGTGATATTGTCTGGTCCTCCCACTATGACTTTGGAAAGCATGCAGTTTATTAGTCTGCAGATTAAATACATGATGATGAACTTCACAGGGTAATGAGCTTCACACTCCTTTCCAATAAATATCTTATTCTGGTGACATGATGATTGATGCATGGCTGTCCATAATAATCTCATCATGTTCAGTTGAAGTCGGAAGTTTACATACACCTTAGCCAAATACATTTAAACTCAGTTTTTCACAATCCCTGATATTTAATCCTAGTAAGAATTCCCTGTTTTAGGTCAGTTAGGATCACCACTTTATTTTAAGAATGTGAAATGTCGAGAGAATGTAATAGTAGAGAGAATGATTTATTTCAGGTTTAATTTTATTTCATCACATTCCCAGTGGGTCAGAAGTTTACATACACTCAATTAGTATTTGGTAGCATTGCCTTCAAATTGTTTAATTTATGTCAAACATTTCGGGTAGCCTTCCACAGGCTTCCCACAATACGTTGGGTGAATTTTGGCCCATTCCTCTTGACAGAGCTGGTGTAACTGAGTCAGGTTTGTAGGCCTCCTTGCTCAAACAAGCTTTTTCAGTTCTGCCTGCACATTTTCTACAGGATTGAGGTCAAGGGCTTTGTGATGGCCACTCCAATACCTTTACTTTGTTGTTCTTAGGCCATTTTGCCACAACTTTGGGAGCATGCTTGGGGTAATTGCCCATTTGGGAAGATCCGTTTGCGACCAAGCTTTAACTTCCTGACTGATGTCTTGAGATGCTGCTTCAATATACCCACATATTTTTCCTCCTTCATGATGCCATCTATTTTGTGAAGTGCAGCAGTCCCTCCTGCAGCAAAGCACCCCCAAAACATGATGCTCCAACCCCTGTGCTTCACGGTTGGGATGGCGTTCTTCGGCTTGCAAGCCTCCCCCTTTTTCCTCCAAACATAATGATAGTCATTTTGGCCAAACAGTTCAATTTTTCTATCTAGTTCTATCAGACCAGAGCATTTCTCCAAAAAGTATGATCTTTGTCCCCATGTGCAGTTGCAAACCGTAGTCTGGCGTTTTATGGCGGTTTTGGAGCAGTGACTTCTTCCTTGCTGAGCGGGCTTTCAGGTTATGTCAGTAAAGGACTCGTTTTACTGTCGGTATACAGTGGGGAGAACAAGTCTTTGATACACTGCCGATTTTGCAGGTTTTCCTACTTACAAAGCATGTAGAGGTCTGTCATTTTTATCATAGGTACACTTCAACTGTGAGAGACGGAATCTAAAACAAAAATCCAGAAAATCACATTGTATGATTTTTAAGTAATTAATTAGCATTTTATTGCATGACATAAGTATTTGATACATCAGAAAAGCAGACCTTAATATTTGGTACAGAAACCTTTGTTTGCAATTACAGAGATCATACGTTTCCTGTAGTTCTTGATCAGGTTTGCACACACTGCAGACCTTCTCCAGATCCTTCAGGTTTCGGGGCTGTCGCTGGGCAATACGGACTTTCAGCTCCCTCCAAAGATTTTCTATTGGGTTCAGGTCTGGAGACTGGTTAGGCCACTCCAGGACCTTGAGATGCTTCTTACGGAGCCAATCCTTAGTTGCCCTGACTGTGTGTTTCGGGTCATTGTCATGCTGGAAGACCCAGTACGACCCATCTTCAATGCTCTTACTGAGGGAACGAGGTTGTTGGCCAAGATCTCACGATACATGGCCCCATCCATCCTCCCCTCAATACGGTACAGTCGTCCTGTCCCTTTTGCAGAAAAGCATCCCCAAAGAATTATGTTTCCCCTCCATGCTTCACGGTTGGGATGGTGTTCTTGGGGTTGTTCTTCCTCCAAACATGGCAAGTGGAGTTTAGACCAAAAAGCTCTATTTTTGTCTCATCAGACCACATGAACTTCTCCCATTCCTCCTCTGGATCATACAGATGGTCATTGGCAAACTGGCAAACTTCAGACTGGCCTGGACATGCGCTGGCTTGAGCAGGGGGACCTTGCGTGCGCTGCAGGATTTTAATCCATGACAGCGTAGTGTGTTACTAATGGTTTTCTTTGAGACTGTGGTCCCAGCTCTCTTCAGGTCATTGACCAGGTTCTGCTGTGTAGTTCTGGGCTGATCCCACACCTTCCTCATAATCATTGATGCCCCACGAGGTGAGATCTTGCATGGAGCCCCAGACCGAGGGTGATTGACCGTCATCTTGAACTTCTTCCATTTTCTAATAATTGCGTCAACAGTTGTTGCCTTCTCACCAAGCTGCTTGCCTATTGTCCTGTAGCCCATCCCAGCCTTGTGCAGGTCTACAATTTTACCCCTGATGTCCTTACACAGCTCTCTGGTATTAGCGATTGTGGAGAGGTTGGAGTCTGTTTGATTGAGTGTGTGGACAGGTGTCTTTTATACAGGTAACAAGTTCAAACAGGTGCAGTTAATACAGGTAATGAGTGGAGAACAGGAGGGCTTCTTAAAGAAAGACTAACAGGTCTGTGAGAGCCGGAATTCTTACTGGTTGGTATGTGATCAAATACTTATGTCATGCAATAAAATGCTAATTAATTCCTTAAAAATCATACAAGTGATTTTCTGGATTTTTGTTTTAGATTCCGTCTCTCACAGTTGAAGTGTACCTATGATAAAAATGACAGACCTCTACCTGCTTTGTAAGTAGGAAAACCTGCAAAATCGGCAGTGTATCAAATACTTGTTCTCCCCGCTGTAGATACTTTTGGACCTGTTTCTTCCAGCATCTTCACAAGGTCCTTTGCTGTTGTTCTGGGATTGATTTGTAGTTTTCGCACCAAAGTACGTTCATCTCTAGGAGACAGAACGTGTCTCTGCGTGGTCCCATGGCGGCTGCGTGATCCCATGGTGTTTATACTTGCGTACTATTGTTTGTACAGTGGAACATGGTACCTTCATACATTTGGAATTCGCTCCCAAGGAAGAACCAGACTTCTGGAGGTCTACACATTTTTTTCTGAGGTTTTGGCTGATTTTATTTTTAATTGCCCATGATTTCAAGCAAAGAGGCACTGAGTTTGAAGGTATGGCCTTAAAGTACATCCACAGGTACACCTCCAATTGACTCAAATTATGTCAATTAGCCTATCAGAAGCTTCTAAAGCCTAAAGAAAAGGCACAGTCAACTTAGTGTATATTAACTTTTGACCCACTGGAATTGTAATACAGTGAATTATAAGTGAAATAGTCTGTCTGTAAACAATTGTTGGAAAAATTACTTGTGTCATGCACAAAGTAGATGTTCTAACCGACTTGCCAAAACTATAGTTTGTTAACAAGAAATTTGTTGAGTGGTTGATAAACAAGTTCTAATGATTCCAACCTAATTGTATGTAAACTTCCAACCTCAACTGTATACGAGAGTAGGTGTTATGAACATTAGAGTAGTATGTATAGTCCATAGATACTTTTGCTATTAGTTTTTTTCCAGATATCTCTTTTATTTTACCTTTATTTAACTAGGCAAGTCAGTTAAGAACAAATTCTTATTTAGAATGACGGCCACGGAACAGTGGGTTAACTGCCTTGTTCCCGGGGCAGAACGTCAGATTTTTACCTTGTCAGCTCGGGGATTCCATCTTTCGGTTACTAGTCCAACGCTCTAACCACTAGGCTACCTGCCGCCCTATCATTCCCATCTCTTTAGTAAGAGAGTTCAATATCTTTGCAGATCTTGAGTTTGTGGTGGGGACTTGAGATGATTTGTCCAGGGTTGGGTTGAGGGTACATTTAAAATCTCCAGCCACCACTCCAAAGGAAACACAATGCTCATTGAACAGGGTTATAATTTTTGACATGAAAGCAGGACTATCTGTGTTAGGGGCGTATATGTTTAAGATAGTAAATGGTTGCCCATACAGTGACCCATTTATCAAAATAAATCTCCCCCACAGATCAGATATGTTTTTGTCAATTATGAATGGAACATGCTTATGGATAAGAATGGCTGTGCCTCTACTGTTTGTTTGATTTGAAAGACGAGAAATCCACCTCTCCCACCCAAGCTCTGCAGAGTTTAGCAAGTTCAGCATCACAGAGGTGTGTCTCTTTTTTAATAGTGTGATGTTTGCTTTTTCCTTTTTAAGAACACATATCTTTTTCCATTTTATTGCATGACCTAGACCATGGCAGTTCCATGTCAGTAGATTTAAGGTACTAGTAATCGAACTCTAGTCAAAGTTATCTCTGGGTAAAGGTGGATAATAGTTACAGCTGTGATCATATAAAAGATAAGTAAATGGTGTACATAAAATAACAATCTCTGAACACCCCAGCCGAGTTCCCAAACAACTCGACATATCCCTTTGGATCTATTAACCCCACGCTCAGTCTCAATTCTGTGTTCCAAAAAACGGGAACAATTTTGGACCAAATAAAATAAATTATGCAGTAAATCCTTAAAACTTCTTGACACACCTATCCCATTAGCGGGATCATTTTCATCAACATCCGCTGAATTGCAGAGCGGCAAATTCAAATTAAATTACTAAAAAAATTAATTTTCATGAAATCACAAGTGCAATATAGCAAACCACAGCTAAGCTTGTTGTTAACTTCTCATGGTATAGGGGACGGTTGCGTCCCACTTGGGCAAAAAACAGGGAAAATGCAGCGCAGCAAATTCAAAACAATTCTATAAAAATCAAACTTTCATTAAATCATGTAAACAAAGAGGTTAGCATATTTCAACCCTGCAGGCGCAATACAAAACGCAGAAATAAAATATAAAACATGCCTTACCTTTGACGAGCTTCTTTTGTTGGCACTCCAATATGTCCCATAAACATCACAATTGGTCCTTTTGTTCGATTAATTCCATCCATATATATCCAAAATGTCCATTTATTTGGCGCATTTGATCCAGAAAAAAACAGCTTCCAAAATGCGCAACGTCACTGCAAAATATTTCAAAAGTTTCCAAAATATTTCAAAAGTTGCCTATAAACTTTGCCAAAATATTTCAAAGTACTTTTGTAGTTACTTTTTTAAACGTTAATAATTGATTAAATTGAAGACTGATCTATCTGTTTTCAAGTCTTGGCCAACTCTCAACAGCGTTACCCTTTTCCAGGATGGCCCTACTTCTTCATTGCACAAATGAATAACCTCAAAATTCCAAAGACTGGTGTCATCCAGTGGAAGCGGTAGGAACTGAAAACAAGTTCCTAAGAAATATGGTTTGCCAATGAGATCTCAGTGAACAGACAGAGACCTAAAAAAAAATGTGAACGGTTAGTCCTCAGGGTTTTGCCTGCTACATAAGTTCTGTTATACTCACAGACATGATTTAAACAGTTTTAGAAACTTTGGAGTGTTTCCTATCCAAATCTCTACTAATAATATGCATATCTTATATTCTTGGCATGAATAGCAGGAAGTTGAAATTGGGCACGCTATTTATCCAAAAGTGAAAATGCTGCCCCCTATACCTTTAGAAGTTAATCCACCTGGCGTGTCAGATTTCCATAAAGCGTTTCGGCAAAAGCATAACAAGCATTTATGTAAGAACATCTCTCTCAGTAGACAAAATATTACAAACAGCTAGCAGCCTAGCTGTTTGGTCACGAAAGTCAGAAAAGCAATCAATTAAATCGCTTACCTTTGATGATCTTCGGATGTTTGCACTCACGAGACTCCCAGTTACACAATAAATGTTCCTTTTGTTCCATAAAGATTATTTTTATATCCAAAATACCTCCATTTGTTTGGCGCATTATGTTCAGAAATCCACAGACTCGAGCGGTCACGACATCGCAGACGAAAATTCCAAATAGTATCCGTAAAGTGCGTAGAAGAAAGATGTCAAATGTTTTTTATAATCAATCCTCAGGTTGTTTTTACAATATATTATCGATAATATGCCAACCGGAATGTAGCTTCTTCCATAGGCGAGAGAGAGAAAATGGCTGTTGCGCATGAAAAACTCTGCTGGCACCCAGCCATCCACTGACGCGATGGGTTCTTTGTCGCTAATTTTTCAAAATAAAAGCCTGAAACTATGTCTAAAGACTGTTCACAGCTTGAGGAAGCCATAGGAAAATAAATCTGGTTGATATCCCTTTAATTGGAGGCAAGGCATCCAATGGAACAGAGAGTTTTCAGGACTTCCTTGTTTGATTTTCCTCAGGTTTTCGCCTGCAATATCAATTCTGTTATACTCACAGACAATATTTGGACAGTTTTGGAAACTTTAGAGTGTTTTCTATCCTAATCTGACAATTATATGCATATTCTAGTTTCTGGGCCTGAGAAATAGGCCGTTTCAAATGGGTACGTTTTTTAGCCAAAAACGAAAATACTGCCCCCTACGCTCAAGAAGTTAAAATTAAGATGGATCTATAGGATAAGTTGTTTGTTTTTATTAAAACAAAATATCAACAGGATAAGACCATGGGCATAAAATTGACACATTGAGGCTCCTGTTAGGTCTGTAAATGTGTCGTAATCGATAGGCTATAAATGGTGGAGGCCTATGTGAAAATGATAACTACCAATAATAATGAAAAGGGGGGAAAATAAAGATAAAAGTTTAGTAGGCCTAGGTTAGGCTATAGGGCCTATCCCTCTCTCAGCTAAAACAAAATTAATTCAAATTAGACGGCTATGATGACATTTAGCGGGGCGGGGCGGGTGGGTCATTGGATGTCGGCTATATGTCGTCGGCTAAGATGCCTCAGTCAATGGAGTATATCTTCACCTCGTCAAACTCTCTGCGCTTTCGCCGTATTCCAGCGGACAGATCTTGGTGTAAGGTGAGTTTGACATTACCTACTGTAATGGTGTTGATTTTTGTCGCCTGTAGGACTCGTTCCTTGTTGGTGAATCTCAGGAAACATATGGTGATTGGGCACGGTGGTTGTCTGGCTGCTGGTGGGGGCCTTAGTGCTCGGTGAGCTCTCTCCAGTTCTATGGGCCTGTCGGTGGACAGGTGGAGCCACTCAGGAAGTTTGTCTTGCAGGTAGCGGATCAGTGGAATGTTTAGCTCTTCTTTTTTGGCCACAATTATTCCTTCGCCCCCTATTTTCCAGATCCTCTGTTTTCTCCTCCAGATGCTCTATTTTCTTTTTAGCAGATGCTATTGTTTCCATGGCATCTGCCAGTGACTTTTCCACGGATAGGATTCGCCCCTCTGCCTCATCCAGGTGCCCCGTGTTGATGCTTATCTTGTTGTTGATGTCAGGCAAAGCATTTTCCAGGGTTGTCACCTTGCCCCCTATCACTCTGAGCTGAGATAATTTTGATCTAATTTGATGTTGAGTTCTGTACGTTGGGATCTTAGCTCCGAAAGGAATCTTCAACAGAGTGCGAGGTTGGCAGTTGTTGGCCCTCGCGAGGGGACGGGTCCTCTTGCTCCTAGCTAATGGCACTATCTTTTTCTGAAGCTAGCTGTTTCTTGGAGGCTTTTTCCACGGCTATTGGTCGAGTCTGGGTAAAAATGTCACCTGTAATGTCGCCTTTTGTAGCCTCCATGATTTTTTTACTAAAGCTAATGGAGTTTTTAACTTGAAGTGGGGGTAAGATTAAGAATTGGAAACTAATTGTGCGGAGCTCTTAGTTCATGCGGAAATCTCGTTCAAGGGTCACGGGATCCCCCTATAGCTCAGTATTTCAATTGTTTATTTTATACAGTCATTTTTGCTCATCTTTATCAAGGGTGTCAATAATTTCGGGACCCCACTGTATATATAGCTGAAAAAGCACCCTATTGGCCTTCCTCTTTCATCCAAAGTCCTTGTGGTTGATTGGGTTTCTACAGTGTCATTACTTCACCCTCAAATCCTCTCTCCCTCTCCCCCAGATTGCGAGTGCCACCTGTGCACCCTCCATCCCTCCCCAGCTGACTGTGGGCCTGAGGGACGTCACCCTGCGCTGCCTGGAGCTGCAGCCCACGGACCGTCCCCCCTCCAGGGAACTCCTCAAGCACCCCATCTTCCGTCTCAACTGGTAGTCCCCAACATCCTCCCCCAGTCCACTACCCTCCCTATCCCAAAGCGTCCGTATGGAAATACTACTGAAGGCCTAGCCAAGCCTGCTTTCTCTCCTCCTCTAAACGCTTCCAATCAGACCAACCTCCCTAACCGCTACCATTACCACCTTCCTTGCACCCCAGACCCTCCCCAGTCAAGAGTGGAGGGCCTGGGATGGACAGTAGTATCTGGGCCCTCCTCTCTCTCTCCCTTCTACTATGGCCTCAAACTGCTGTATCTTAGCACAAAATGTAAAAAGCAAGTCGCAAAATTTCTACTACGAAAATGGTGCATTCTTAGTCACAGGGCCATGTTGGTATACTGTAGTCTGTATTGCTCTTCAAGGCTTTGTTCTGGTAATGAAATGGTTCATTAAGCACTTCCGTAGCCATTTTGCAGTGCCGCAAAGGTTTCAAGAAGTTATTTCCATTTTAACCCGTGAGTCAAAAATAAGTCCTTAGAACCACAAATGGAAGACGATAGAGTAAAGATGGTTTTTATCACTTATGTTGTATAGTCTGGTCATAAGTCTCAGAAGAAAATCATAATGAAGCGGCTTAATCGGTTGATTTTGTGCATAACTGCGTTTCTACAAAGATGCCGTTAAAATGTGCATTTTACTGTTGGGCCATCAAGCTTAGTCGAATAATCATGAAGATCACTTAAGTGTTTCAGGGATTACTGACATATCTAACAGAAACTTTGCTAGTTTGGCAAGCTTAACACTGGATGTGAACGCTTATGATGCCGGTATTTGTCTGAACTGTTTTTTTGTTTTTAAGACATGAAAGACATAAAAAGTTTTAGAACACCTACTCATTCAAGGGTTTGTCTTTATTTTTAGTATTTTCTACATTGTAGAATAATAGTGAAGACATCAACACTATGAAATTACACGTATGGAATCATGTAGGAAACAAAAAAGTGTTAAATTAATCAAAATATATTTTCTTCAAATAGCCCCCCTTTGACTTGATGACAGCTTTGCACACTCTTGGCATTCTCTCAACCAGCTTCATGAGATGGTCACCTGGAATGCATTTCAATTAACAGGTGTGCCTTGTTAAAAGTTCATTTGTGGAATTTCTTTCCTTCTTAATACGTTTGAGCCAATCAGTTGTGTTGTGACAAGGTAGGGGTGGTATACAGAAGATAGCCCTATTTGGTAAAAGACTAAATCCATATTATGCCAAGAATAGCTCAAATAAGCAATTAGAAACAACAGTCCATCATTACTTTAAAACATGAAGGTCAGTCAAGCCGGAAAATGTCAAGAACTTTGAAAGTTTCTTCAAGTGCAGTCGCAAAAAACATCAAGCACTATGATGAAACTGGCTCTCATGAGGACCGCCACAGGAAAGGAAGACCCAGAATTACCTCTGCTGATAAGTTCATTAGAGTTATTTGCCTTTTTGCCCAAATAAGACTCATCTCATCTCAACATCAAGTGTTCAGAGGAGACTGTGTGAATCAGGCCTTCATGGTCAAATTCCTGGAAAGAAACCATTACTAAAGAACACCAATAACAAGAAGACACACGAGCAATGAACATTAGACCAGTGGAAATCTGTCCTTTAGTCTGATAAATCTGAGATTTTTGGTTCCAACCGCCATGTCTTTGCGTGACGCAGAGTAGGTGAGCGGATGATCTGAAATATAAAATATATTTTGATTTGTTTAACAATTTAACAATGATTCCATATGTTATTTCATAGTTTTGATGTCTTTACTATTATTCTACAATGTAGAAATTAGTAAAAAATAAAGAAAAGCTCTTGAATGAGTAGGTGTTTCCAAACTTTGGTCTGGTACTGTGTATGTAACAAGAATTGTTATATTGAGTGAACAAAACATTAAGAACACCTGCTTTTTCCATTACAAATTGACCAGGTGAAAGCTATGATCCATTATTGATGTCACTTGTTTAATCCACTTCAATCAGTGTAGGTGAAGGGTAGGAGACAGGTTAAATAAGGTGTTCCTAATGTTTGGAATGCTCAGTGTATATTATATATATATATATATATAAAACGGATATGTTTCTTAGCTTTTTGTATGTTATTCTCTCTTCAAAACTATCCTTACAAATTGAGACATCTGTTGAGTATGGAGGTAAGGTCTCCCAACAACGTTTTAATGTCGGGCCACGGCGTTAAAAGAAATCCCCCGTCGGCCTCTTAACTTTCGCTGTTACGCTGTGTGCGTCACGCATATTTGTGTATTTGTTTATCATTTAATGAACCTTCAAAACCTCTATTTTCAATATTGATCTACCATTCTTTTGGTGCTATTCTGTTGTAGAAGGTCACACAACAATTCAGTTATTTTTGATCTGAGAACTATTTGCTTTTTTAATATGTTATAAAATCCGTATATATCTGAGGTTTTTATCAAACTTCTTTTTTCCATGGGGGATTTTCTATTTGATAAATATAAATGCTGTTCAATGTAGTTTTTTGAGTCAAGTGATATTTCGGAACTCAAGCTAGACCTTTTTGCTTGTAAATGTTTTTTCTCTCTCTTTTTAATTAGAGTTCTTTCTCAAGCATGATCCTAAATTGTGTTACTTGTATGAACTATAACTCTTCAAGTGTTGTTGTTCTCGTTGTAATCAGTTAAGAAAGTAAAATTCTGATAATTAATTAATTTAATTTAAAAAAATATTGAATTGGAAATATGCATTTAATTGCTATTTTTATATTTGAATCTCTAGTTTAAAGGGTTCAAGAGTTCGAATCCCGTAATGGCAATGGTTTGAGACAATTTCAAAAATACTGTTTTTTTTTGTTGCATACAATTGTATATATTTAATACTAATCATATTTCTTTATGTGGAGTATAAGCTGATCAAGCTTGAAGACTTAAATGTAAATAAATGTGAAGTTTGGTAGTTAAAATTATTGTACTTGACTGTATTTTTATACCACACTATTTTCCATAAATATTAGTTTTTGTTCCTGCTTCTGGTTATTTTTCTTATCTTACCTTTCAATGTATTTTTAAAAGCTTTAAAGTTATGCACTCTTGTTTTTTTTATATACTGGAAGAAAAATCTGTTTCGGTCAAATTCATAAAAGCTAGTCAGTGTTATTTCAATTTGTCATGTCTGGTAAGAATTATAATCTCTCAATGCCTTCTGAATCCTCCTCTTATCCACCTGTGTCTCAGCCAGCTTTCTAGTCTTTATGCATTATATTTTCTTATTTTATGTTGATGTGATGTAATCTTATGTCCTTTTTTGGATCTGAGTTGGCTTGAAATGTGTGTGTGAAATTGTATGCTGTTTCCTATGCCACTTGGTGGTACTTTTTTATTTGTAAAGAATGTCTATTGCTCTTTTATTCCAGTCTCCACTACCTCATGTGTCCTATAGAGTCTCTTCTACCAAAGTTCACTTTCTAAATATATATATAAATATACAGTATATTATTTTTTATTGACTATTGTGTTTTTTGGTTTCTCTTTTTCAAAAATTCCAGGGCTAAGGGCTAACTTATATTAGCACATTTTTCGTGCAAAATCTCATGAAATCTCTGGGTTATAAAAAAAAATGAAACTATATCCTGTAAGTTAAAATATATCAAGATATTTTAATTATTCAAATCTTTACCCTATTCGAAGCATTTTATATCATGAATTTGAACTTATTTTATAGTAAATAAACAAAATATTTGGGGAAAAGTGTCTTGTTCCTCCTGTCATTTTGCCAATGTACCATGTGTTATATTTATCAATACAGACAAGTATTATTCACTTTAATATGAATTACTGAAGCAGGCAGGGCCCGGAGTCTGGGGGTGGGAACCCCTGCATACACATTTATTCTCCCTCTATTCTGTTTCATTGCTTCTGCTCCTATCCTGTCATAAAAATAATACAAATACAAAAGGTGTTAGTGGTTCTCTTTAAGCAAAACAAAAATATACTTCAGACAGAGTCCTTTTCAGTCAAACCTGCTCAACTGAGTTTCCGAGATGAGGTGGGGAAAGATGCACATACAGTAACTACAGTGTATTTGGAAAGTATTATAAGGTACTGCATCTCACTACAGACCCTGGTTAGATTCCAGGCTGTATCATAACCGGTTGTTATTGAGAGTCCCATAGGGTGGCGCACAAGTTTCCGAGATGAGGTGGGGAAAGATGCACATACAGTAACTACAGTGTATTTGGAAAGTATTATAAGGTACTGCATCTCACTACAGACCCTGGTTAGATTCCAGGCTGTATCATAACCGGTTGTTATTGAGAGTCCCATAGGGTGGCGCACAAGTTTCCGAGATGAGGTGGGGAAAGATGCACATACAGTAACTACAGTGTATTTGGAAAGTATTATAAGGCACTGCATCTCACTACAGACCCTGGTTAGATTCCAGGCTGTATCACAACCGGTCGTGATTGAGAGTCCCATAGGGTGGCGCACAATTGGCCCAGTGTCTTTATGTTTTGGCCGGGGTAGGCCGTCATTGTAAATAAGAATTTGTTCTTAACTGACTTGCCTACTTAAATAAAGGTTCAATATATTTTTTTTACTATTCAGCCCCTTCACTTTTTCCATATTTTGTCACATTTTGCCAAATTCTAAAATGTATGAAATTATAGATTTTTTTTCTCATCAATCTACACACAAGCCACTTAGTTATAACTTTTGCATTATGGCTAGGTGCTCCATCATGCTGGAAAAGGCATTGTTCGTCACCAAACGTCACCTGGATGGTTGGGAGAAGTTCCTCTCGGAGAATGTGTTGGTACCATTCTTTATTCATGGCTGTGTTCTTAGGCAAAATTGTGAGTGAGCCCACTCCCTTGCCTGAGAAGCAACCCCACACATGAATGGTCTCAGGATGCTTTACTCTTGGCATGACACAGGACTAATGGTAGCGCTCACCTTGTCTTCTCTGGACAAGCTTTTTTCCGGGTGCCCCAAACAATCGTAAAGGGGATTCATCAGAGAAAATCATCAGAGAAAATGACTTTACCCCAGTCCTCAGCAGTCCATTCCCTGTAACTTTTGCAGAATATCAGTCTGTCTCTGATGTTTTTCCTGGAGAGAATTGGCTTCTTTGATGCTCTTCTTGTCACCAGGCCATCCTCCAAAAGTCTTCGCCTCACTGTGCGTGCAGATGCACTCACACCTGCCTGCTGCCATTCCTGAGCAAGCTTTGTACTGGTGGTGCCCCGATCCCACAGCTGAATCAACTTTAGGAGAAGGTCCTGGCGCTTGCTGGACTGTCTTGGGCTCCCTGAAGCCTTCTTCACAACAATTGAACCGCTCTCCTTGAAGTTCTTGATGATCCGATAAATGGTTGATTTAGGTGCAATCTTACTGGTAGATATATCCTTGCCTGTGAAGCCATTTTTGCGCAAAGCAATGATTACGGCACAAGTTTCCTTGCAGGTAACCATGGTTGACAGAGGAAGAACAATGATTCCAAGCACCACCCTCCTTTTGAAGCTTCCAGTTTGTTATTCGACCTCAATCAGCATGACAGAGTGATCTCCAGCCTTGTCCACACCTAACACACCTGTGTTAATGAGAGAATCACTGACATGATGTCAGCTGGTCCTTTTGTGGCAGGACTCAAATGCAGTGGAATTTGGGGGGGGGGGTTCGGTTAATTTGCATGATCACTCTTGTCGTGGAAATTTCCTCTATTTACCAAATCATGAGAGCAAACCACCCACAAGTCAGAGTTAGTTATCAAAGTCCATCTTTAATTATATGAGCTCTAACACAACCCTGTGACTCTCAGATCAATTCAGTGTCTATCAGTGAATTCTCTGAGAGTCCCCTCCACATTTCAACTGAGATCCTTTATAGCAAAGACACACACAGGATAAGACAGCATCGGCATAATTCATCGTTCAGCTTTGTCTCCTAAACTATGTGCTTTCCTCAAACTCAGAACCATAAACAAATCCTCCATATCAACAGCCATATATCAAATCCATCCTATCTTGACAAGATCACAGAGACACACTGACTGGCACACAGACATTGTGGAGCCAAGAGATACACGCTTGACCTCTCCCCTCTCTCCGGCCCAAGTAACTTAGTCTTGACATAGAACAGATACTGCAACCCCGCCACAGTATTATACAAAAATAACATTCTGATGAGAAGTAACTTACAAACATATGATGAATATAAAACATCTTACCTATGTTACCAACCAATTCTGATTCTTCCCCAACACTCTTCATAACATTTTGGAGTATATGCAAATTGCCATCATACAAACTGAGGCAGCAGACTTTGTGAAAATTATTATTTGTGTCATTCTCAAAACGTTTTGCCACGACTGTACATTCATTGCACTATTGCAGTGACAAACTGTGCCCACAAACTGTTTGGGCTTGCATAAAGCTGACCCGTTTGAAGTTATGACTGAACATGAGAAAATTGGTTTGGTGTCTCCAGCTAGAATGGTATAACAGTTCATGTTGGTGAGTCATTTTATGCAAATATATATAGTCATAATTGATACATGTTTTTAAGAATTGGAGGTTAGGATAGCCTGAACATGTGAAAGTTGGTTTAGTGTCTCCAGCTTGAACGGTTGAAGAGTTACTGTTTGAGTTATTTTAGGCACATTTTATAAACATTTATATAGTTATAATAAACACAAGCAATATAAGTTGGGTCAGTGTGAACATCTCAACGTTGGTTTGGCGTTGCTAGGAGATACACGCCCACATTTCAACATTTTCCTCATGTACAGTTGAAGTCGGAAGTTTACATTCACTTAGGTTGGAGTCATTAAAACTAGTTTACATTCACTTAGGTTGGAGTCATTAAAACTAGTTTACATACACTTAGGTTGGAGTCATTCAAACTAGTTTACATACACTTAGGTTGGAGTCATTAAAACTAGTTTACATACACTTAGGTGGGAGTCATTAAAACTAGTTTACATACACTTAGGTTGGAGTCATTAAAAATAGTTTACATACACTTAGGTTGGAGTCATTAAAACTCGTTTTTCAACCACTCCAAAAAAGTCTTGTTAACAAACTGTGGTTTTGGCAAGTCAGTTAGGACATCTACTTTGTGCATGACACAAGTAATTTTTCCAACAATTGTTTACAGACACAGTGAAATAAATATCTTAATTCCAGTGGGTCTGAAGTTTACATACACTAAGTTAACTGTGCCTTTAAACAGCTTGGAAAATGCCATAAAATGATGTGATGGTTTAGAAGCTTCTGATAGACTAATTGACATAATTTGAGTCAATTGGAGGTGTACCTGTGGATGTATTTCAAGGCCTACCTTCAAACTCAGTGCCTCTTTGCTTGACATCATGGGAAAATCCAAATAAATCAGACAAGAACTCCACAAGTCTGGTTCATCCTTGGGAGCAATTTCCAAATGCCTGAAGGTACCACGTTCATCTGTGCAAACAATAGTACACAAATATAAACACCATGGGACCACGCAGCCGTCATACCACTCAGGAAGGAGACGTGTTCTGTCTCCTAGAGATGAACGTACTTTGGTGCGAAAAGTGCAAATCAATCACAGAACAACAGCAAAGGACCTTGTGAAGATGCTGGAGGAAACAGGTACAAAAATATCTATATCCACAGTAAAATGAGTCCTATATTGACATAACCTGAAAGGCCGCTCAGCAAGGAAGAAGCCACTGCTCCAAAACCGCCATAAAATGACAGACTACGGTTTGCAACTGCACATGGGGACAAAGATCATACTTTTTGGAGAAATGCTCTGGTCTGATAGAACTAGATAGAAAAATAGAACTGTTTGGCCATAATGACCATCGTTATGTTTGGAGGAAAAAGGGGGA
Organism: Oncorhynchus nerka; assembly: GCF_034236695.1. Classification (NCBI taxonomy): domain Eukaryota; kingdom Metazoa; phylum Chordata; class Actinopteri; order Salmoniformes; family Salmonidae; genus Oncorhynchus; species Oncorhynchus nerka. The sequence continues at coordinate 614,079 of NC_088414.1, read as the reverse complement.
GGCTTGCAACCCAAAGAACACCATCCCAACCGTGAAGCACAGGGGTGGCAGCATCATGTTGTTTGGGTGCTTTGCTGCTGGAGGGACTGGTGCACTTCACAAAATAGATGGCTTCACCAGGAAGGAAAATTATGTAGCTATATTGAAGCAACATCTCAAGACATCAATGAGGACGTTATAAAGCTTGGTCGCAAATGGGTCTTCCAAATGGACAATGACCCCAAGCGTACTTCCAAAGTTGTGGCAAAATGTCTTAAGGACAACCAGGTCAAGGTATTGGATTGGCCATCACAAAGCCCTGACCTCAATCCTATAGAAAAGTGGGCAGAACTGAAAAGCTTGTGAGAGCAAGGAGGCCCACAAACCTGACTCAGTTACACCAGCTCTGTCAGGAGGAATTGGCCAAAATTCACCCAACTTATTGTGGGAAGCTTGTGGAAGGCTATCCAAAAAGATTTGACCCAAGTTGAACAATTTAAAGGCAATGCTACCAAATACTAATTATGTGTATGTAAACTTCTGACACACTGGGCATGTGATGAAAGAAAGAAAAGCTGAAATAAATCATTCTCTCTCCTATTATTCTGACATTTCACATTCTTAAGATAAAGTGGTGATCCTAACAGACCTAAGACAGGGATTTCCGACTTCAACTGTCAGTCTATGGCAACTTTATTCCCTTTGAAATGCATTGGGAGCTCATTTAAGTATTGTTGTAATTCAAAAACCCGAAATAATATCAAAACTATTTTCTCAAGCAAAGTTGGGGCAGCACATTTGGATGTTGGTTTCATGTTAATAGCTTAATTAAGTGTGGTGTGCATGCTAGCTTTTTTTATAGGATGTGTCTGTCGCTTGAACGGTTCAAGAGCTACTGTTTGTGAGTTATATTATGCTACGGGTGGGTGTTGTTATCATGACCAGTGAGCTGAGATAAGGCGGCGCTTTAGCTAGCATAGACTTATAGATGACCTGAAGCGAGTGGGTCTGGCGACGAATATGTAGCGAGGGCCAGCCGACTAGAGCATACAGGTCGCAGTGGTGGGTGGTATAAGGGGATTTGGTAACAAAACGGATGGCACTGTGATAGACTGCATCCAGTTTGCTGAGTAGAGTGTTGGAAGCTATTTTGTAGATGACATCACCGAAGTCGAGGATCCGTATGATAGTCAGTTTTACTAGGGTGAGTTTGGTGGCGTGAGTGAAGGAGGCGTTGTTGCAAAATTGAAAGCCGATTCTAGATTTGATTTTGGATTGGAGATTTTTTTATATGAGTCTGGAAGGAGAGTTCACAGTCTAACCAGACACCTAGGTATTTATAGTTGTCCACATGTTCTAGGTCGGAACCGTCCAGGGTGGTGATGCTAGTCAGGCGGGCAGGTGCGGGCAGCGAACGGTTGAAAAGCATGCATTTGGTTTTACTAGCATTTAGGAGCAGTTGGAGGCCATGGAAGGAGTGTTGTATGGCATTGAATCTCACAGTATCCAAGGAAGGGACAGAAGTATACATAATGGTGTCGTCTGCGTAGAGGTGGATCAGGGAATCGCAAGCAGCAAGAGCTACATCATTGATATATACAGAGAAAAAAGTCGGCCCGAGAATTGAGCCCTGTGGTTCCCCCATAGAGACTGCCAGAGGTCCGGACAACATGCCCTCCGATTTGACACACTGAACTCTGTCTGCAAAGTAGTTGGTGAACCAGGCAAGGCAGTCATTAGAAAAACCAAGGCTATTGAGTCTGCCGATAAGAATACGGTGATTGACAGAGTCGAAAGCCTTGGCCAGGTCGATGAAGACGGCTGCACAGTACTGTCTTTTATCGATGACGGTTATGATATCGTTTAGGACCTTGAGCGTGGCTGAGGTGCACCCATGACCGGCTCGGAAACCGGATTGCACAGCGGAGAAGGTACGGTGGGATTCGAAATGGTCAGTGATCTGTTTATTAACTTGGCTTTCGAAGACATTAGATAGGCAGGGCTGGATGGATATAGGTCTTTAGCAGTTAGGGTCTAGGGTGTCACCCCCTTTGAAGAGGGGGATGACTGCGGCAGCTTTCCAATCTTTAGGGATCTCGGACGATACGAAAGAGAGGTTGAACAGGCTGGTAATAGGGGTCGCAACAATGGCGGTGGATAGTTTTAGAAAGAGAGGGTCCAGATTGTCTAGCCCAGCTGATTTGTACTGGTCCAGGTTTTGCAGCTATTTCAGAACATCTGCTAGGGTTGTACCTGGTGGGTTCCTTGATGATTTGTGTGAGATTGAGGGCATCTAGCTTAGATTGTAGGACTGATGGGGTGTTAAGCATATCCCAGTTTAGGTCACCTAACAGAACGAACTCTAAAGATAGATGGGGGGCGATCAATTCACAAATGGTGTCCAGGGAACAGATTATTACATTCCTTTAAAGCAGACTATAGGCTACATGTGCACCACCAAGTCAGAACAGTAGGCTAAGTCATGAGGGAAGAGAGGGACATGGGCTACTAACATCTTACTACACAACAACTCACTAGCTTTAAGCACCAACTGTCAGAGCAGCTCACAGATTACTGCTCCTGTACATAGCCCACCTATAATTTAGCCCAAACAACTACCTCTTTCCCAACTGTATTTAATTTATTTATTTATTTTGCTCCTTTGCACCCCATTATTTTTATTTCTACTTTGCACATTCTTCCATTGCAAAACTACCATTCCAGTGTTGTCCTTGCTATATTGTATTTACTTTGCCACCATGGCCTTTTTTGCCTTTACCTCCCTTCTCACCTGTATGTTTGTTTTACTCCATGTGTAACTCTGTGTCGTTGTATCTGTCGAACTGCTTTGCTTTATCTTGGCCAGGTCGCAATTGTAAATAAGAACTTGTTCTCAAACTTGCCTACCTGGTTAAATAAAGGTGAAATAAATCAATAAAAATAAAAACATACACTCGGTATTACTTTCTTGGCTACAGTATACATATACAGCAGCAAACAATCCATTTTTGGACTCACCTTGTTGTGCTGTGCTCACTTGAACAGGAAGGTGGCGCGGCAGTCCTCCTTGTGGGCTCAAGAAAGAGGCCCGAAGTCCTGATTTGGAATTCCAAGTTGGATGACTAGTTTTATCCCAGTTGTCTTGAAATCACTGATGTCTGATATTCCCAGTTTTGAGTTGTTTTGAACTTGGCAGAAGTCATGTTGAATTGACACACGGCCAAGGCAACAAAGGAGTGGCTCAAGAAGAAGCACATTAAGGTCCCGGAGTGGCCTAGCCAGTCTCCAGACCTTAATCCCATAGAAAATCTGTGGAGGGTTGCCAAACTTCAGCCTCAAAACCTTAATGACTTGGAGAAGATCTGCAAAGAGGAGTGGGACAAAATCCCTCCTGAGATGTGTGCAAACTTGGTGGCCAACTACGAGAAACGTCTGACCTCTGTGATTGCCAACAAGGTTTTTGCCACTAAGTCATGTTTTGCAGAGGGGTCAAATATGTATTTCCCTCATTAAAATGCAAATCAATATATAACATTTTTTACATGTGTTTTTCTGGATTTGTTTGTTGTTAGTCTGTCTCTCACTGTTCAAATAAACCTACCATTAAAATTATAGACTGATCATTTCTTTGTCAGTGGGCAAACGTACAAAATCAGCAGGGGACCAAATACTTTTTTCCCTCACTGTACTTGCAAAATAGAAAAAGAAATTGTAACTACGTAGCATATTAGCTAACCCTAAGCCTAAACTTAAACCTTTTAGCTAACCCTTCCCCTAACCCTAACCTTAACGCTAACTCCATACCCTAACCCCTAGCCTAGCTAATGTTAGCCAGCTAGCCACCTAGCTAAAATTTGTAACATATCATACGTTTCACAAATTCATAACATATTGTACGTTTTGCGATTTCGTAATGTATTGTACATTTGCAAATTCGTAACATACAATACAAATTGTAATTTATAACATCACAAGAAATGAGAATGGACATCCACAAATTGAAACATACCATACGAACCATAGCATATCATACTAAATGGAGTGTCACTGATTTACGTACAGAATAATATGAAATGCTCCAAGACCAGGTTGTGTGTAAAATGAAATATTCCATAAAACCACAGATTGGTCACCAACCATCATTCCTAGTAAATCACTAAACATTTTTGTACAATACCCAACGATAAGGGAAAGATCCAAATTTACTGTGGGGGGAAGGTTGGTCCAAAATACAGATGGGTTGTCAAACTATTTGTTTCGCTTTGGGGAGGGTTATGTGTTTTTTTTATTGGGCACAATGGAAGGTACTGAGTTTCTTCCCCGGTTTACATTCACTCTTTTGCAGGTTTTACTATATAATTTCTACATCCTAGCCAAATATCCTAATCTGCTTGCATGTGCCTCCCCCATATCAAGGTGTTTTGGTACTTCCATTATGCACTACGCTTTTCCATGTACTAACTTGTTAATACTAACTGTACTTTCCTGCCCTCTATCCACCATTCACAATGACAATAAATGTAGATGCATAGTTTGTCCAGATCTGAGGTAGGCTAACTACTAGCAATGGTACCACACATTAAAACATTGCATTATTGTTTTTAAGTGAGTACAACATTCTACTCTAGGCTGCAGTGAAATGTCATTTGAATAATGGAGCAAAAGCCCTGTGACTTGAATGCTTCATTCGATTTGGATCAGTTGTGGGCAGACTGAAAATTACACCATGACATTCGAAGGTCTCTGTATTGAGTGCACCAAGCTCGTGCACACATTTTTTATGGACCTAGTAATAAAGACGAAATTTAAACAGTGAAAAATAATTCCCTTTTAATGTGGCATGAACACAACCAGTCATAATATATTAATCTGATTGTCAAACAAATCACTTCAAAAAGTTAGCATGTTCGTCCACTCCAAAATAATTCCAGCATCCAAACTGCATGTATACTCACACCACTTGATGAATGGGAAATAGACCTCAGTTACAAAACACTAAAAAGTGTGGCTAATGACATTCAGCGATTCCCATTGACCAACCTTTTTTATAGGCCTACTGTCATTAAATGTAAATTAGCATATACTTGTTGGATAGATTGGATTCGCAATGGTGTTGTCATGTCTTTGGCATCATAAAACTGAAGACTTATTTATCAAATAACTCTCTAATTATTATTGCGTGATTAAACTGATTAATCATGTAACTGTAATTAACTAGGAAGTCGGGGCACAAAGGAAAATATTCAGATTACAAAGTTATTATTTTCCTAATACAACTTTCAGATATTTTACTATCTGATCAATTAGTCTTCTGATTAATTATTTTTTACCTCACGTTAGTCTCATTCCAAACAGCTGCCCATATCCCTTAAAGTTGATGATGTGGTTGTTACTGACAAGAACCACATTGCTGAGCTCTTTAAACCAGCACTTCATAAGTCAGGATTCCTATTTGACTCAGCCATGTTGCTCGTCCAACATTTCCTCATCTCCTACTCCTTCTAATGCGACTATCCCCGATGCTTCTCCCTCTTTTTCCCCTGCCCCGCTACAAAGTTTTTCCCTGCTGATGGTCACTGAGTTCGAGGTGCTTTGGGATAGGCGTCCCGCTAATAGCGATTAAATATTCCTCTTCCTCTGATTTGTCATCCAAAGGGTCCCAGCTATAAAATGTAGTGTCCTTTTGTTTTTTATCTCAAAAAGTCAGTTTAGTTGGCGCCATCGATTTGAGTAATCCACCTGTTCAACATGCAGAGAAAAGAATCCGAAAATCTAACATTTAACATTTAAGTCATTTAGCATGCCGTTCCCCTCACAGCTCCGTAGGCAAGCACCATGGTCTTGTAGCGGATGCGAGCTTCAACTGGAAGCCAGTGGAGAGAGCGGAGGAGCGGGGTGTGACGTGAGAGAACTTGGGAAGGTTGAACACCAGACGGGCTGCGGCGTTCTGGATGAGTTGTAGTAGTTTAATGGCACAGGCAGGGAGCCCAGCCAACAGCGAGTTGCAGTAATCCAGACGGGAGATGACAAGTGCCTGGATTAGGACCTGCGCCGCTTCCTGTGTGAGGCAGGGTCGTACTCTGCGGATGTTGTAGAGCATGAACCTACAGGAACGGGCCACCGCCTTGATGTTAGTTGAGAACGACAGGGTGTTGTCCAGGATCACGCCAAGGTTCATAGCGCTCTGGGAGGAGGACACAATGGAGTTGTCAACCGTGATGGCGAGATCATGGAACGGGCAGTCCTTCCCGGGAGGAAGAGCAGCTCCGTCTTGCCGAGGTTCAGCTTGAGGTGGTGATCCGTCATCCACACTGATATGTCTGCCAGACATGCAGAGATGCGATTCGCCACCTGGTCATCAGAAGGGGGAAAGGAGAAGATTAATTGTGTGTCGTCTGCATAGCAATGATAGGAGAGACCATGTGAGGTTATGACAGAGCCAAGTGACTTGGTGTATAGCGAGAATAGGAGATGGCCTAGAACAGAGCCCTGGGGGACACCAGTGGTGAGAGCACGTGGTGTGGAGACGGATTCTCGCCACGCCACCTGGTAGGAGCGACCTGTCAGGTAGGACGCAATCCAAGCGTGGGCCGCGCCGGAGATGCCCAACTCGGAGAGGGTGGAGAGGAGGATCTGATGGTTCACAGTATCGAAGGCAGCCGATAGGTCTAGAAGGATGAGAGCAGAGGAGAGAGAGTTAGCTTTAGCAGTGCGGAGCGCCTCCGTGATACAGAGAAGAGCAGTCTCAGTTGAATGACTAGTCTTGAAACCTGACTGATATGGATCAAGAAGGTCATTCTGAGAGATACAGCGGGAGAGCTGGCCAAGGACGGCACGTTCAAGAGTTTTGGAGAGAAAAGAAAGAAGGGATACTGGTCTGTAGTTGTTGACATCGGAGGGATCGAGTGTAGGTTTTTTCAGAAGGGGTGCAACTCTCGCTCTCTTGAAGACGGAAGGGACGTAGCCAGCGGTCAGGGATGAGTTGATGAGCGAGGTGAGGTAAGGGAGAAGGTCTCCGGAAATGGTCTGGAGAAGAGAGGAGGGGATAGGGTCAAGCGGGCAGGTTGTTGGGCGGCCGGCCGTCACAAGACGCGAGATTTCATCTGGAGAAAGAGGTCAGAGCACAGGGTAGGGCAGTGTGAGCAGAACCAGCGGTGTCGTTTGACTTAGCAAACGAGGATCGGATGTCGTCGACCTTCTTTTCAAAATGGTTGACGAAGTCATCTGCAGAGAGGGAGGAGGGGGGGGAGGAGGATTCAGGAGGGAGGAGAAGGTGGCAAAGAACTTCCTAGGGTTAGAGGCAGATGCTTGGAATTTAGAGTGGTAGAAAGTGGCTTTAGCAGCAGAGACAGAAGAGGAAAATGTAGAGAGGAGGGAGTGAAAGGATGCCAGGTCCGCAGGGAGGCGAGTTTTCCTCCATTTCCGCTCGGCTGCCCGGAGCCCTGTTCTGTGAGCTCGCAATGAGTCGTCGAGCCACGGAGCGGGAGGGGAGGACCGAGCCGGCCTGGAGGATAGGGGACATAGAGAGTCAAAGGATGCAGAAAGGGAGGAGAGGAGGGTTGAGGAGGCAGAATCAGGAGATAGGTTGGAGAAGGTTTGAGCAGAGGGAAGAGATGATAGGATGGAGGAGGAGAGAGTAGCGGGGGAGAGAGAGCGAAGGTTGGGACGGCGCGATACCATCCGAGTAGGGGCAGTGTGGGAAGTGTTGGATGAGAGCGAGAGGGAAAAGGATACAAGGTAGTGGTCGGAGACTTGGAGGGGAGTTGCAATGAGGTTAGTGGAAGAACAGCATCTAGTAAAGATGAGGTCGAGCGTATTTCCTGCCTTGTGAGTAGGGGGGGGAAGGTGAGAGGGTGAGGTCAAAAGAGGAGAGGAGTGGAAAGAAGGAGGCAGAGAGGAATGAGTCAAAGGTAGACGTGGGGAGGTTAAAGTCGCCCAGAACTAACCCTAAACTTTGTTTCAACAAGTCAAAATACATTTCTATTTACTCCTCAGATTCCCTAAAATGTAATCAAACTATAATATTTTGTACAGAAAGAAGTATGTTCAATAGGAAACCGATTTTAGCAGGTGCGTCCTGTCTTCGTGGCGCGCAAACACAAATTTCCAAGACTTTGTCCCTGTACTAAAACTGATATTTCTTATTCGTTTTCGAAGTTACAAGCCTGAAACCTTGAACAGAGACTGCTGACACTCTGTCGAAGCCATAGGAATTGCATCCAGGGAGCTAATATTCAGTATGCCCTTATACTTGCCATTGTAAAAGGATGATCTCTCTCAAAAAACAAATTGGGGTTGGTTTTTCCTTGGATTATGTCCTACCATATCTATTGTATTATATTCTCATACATTATTTTAACATTTAAACAAACGTCAAAGTGAAGCCAGGGCCTGAGCAACAGGCAGTTTACTTTGGGCACGTCATTCAGGAAGAAATGTAGAAAAAAGGGGCCTAGCCCTAAGAATTAATCAAAAGTATTGGAAAAACTTGTCAATAATCAACTGACTGGCTTTCTTGATCTCTATAGTATTCTTTCTGGTATGCAATCTTGTTTTCGCTCAGCTTATGGATGTGTCACTGCAACCTTAAAGGTAATCAATGATGTCACAATTGCCCTTGATTCTAAGCAATGTTGTGCTGCTATTTTTATTGACTTGGCCAAAGCTTTTGATATGGTAGACCATTTCATTATTGTAGGCCGGCTAAGGAGTATTGGTGTCTCTGAGGGGTCTTTGGCCTGGTTTGCTAACTACCTCTCTCAAAGAGCGCAGTGTATAAAGTCAAAACATCTGTTTGGCTGTCTCAGCAACTGCCTGTCACCAAGGGTGTTCACCAAGGCATGATCCTAGGCCCACGCTCTTACATTTACATTACATTTAAGTCATTTAGCAGACGCTCTTATCCAGAGCGACTTACAAATTGGTGCTTTCACCTTATGACATCCAGTGGAACAGCCACTTTACAATAGTGCATCTAGGTCTTTTAAGGGGGGAGGGGAGAAGGATTACTTTATCCTATCCTAGGTATTCCTTAAAGAGGTGGGGTTTCAGGTGTCTCCGGAAGGTGGTGATTGACTCCGCTGTCCTGGCGTCGTGAGGGAGTTTGTTCCACCATTGGGGGGCCAGAGCAGCGAACAGTTTTGACTGGGCTGAGCGGGAACTGTACTTCCTCAGTGGTAGGGAGGCGAGCAGGCCAGAGGTGGATGAACGCAGTGCCCTTGTTTGGGTGTAGGGCCTGATCAGAGCCTGGAGGTAGTGAGGTGCCGTTCCCCTCACAGCTCCGTAGGCAAGCACCATGGTCTTGTAGCGGATGCGAGCTTCAACTGGAAGCCAGTGGAGAGAGCGGAGGAGCGGGGTGACGTGAGAGAACTTGGGAAGGTTGAACACCAGACGGGCTGCGGCGTTCTGGATGAGTTGTAGGGGTTTAATGGCACAGGCAGGGAGCCCAGCCAACAGCGAGTTGCAGTAATCCAGACGGGAGATGACAAGTGCCTGGATTAGGACCTGCGCCGCTTCCTGTGTGAGGCAGGGTCGTACTCTGCGGATGTTGTAGAGCATGAACCTACAGGAACGGGCCACCGCCTTGATGTTATTTGAGAACGACAGGGTGTTGTCCAGGATCACGCCAAGGTTCTTAGCGCTCTGGGACGAGGACACAATGGAGTTGTCAACCGTGATGGCGAGATCATGGAACGGGCAGTCCTTCCCGGGAGGAAGAGCAGCTCCGTCTTGCCGAGGTTCAGCTTGAGGTGATGATCCGTCATCCACACTGATATGTCTGCCAGACATGCAGAGATGCGATTCGCCACCTGGTCGTCAGAAGGGGGAAAGGAGAAGATTAATTGTGTGTCGTCTGCATAGCAATGATAGGAGAGACCATGTGAGGTTATGACAGAGCCAAGTGACTTGGTGTATAGCGAGAATAGGAGAGGGCCTAGAACAGAGCCCTGGGGGACACCAGTGGTGAGAGCACGTGGTGAGGAGACGGATTCTCGCCACGCCACCTGGTAGGAGCGACCTGTCAGGTAGGACGCAATCCAAGCGTGGGCCGCGCCGGAGATGCCCAACTCGGAGAGGGTGGAGAGGAGGATCTGATGGTTCACAGTATCGAAGGCAGCCGATAGGTCTAGAAGGATGAGAGCAGAGGAGAGAGAGTTAGCTTTAGCAGTGCGGAGCGCCTCCGTGATACAGAGAAGAGCAGTCTCAGTTGAATGACTAGTCTTGAAACCTGACTGATTTGGATCAAGAAGGTCATTCTGAGAGAGATAGCGGGAGAGCTGGCCAAGGACGGCACGTTCAAGAGTTTTGGAGAGAAAAGAAAGAAGGGATACTGGTCTGTAGTTGTTGACATCGGAGGGATCGAGTGTAGGTTTTTTCAGAAGGGGTGCAACTCTCGCTCTCTTGAAGACGGGAGGGACGTAGCCAGCGGTCAGGGATGAGTTGATGAGCGAGGTGAGGTAAGGGAGAAGGTCTCCGGAAATGGTCTGGAGAAGAGAGGAGGGGATAGGGTCAAGCGGGCAGGTTGTTGGGCGGCCGGCCGTCACAAGACGCGAGATGTCATCTGGAGAGAGAGGGGAGAAAGAGGTCAGAGCACAGGGTAGGGCAGTGTGAGCAGAACCAGCGGTGTCGTTTGACTTAGCAAACGAGGATCGGATGTCGTCGACCTTCTTTTCAAAATGGTTGACGAAGTCATCTGCAGAGAGGGAGGAGGGGGGAGGGGAGGAGGATTCAAGAGGGAGGAGAAGGTGGCAAAGAGCTTCCTAGGGTTAGAGGCAGATGCTTGGAATTTAGAGTGGTAGAAAGTGGCTTTAGCAGCAGAGACAGAGGAGGAAAATGTAGAGAGGAGGGAGTGAAAGGATGCCAGGTCTGCAGGGAGGCGAGTTTTCCTCCATTTCCGCTCGGCTGCCCGGAGCCCTGTTCTGTGAGCTCGCAATGAGTCGTCGAGCCACGGAGCGGGAGGGGAGGACCGAGCCGGCCTGGAGGATAGGGGACATAGAGAGTCAAAGGATGCAGAAAGGGAGGAGAGGAGGGTTGAGGAGGCAGAATCAGGAGATAGGTTGGAGAAGGTTTGAGCAGAGGGAAGAGATGATAGGATGGAAGAGGAGAGAGTAGCGGGGGAGAGAGAGCGAAGGTTGGGACGGCGCGATACCATCCGAGTAGGGGCAGTGTGGGAAGTGTTGGATGAGAGCGAGAGGGAAAAGGATACAAGGTAGTGGTCGGAGACTTGGAGGGGAGTTGCAATGAGGTTAGTGGAGGAACAGCATCTAGTAAAGATGAGGTCGAGCGTATTGCCTGCCTTGTGAGTAGGGGGAAGGTGAGAGGGTGAGGTCAAAAGAGGAGAGGAGTGGAAAGAAGGAGGCAGAGAGGAATGAGTCAAAGGTAGACGTGGGGAGGTTAAAGTCGCCCAGAACTGTGAGAGGTGAGCCGTCCTCAGGAAAGGAGCTTATCAAGGCATCAAGCTCATTGATGAACTCTCCGAGGGAACCTGGAGGGCGATAAATGATAAGGATGTTAAGCTTGAAAGGGCTGGTAACTGTGACAGCATGGAATTCAAAGGAGGCGATAGACAGATGGGTAAGGGGAGAAAGAGAGAATGACCACTTGGGAGAGATGAGGATCCCGGTGCCACCACCCCGCTGACCAGAAGCTCTCGGGGTGTGCGAGAGCACGTGGGCGGACGAAGAGAGAGCAGTAGGAGTAGCGGTGTTGTCTGTGGTGATCCATGTTTCCGTCAGAGCCAAGAAGTCGAGGGACTGGAGGGAGACATAGGCTGAGATGAACTCTGCCTTGTTGGCCGCAGATCGGCAGTTCCAGAGGCTACCGGAGACCTGGAACTCCACGTGGGTCGTGCGCGCTGGGACCACCAGATTAGGGTGGCTGCGGCCATGCGGTGTGGAGCGTTTGTATGGTCTGTGCAGAGAGGAGAGAACAGGGATAGACAGACACATAGTTGACAGGCTAGAGAAGAGGCTACGCTAATGCAGAGGAGATTGGAATGACAAGTGGACTACACGTCTCGAATGTTCAGAAAGTTAAGCTTACGTAGCAAGAATCTAATTGACTAAAATGATTAAAATGATAGAGTACTGCTGGGGTAGGCTAGCTGCGTTGTTGACACTACCCTAATCAAGTCGTACCGTTGAGTGTGAAGTTTCTACAATGCTGCTTATCGGGAGCTAGCTGGCTAGCTAGCAGTGTTGGTTACGTTACGTTGCGTAGGAGAACGACAATAGCTGGCTAGCTAACCTAGAAAATCGCTCTAGACTACACAATTATCTTTGAAACAAAGACGGCTATGTAGCTAGCTATGTAGCTAGCTACGATCAAACAAATCACACCGTTGGGACTGTAATGAAATGAAGTGAAAAAGTGATACTACCTGTGGAGCGACGCGGAATGCGACCGGAATGCGAAAGTTCTATTCAGTAGACGTTGGCTGGCTGTTGGCTAGCTAGGAGTGTCTCCTACGTTAAGGACGACAAAATAGCTGGCTAGCTAACCTCGGTGAATTAAGATAATCACTCTAAGACTACACACTCTAAACTACACAATTATCTTGGATACGAAGACAGCAAAGACAACTATGTAGCTATCTAATACTACACTAATCAAGTCGTTCGGTTGAGTGTGATAGTTACTACAGTGCTACGGTAGCCGGTGAACGTATGCTAGCTGGCTAGCTGCTAGGCAGATAGGAGGGCGACGAAATACAATAATAACGCAATTATCACTCTAAGACTCCACACTCTAAGCTACACAATTATCTTGGATACGAAGACAGCAAAGACAACTATGTAGCTAGCTATGTAGCTAGCTAACACTACACTAATCAAGACGTTCAGTTGAGTGTGATAGTACTACAGTGCTACGGTAGACGGTGAACGTGTTGGACAGATAGGAGACGACGAAATACGATAATTACGCAATTATCTTTGATACAACGACGACTATGTAGCTAGCTAAGAGGAAATTGCTAAGATTAGACAAATCAGACCGTTGTACTATAATGAAATGTAATGAAAAAGTTATACAACCTGCAGACCGAAGCGCGGATGCGACCACCTCTTCTCAATTTACATCAACAACATAGCTCAGGCAGTACGAAGTAGATCATACAGTCTTATACTCAACTGGCCCCTCCCCGGATTTTGTGTTGGCCAACATCCCGTGAGATTGCAGAGCACCAAATTCAAATACAATAAATACTCATTATAACAATTCTGAAAAGATACAACTATTTTACATAGGTTTAAAGATGAACTTCTTGTGAATCCAACCACGGTGGTAGATTTAAAAAATGCTTTACGGCGAAAACATTGAATGGAAAACTACAACAAACTACCAACAACAACAAAAAATCCTACTTCCTGAATGGATTTTTCTCACGTTTTCGCCTGCCTAATCAGTTCTGTTATACTCACAGACATTATTTTAACAGTTCTGGAAACGTTAGAGTGTTTTCTATCCAGATCTACTAATTATATGCATATCCTATCTTCTGGGCCTGAGTAGAAGGCAGTTTAATTTGGGCATGCTTTTCATCCAAAATTCCAAATGCTGCCCTCTACCCTAGAGAAGTTAAATGCTCTGCAACAAAGCTTTCTCAGTGTCCAACAAGCTTTCTCTTAACCTTGTTCAGAACACCTCCAAATCAAAGGTCATGTGGTTTGGTAAGAAGAATGCCCCTCTCCTCACCGGTGTGATTACTTCTTCTGCGAGTTTAGAGTTTGAGGTAGTCACCTCATACAAGCACTTGGGCGTATGGCTAGATGGTACACTGTCCTTCTCTTTTTATTTTTTATTTTTTTATTTCACCTTTATTTAACCAGGTAGGCTAGTTGAGAACAAGTTCTCATTTGCAACTGCGACCTGGCCAAGATAAAGCATAGCAGTGTGAGCAGACAACACAGAGTTACACATGGAGTAAACAATTAACAAGTCAATAACACAAAAGGAAGAAAAAAAAGGGGAGTCTATATACATTGTGTGCAAAAGGCATGAGGTAGGCAAATAATTACAATTTTGCAGATTAACACTGGAGTGATAAATGATCAGATGGTCATGTACAGGTAGAGATATTGGTGTGCAAAAGAGCAGAAAAGTAAATAAATAAAAACAGTATGGGGATGAGGTAGGTAAAAATGGGTGGGCTATTTGCCGATAGACTACAGCTGCAGCGATCGGTTAGCTGCTCAGAGAGCAGATGTTTGAAGTTGGTGAGGGCATTGAAGCTCGTTTGGATATGTGGTTATTATTAAGCTTTAGCTACTACAAGCCTATGATATGAAAGCATTGTGCCCCGGTGCTCCAACAGTTGAACTTGAAGAATGTATCAGGTCTACCAGAGTTACTCTTATAATCTAATGATATAATACTTATCTTTATACAAAATATTCTGGGCTAGGCCTACATTTCTCTTCCTTTATATAGGCTATATATTTAAAGATTAAAATCATTCAGTGAACACCTAAGCCTACGAAATGCCCTGATGCATTTAGTGCTCAAATCTGACATAAACTGGAAAATTATTGTTTTAGGAGAGTAACCTAAAAACCTTGGCGCGTTGTCCGGCGCCAAATCTTCCTAAATTTAGAATATTCACATGAAAATCAGTCGCCAATTGGATGGAAACCTAACAACACCCTAAAAGGGGATTCCTAGTCAGTTGTACAACAAAGCATTCGACTGAAATGTGTGTTCTGCATTTAGCCCAACCCCTCTGAATCACAGGTGCTGCCTTAATCGACATCCACACGCTAAAAACTCTGGCAAGTGCTAACACTAGTCCAGTGTCACTTTGATTATGCCTGCACATCATGGTTACCCAGCAGCACCAAACATCTAAACAATAAGCTAAAGACTAGAGTTAAGAAATTGCCCATTCTTCTCAGTCCAAGGAGGAGGGTAAATGGGAGGGGTTGCTGGGTGAGAGGAGGAGTGGGCAGGGGTGTGTGTCAACAATGCATATTAAGCAGCCATGTGCTTTGAGCACCAGGTCAACGAGTGATGACAGACACAGAAGCCCAGTCTAGGAGTTTTAATGATGAACCAGAGTTTACATTGGGAAACAGGATGAAAGAGAATTATTGCAATGTAAATCCAATAAACATTAAATAATGTCAGCAATCTCTACACACAAAATAACACACCATAATTCCTCTTATTGGAATTAACATTACAACACCAACTAGGCTTATCCCTCCCTGATGGCCAGTCTCCCAGAATGAGAGCCCACCTGCTCTTCTTGACGACGGCAGACTGTGGCGCTCGGATGGATTTGACAGAGCTGACTGACCAAACGGCTGGTGCCCGGCCAATTTGCCGAGTTGAGTCCGAGAAGGCAACTGAAACAGAGGAGATAAATATTTAGAGAACAAGGTAAAAATAATGATAGCCATCGCCTGACCTTCATATGCATTTAATGTAGCGGCAGGCAATATAATTGTCAGGTGGAGGACATGAACACTAACAACATACCGTTGGCGAGACTCTATTATAATAATAATAATGGTAATGGACGACTTCACCTTCGTTGCTTTGAACCGCCCCTGAACGATCCTCTCCTGGTGTCGGGCAGGGTAGATCAAGCGCTGCTTGTCGAAGTCTGGCAGCACCAGCCACAGCGCCACCAGACTGTCTACCCTGCGGTCCGACAGCCCCTGACGGTTCCTCACCCCCACCAAGGCCCTGGTAACATTTCAAGTTAACTGTAGTTTTTTTAAAGTCCTGTTTAGTGAATGATTACTGCAAGTAATCACCTAGGATAGGATAAAGTAATCCTTCTCACCCCCCCTTAAAATACCTAGATGCACTATTGTAAAGTGGCTGTTCCACTGGATGTCTTAAGGTGAAAGCACCAATTTGTAAGTCGCTCTGGATAAGAGCGTCTGCTAAATGACTTAAATGTAATGTAAATGTATGCTAATTTAGAAACCATGACCTAATCAGATAAGAGGAAATTGCCTAGGATCAGAGATCAGGGTCAGTCCCAGAAGATGGACAGCTAAACAAAGAGAGAACCATGGACATTCCACAGGGGAAAGGGGGGGAAGTCATCGGAGTCATACAACACAAAAGGTCAATTATAATTACCCTGAATCAGAGGAGTGGTCAGGGTGAGGAGAATCATGGCGATCAGGGGCCACAGGAGAGTTTCTGTCTTCAGGGGCGGTGGGACTGGATGGCCCAGACCTGGGTGCGTCAGCGGGGTCCCCTGGGTCAGACCTTCAGATCGGTGAACTGCCGCCCAGTGCCCAAGGCCAGAAACTGCTCGCACTAGCCGAGGTGCCGTATACAACTCCGCATCCAGGACTCGCTGTGACTTTCACACAGCTTGCTATAGGTCTGTGATGCACTGTCAACATTGCTGGGAACTGGCAGAGGTGCCGAGAGTCCAGCTGATTAACAAGGTCCTGTGACCACCCCCCGACCTTCTTCTTACACCGACCGCATTCCAGGTACTCAGTGGCCATGAGATACCAGCGGTATATAGTGGGGCAGGAACTGGGCCCGGGACTTGGTCAGTTGGAGGCAGAGGTCGTGGGAGCGATGGAGGGGACCTGTAGGGCTACGGCTTTTGCAGTGACACAGAAATAAATAAGTTGAATGAATGAATAAATAAAATAAATGCACGCATGCATGAATGAATGCATATTACAAATTTAGATTACATTGATTAGATTAATAGCATATTCCAACATTCCCACAAGAATATGAATAATTAATAGGATGTAACAAAAGAATGAAATGACTATTGGTCAAGTTTGAGAGTAAAACTGGAAAAAAGATGGAAAAAAGAAACTCATGATTACGTGACATACAGGATGACAGATGCATGCAGGATGACAGATACATGCAGGATGACAGATACATGCAGGATGACAGATACATGCAGGATGTCAGCTACATGCAGGATGTCAGCTACATGCAGGATGACAGCTACATGCAGGATGACAGATACATGCAGGATGACAGATACATGCAGGATGACAGATACATGCAGGATGACAGATAGATACAGGATGACAGATAGATACAGGATGACAGATACATGCAGGATGACGGCTAGATACAGGATGACAACTACATGCAGGATGACAGCTACATGCAGGATGACAGATACTGAATACATATCAAAACGTATCAAATGTCCTTTGTCAATTAATAGTGACATCAAAAACATGCCTCTGCCAGCAGCTGTTTGACCAGCTCTGCGTCCGAATTGATTATTACTTCATATGCAGTTTATTTCAGTTTACAGAGAAAGACGCCCCAATGACCATCAGGTTATCACATTGCATAGAATGCATTCAAATACATACACTTCAAACGCATGCCATCAAAAAACGAAAGAAAATAGTCAATTAAATAGTATAGAATTCCAACTTTGAGTTGATATAAATGTTAGCTAAGGTTTTACAGGGTTGTCAGCGGTCAAATAAAGTTTGTGAGCATTTTAAACCTTGTTAGGTAATGCTAACATGCCTGCGCAGCGCCACCCTATACTATATTTACAGTTGCTAGCGATCCACTAACGTCATTAAAATAGACATTTTTGGTAGCCCCTGTAGTCAAACAAGTCGGTTGGCTAGACGTGTTACTGTCATATTTCATCACATTTAGTCGTCGATGTTACATTCATTGCAAATGAAGCACATTTCCCTCATATACTCACCGGGTATCATCAATGGCTGCCCAAAAAAGATTTTGTGACGAAGTGATGTTCCGAAAATTTCGGAGGTACATGATAGGCTTAAAACCAATTGGAACAAGTTAGGCTCTTTTTTTACATTTTTTAATTTGTATTTATTTTACTAACAGTAACATGCAAAGCATAAGTATTTGTTTTGTTTTGTTTTTAAAAATTTAGAAAAGGAGCTTTTTCTTCATACTGTAATGACCTGACTAGATCATAAATGAACAATTGTCCAGGCAGAGGCTTGAGTTTGCGAATTGACGGTTTATTAAACCAACTTTACACAGGCTACTGTTTGGGCCGTAGCACACGCCAAAAAGATGACAGATAACCCACAAGCCAATCGTGACCTTCTCTTGTGAAGCCCAGACGTAGGAGTGAGAACAATGGCTAAACCTGGTCTTAACTTCCAATGCTCCACCCCCCTGCCCAACCCCCCTCCACGCCACTCCGCCAACCACCAGGATGCCCGGCGTCAGAACATTCCAGGCATTCCCGTGATTGGCAGATAGCAGGTTGATTGACATGTCGGACCCCGCGAACACCGGGTACTGGTCAGTACAACACAACCACCTCCTAGCCTAACACATAACACACAGCTGTCTGTGCGGGTCGCTACAATACATTTTCATTTGTTTTTGAAAGATTTTCCCAATTAAATAAAGAGATTTATGACATACTCATGTTCAAATGTGGAATCAGTGTAGTAAAATAATATGTCAAACTTAGACATTTCACTGGTTGTATGCAATTTGAGGCCAAGATATAGTTTTACATCAGTCCAGAACACTTCACTATATAAACAATGACAGAATAAGTGTTCAATCGATTCAGTTTCTAGCTCACAAAAACTGCATTCACTGGTAACATCAGGTATATATTTAGAAATCAAGCTATTACACGGATAGAATCTATGGATAATCTGAAAGAAGATCTCCTTTACTTTATTGGTTATCATACATTTGTGTGGAGTGAGCCAAGCACGGCGCCAGTTTACATCAAATGATGAAGCCCAACAAAATATCGCAGAGGGAATAGACTTCCTGTAGAAAATATCCCTTAATAAATTATTGTTGAATTTCGTATCTAGCAGACCAATGCCATTCACCTGGATATCGCTTACAATCGGAGATATTCCAAAATATGCATTATTCTGAAGTAAAGTTTTTATCCCACTAGGTTTAGCTTTAATAACAGTGTCATATTCCTTGCTTGAAACCTCAAAGTTGTACCTTTCCATAAATTCTCTCCGTGTAAATAGATTCCCACTAATATTAACTAATTGGCTGACAAGGACAATGTTTTTCGAGAAGCATTTATGGTTAAATAACATCTTGTTTCTATGTAATATCGACCCATTGTTCCACATAAAACATTTATGAGGTGAAAAGTTGTGTTTATACAACAAAGCCCAGCACATTAAAGCCTGCTTGTGAAAAGCTGCCAGTTTCACAGGAAGTTTACCCACAATATATGGACATTGTTGTAAAAAATGAAGCCCTCCGAATTTCTGAAAAACAAAATGAGGTATAATATTCCAGAAACTATGAGGATTTTTTATGTACCTTTTAACCCAGTTGACCTTTGATATCTGATTGAAGAGCGTGAAGTCTAAGACATTTAGACAGCCATCACAAACCCTGTTGGCTATAACATATTTTTTTAAATCTTATGTGGCTCATTTTTCAATATAAGGTTGTACAAAAGCCTATCTAAGGTACAGCAAGTGGATTTGGAATGTCAATAGATGAAAAAAGATAGGATGCACGAGATAGCCCCTCAGCTTTGGATAAAAGCACCCTTCCTTGAAGACTTAAATCCCTCCCTAACCATGAGGATAATTTTTGGGGGACAGATTCAGTTACAGGGTTCAAATTAAGATCATTCACAGCCTTAAGATTTTTGGTGATCTTTACACCGAGGTAGGTTACAGTATCTTTTTCAGAGATGTTACAATCTGCTGGATTGACAGCTCCTTTCAAAATAAACATCTCACATTTGGAAAGATTTAATGCCAAACCTGAGATTTTGGAGAACTGCTTCATTATATCCAATAATAATCTAGCTTGTGACACATTTTTCAAAAAAAGTGAGGGTTCATCCGCCAGTTGGGATATCTTGAACTTTCTGGCCTGGAATGTAATGCCTTCAAATGGACTTTTATGAACTAATGAGCATAAAATTTGAGATACTGACAAAAATAAAAATGGTGAAATTGGACAACCTTGTCGTATTCCTTTGTAAATGTTAAACCTTGAGGATGTTCCATGACAGAGTTTGACACAGCTATTGCCACCATTATACAGAGTTCCAATAGCAACAAAAAACTGACCAAATTTCAAATGCTTAAGACAATCAAAGATAAAATTGTGACTTACTGTATCAAATGCTTTCTGAAAATCCCAAAATAGGATAACAGGGAAGTCATCCAATAGATCACAATACTCAACCAAGTCTAACACCAGCCTCAGATTATTAGACATATGGCGCCCTTTCATAAACCCTGATTGACGTTCATCAATCAGATCATTCAAGCAAGACTTTAACCTTTTTGCAAAGATTAAGGCTATAATTGTGTAGTCGTTATGTAGGAGTGTGATTGGATGCCAATGATCAATATTTAAGAGATCCGTGTGTGGTTTAGGTATAAGAGTAATAACCCCTTGCTTCAAAGAGGCAGGTAGTTCTCCCTTCTTTATAGCCTCCTTAAAAAGGTTTCAAGTAAAAATTGTGCTATTTCTTCAGAGAAGGTGCTGTAAAATCCAGAGGTTAATCCATCACAACCTGGAGATGTGTTATTTTATATCTGAGCAACCCCGTACTGGATGCCCATAATGGATAAATCTTGACAACAAGACCGATTGAATTCTTCACTAACCGAATTAACATTCTCTATAGAATCAAGGAGATCTTTAGAGTCACTCAAATTGTTATCTAAGGAGTAAAGATACTCATAAAACTTAGTGGTAAAGTCTGATAACAACTCTCTATCCTCAGTGGTAACCCCATTAATCTGAGTGGTCTGATGACAACTCTCTATCCTCAGTGGTAACCCCATTAATCTGAGTGGTCTGATGACAACTCTCTATCCTCAGTGGTAACCCCATTAATCTGAGTGGTCTGATGACAACTCTCTATCCTCAGTGGTAACCCTATTAATCTGAGTGGTCTGATGACAACTCTCTATCCTCAGTGGTAACCCCATTAATCTGAGTGGTCTGATGACAACTCTCTATCCTCAGTGGTAACCCTATTAATCTGAGTGGTCTGATGACAACTCTCTATCCTCAGTGGTAACCCCATTAATCTGAGTGGTCTGATAACAACTCTCTATCCTCAGTGGTAACCCCATTAATCTGAGTGGTCTGATGACAACTCTCTATCCTCAGTGGTAACCCCATTAATCTGAGTGGTCTGATAACAACTCTCTATCCTCAGTGGTAACCCCATTAATCTGAGTGGTCTGATGACAACTCTCTATCCTCAGTGGTAACCCCATTAATCTGAGTGGTCTGATGACAACTCTCTATCCTCAGTGATCTTACATTTCCAAAGTGTGTTGAGTTCCCCTCTCCTCTTTTCCAAATGAAAAAAGTATCTACTGTTCTTTTCGCCTTTTTCAAGCCATTGTTTTCTTGATCTTATGAAAGCTCCTCTGGCTTTTTCCTCATACAATGTATCTAGTTTATCCTGTAAATCATTCAATTTAGCTTTCTCAATAAAATCAAAATGCTCAATCTCTGTGATATCCGCAATTGTCTTGGAGAGTTCAGATACCTCACATCTCGTTCTTAAAGCAAGCTGTTTTCCATAAGTATTACAGGCTGAGCGGATTTTACATTTCAGCAGTTCCCAATATTTCCCATATTCTGCATTAGAGGTAGCTAAACTCAAATAAACATAAATTAGATTCTTAACCACATTTTTTAAATCATCATGCAATAACAATGAGTTATTTAACAAGACACTTGTTGCACTTGTGAATGTCTGAAAGTTACATATTTCTAAAAAATATTTTTGAATTTCGCGCTCTGCCTTTTCAGCGGAATGTTGTCGAGGCTAGCCGTAAAATTTCCAATAACCACCAGAGTATTTCTTACCATCATTACTACACATTCTTACAGTCAACCATATGACTTTATGATCCGTGCAGGTGTTACGCCCCTGAAAAAGGGGAGAGATAATCACGAGAGTGATACGGTCTTGTTTCCTCAATAATAACTTTTTGTGCAATCCATTTTACAAAAGTAACACATTTTACAGAACAACAGATCTACAGGAAATAGATAGTTTGGGGTACAAGGCTTATTCAAGTCACAACAGTATACACTGTAATTCACTGAAACAGATAAGTTATTTGGAGGACTAGAACAGTATCCATATACATTACACAACACAAATAATCTGTCCATGTGGTTGATGACCACTACTAGCCAATGTCCATTGGAGTCCATTTGAGTAAACAAAAATTTCCCTTTGAAATTGTGTGCTAAAATTGCAACCCCAGCTGAATGATTTGTCCCGTGGGCCAAAAAAAGGACATTGCCACACTGATTTTTCCAATAATTATAGTCCTCTTTGCATGAACTTGTTTCTTTAACGAATACAAGATCTGCGTTGCAGTCCTTACAAAACAACAAAAAGCTTTTCGCTTCAACAGGTTTCGTATCCCCCTGGCATTGATTGTCATAAACTTCAAGTCCATATCTATTGAATAGAAAGAAAAATCCTATGCAATCTCAACTCTACCCTCTATAAAAGGTTGCGTCATTTATGTATTTACAGAGGTCTTAACTTGTAAACAGTAACACCATAATTCAAAACTAGAACGCTCAGTTTGCAGTGGGGAAGGAGCTACCTTATAAACAGTAACACCATAGTAGTATCCACCTGTAGTAGTATCCACCTGTAGTAGTATCCACCTGTAGTAGTATCCACCTGTAGTAGTATCCACTTGTAGTAGTATCCACCTGTAGTAGTATCCACCTGTAGTAGTATCCACCTGTAGTGGTATCCACCTGTAGTAGTATCCACCTGTAGTAGTATCCACCTGTAGTAGTATCCACTTGTAGTAGTATCCACCTGTAGTAGTATCCACCTGTAGTAGTATCCACCTGTAGTGGTATCCACCTGTAGTAGTATCCACCTGTAGTAGTATCCACCTGTAGTAGTATCCACTTGTAGTAGTATCCACCTGTAGTAGTATCCACCTGTAGTGGTATCCACCTGTAGTAGTATCCACTTGTAGTAGTATCCACCTGTAGTAGTATCCACCTGTAGTAGTATCCACCTGTAGTAGTATCCACTTGTAGTAGTATCCACCTGTAGTAGTATCCACTTGTAGTAGTATCCACCTGTAGTAGTATCCACCTGTAGTAGTATCCACCTGTAGTAGTATCCACTTGTAGTAGTATCCACCTGTAGTAGTAACCACCTGTAGTAGTATCCACCTGTAGTAGTATCCACCTGTAGTAGTATCCACTTGTAGTAGTATCCACCTGTAGTAGTAACCACCTGTAGTAGTATCCACCTGTAGTAGTATCCACCTGTAGTATCCACCTGTAGTAGTATCCACCTGTAGTAGTATCCATCTGTAGTAGTATCCACCTGTAGTAGTATCCACCTGTAGTAGTATCCACCTGTAGTAGTATCCACCCTTTCCTTGATTTCGGGCCTGTTGTACAAGAGGCCACAATTTTGCCTTTGTTGCCTTGTCTGCTGCAGTCAAGTCCTCACCGAATCTAAACTTTATCTCTTTCAGAAAGGAGCTTTCCTTTGCTTTCTTCCAAACTGCATCTCTCGCTGTGCGAAAAGCAAACTGGATGATGATCGAGCGGCTGACGATGGTATCTTGTTTCTTCCCAATACGATGAGCGACATCCACAGCCATATCCATATATCCATCGGGGAAGTCCGGTGCCACGCGGTTACAGATGTCTCTTGCGCAAAGACAATTCTTTCTGTGTCTTTTTGGGTGCAGGACTATTGACTGGTTTTTCAGAATCAACCGAATGTCCAGAATCCTCCATTTCATCTCCTGATGAGTCAGGTGGTGGTTTTTCTCCAATGCATGAGTGCTCAGTTAGCAACTGCCTTCTCCTCCCTTTGCTCTTTCGCACATTTTTTTCTTCCATTTCTCAAAGTTTCAGATCAAATTAGCGGTCAACTAAGTGTTGTTCTCTATTGTGTTTACTATAAGCCAAGTTCTGTTACATTTAAGTAAGTTTTAGAGGGATAAAAGTTAAGGTTACTCGGAGCAAGCTGAAATCTCATCTGGACTCGCCGCCATCTTCAGCACCCCCCAAGCTAGGCTCTTCATTGGCGGGTTTTTGCTCTCTTTCTCTAAATTGGAACAAGCTGAAGCAACGATCCCGGTATTTCCCGCAGAAACCGAAAGTGTCATTCTAAAATTGTAAAGCATATATTGTCTGGATTTGATTAGAGCTTTGATTGGCACAAAAATGAAAGTCTGATGCTACCTGAGCATGATGAGCCCTACATTAAATACATTTAATGAGCCCTACATTAAAATACATTTTATGAGGCCAAGCCCCAAAAGACCAAATGAGTGTGCAAATGAGTGTGCACATTACACACGACAGAAAAACATAAAAGCCCATACATGTAGCTATGTTAAAATAAGGTGACACCCGAGAGACAGATGGAGATGTGTCAATTAGATGCACATTCAGTCCTTTGTTACTGTAGCATATGCTGCACCAAATGTAGGGACCACAATGGAAATAAGTCCCAGTCTTCATTGTGTAATCCCGGTCACTTTAAAATGATGTATATATGTAAATATATGTAAATATATATATATATATATATACATACATACATATGTGTCTTTTTTTCTGACAAATAAAATAAATAAATCAACCCAAACTGTGCAGTGGCAAAGAGACAAAACACACAAACGTTTAATGACATTCAAATATTGTCAAGCCAAGCCTTCGATACTAGGTAAGCCTACAAGGTAGGGAGGGATGTATTTTCTGTTTGTCCAGATTGACAGTTTGTGGTGTTGAAAATGCAAACCATGATATTGAAGTGCCCAAGTTGGTATGTTTTGTTTATTGGTTGTGTGGTTCATTGGCACAGAAACCTGTTGGTGGAAAATGTGTTGCATATATTTGATATAATTATAAATATTCATCAAAATGTTGAAAATCTGATGTCCCTCTAGCTGATCATTGTCTGCAACCGTCTCTGATATTAGCTTGTGTTTTTTTAATATTGAGGAATATTTCTCTGCTCATAGGAGTAAGAACAGGAATTGGTGCATGACGCAGAAATAACGCATGAGTTTCCCCATCAGTTGGAAGACTGTGTCCCCTTTTCGCAGCAGAGGGTACATGGAGTGGTAAGTGCCAGAATTAAGCCGAGACAACCGTACCACCGTGTGGCTGTCGCCTACCATTGAACGTCTGACTGACATGACATGACCTAATACCAACTCCTTACTAAAGTCTGCGTGATGCCTGCATGTAAATAAACCTAGGCAGCAGTACCACCGTGTGACTGTCGCCTACCATTGAACATGTAACTACAGTGGTTCTTCCTTATGCCTTATTCCTTATGGAAGATGGTGGCATTCTGTCATTGCACCGTCATTGCACTATCACAAGGGGGAGTTAGAATGCTGATCTATCGGTAGTCTAAACTGTGACAATTAATGGAGGTGTTTTCAGTCTGAGAGTCTCTTCTCTGGAACTAGAGTTCTGCATCAGGCAACAACACCAAAAACAGTCGGTGGTCCTGGAGTTCAGAGAGAACCTGGGTAAATACAACGAGGGAATTTCACTTGACATGTGGACTGACAATTTTTGAAAAATAGGCATGCTGGGCTTTTGTTTATCTCTCCCTCTAAAAACAAATAAATCATTCTAAATAACAAGCTGGCTTTATTTACAAATCAGTAAGAATGTCCCATGTCCCAACCCCATGTTCAAGAAGGGCCTTTTTCCCTTTACTCAGATTACAAATCGCTCACTTTCGGTTATTTGAAACAAAATCATCTCCAAAATATTGTAGTTTTTTAAACAAGCCATATAAAGTTTGTTGCAATGTCTGTCGGCCCTGCATTGAAGACCAAAATGAGTTAAAGAAAATGGTGAAAAATAAAAATATATACCAGTTTAATTTAAACTATATGTCAACTACATTTTTAGCTGCACTGCACTTTAGCTCCAAGCCCAGGGGTAAAACCTTGCTGAGATGATCAATGTATTTCTTGAATTGTTGTATTGTTAGTTTCTCTAGCCAAAACGTCTTGATGTCCTTCACCAGGTCATCTTTGTTAGTGGGCTTGGCAGAGTTACAGATTAATGTTTTCAGTTGATGCCAAAGAAGTTCGATCGGGTTTATTAAATCAGGAGACCTACATGTAGAAATAAGTAGGGAAAACCTTCAAAATCGGCAGAGAGACACTCAAGTGTTTTAGCACTATATCTCTTGACACAATGATGAAAATAATCATGGCCTCTAAACCTTCAAGCTGCATACTGGACCCTATTCCAACTAAACTACTGAAAGAGCTGCTTCCTGTGCTTGGCCCTCCTATGTTGAACATAATAAACGGCTCTCTATCCACCGGATGTGTACCAAACTCACTAAAAGTGGTAGTAATAAAGCCTCTTTTGAAAAAGCCAAACCTTGACCCAGAAAATAAAAAAAACTATCAGCCAATATCGAATCTTCCATTCCTCTCAAAAATTGTAGAAAAGGCTGTTGCAGCAACTCACTGCCTTCCTAAAGACAAATAATGTATACGAAATGCTTCAGTCTGGTTTTAGACCCGATCATAGCATTGACACTGCACTTGTGAAGGTGGTAAATGACCTTTTAATGGCATCAGTCCGAGGCTTTGCATCTGTCCTCGTGCTCCTAGACCTTAGTGCTGCTTTTGATACCATCGATCACCACATTCTTTTGGAGAGATTGGAAACCCAAATTGGTCTACACGGACAAGTCCTGGCCTGGTTTAGATCTTATCTGTCGGAAAGATATCAGTTTGTCTCTGTGAATGGTTTGTCCTCTGACAAATCAACTGTAAATGTCGGTGTTCCTCAAGGTTCCGTTTTAGGACCACTAATGTTTTCACAATATATTTTACCTCTTGGGGATGTCATTTGAAAACATGATGTTAACTTTCACTGCTATGTGGATGACACACAGCTGTACATTTCAATGAAACATGGTGAAGCCCCAAAATTGCCCTTGCTAGAAGCCTGTGTTTCAGACATAAGGAAGTGGATGGCTGCAAACTTTCTACTTTTAAACTTGTACAAAA
The DNA here is from genome assembly GCF_034236695.1 of Oncorhynchus nerka. Classification (NCBI taxonomy): domain Eukaryota; kingdom Metazoa; phylum Chordata; class Actinopteri; order Salmoniformes; family Salmonidae; genus Oncorhynchus; species Oncorhynchus nerka. The sequence goes on along the minus strand of NC_088414.1, from coordinate 587,110 downwards.
CAGAGATGCTTGTTCTAGGTCCCAAGAAACAAAAAGATCTTATGTTGAATCTGACAATTAATCTTAATGGTTGTACAGTCATCTCAAATAAAACTGTGAAGGACCTCGGCGTTACTCTGGACCCTGATTTCTCTTTTGACGAACATATCAAGACAGCTTTTTTCCATCTACGTAACATTGCAAAAATCAGAAACTTTCTGTCCAAAGATGATGCAGTAAAATGAATCCATCCTTTTGCTACTCCTAGGTCAGACTACTGCAATGCTCTACTTTCCGGCTACCCGGATAAAGCACCGGGTAATCTCTGGTAGTGAAGTGAGCTGTATCATAGTCAGTTAGTGCTAAATACGGCTGCTAGAATCCTGACTAGAACCCCAAAATTTGATCATATTACTCCAGTGCTAGCCTCCCTCCACTGGCTTTCTGTCAAGCCAAGGGCTGATTTCAAGGTTTTACTGCTAACCTAGAAAGCATTAAATGGGCTTGCTCCTACCTATCTCTCAGATTTGGTCCTGCCGTGCATACCTACACGTACGCTACGGTCACAAGACGCAGGCCTCCTAATTGTCCCTGGAATTTCTAAGCAAACAGCTGGAGGCAGGGATTTCTCCTATAGCGCTCCATAGTTATGGAATGGTCTGCCTACCCATGTGAGAGACGCAAACTCGGTCTCAACCTTTATGTCTTTACTGAATACTCATCTCTTCAGTGGGTCATATGATTGAGTGTAGTCTGGCCCAGGAGTGTGAAGGTGAACGGAAAGGCTCTGGAGCAACGAACCGCCCTTGCTGTCTCTGCCTTGCCGGTTCCCCTCTTTCCACTGGGATTCTCTGCCTCTAACCCTATTACAGGGGCTGAGTCACTGGCTTACTGGTGCTCTTTCATGCCGTCCCTAGGAGGGGTGCGTCACTTGAGTGGGTTGAGTCACTGATGTGATCTTCCTGTCTGGGTTGGCGCCCCTCCTTGTGTTGTGCCGTGGCGGAGATCTTTGTGGGAAATACTCGGCCTTGTCTCAGGATGATGAGTTGGTGGTTGAAGATATCCCTCTAGTGGTGTGGAGGTTGTGCATTGGCAAAGTGGGTGGGGTTATATCCTTCCTGTTTGACCCTGTCCGGGGGTATCATCGGATGGGGCCACAGTGTCTCCTGACCCCTCCTGTCTCAGCCTCCAGTATTTATGCTGCAGTAGTTTATGTGTCGGGGGGAGGCTATGGTCAGTTTGTTATATCTGGAGTACTTCTCCTGTCTTATCCGGTGTCCTAGGTGAATTTAAGTATGCTCTCTATAATTCTCTCTTTCTTTCTCTCTCTCGGAGGACCTGAGCCCTAGGACCATGCCTCAGGACTACCTGGCATGATGACTCCTTGCGGTCCCCAGTCCACCTGGCCGTGCTGCTGCTCCAGTTTCAACTGTTCTGCCTGTGATTATTATTATTTGACCATGCTGGTCATTTATGAACATTTGAACATCTTGGCCATGTTCTGTTATAATCTCCACCCGGCACAGCCAGAAGAGGACTGGCCACCCCTCATAGCCTGGTTCCTCTCTAAGTTTCTTCCGAGGTTTTGGCCTTTCTAGGGAGTTTTTCCTAGCCACCGTGCTTCTACACCTGCATTGCTTGCTGTTTGGGGTTTCAGGCTGGGTTTCTGTACAGCACTTTGAGATATCAGCTGATGTAAGAAGGGCTATATAAATACATTTGATTTGAATTGTATCAAATACTTGTTCTCCCCACTGTATATCCACAGTAAAATGAGTCCTATATCGACATAACCTGAAAGGCCGCTCAGCAAGGAAGAAGCCACTGCTCTAAAACTGCCCCAAAAAAGCCAGACTATGGTTTGCAACTGCACATGGGGACAAAAAAAATACTTTTTGGAGAAATGTCCTCTGGTCTGATGAAACAAAAATAGAACTGTTTGGCCATAATGACCATCGTTATGTTTGGAGGAAAAAGGGGGAGGCTTGCAAGCCGAAGAACACCATCCCAACCGTGAAGCACAGGGGTGGCAGCATCATGTTGTGGGGGGGAATTGCTGCAGGAGGGACTGGTGCACTTCACAAAATAGATGGCATCATGAGGTAGGAAAATTATGTGGATATATTGAAGCAACATTTCAAGACATCAGTCAGGAAGTTCAAACTTGGTCGCAAATGGGTCTTCCAAACGGAAAATGACCCCAAGCATACTTCCAAAGTTGTGGCAAAATGGCTTAAGGACAACAAAGTCAAGGTATTGGAGTTGTCATCACAAAGCTCTGACCTCAATCCTATAGAAAATTTGTGGGCAGAACTGAGAAAGCGTGTGCGAGCAAGGAGGCCTACAAACCTGGCTCAGTTACGCCAGCTCTGTCAGGAGGAATGGGACAAAATTCATTCAATTTATTGTGGGAAGCTTTTGGAAGTCTTCCCGAAACGTTTGACCCAAGTTAAACAATTTAAAGACAAGGCTACCAAATACTAAGTGAGTGTATGGTAACTTCTGACCCACTGGGAATGTGATGAAAGAAATAAAAGCTGAAATAAATAATTCTCTGCTATTATTCTGACATTTAACATTCTTAAAATAAAGTGGTGATCCTAACTGACCTAAGACAGGGGATTTTTACTAGGATTAAATGTTGACAGAAGTTGTGAAAAACTGAGTTTAAATGTATTTGGCTAAGGTGTATGTAAACTTCTGACTTCAACTGAATATACTGTATTCTATCCTATTCTACTAGTCTATGCCACTCTTACATTGCTCATCCAAATGTTTATATATTTTTTAATTCCATTCCTTTACTTTAGATTTGTGTGTATTGTTGTGGATTTGTTAGATATTACTTGTTAGATATTACTGCACTGTTGGAGCTAGAAACACAAGCATTTCGCTACACCCTCAATATCATCTGCTAAACACGTGTATGTGACAAATACAATTTGATTTGATTTGGACCATAGGCTTGGACATACAGCAGTTCCGTGTGACACAAAATTCACCGCTAGACGGCGCCAGAGATGTGGGAAATTAAATTAATCATAAGTCTACAATAATTATGTTCCTAACATCGGCTCATTGCTTCAACGCAGATTGCTAAGCACATTTAGATTCCTCAATCGTGTGCCATTTATTTGATTTAACACTTTTACATTAAATAAATAGTGTAGGCTACTGGTTTATTATGCCTAGCTACAATGTGATCCAGTTTCATTTCAAAGTTGTTTTATAACCTACATTTATATTGAAAATAATAGAAAAGAAAAGTCTGCTTTTTTTCTTTCAAATTAAAAAAATATAGTTGCCAGTTGCCACACAGCACATTGTTAGAAAAAAAGTGTTGAGCTCTTCTATACAAGTCTACTTGCATCCCTTGATGTCCTCAGAGTTCAGCCAGTGTTTTTGAGATTTGAGATCATTTTCTCACTGCCGGCTGTTGGGCTGTATACGTGTCAACCCTGTGCATTTTCGCACTCCTAACAATTAACCATGTTTAATGACTGGACGCAAAGTCCTACGTTTATTTTCCTCTTTCACAGGAACATTGTGTGTTTCACCATTTAACAGAGAATGATACTTTAGTCAACCTGCTGGTTTTGGATCATTCATCATTCACAGGAACATTGTGTGTTTCACCATTTAACAGAGAATGATACTTTAGTCAACCTGCTGGTTTTGGATCATTCATCATTCACAGGAACATTGTGTGTTTCACCATTTAACAGAGAATGATACTTTAGTCAACTTGCTGGTTTTGGATCATTCATCACTTGTGAGGGCCGTTCACTTGTGAGGACGGCAACATTAACCTGAAAAGGGCGAAAACACTTGCATAAAATTGGTCGGTTTTTCATTGAATTATTTTGTTCTTTGCTGTGTATTTGGAAATATCAGATAAATTCTCTATTGCATTTTCTACATAGATTTTTATCTAGACGAAAGTGTTTATTTGAACATGTTCAAACTATCTTAATAACAACCTTTCAACTTTTCCAAAAGTAATTGTGAGTGAAGCACATATTTTATACAGCACATCTTTTTCTGATGGAATTATGCAGTCAGCTGCTGAATTAAGTTACTTCCTACTGGGCACATAATGTCATTTCAACGTGGAAATGTGTATTATATTGGTTTGAGACGTTTATCAATGAGATTTCTACCTCTATTCACCCACTCAAAAAGACCACCAGAAGTTTGGTGAATTCTCAGTGTTATCACTGTGCTTTCAACCATCTAAAAGACCACCAGAAGTTTGGTGAATTCTCAGTGTTATCACTGTGCTTTCAACCATCTAAAAGACCACCAGAAGTTTGGTGAATTCTCAGTGTTATCACTGTGCTTTCAACCATCTAAAAGACCACCAGAAGTTTGGTGAATTCTCAGTGTTATCACTGTGCTTTCAACCATCTAAAAGACCACCAGAAGTTTGGTGAATTCTCAGTGTTATCACTGTGCTTTCAACCATCTAAAAGACCACCAGAAGTTTGGTGAATTCTCAGTGTGTTATCACTGTGCTTTCAACCAAATTTCAGTGGAAAAACGTCAGCTTTTTTGGTTTAGTTATCACCTAAATGTGTTATCCCTGTACTTTTAATCATTTAAAATTGCAAAAAAAAGTTAACAAATTTCAGATATTTTGTATTTAAACAACTTGGTGTTATTACTGTGCTGCATTTAATAGCACAACCAAATGACCTGGATTTCAGTTCCATTAAAGGTCCATATTGCAAGTGATCAATGTTGTTCAAGACTCTGCACAGATTATTATTGCAATTATGAAGATCTCCACAGACTTGCGACCTTTGCATGCTATCTTGAACATGCACGCTTTCTATGATTACATAGGAAGACATTTAGTTACAGTAACCTAAAAATGTGGTCATGGATGTTTCAAGTTTCATTAGTATAAGGGTTAGTTTTATTAGTATAAGGGTTAGTATTCGGAGGTCTGATGGCTCGTCTCTGTGCCTTTTGGTTCAGACATCATGTTTTGACAGAAAGGTAGTGAACAGCTCATGGCTGAGGTGTGTGGGGTTCTTGATGATGCTGCGGGCCTTCCTCAGGCACGGTTTTGACTAGATGTCCTGGATCTATCAATCAATCAAATGTATAAAGCACCTTTTACTTTAGCAGATGTCACGGAGCACTTATACAGAAACCCAGCATGAAACCCCACAGAGCAAGCAATGCAGATGTAGAAGCACAGCGGTTAGGAAAAACACCCTAGAAGGGCAGGAACCTAGAGAGGAAAGAGTCTCTGAGGGATGGCCAGTCCTCTTCTGGCTGTCTGGTGGAGATTAGAAGAGTACATGGCTATAAAGGCCTGATCGTTCAAGATTTTCAAATGTTTATAGATGACCAGCAGGGTCAACTAATAATCACAGTGGTTATAGAGGGTGCAATAGGTCAGCACCTCAGGAGTAAATGTCAGTTGACTTTTCATAGCCGAGCATTCAGAGGTCAACGACAGCAAGTGCAGTAGAGAGGGAGAGAGAGGGTTGAAACAGTAGGTACGGGATAAAGTAGCACGTTAGATGAACAGGTCAGGGTTCCATAGCCGCAGGCAGGACAGCAGAAACTGAATCAGCAGCACAACCAGGTGGACTGGGGACGGGGACAGCCAGGAGTCATCAGGCCAGGTATTCCTGAGGCTTGGTCCGAGGACTCAGGCCCCCCGGGAAGGGAGAGAAAGATGGGAGAATTAGAGAGAGCATACATAAGATCACACAGGACACAAGATAAGGAGCATTACACAAGATAGGAAAGACTGACCCTAGCCCCCCGGCACATAAACTATTGTAGTATAGATACTGGAGACTGAGACGGGGAGTCGGGGGGGCGTGGGGGGTCGGGGGACATTGTGGCCCTTCCGACGATACTCCTGGACAGAGCCAACCAGGTAGGATATAACTTCCACCCACTTTACCAAAGCACAGCCCCCACACAACCAAGGGATATCTACAGACCACCAACTTACTACCCTAAGGCAAGATGGAGTATAGCCCACAAAAATAGGTAGGTGCAAGTCCATTTTTAGGTTAGCAGTAAAACCTTGAATTCAGCAAGCCATCGTAGAGAGGCTAGCACAGGAGTAAAAATATTCTAGCAGCCATACTAAATACTAGCTGAAGTTTATTTAGTGCTTTCTCTGAGTAGCCGGAGCGTAGAGCATTGCAGTAGCGTAATTTTGAAATGACAAATGCAATGATTAGCTTTTCTGCTATACAGTGGGGCAAAAAAGTATTTAGTCAGCCACCAATTGTGCAAGTTCTCTCACTTAAAAAGATGGGAGAGGCCATGACAGACAGACAAATTAGGGAAAAAAATCCAGAAAATCACATTGTAGGATTTTTTATGAATTTATTTGCAAATTATGGTGAAAAATAAGTAAAAACTGGAATCTTGACCACTTCTACAAGTTAGACAAATAGTTAGAGGGTGTGACATCTTCGTCTTCTTCTCTATGATTCAAATCTGTTCGTGGAACAAAAATATATTCTACGGATCTAATGCTACAGCTGTTTTAGTAACTGCACTAACACAACTACTGACCACAACCACAGACCACAAAACTACTGACCACAATCACACAACTACTTCCCAAAACTACTGACCGCTACTGATCACAAGTACTGAAAACAATCACAAAACACTGACCACAACTACTAAACCACGCACCTACTTACCAAAACTACAGACCACAACCACAGACCACAACCACACAACTACTGAAATACACAACTAACGACCAGAAGCACACAACTGCTGACCACTGCTTACCAGAACTACCAACATCAACCACTGGCTACTAAACAACAACTACTGACCACAACTACGGACCACAACTACTGACCACATTTACTGACCACAACCACAAAAAAACAACTGACCACAACCACAAACCTGCTTACAAAAACGACTGCCCACTACAGACAACTACTTTCTTTTACTTTTTAAAATAATTTGTTTATTATTTTACAATAAAAAATCAAATAAAAAAGACAGCAATACTAACAATGACATTCATTGTACTGTTGAATGGGATGGCCAATTTAGAGGACAAAACAAAACTTAACTCACACATACACAAAATAAAACTAAATCCTATTAGGTGGTACATGTATAAGAAGACGGCATATAGTCATTACAAGCAGTGTAGTTAAGCCAAAAATAGATATTGAGTGGAGTACAGCACAGAGGAGCAGCAGATCATCAACCCAGTTATGAAGCGGGACTAGACCATTTATCCAGTATCGGCTGACATATTGTGTAAAACATTGGACTTCTATTGGAGGTATTGTATCGAATCTTTTCCATATGTATTACATTCCCTAAATCCCGTAACCACATTTCAAAGGTAGGTACAGTCTCTAGTTTCCAAAATTGCAATATGAGCCTTTTGGCTAATAGAGTACAAAGAGAGACAGCTTTCCCTTCGTGATTATTCCCATCAACTGTACCAAACAGAGCGGTCAATTTGTCTGGGGCTAGAACTCTATCAAAGGCTCTAGATAAATAATCAAAAATGAGAGCCCAGTAAACATGTAACTTAGGACATGTCCAGAATAAGTGGGTCAACGTCCCCTCATCCTGCTTGCACCTCTCACACAGTGGTGAGGTGTCTGGGAATATTTTATGCAGTTTAACCTTTGAGTAATGTAACCGGTGTATCACCTTAAACTGTACAAGGTTGTGTCTGGCATTCACTGAACTGTGGTTTATATTCCTGAGAGCTTCTACCCAGTCCTCATCTGAGATTTCTGACCCAAGTTCTTGTTCCCAAGCCCTTTTAATGGTGTCTGTGGATACCTCTATGTGGGCCTGTAGCACATCATACAGTCTAGAGACCGACCCTTTTGAATGGGGTTTGACAAGGATCAAGCTATCTAATGTAGGACTATTTGGCTTCATGCCATACTGTGGGATATGTGTCCTTACGAAATTCCTGATTTGGAGGTATCTGAAAAAATGTGTTGTTGGCATGTTGAACTTTCCCTGTAATTGTTGAAATGAAGCTAACTGACCATCTATGTATAGATTACCAATTGTTGTGAGCCCCTTCTCCCTCCACTGTGAAAACACCACATCATCCAATGCGGGGTGGAAAGCATGATTCAGGCAAATCGGGCTGTCAATGATTCACATATGATGGGCTATTAACAAGTGCAGTGAGTGAGGAACGTTGACAGGAGGCCTGCTCAATCAAAAGCCATGCAGGCATATCCTTCTGTCTCATCGCAGGTAAACTTTCCCTCCAGAAAGACACAATGTTCAGATTAGCAGCCCAATAATACAGTTTAAAGTGAGGAAGGCCAAAGCCCCCCTCTATTTTGTACTTGCATAAATGCTTCTTTGAAATTCTGTCTGCCTTGTTATCCCATAAAAATGGAGTTACTATTGAATCCAGTTTCTTAAAATAGCTTTGTGGTATGAAATTGGGTAGACATCGGAAGAGGTAAAGAAACCTGGGTAGGACAACCATTTTAATAGCATTTATACGACCAACCAAGGAGATAGGCAGAGTTTTCCAAAAATCTATATTTTTTTTAAGCTGATATATTTTCATGTCCCAATTCACTTTCAATAGCTGATCAAGGTCTCTTGTCACTACAATGCCAAGGCTTGTGAACTTGTCCATCACTGTTCTAAACGGGGTAGATTGCACAGGCTGTGATATTGGCATCAACTCACGTTTTTTTGCCAGTTTATCTTGTAGCCAGAGAAGGAGCCAAATGTGTTTATCAAGTTAAGTAAGGGTGGCATAGAAGTTTTAGGCTTGGACAAAAACAAAAGAACATCATCTGCATATAGGGACATTTTGTGCTGTGTGTCCTTTATTTTAACATAAGCTATATCGGCACATGCCCGAATGCGAGTAGCAAGGGGTTCCATGGCTATAGCGAAGAGAGCAGGCGAAATAGGGCACCCCTGTCGGCACCCCTTGAACAAGCGGAATGACTGCGACATTTCTGGATTGGTTACCACGGACGCCATTGGGTGTGCATAAATAATTCTTATCCAATTAATAAATTCCTTTCCGAACCCGAAGTGCTCCAGAACCAACATCATATACTTCCACTCAATCCGATCAAACGCCTTCTCTGCATCAAGAGCTATTACCACTGCCTCAACCTTATGATCGTGATACATTACGTTGAAAAGGCGTCTCAAATTGTAGTATATATGTCGGCCCGGGATAAAACCTGTCTGGTCAGGGTGTATGATGTCTGAAATATATGTTTTCAATCGGTTTGCCAATATCTTTGTCAACACCTTGTTTCCTATGGGGAGTAACGACACGGGGCGACAAGACGACATCTCCATGGAATCTCTATCTTTTTTTCAAGATCAGTGCTATTGTAGCCTCATACAGTGTTTGAGGGAGTTTGGCATTTTCTTTGGATTGTTTAAACATTCACAACATAAGTGGAGATAGACTGGCGCAGTACTTCTTATAGAATTCTATTACATATCCATCGGGCCCAAGGGCCTTGCTGTTTGGAAATGGTGCTATCACTGTGTTAGTTTCCTCTAAAGTTATCCCTGCATCGAGTGCAGAAGCTGCCCCCCTGTCTAGTTTAGGAAGTTCACATTCAGCGAGAAAGCGTTCCATAGTTTGTGGATCAGTAGCATCGCATTTTGATTGGTATAGCTCTGAGTAAAACTGCGCAAAGCATTTATTAATATCCTGCGGATCTGTTACTATTTTACCCTTCTTGTCTTTTATTTTGTGAATGGCTCTAGATGCCTGTACATGCCTTAGCTGTCTTGCTAATAATTTATGTGGTTTGTCACCCAGTTCAAAATAACTTTGTTGTGTTCTAGCAAGTAAAGAGCCCACCCGTTTCGAAAGGATGGTATTGTATTCATATATTAACTTTGTGATCTTCTCAAGGACTCTATATGAGGAATTCGTCCTAAAAACGTTCTCCTCTTCCCCTAACTCTCTTTCAATTTCTCTCAGCCTAGTATTGGCGCGTTTCTTCCTCTCTGATGTATAAGAAATAATGTAACCTCTAATCACAGCCTTTAGAGATTCCCAAAGGGTGGAGTCGTCAACATCCCTGTGTCGTTAGTTCCGAGGAAAAAGGCAATCTGCTCCTTCAAATACTGACAAAAAGCCTCATCTTTCAGCAGGTATGCGTCTAAGCGCCACGGTCGCCGACCTGTCGACATGTTGTCGAGTTTCAGCACCATGGACACAGGAGAGTGGTCCGTAATTAGAATAGGGTGATAGGTAACCGACTCAGCTGCTGAAATTAGTTTGGAATCCAACAAAAAATAGTCAATTCTGGAATATGATTTATGAACTGATGAAAAGAAAGAGTAATCCCTGTCTGTTGGGCGCGTCCGTCTCCAAATATCGACAATGTTAAGGTTTGTCATCAATGTATTTAGACAGACACTGGCATTTGATTGTTGAAGTGACCTTGATAGCTGTTTATCTAAAAGAGGATCTAACGGACAGTTAAAGTCCCCTCCAACAATAACACTTGTATCCCAGATATTTGGGATGTCCTTAAATACCATTTGAAAAAATAATGGATCATCGAAGTTGGGTTCATATAAATTGACCAAGGTTACTGGTTTCGAATTCAGTGTACCAGCCACAATAATATACCGACCATTAGGATCTGAAATCGAGGATGAGTAAACAAACTGAATGTTTTTCCTTATCAGGATTGCTACCCCTCTCGCTTTTGCATCAAAGTTAGACTGGTATATCTGACCGATCCAGCCGACTCGTAGCTTGGCCTGAGCGGAGCGTTTAATATGAGTTTCTTGAAGAAACACTATGTCAGCACCCAGTGATTTAAGATGAGAAAAAACATTAGCTCGTTTCACCACATGCCCTAAGCCATTACAGTTCCAGCTGACTATCTTTATTCCACCTGGTCTACTCTGTGCTCTGTCACTATGTGGCATTTCTTATTTTAGAGCAAATTGTTGCTGTCATACAAAACTCAGAAGAAAAACGTCCCGCCGTGCGGGAGCTTGTCATGCCACCTGTACTAATAATAAATGTGAACATAAAACACAGACCCCATCCCCCCTCCCGTCCCTTTACTGAGTGACTTCCCCAAACGAAGCACTCCTTGGCTAACACACAAACCTTAGGGTGTCTAGACATACAGCTTGAATTAACTCGTCGTCTGTAGATGCTCCGCATATACGCTAATATTAAATAACACTTAACACTTAACTCTCACGTTAGGGGGTGAGTGGTGCTAAAACATGATGTGCCAAACAATGTTTTATTAGCCACAACACTTCACCAATCATAAGTCCCAAATTCTGATCTTCTAATCGAAAAGACATAGGCCGGAAATCCAAACATATTCCTGGCCTGTATTTGGTCATTTAGCCGGCTGACACAGCCGTTCTGTATCCTCAGCCAGGGAGCTTGCTTGTCAAGAACAGATCGGCCTCTTTTGGGTTGTCAAACGTACGTGTTGATCCTTCGACTGTCACCTTAAACTGGGCTGGGAAGAGGAATCCATATCGGATGTTGGCCGCCCTGCATTTGTTGCGTACCTCATCATACTCTTTCCGTTGGTTCCTCACCTCCAAGGTAAGATCTGGGTAGAAAGACACCCTGGCTCCGTTGAAGTTAAGGGGGAACTTTTGACTAGCCAGCTTGAGGATGAGATCCCTGGTCTGGGGATAGTGCAGCCGTACAATGAATGGCCTTGGTGGCCTGCCCTTGGCCGGCTTCGTTGCCTGAGATCTGTGTGCGCGGTCGATCAGGATGGCCGTTTTGAAGTGTTCACTCCCCAGCAGGGCCGGTATCAGCTCCGAGACAAATTCAGTGGGTTTCCCTTTCTCAGTGTCCTCCTGGATGCCACATATTCGGAAGTTCTGGCGTCTTGAATGCGACTCGAGCATTTCCAGTCGGGCTTTCAGGGTTTTGTTGTCATTTTTGAACGTTGCCCACTGTTTCTCTATGTCCTGTAGCCTGGCCTCGTGATCGACTGTCGTCTGCTCAACCTCATGCACCCTTCTCTGAGTTGCCTTCACAGTTTCGGCCAAAGTCCCAATACTCTTTGAGATATCAGCCAACCTTGTGTCCACCTTCTTGCTTAGTGAGTTTATGGCAGCCAGTATGTCACTTTGCGTAGGCTCTGTGGGGAACTCTTGGAAGCTAGCCTCTTCAGCTAACTCCTCGTGGGTTGGCGACGTTGAAATTGGTTCGTTGTCTATCTCATTCAAATTATCTTGTTTAGCGCTCCCTTTTTGGTGCCTTTTCCCTTTGTCATATTTGTTTGAAGTTATAGGTCGTGAGAGGTTAAGATAAATACTAATTTGTTTCAAAATGGAGCGGAGTTCTAGCAAAGCACATCTACGCCATAGCACGCTCTCTAGTGCCCCCACAGACAACTACTTACCACAACTATTGACCACAACCACACAACTACTGACCACAACCACACAACTACTGAACCACACAAATAATGTCCACAACTACACAACTACTAACCACAACTAATGAAATAAACAACTACTGAACCACACAACTACTGACCACAACTACTGATCACAATCACAAACTACTGACCACAACTACTAAACCACACACCTACTTACGAAAACAACTGATCATTACTGACCACAACCACTGATCACAACTACCGAGCACACAACTACTAAACCACATAACTAATGACCAGAAGCACACAACTGCTGACCACTACTTACCACAACTACTGACCTTAACCAAACAACTACTAACCACAAAAACTACTAACCACATCTATTGACCACACCTACTAAACACAAGCACACAACTACCGACCATAACTACTGACTGTCTTGTTTTGCACGCTTTGTACAAAATAATAAAATGCAGTACTACAGGATATTTGTTAACGTAACTCTTTATTAGCTAGCTACAACTGGCATCTTCACGTGTCTCCAACCATGATCAACTGACCATGACCTAGCCATCTGGGTGGTCTTAACCAATCATAGCACAGTATGATATGGCGGTAAAATGCATCCAATTACAATTCAGTATGTTTACACAAATGAATATTACACTGACCACAACCAAAAAAATTACTGACCACAACTACTGACCACACAACTACTAACCACAACTACTGAAATACACAAATACTGAATCACACAACTAATGACTACAACCACCAACCACAACCACACAACTACTTACCACAACTATTGACCACTACAGCTGACCACAACATCCAACTACTTACCACAACTACTGACCACAACTGACCACAAGCTTCCCACAAAAAATTGGGTGAATTTTGGCCCATTCCTCCTGACAGAGCTGGTGTAACTGAATCAGGTTTGTACGCCTCCTTGCTCGCACACACTTTTTCAGTTCTGCCCACACATTTTCTATAGGATTGAGGTCAGGGCTTTGTGATGGCCACTCCAATACCTTGACTTTGTTGTCCTTAAGCCAGTTTGCCACAACTTTGGAAGTATGCTTGGGGTCATTGTTCATTTGGAAAACCCATTTGCGACCAAGCTTTAACTTCCTGACTGATGTCTTGAGATGTTGCTTCAATATATCCAAATACTATTCCTTCCTCATGATGCCAACTATTTTGTCCCTCCTGCAGCAAAGTACCCACACAACATGATGCTGCCACCCCAGTGCTTCACGGTTGGGAGGGTGTTTTTCGGCTTGCAAGCCTTCCCCTTTTTCCTCCAAACATAATGATGGTCATTATGGCCAAACAGTTCTATTTTTGTTTCATCAGACCAGAGGACATTTCTCCAAAAAGTACAATCTTTGTCCCCCATGTGCAGTTGCAAACCATAGTCTGGCTTTTTTATGGCGGTTTTGGAGCAGTGGCTTCTTCCTAGCTGAGCGGCCTTTCAGGTTATGTCGATATTGGACTCGTTTTACTGTGGATAAAGATACTTTTGTACCCGTTTCCTCCAGCATCTTCACAAGGTCCTTTGCTTTTGTTCTGGTATTGATTTGCACTTTTCGCACCAAAGTATGTTCATCTCTAGGAGACAGAACATGTCTCCTTCCTGAGCGGTATGATGGCTGCGTGGTCCCTTGGTGTTTATACTTGTGTACTATTGTTTGTACAAATGAACATCGTACCTTCAGGCATTTGGAAATTGCTACCAAGGATGAACCATACAATTGTTTTCTGAGGTCTGATTTCTTTTGATTTCCCCATGTCAAGCAAAGAGGCACTGAGTTTGAAGGTAGGCCTTGAAATACATCCACAGGTACACCTCCAATTGACTCAAATGATGTCAATTTAGCCTATCAGAAGCTTCTAAAGCCATAACATAATTTTCTGGAATTGTCCACGCTGTTTAAACGCACAGTCAGTTTAGTGTATGTAAACTTCTGACCCACTGGATTTGTGATACAGTGAATTATAAGTGAAATAATCTGTCTGTAAACAATTGTTGGAAAAATTACTTGTATCATGCACGAAGTAGATGTCCTTACTGACTTGCCAAAACTATAGTTTAACAAGAAATTTCTGGAGGGGTTGAAAAACAAGTTTTAATGACTCCAACCTAAGTGTAGGTAAACTTCCGACTTCAAAAGTATGTCTGGCAGAGGTTATTGGACGAAATTAAGAATTAAGAATACTCCAAGAATACTCCAATTGTTTGCTAATTCATCATCTTCACCAGAGAATATGAATGATTCTCAGGTGTTAGAAGACACCTAATCATGAAGAAGATGATGTGAATCTGTCACGCCCTGACCGTAGATTGCTTTGTATGTTTCTATTTTTAGTTTGGTCAGGATGTGATGTGGGTGGGTATTCCATGTTGTAGGTCTAGGTTTTCTTTTTCTATGTGTTTGGCCTGGTATGGTTCTCAATCAGAGGCAGCTGTCTATCGTTGGCTCTGATTGAGAGCCGTACTTAGGTAGCCTGTTTTTGGTGCCTATAGTGATGAGACGAGTAATAGCTTTAAGGAGGAAGATAATAATTCTGCCAAGTTATGCAAGGATTTGGATGTTTGGATTTCTTCTCAGGTTTTTGCCTGCCATATGAGTTCTGTTATACTCAGACATCATTCAAACAGTTTTAGAAACTTCATTGTGTTTTCTATCCAATACTAATAATAATATGCATATATTAGCATCTGGGACTGAGTAAGAGGCAGTTTGCTCTGGGCACGCTATTCATCCAAGTGAAAATGCTGCCCCCTATCCCAAATAAGTTTTAACTCGGATCAGAATTCCCCCTTAGTGCCTATTAACTGTAGTAGTGTGTTCTACCCACGGATTACTCTGAGTATATTCTCAAGACAAATGTATTATTCATTTTGGCTTCTTCACTCTCTCGGCTGTGAAGTGTTGTTGCTTAGCAATATTGATCAAGAATGCAGGGGTGCACCACCAACTCTCCTCCCCGCTCCTGGAATGACTTCCTGAATCCCGCAAAGGTTATGCATGTCAACCACTGGGAAGCGCCTGCTAATTTTCCCCATGGCACAGCCCCATTAATTCAGTACGCAGTGCTTCAGCACTCCACTTGAGTGTCATAGATCATGTTTAATAATGAATTTGTTATAATTCATATGTATTACAGCCAGTACAGTATATATATAACCCTAACCCACCAGTGGATTGAGGGATCAGTCTTTTATGCTCCTTTTATCGTTGTTGAATGATAGTGAAAGAGATGGTTATGCTGACAAGGCTCCACGTGTTCAAAGACAACCAGTAGAGAGAGATGTGGAGAAGAGTTCCCTCATTATCCTAAATCACTTTTGTTTGATAGACCCTTTCATTTAAAAAAAATAGGAAAATGGAAAACATAATCCAGACCATGCTCAATGTATAAAAAAAACATCAACAACACTATGTCAGTTTCCCTCCACTTTCATAGACTACCAAGGCAATTTAGCTCCCGGCTCTACTGTACCCTGCTGCTTCCCTGTACCCTGCTACTTCCCTCATGAAGCGGTAATCCGTGTTCAGCTCAGCAATGAAATCAGTGACCGCATGCATGGCTAGCCACCACCTGCCTCTAGACCAGCACCCTGACAGAAATACACCAGAGGGAAACCATCTGAGAGCAATATTAGACACAGCGCCTGCTGCCCAGCCCTATTTTTTTCACCTTTATTGAACAAGGCAAGTCAGTTAAGAACAAATTCTTATTTAGAATGGCGGCCGAACACAGCCAAGCCCTAATCCGGATGACACTGGGCCAATTGTGCACCACCCTATGGGACTCCCAATCACAACCAGTTGTGACACAGCCTGGGTCTGTGGTGATACCTCTAGCACTAAGATGCAGTGCCTTAGACTGCTATTGAGAGACTGAAAAACAGCTTCTATCTCAAGGCTATCAGACTGTTAAACAGCCACCATTGAGTGGCTGCTGCCAACACACTGTCATTGACACTGACCCAACTCCAGCCACTTTAATAATGGGAATTGATGGGAAATGATGTAAATATATCACTAGCCACTTTAAACAATGCTACCTTATATAATGTTACTTACCCTACATTATTCATCTCATATGCATACGTATATACTGTACTCTACATCATCGACTGCATCCTTATGTAATACATGTATCACTAGCCACTTTAACTATGCCACTTTGTTTACTTTGTCTACATACTCATCTCATATGTATATACTGTACTCGATACCATCTACTGTATGCTGCTCTGTACCATCACTCACTCATATATCCTTATGTACATATTCTTTATCCCCTTACACTGTGTATAAGACAGTAGTTTTAGAATTGTTAGTTAGATTACTTGTTGGTTATCACTGCATTGTCGGAACTAGAAGCACAAGCATTTCGTTACACTCGCATTAACATCTGCTAACCATGTGTATGTGACAAATAAAATTTGATTTGATTTGATTTGCGCCACTCAGGAGCCCTATCCCTGATGACAGAAAGCCCACCCAGCACTCTAGGTAGACGCTATTGCTAAGTGCTAATCTAGGATCAGCTTCGAACTCAACACATCGGTAAAAACCTGAGGGATGAGGCCGGAGAAATTAAATCAATCTCAAAATCATAGACAAAGCTATTTTTTGTTTGTTTTCACCTTTATTTTACCAGGTAGGCCAGTTGAGGACAAGTTCTCATTTACAACTGCGACCTGGCCAATATAAAGCAAAGCAGTGTGACAAAAACAACAGTTACACATAAACAAACGTAGATGAATGCAAGGACTGGCCATCCAACATGTTTCATTGTCCATGATAAGGCTCTTTATCAGAGTTAATGACCTCTCAACAGGCCAGATTCTAGTAGAGGTAGGCCTGTTCTGTGTAGGCCAATTCCTCCAATAATGTCACCACTCCTTAAATACCTCTGAGTCTGTGAATGGCTTGGTGTGTTCAGTTAAAACCAGCGCCTGAATTGAGGGGGTAGGCCTATGTGAGGATATGCCATAGCCTACTTTTTTGTTAAAAAAATGGCAAAAATGCATACATAGCCCTTGTTAGCTTAGAGGTTTTGAAAAAACGAAAGGATTCTGATTAAATAAAGCGATCTACACTGAGTATAAAAAAACATTAAGGACACCTGCTCTTTCCATTACATAGACTGACTATGATCCCTTATTGATGGCACTTCAATTAAATCCACTTCAATCAGTGTTGATGAAGGGAGGAGACAGATTAAAGAAGGATTTTTAAGGGTTGAGACAATTGACACATGGATTTTGTATGTGTGCCATTCAGAGGGTGAATGGGCAAGACTAAAAAATGTTAGTCTTTGAACGGGGTGTGGTAGTACTGTAGGTGCCTGGCGCACCTGTTTGTGTCAAGAACTACAAAGCTGCTGGGTTTTTCACGCTCAACAGTTTCTCGTGTGTATCAAGAATGGTCCACCACCCAAAGGTCATCTAGCCAACGACTGTGGGAAGCACTGGAGTCAACATGGGCCAGCATAATTGTGGAAGGCTTTCGAACCTTGTTAGAGTCCATGCCCCCAACAAATTGGGGCTGTTCTGAGGGCAAAAGGGGGGTTCAACTCAATGCTAGGAAGGTGTTCTTAATGTTTTGTAAACTCATTGTATAACAATGCTTTATGCTAGAAACAAGCTGCAAAATGCACATGAAAGACACGACTTCGATGCATATGGAGAGATCTCTATGACATTTAAGTGTTGAGCTACGAAGTTCTACAGACTCAAACCTTCTACTTTGCTTGGGAAGGAAATGTACTTTATCCCCCCAGATGAAATCTTCCATGCACTTATAGGCCTCTCTGTAGGAAGCCTATGCATGACAAATATTTAATCCATCACTAAATACAGACTGCTCTTTAAAAAAAATTGACCAATAGGAGTCTCCAGTTGGAAAAACAATGATCACTGGCACAAATTCAGTGGTCTCCCTAGATGTATAATGGTGTTGGAGTGTGTGGAGGGGAAACCATTTCCTATTCCAGCTGAATCTGTTATGATGTCAACTGGTTTTAACCGTGCTGCAATACGCAAAGAGCCGTTGCAGCCTCTCTTCCCACCTCACCAATGTCATTGAAATCGAGGACCGCATTTTAGAACACCCAAGCAAACCTTTCATTCTCAACATTTCTTTATTTTCGTCCTTGTCTTGTCTCTTCAATATGTGCTGATATTGAAGGGGAGTGGGGAAGGTACAATGGACAAAAACCTCAGGTTCCTGGGCCTGCTGAGTGGCGCAGTGGTCTAAGGCAGTGTTAGCTGTGCCACTACAGATCCTGGTTTGAGTCCAGTCTCTGTCGCAGCCGGCCACCACCGGTAGACCCATGGGGCGGCGTATAATTGACCCAGCGTCATCCGGGTTAGGGGAGGGTTTGTCTGGTAGGGATGTTCTTGTCCCATCACGCACTAGTGACTCCTGTGGTGAGCTTGGCACAATGCACGCTGACATGGTCACCAGGTGTACGGTGTTTCCTCTGACACATTGGTGCAGCTGGCTTCCAGGTTAAGTGGGTGTTGTGTCAAGACGTAGTGCAGCTTGGCTGGGTTGTGTTTCAGAGGACTCGCGGCTCTTGACCTTTGCCTCTCCCGAGTCCATACTGGAGTTGCAGTGATGGGACAAGACTGTAACTACCAATTGGATACCATGAAAAAGGGCAACAAAAAAAACTCAGGGTCTGTTTGTAACTTGTGATATAAAAAAAAATGTTCTTGTTCATTTCTCACAGCTTTTGTTTGTTGTGTGTATTGGGAAGATACTCTACAACAACGTTGCCTATGGGCACAAACGCACCATCGCTGGACCAGACAGGACTGGCAAAAAGTGCTCTTCACTGACGAGTCGCGGTTTTGTCTCACCAGGGGTGATGGTCTAATTTGTGTTTATCGTCGAAGAAATGAGCCTTACACCGAGGCCTGTACACTGGAGCGGGATCGATTTGGAGGTGAAGGGTCCACCATGGTCTGGGGTGGTGGATTACAAAGTCTGATTGTATTCAACATGTACGCACAGTATTTCGTTATAAATCCTAAGTCATACAATCAGTCTCTGTTTGTTATGAAATGCAGTGTATCAATGAGGTATTTACAGTGCCTTGCGAAAGTATTCGGCCCCCTTGAACTTTGCGACCTTTTGCCACATTTCAGGCTTCAAACATAAAGATATAAAACTGTATTTTTTTGTGAAGAATCAACAATAAGTGGGACACAATCATGAAGTGGAACGACATTTATTGGATATTTCAAACTTTTTTAACAAATCAAAAACTGAAAAATTGGGCGTGCAAAATTATTCAGCCCCTTTACTTTCAGTGCAGCAAACTCTCTCCAGAAGTTCAGTGAGGATCTCTGAATGATCCAATGTTGACCTAAATGACTAATGATGATAAATACAATCCACCTGTGTGTAATCAAGTCTCCGTATAAATGCACCTGCACTGTGATAGTCTCAGAGGTCCGTTAAAAGCGCAGAGAGCATCATGAAGAACAAGGAACACACCAGGCAGGTCCGAGATACTGTTGTGAAGAAGTTTAAAGCCGGATTTGGATACATAAAGATTTCCCAAGCTTTAAACATCCCAAGGAGCACTGTGCAAGCGATAATATTGAAATGGAAATGGAAGGAGTATCAGACCACTGCAAATCTACCAAGACCTGGCCGTCCCTCTAAACTTTCAACTCATACAAGGAGAAGACTGATCAGAGATGCAGCCAAGAGGTCCATGATCACTCTGGATGAACTGCAGAGATCTACAGCTGAGGTGGGAGACTCTGTCCATAGGACAACAATCAGTCGTATATTGCACAAATCTGGCCTTTATGGAAGAGTGGCAAGAAAGCCATTTCTTAAAGATATCCATAAAAAGTGTTGTTTAAAGTTTGCCACAAGCCACCTGGGAGACACACCAAACATGTGGAAGAAGGTGCTCTGGTCAGATGAAACCAAAATGGAACTTTTTGGCAACAATGCAAAACGTTATGTTTGGCGTAAAAGCAACACAGCTCATCACCCTGAACACACCATTCCCACTGTCAAACATGGTGGTGGCAGCATCATGGTTTGGGCCTGCTTTTCTTCAGCAGGGACAGGGAAGATGGTTAAAATTGATGGGAAGATGGATGGAGCCAAATACAGGACCATTCTGGAAGAAAACCTGATGGAGTCTGCAAAAGACCTGAGACTGGGACGGAGATTTGTCTTCCAACAAGACAATGATCCAAAACATAAAGCAAAATCTACAATGGAATGGTTCAAAAAATAAACATATCCAGGTGTTAGAATGGCCAAGTCAAAGTCCAGACCTGAATCCAATCGAGAATCTGTGGAAAGAACTGAAAACTGCTGTTCACAAATGCTCTCCATCCAACCTCACTGAGCTCGAGCTGTTTTGCAAGGAGGAATGGGAAAAACTTTCAGTCTCTCGATGTGCAAAACTGATAGAGACATACCCCAAGCGACTTACAGCTGTAATCGCAGCAAAAGGTGGCGCTACAAAGTATTAACGTAAGGGGGCTGAATAATTTTGCACGCCCAATTTTTCCGTTTTTGATTTGTTAAAAAAGTTTGAAATATCCAATAAATGTCGTTCCACTTCATGATTGTGTCCCACTTGTTGTTGATTCTTCACAAAAAAATACAGTTTTATATCTTTATGTTTGAAGCCTGAAATGTGGCAAAAGGTCGCAAAGTTCAAGGGGGCCGAATACTTTCGCAAGGCACTGTAGATTCATGGTTAAATTATTGCTGCAAATAAAGCACATGCAACTGTTCCCTTGTAGTCTTTCTTACTGTAAATGCAGTGAAAAGCTATTAGCCAATAGCCATGCTGCTTGGTGGATCCAGGGATTAATGCTTGGGACATCACTGGATCAGATCCTGAGCTGGAATGCGTTCGTTAAAGTGGAGAAGGACACCATGACAAATCACGTCATTCACATTGGCCTTGTGGGAACAGTCTAAATGATTGGTTTATATGATCAAACAGCTCATGGCTGTCAGTCCACAGCTGGTCTTGTGTTCATTGAAGAGCTTGGCCAGGGCCTCCATGTAGAGGCCATGATAGTGGTCCACTTCCTCCTGAGTGGGGAAAGGCCGCTTTGGCACTGGGATAAGACTACCCATGACAATGATGATAGGCAGTGGTAAGGCATCTAAAACCAGCGTTCAGCCACAAACGGACAGCTGGCAATGCCCATGATCTTCTTAAAGAGTTGCTGTAACCTCCAATACACACTGCCCTCTGAGAAGTTCACCTGGTAGAAGAGATGGTTCTCCCCCTACGAGTAGACGGGCACCAGGCCAGTCCCAAACTCCAGGGCCACCTTGATGAAGCCTTTCCTCTGCTTTATAACCACAGTATTGACCCCAGGCAGACATAGGCTCTGCAGCACCCCTTATAATAATCACCAACTCATTGCCTTTCCCACTTTTAGACAAAAAGTGCTTGAGACTGGGCTTGCTGACTGGACAACCACCTGTGACCAAAACATATTCCCTGTAGAGGGGGATTTTGAAGTGCACACCCAGTATGCAGAGGCAGGAACACACCCCAAGGAAGACGGCCAGAAAACCACAGGCCTCAGTGGTGAAAGAGGCAAAGGCTCCAAGACTCAAGACCCTTCACATCAAGAAGATATGGATGATACCCTAAGATGTAGTACTTGTTTGGGTCCAACTCCAGTCCTCACCAACTTAATTGTGAAGTAGTCCCTAACATACTTCCACACTTTCCAGTTTCTGCCCCCTCTTTTAGGTGTGCGCAGGTCATTTACCTGCCATATGAAGTAGATAGAAGGCAGCAGCCACAGAGGTAACCATAAGGTACACCATCAACCCGATACACCTAAAAAGGGGACCGTTAGCAGAACACTGATATTCTCCAGGAAATCTTTTCCTGTTTTATCCCTGCAACCTTTTCTGGGGTTTTCCCAAAGTTGTTCACAGTGTAACTCTAGGAGAAGCACAACTGTCCGGATAGCAATAGTACCCTGCATGAACACACTTTGATCACAGATCAAGTGAGGCTGCAGATAACTATCACTTCCACTACCCAACACGTTGGAAAAACAGTCATGTACAATCATTTACAGTGCAAGTTATAGTAACAATACTGGTATCATAACCGAAGATAATCTGTTTAAGAGGACACCTCTGGGAGTGGAAGATCTGTGTATCTCATTATGTGCCCAGTATGATAGAGCAAGAACACGTTCTAATCAGATAATGATAACATGAGAACAACAGTAGCTGTAGATATAATGAAAATTTGAAGGGTGGTTGGTAATGGAGGATATCAGGTGGATCCACGTCTGGGTGTTGGACAGTACTAAAAACAATTTCTACCATATCAACCTCACTCCAAAATTGTGGTGGTGTTATGGGGTATCCAGGGTACATTCAAGTGTCCTTTCAACCTCCCCAGTGTCCGAATGTGGTAATTGCATTGTGGTGAAACAAAATAATCATTGTCTGTTCTTTTGAGTTTTGATGTTTAGCCTTTGCACAACAAAGTGATATACGGGATCATTTCTACATCCGAATGAGTTTTTGTGCCAAATGCATTACGTTGTTACAGGTGTCAAGCTTATGGGCATGTGGTAGCAGTGTGTAGGAGGGAGGTTCCTATGTGGTAGCAGTGTGTAGGAGGGAGGTTCCTATGTGGTAGCAGTGTGTAGGAGGGAGGTTCCTATGTGGTAGCAGTGTGTAGGAAGGAGGTTCCTATGTGGTAGCAGTGTGTAGGAGGGAGGTTCCTATGTGGTAGCAGTGTGTAGGAGGGAGGTTCCTATGTGGTAGCAGTGTGTAGGAGGGAGGTTCCAATGTGGTAGCAGTGTGTAGGAGGGAGGTTCCTATGTGGTAGCAGTGTGTAGGAGGGAGGTTCCTATGTGGTAGCAGTGTGTAGGAGGGAGGTTCCTATGTGGCAGCAGTGTGTAGGAGGGAGGTTCCTATGTGGTAGCAGTGTGTAGGAGGGAGGTTCCTAGGTGGTAGCAGTGGGTAGGAGGGAGGTTCCTATGTGGTAGCAGTGTGTAGGAGGGAGGTTCCTATGTGGTAGCAGTGGGTAGGAGGGAGGTTCCTATGTGGTAGCAGTGTGTAGGAGGGAGGTTCCTATGTGGAAGCAGTGGGTAGGAGGGAGGTTCCTATGTGGTAGCAGTGGGTAGGAGGGAGGTTCCTATGTGGTAGCAGTGTGTAGGAGGGAGGTTCCTATGTGGTAGCAGTGTGTAGGAGGGAGGTTCCTAGGTGGTAGCAGTGGGTAGGAGGGAGGTTCCTATGTGGTAGCAGTGTGTAGGAGGGAGGTTCCTATGTGGTAGCAGTGTGTAGGAGGGAGGTTCTTATGTGGTAGCAGTGTGTAGGAGGGAGGTTCCTATGTGGTAGCAGTGTGTAGGAGGGAGGTTCCTATGTGGTAGCAGTGTGTAGGGGGGGAGGTTCCTATGTGGTAGCAGTGTGTAGGAGGGAGGTTCCTAGGTGGTAGCAGTGTGTGAGGGAGGTTCCTAGGTGGTAGCAGTGTGTAGGTGGGAGGTTCCTATGTGGTAGCAGTGTGTAGGAGGGAGGTTCCTATGTGGTAGCAGTGTGTAGGAGGGAGGTTCCTATGTGGTAGCAGTGGGTAGGAGGGAGGTTCCTATGTGGTAGCAGTGGGTAGGAGGGAGGTTCCTATGTGGTAGCAGTGTGTAGGAGGGAGGTTCCTAGGTGGTAGCAGTGGGTAGGAGGGAGGTTCCTATGTGGTAGCAGTGGGTAGGAGGGAGGTTCCTATGTGGTAGCAGTGTGTAAGAGGGAGGTTCCTAGGTGGCAGCAGTGTGTAGGAGGGAGGTTCCTATGTGGTAGCAGTGTGTAGGAGGGAGGTTCCTATGTGGTAGCAGTGTGTAGGAGGGAGGGTCCTAGGTGGTAGCAGTGTGTAGGAGGGAGGTTCCTAGGTGGTAGCAGTGGGTAGGAGGGAGGTTCCTATGTGGTAGCAGTGGTTAGGAGAGAGGTTCCTATGTGGTAGCAGTGTGTAGGAGGGAGGTTCCTAGGTGGTAGCAGTGTGTAGGAGGGAGGTTCCTAGGTGGTAGCAGTGGGTAGGAGGGAGGTTCCTATGTGGTAGCAGTGTGTAGGAGGGAGGTTCCTAGGTGGTAGCAGTGGGTAGGAGGGAGGTTCCTATGTGGTAGCAGTGGGTAGGAGGGAGGTTCCTATGTGGTAGCAGTGTGTAGGAGGGAGGTTCCTAGGTGGCAGCAGTGTGTAGGAGGGAGGTTCCTATGTGGTAGCAGTGTGTAGGAGGGAGGTTCCTATGTGGCAGCAGTGTGTAGGAGGGAGGTTCCTATGTGGTAGCAGTGTGTAGGAGGAAGGTTCCTAGGTGGCAGCAGTGTGTAGGAGGGAGGTTCCTATGTGGTAGCAGTGTGTAGGAGGGAGGTTCCTATGTGGTAGCAGTGTGTAGGAGGGAGGTTCCTATGTGGTAGCAGTGTGTAGGAGGGAGGTTCCTATGTGGTAGCAGTGTGTAGGAGGGAGGTTCCTAGGTGGCAGCAGTGTGTAGGAGGGAGGTTCCTATGTGGTAGCAGTGTGTAGGAGGGAGGTTCCTATGTGGTAGCAGTGTGTAGGAGGGAGGTTCCTATGTGGTAGCAGTGTGTAGGAGGGAGGTTCCTATGTGGTAGCAGTGTGTAGGAGGGAGGGTCCTATGTGGTAGCAGTGTGTAGGAGGGAGGTTCCTGTGTGGTAGCAGTGTGTAGGAGGGAGGTTCCTATGTGGTAGCAGTGTGTAGGAGGGAGGGTCCTAGGTGGTAGCAGTGTGTAGGAGGGAGGTTCCTATGTGGTAGCAGTGTGTAGGAGGGAGGTTCCTATGTGGTAGCAGTGGGTAGGAGGGGGGTTCCTATGTGGTAGCAGTGTGTAGGAGGGAGGTTCCTATGTGGTAGCAGTGTGTAGGAGGGAGGTTCCTAGGTGGTAGCAGTGTGTAGGAGGGAGGTTCCTAGGTGGTAGCAGTGGGTAGGAGGGAGGTTCCTATGTGGTAGCAGTGTGTAGGAGGGAGGTTCCTATGTGGTAGCAGTGGGTAGGAGGGAGGTTCCTATGTGGTAGCAGTGTGTAGGAGGGAGGTTCCTATGTGGTAGCAGTGTGTAGGAGGGAGGTTCCTATGTGGTAGCAGTGGGTAGGAGGGAGGTTCCTATGTGGTAGCAGTGTGTAGGAGGGAGGTTCCTATGTGGAAGCAGTGGGTAGGAGGGAGGTTCCTATGTGGTAGCAGTGGGTAGGAGGGAGGTTCCTATGTGGTAGCAGTGTGTAGGAGGGAGGTTCCTATGTGGTAGCAGTGTGTAGGAGGGAGGTTCCTAGGTGGTAGCAGTGGGTAGGAGGGAGGTTCCTACGTGGTAGCAGTGTGTAGGAGGGAGGTTCCTAGGTGGTAGCAGTGGGTAGGAGGGAGGTTCCTATGTGGTAGCAGTGGGTAGGAGGGAGGTTCCTATGTGGTAGCAGTGTGTAGGAGGGAGGTTCCTAGGTGGCAGCAGTGTGTAGGAGGGAGGTTCCTATGTGGTAGCAGTGTGTAGGAGGGAGGTTCCTATGTGGTAGCAGTGTGTAGGAGGGAGGTTCCTATGTGGTAGCAGTGTGTAGGAGGGAGGTTCCTATGTGGTAGCAGTGTGTAGGAGGGAGGTTCCTATGTGGTAGCAGTGTGTAGGAGGGAGGGTCCTATGTGGTAGCAGTGTGTAGGAGGGAGGTTCTTATGTGGTAGCAGTGTGTAGGAGGGAGGTTCCTATGTGGTAGCAGTGTGTAGGAGGGAGGTTCCTATGTGGTAGCAGTGTGTAGGGGGGAGGTTCCTATGTGGTAGCAGTGTGTAGGAGGGAGGTTCCTAGGTGGTAGCAGTGTGTAGGAGGGAGGTTCCTAGGTGGTAGCAGTGTGTAGGTGGGAGGTTCCTATGTGGTAGCAGTGTGTAGGAGGGAGGTTCCTATGTGGTAGCAGTGTGTAGGAGGGAGGTTCCTATGTGGTAGCAGTGGGTAGGAGGGAGGTTCCTATGTGGTAGCAGTGGGTAGGAGGGAGGTTCCTATGTGGTAGCAGTGTGTAGGAGGGAGGTTCCTAGGTGGTAGCAGTGGGTAGGAGGGAGGTTCCTATGTGGTAGCAGTGGGTAGGAGGGAGGTTCCTATGTGGTAGCAGTGTGTAAGAGGGAGGTTCCTAGGTGGCAGCAGTGTGTAGGAGGGAGGTTCCTATGTGGTAGCAGTGTGTAGGAGGGAGGTTCCTATGTGGTAGCAGTGTGTAGGAGGGAGGGTCCTAGGTGGTAGCAGTGTGTAGGAGGGAGGTTCCTAGGTGGTAGCAGTGGGTAGGAGGGAGGTTCCTATGTGGTAGCAGTGGTTAGGAGAGGTTCCTATGTGGTAGCAGTGTGTAGGAGGGAGGTTCCTAGGTGGTAGCAGTGTGTAGGAGGGAGGTTCCTAGGTGGTAGCAGTGGGTAGGAGGGAGGTTCCTATGTGGTAGCAGTGTGTAGGAGGGAGGTTCCTAGGTGGTAGCAGTGGGTAGGAGGGAGGTTCCTATGTGGTAGCAGTGTGTAGGAGGGAGGTTCCTAGGTGGCAGCAGTGTGTAGGAGGGAGGTTCCTATGTGGTAGCAGTGTGTAGGAGGGAGGTTCCTATGTGGTAGCAGTGTGTAGGAGGGAGGGTCCTAGGTGGTAGCAGTGTGTAGGAGGGAGGTTCCTATGTGGTAGCAGTGTGTAGGAGGGAGGTTCCTATGTGGTAGCAGTGGGTAGGAGGGGGGTTCCTATGTGGTAGCAGTGTGTAGGAGGGAGGTTCCTATGTGGCAGCAGTGTGTAGGAGGGAGGGTCCAATGTGGTAGCAGTGTGTAGGAGGGAGGTTCCTATGTGGTAGCAGTGGGTAGGAGGGAGGTTCCTATGTGGTAGCAGTGTGTAGGAGGGAGGTTCCTATGTGGTAGCAGTGTGTAGGAGGGAGGTTCCTAGGTGGTAGCAGTGTGTAGGAGGGAGGTTCCTAGGTGGTAGCAGTGTGTAGGAGGGAGGTTCCTAGGTGGTAGCAGTGTGTAGGAGGGAGGTTCCTGTGTGGTAGCAGTGTGTAGGAGGGAGGTTCCTATGTGGTAGCAGTGTGTAGGAGGGAGGGTCCTAGGTGGTAGCAGTGTGTAGGAGGGAGGTTCCTATGTGGTAGCAGTGTGTAGGAGGGAGGTTCCTATGTGGTAGCAGTGGGTAGGAGGGGGGTTCCTATGTGGTAGCAGTGTGTAGGAGGGAGGTTCCTATGTGGCAGCAGTGTGTAGGAGGGAGGGTCCTAGGTGGTAGCAGTGTGTAGGAGGGAGGTTCCTATGTGGTAGCAGTGGGTAGGAGGGAGGTTCCTATGTGGTAGTAGTGTGTAGGAGGGAGGTTCCTATGTGGTAGCAGTGTGTAGGAGGGAGGTTCTAGGTGGTAGCAGTGTGTAGGAGGGAGGTTCCTAGGTGGTAGCAGTGTGTAGGAGGGAGGTTCCTAGGTGGTAGCAGTGTGTAGGAGGGAGGTTCCTAGGTGGTAGCAGTGGGTAGGAGGGAGGTTCCTATGTGGTAGCAGTGGGTAGGAGGGAGGTTCCTATGTGGTAGCAGTGTGTAGGAGGGAGGTTCCTATGTGGTAGCGGTGTGTAGGAGGGAGGTTCCTATGTGGTAGCAGTGTGTAGGAGGGAGGTTCCTATGTGGTAGCTGTGTAGGAGGGAGGGTCCTATGTGGCAGCAGTGTGTAGGAGGGAGGTTCCTATGTGGTAGCAGTGTGTAGGAGGGAGGTTCCTATGTGGTAGCAGTGGGTAGGAGGGAGGTTCCTATGTGGTAGCAGTGTGTAGGAGGGAGGTTCCTATGTGGTAGCAATTTGTAGGAGGGAGGTTCCTAGGTGGTAGCAGTGTGTAGGAGGGAGGTTCCTATGTGGTAGCAGTGGGTAGGAGGGAGGTTCCTATGTGGCAGCAGTGTGTAGGAGGGAGGGTCCTATGTGGTAGCAGTGTGTAGGAGGGAGGTTCCTATGTGGTAGCAGTGGGTAGGAGGGAGGTTCCTATGTGGTAGCAGTGTGTAGGAGGGAGGTTCCTATGTGGTAGCAGTGTGTAGGAGGGAGGTTCCTAGGTGGTAGCAGTGTGTAGGAGGGAGGTTCCTAGGTGGTAGCAGTGTGTAGGAGGGAGGTTCCTAGGTGGTAGCAGTGTGTAGGAGGGAGGTTCCTATGTGGTAGCAGTGGGTAGGAGGGAGGTTCCTATGTGGTAGCAGTGGGTAGGAGGGAGGTTCCTATGTGGTAGCAGTGTGTA
This sequence comes from Oncorhynchus nerka, assembly GCF_034236695.1. Classification (NCBI taxonomy): domain Eukaryota; kingdom Metazoa; phylum Chordata; class Actinopteri; order Salmoniformes; family Salmonidae; genus Oncorhynchus; species Oncorhynchus nerka. The sequence continues at coordinate 558,555 of NC_088414.1, read as the reverse complement.
GGAGGGAGGTTCCTATGTGGTAGCAGTGTGTAGGAGGGAGGTTCCTATGTGGTAGCAGTGTGTAGGAGGGAGGTTCCTATGTGGTAGCAGTGTGTAGGAGGGAGGGTCCTATGTGGTAGCAGTGTGTAGGAGGGAGGTTCCTAGGTGGTAGCAGTGTGTAGGAGGGAGGTTCCTAGGTGGTAGCAGTGTGTAGGAGGGAGGTTCCTAGGTGGTAGCAGTGTGTAGGAGGGAGGTTCCTATGTGGTAGCAGTGGGTAGGAGGGAGGTTCCTATGTGGTAGCAGTGGGTAGGAGGGAGGTTCCTATGTGGTAGCAGTGTGTAGGAGGGAGGTTCCTATGTGGTAGCAGTGTGTAGGAGGGAGGTTCCTATGTGGTAGCAGTGTGTAGGAGGGAGGGTCCTATGTGGCAGCAGTGTGTAGGAGGGAGGGTCCTATGTGGTAGCAGTGTGTAGGAGGGAGGTTCCTATGTGGTAGCAGTGGGTGGAGGGAGGTTCCTATGTGGTAGCAGTGTGTAGGAGGGAGGTTCCTATGTGGTAGCAATTTGTAGGAGGGAGGTTCCTAGGTGGTAGCAGTGTGTAGGAGGGAGGTTCCTAGGTGGTAGCAGAGTAGGAGGGAGGTTCCTATGTGGTAGCAGTGTGTAGGAGGGAGGGTCCTATGTGGTAGCAGTGGGTAGGAGGGAGGTTCCTATGTGGTAGCAGTGTGTAGGAGGGAGGTTCCTAGGTGGTAGCAGTGTGTAGGAGGGAGGTTCCTAGGTGGTAGCAGTGTGTAGGAGGGAGGTTCCTAGGTGGTAGCAGTGTGTAGGAGGGAGGTTCCTATGTGGTAGCAGTGTGTAGGAGGGAGGTTCCTAGGTGGTAGCAGTGTGTAGGAGGGAGGTTCCTATGTGGTAGCAGTGTGTAGGAGGGAGGTTCCTATGTGGTAGCAGTGTGTAGGAGGGAGGTTCCTATGTGGTAGCAGTGGGTAGGAGGGAGGTTCCTATGTGGTAGCAGTGTGTAGGAGGGAGGTTCCTATGTGGTAGCAGTGGGTAGGAGGGAGGTTCCTATGTGGTAGCAGTGTGTAGGAGGGAGGTTCCTATGTGGTAGCAGTGGGTAGGAGGGAGGTTCCTAGGTGGTAGCAGTGTGTAGGAGGGAGGTTCCTAGGTGGTAGCAGTGTGTAGGAGGGAGGTTCCTATGTGGCAGCAGTGTGTAGGAGGGAGGTTCCTATGTGGTAGCAGTGTGTAGGAGGGAGGTTCCTATGTGGTAGCAGTGTGTAGGAGGGAGGTTCCTATGTGGTAGCAGTGTGTAGGAGGGAGGTTCCTATGTGGTAGCAGTGTGTAGGAGGGAGGTTCCTAGGTGGTAGCAGTGTGTAGGAGGGAGGTTCCTAGGTGGTAGCAGTGTGTAGGAGGGAGGTTCCTATGTGGTAGCAGTGTGTAGGAGGGAGGTTCCTATGTGGTAGCAGTGTGTAGGAGGGAGGTTCCTATGTGGTAGCAGAGGTTGGAGGGAGGTTCCTATGTGGTAGCAGTGTGTAGGAGGGAGGTTCCTATGTGGCAGCAGTGTGTAGGAGGGAGGGTCCTATGTGGTAGCAGTGTGTAGGAGGGAGGTTCCTATGTGGTAGCAGTGTGTAGGAGGGAGGTTCCTATGTGGTAGCAGTGGGTAGGAGGGAGGTTCCTATGTGGTAGCAGGGGGTAGGAGGGAGGTTCCTATGTGGTAGCAGTGTGTAGGAGGGAGGTTCCTATGTGGTAGCAGTGTGTAGGAGGGAGGTTCCTAGGTGGTAGCAGTGTGTAGGAGGGAGGTTCCTAGGTGGTAGCAGTGTGTAGGAGGGAGGTTCCTATGTGGTAGTAGTGTGTAGGAGGGAGGTTCCTAGGTGGTAGCAGTGTGTAGGAGGGAGGTTCCTATGTGGCAGCAGTGGGTAGGAGGGAGGTTCCTATGTGGTAGCAGTGGGTAGGAGGGAGGTTCCTATGTGGCAGCAGTGTGTAGGATGGAGGGTCCTAGTGGTAGCAGTGGGTAGGAGGGAGGTTCCTATGTGGTAGCAGTGTGTAGGAGGGAGGTTCCTATGTGGTAGCAGTGTTGTAGGAGGGAGGTTCCTAGGTGGTAGCAGTGTGTAGGAGGGAGGTTCCTATGTGGTAGCAGTGTGTAGGAGGGAGGTTCCTATGTGGTAGCAGTGTGTAGGAGGGAGGGTCCTATGTGGTAGCAGTGTGTAGGAGGGAGGTTCCTAGGTGGTAGCAGTGTGTAGGAGGGAGGTTCCTAGGTGGTAGCAGTGTGTAGGAGGGAGGTTCCTAGGTGGTAGCAGTGTGTAGGAGGGAGGTTCCTATGTGGTAGCAGTGGGTAGGAGGGAGGTTCCTATGTGGTAGCAGTGGGTAGGAGGGAGGTTCCTATGTGGTAGCAGTGTGTAGGAGGGAGGTTCCTATGTGGTAGCAGTGTGTAGGAGGGAGGTTCCTATGTGGTAGCAGTGTGTAGGAGGGAGGGTCCTATGTGGCAGCAGTGTGTAGGAGGGAGGGTCCTATGTGGTAGCAGTGTGTAGGAGGGAGGTTCCTATGTGGTAGTAGTGGGTAGGAGGGAGGTTCCTATGTGGTAGCAGTGTGTAGGAGGGAGGTTCCTATGTGGTAGCAATTTGTAGGAGGGAGGTTCCTAGGTGGTAGCAGTGTGTAGGAGGGAGGTTCCTAGGTGGTAGCAGAGTGTAGGAGGGAGGTTCCTATGTGGCAGCAGTGTGTAGGAGGGAGGGTCCTATGTGGCAGCAGTGGGTAGGAGGGAGGTTCCTATGTGGTAGCAGTGTGTAGGAGGGAGGTTCCTAGGTGGTAGCAGTGTGTAGGAGGGAGGTTCCTAGGTGGTAGCAGTGTGTAGGAGGGAGGTTCCTAGGTGGTAGCAGTGTGTAGGAGGGAGGTTCCTATGTGGTAGCAGTGTGTAGGAGGGAGGTTCCTAGGTGGTAGCAGTGTGTAGGAGGGAGGTTCCTATGTGGTAGCAGTGTGTAGGAGGGAGGTTCCTATGTGGTAGCAGTGTGTAGGAGGGAGGTTCCTATGTGGTAGCAGTGGGTAGGAGGGAGGTTCCTATGTGGTAGCAGTGTGTAGGAGGGAGGTTCCTATGTGGTAGCAGTGGGTAGGAGGGAGGTTCCTATGTGGTAGCAGTGTGTAGGAGGGAGGTTCCTATGTGGTAGCAGTGGGTAGGAGGGAGGTTCCTAGGTGGTAGCAGTGTGTAGGAGGGAGGTTCCTAGGTGGTAGCAGTGTGTAGGAGGGAGGTTCCTATGTGGCAGCAGTGTGTAGGAGGGAGGTTCCTATGTGGTAGCAGTGTGTAGGAGGGAGGTTCCTATGTGGTAGCAGTGTGTAGGAGGGAGGTTCCTATGTGGTAGCAGTGTGTAGGAGGGAGGTTCCTAGGTGGTAGCAGTGTGTAGGAGGGAGGTTCCTAGGTGGTAGCAGTGTGTAGGAGGGAGGTTCCTAGGTGGTAGCAGTGTGTAGGAGGGAGGTTCCTATGTGGTAGCAGTGTGTAGGAGGGAGGTTCCTATGTGGTAGCAGTGTGTAGGAGGGAGGTTCCTATGTGGTAGCAGAGGTTGGAGGGAGGTTCCTATGTGGTAGCAGTGTGTAGGAGGGAGGTTCCTATGTGGCAGCAGTGTGTAGGAGGGAGGGTCCTATGTGGTAGCAGTGTGTAGGAGGGAGGTTCCTATGTGGTAGCAGTGTGTAGGAGGGAGGTTCCTATGTGGTAGCAGTGGGTAGGAGGGAGGTTCCTATGTGGTAGCAGGGGGTAGGAGGGAGGTTCCTATGTGGTAGCAGTGTGTAGGAGGGAGGTTCCTATGTGGTAGCAGTGTGTAGGAGGGAGGTTCCTAGGTGGTAGCAGTGTGTAGGAGGGAGGTTCCTAGGTGGTAGCAGTGTGTAGGAGGGAGGTTCCTATGTGGTAGTAGTGTGTAGGAGGGAGGTTCCTAGGTGGTAGCAGTGTGTAGGAGGGAGGTTCCTATGTGGCAGCAGTGGGTAGGAGGGAGGTTCCTATGTGGTAGCAGTGGGTAGGAGGGAGGTTCCTATGTGGCAGCAGTGTGTAGGATGGAGGGTCCTATGTGGTAGCAGTGGGTAGGAGGGAGGTTCCTATGTGGTAGCAGTGTGTAGGAGGGAGGTTCCTATGTGGTAGCAATTTGTAGGAGGGAGGTTCCTAGGTGGTAGCAGTGTGTAGGAGGGAGGTTCCTATGTGGTAGCAGTGGGTAGGAGGGGGGTTCCTATGTGGTAGCAGTGTGTAGGAGGGAGGTTCCTATGTGGTAGCAGTGTGTAGGAGGGAGGTTCCTAGGTGGTAGCAGTGTGTAGGAGGGAGGTTCCTAGGTGGTAGCAGTGTGTAGGAGGGAGGTTCCTAGGTGGTAGCAGTGTGTAGGAGGGAGGTTCCTAGGTGGTAGCAGTGGGTAGGAGGGAGGTTCCTATGTGGTAGCAGTGGGTAGGAGGGAGGTTCCTATGTGGTAGCAGTGTGTAGGAGGGAGGTTCCTATGTGGTAGCGGTGTGTAGGAGGGAGGTTCCTATGTGGTAGCAGTGTGTAGGAGGGAGGTTCCTATGTGGTAGCTGTGTAGGAGGGAGGGTCCTATGTGGCAGCAGTGTGTAGGAGGGAGGTTCCTATGTGGTAGCAGTGTGTAGGAGGGAGGTTCCTATGTGGTAGCAGTGGGTAGGAGGGAGGTTCCTATGTGGTAGCAGTGTGTAGGAGGGAGGTTCCTATGTGGTAGCAATTTGTAGGAGGGAGGTTCCTAGGTGGTAGCAGTGTGTAGGAGGGAGGTTCCTATGTGGTAGCAGTGGTAGGAGGGAGGTTCCTATGTGGCAGCAGTGTGTAGGAGGGAGGGTCCTATGTGGTAGCAGTGTGTAGGAGGGAGGTTCCTATGTGGTAGCAGTGGGTAGGAGGGAGGTTCCTATGTGGTAGCAGTGTGTAGGAGGGAGGTTCCTATGTGGTAGCAGTGTGTAGGAGGGAGGTTCCTAGGTGGTAGCAGTGTGTAGGAGGGAGGTTCCTAGGTGGTAGCAGTGTGTAGGAGGGAGGTTCCTAGGTGGTAGCAGTGTGTAGGAGGGAGGTTCCTATGTGGTAGCAGTGGGTAGGAGGGAGGTTCCTATGTGGTAGCAGTGGGTAGGATGGAGGTTCCTATGTGGTAGCAGTGTGTAGGAGGGAGGTTCCTATGTGGTAGCAGTGTGTAGGAGGGAGGTTCCTATGTGGTAGCAGTGTGTAGGAGGGAGGTTCCTATGTGGTAGCAGTGTGTAGGAGGGAGGGTCCTATGTGGTAGCAGTGTGTAGGAGGGAGGTTCCTAGGTGGTAGCAGTGTGTAGGAGGGAGGTTCCTAGGTGGTAGCAGTGTGTAGGAGGGAGGTTCCTAGGTGGTAGCAGTGTGTAGGAGGGAGGTTCCTATGTGGTAGCAGTGGGTAGGAGGGAGGTTCCTATGTGGTAGCAGTGGGTAGGAGGGAGGTTCCTATGTGGTAGCAGTGTGTAGGAGGGAGGTTCCTATGTGGTAGCAGTGTGTAGGAGGGAGGTTCCTATGTGGTAGCAGTGTGTAGGAGGGAGGGTCCTATGTGGCAGCAGTGTGTAGGAGGGAGGGTCCTATGTGGTAGCAGTGTGTAGGAGGGAGGTTCCTATGTGGTAGCAGTGGGTAGGAGGGAGGTTCCTATGTGGTAGCAGTGTGTAGGAGGGAGGTTCCTATGTGGTAGCAATTTGTAGGAGGGAGGTTCCTAGGTGGTAGCAGTGTGTAGGAGGGAGGTTCCTAGGTGGTAGCAGAGTGTAGGAGGGAGGTTCCTATGTGGCAGCAGTGTGTAGGAGGGAGGGTCCTATGTGGCAGCAGTGGGTAGGAGGGAGGTTCCTATGTGGTAGCAGTGTGTAGGAGGGAGGTTCCTAGGTGGTAGCAGTGTGTAGGAGGGAGGTTCCTAGGTGGTAGCAGTGTGTAGGAGGGAGGTTCCTAGGTGGTAGCAGTGTGTAGGAGGGAGGTTCCTATGTGGTAGCAGTGTGTAGGAGGGAGGTTCCTAGGTGGTAGCAGTGTGTAGGAGGGAGGTTCCTATGTGGTAGCAGTGTGTAGGAGGGAGGTTCCTATGTGGTAGCAGTGTGTAGGAGGGAGGTTCCTATGTGGTAGCAGTGGGTAGGAGGGAGGTTCCTATGTGGTAGCAGTGTGTAGGAGGGAGGTTCCTATGTGGTAGCAGTGGGTAGGAGGGAGGTTCCTATGTGGTAGCAGTGTGTAGGAGGGAGGTTCCTATGTGGTAGCAGTGGGTAGGAGGGAGGTTCCTAGGTGGTAGCAGTGTGTAGGAGGGAGGTTCCTAGGTGGTAGCAGTGTGTAGGAGGGAGGTTCCTATGTGGCAGCAGTGTGTAGGAGGGAGGTTCCTATGTGGTAGCAGTGTGTAGGAGGGAGGTTCCTATGTGGTAGCAGTGTGTAGGAGGGAGGTTCCTATGTGGTAGCAGTGTGTAGGAGGGAGGTTCCTAGGTGGTAGCAGTGTGTAGGAGGGAGGTTCCTAGGTGGTAGCAGTGTGTAGGAGGGAGGTTCCTAGGTGGTAGCAGTGTGTAGGAGGGAGGTTCCTATGTGGTAGCAGTGTGTAGGAGGGAGGTTCCTATGTGGTAGCAGTGTGTAGGAGGGAGGTTCCTATGTGGTAGCAGAGGTTGGAGGGAGGTTCCTATGTGGTAGCAGTGTGTAGGAGGGAGGTTCCTATGTGGCAGCAGTGTGTAGGAGGGAGGGTCCTATGTGGTAGCAGTGTGTAGGAGGGAGGTTCCTATGTGGTAGCAGTGTGTAGGAGGGAGGTTCCTATGTGGTAGCAGTGGGTAGGAGGGAGGTTCCTATGTGGTAGCAGGGGGTAGGAGGGGGAGGTTCCTATGTGGTAGCAGTGTGTAGGAGGGAGGTTCCTATGTGGTAGCAGTGTGTAGGAGGGAGGTTCCTAGGTGGTAGCAGTGTGTAGGAGGGAGGTTCCTAGGTGGTAGCAGTGTGTAGGAGGGAGGTTCCTATGTGGTAGTAGTGTGTAGGAGGGAGGTTCCTAGGTGGTAGCAGTGTGTAGGAGGGAGGTTCCTATGTGGCAGCAGTGGGTAGGAGGAGGTTCCTATGTGGTAGCAGTGGGTAGGAGGGAGGTTCCTATGTGGCAGCAGTGTGTAGGATGGAGGGTCCTATGTGGTAGCAGTGGGTAGGAGGGAGGTTCCTATGTGGTAGCAGTGTGTAGGAGGGAGGTTCCTATGTGGTAGCAATTTGTAGGAGGGAGGTTCCTAGGTGGTAGCAGTGTGTAGGAGGGAGGTTCCTATGTGGTAGCAGTGGGTAGGAGGGGGGTTCCTATGTGGTAGCAGTGTGTAGGAGGGAGGTTCCTAGGTGGTAGCAGTGTGTAGGAGGGAGGTTCCTATGTGGTAGCAATTTGTAGGAGGGAGGTTCCTAGGTGGTAGCAGTGTGTAGGAGGGAGGTTCCTAGGTGGTAGCAGTGTGTAGGAGGGAGGTTCCTATGTGGCAGCAGTGTGTAGGAGGGAGGGTCCTATGTGGTAGCAGTGGGTAGGAGGGAGGTTCCTATGTGGTAGCAGTGTGTAGGAGGGAGGTTCCTATGTGGTAGCAGTGTGTAGGAGGGAGGTTCCTATGTGGTAGCAGTGTGTAGGAGGGAGGTTCCTAGGTGGTAGCAGTGTGTAGGAGGGAGGTTCCTAGGTGGTAGCAGTGTGTAGGAGGAGGTTCCTAGGTGGTAGCAGTGTGTAGGAGGGAGGTTGCTATGTGGTAGCAGTGTGTAGGAGGGAGGTTCCTATGTGGTAGCAGTGTGTAGGAGGGAGATTCCTATGTGGTAGCAGTGGGTAGGAGGGAGGTTCCTATGTGGTAGCAGTGTGTAGGAGGGAGGTTCCTATGTGGTAGCAGTGTGTAGGAGGGAGGTTCCTATGTGGTAGCAGTGGGTAGGAGGGAGGTTCCTATGTGGTAGCAGTGTGTAGGAGGGAGGTTCCTATGTGGTAGCAGTGGGTAGGAGGGAGGTTCCTATGTGGTAGCAGTGTGTAGGAGGGAGGTTCCTATGTGGTAGCAATTTGTAGGAGGGAGGTTCCTAGGTGGTAGCAGTGTGTAGGAGGGAGGTTCCTATGTGGTAGCAGTGTGTAGGAGGGAGGTTCCTAGGTGGTAGCAGTGTGTAGGAGGGAGGTTCCTAGGTGGTAGCAGTGTGTAGGAGGGAGGTTCCTAGGTGGTAGCAGTGTGTAGGAGGGAGGTTCCTATGTGGTAGCAGTGTGTAGGAGGGAGGTTCCTAGGTGGTAGCAGTGTGTAGGAGGGAGGTTCCTATGTGGCAGCAGTGGGTAGGAGGGAGGTTCCTATGTGGTAGCAGTGGGTAGGAGGGAGGTTCCTATGTGGCAGCAGTGTGTAGGAGGGAGGGTCCTATGTGGTAGCAGTGTGTAGGAGGGAGGTTCCTATGTGGTAGCAGTGGGTAGGAGGGAGGTTCCTATGTGGTAGCAGTGTGTTTGAGGGAGGTTCCTATGTGGTAGCAATTTGTAGGAGGGAGGTTCCTAGGTGGTAGCAGTGTGTAGGAGGGAGGTTCCTATGTGGTAGCAGTGGGTAGGAGGGGGGTTCCTATGTGGTAGCAGTGTGTAGGAGGGAGGTTCCTATGTGGCAGCAGTGTGTAGGAGGGAGGGTCCTATGTGGTAGCAGTGTGTAGGAGGGAGGTTCCTATGTGGTAGCAGTGGGTAGGAGGGAGGTTCCTATGTGGTAGCAGTGTGTAGGAGGGAGGTTCCTATGTGGTAGCAGTGTGTAGGAGGGAGGTTCCTAGGTGGTAGCAGTGTGTAGGAGGGAGGTTCCTAGGTGGTAGCAGTGTGTAGGAGGGAGGTTCCTAGGTGGTAGCAGTGTGTAGGAGGGAGGTTCCTAGGTGGTAGCAGTGTGTAGGAGGGAGGTTCCTATGTGGTAGCAGTGTGTAGGAGGGAGGTTCCTATGTGGTAGCAGTGTGTAGGAGGGAGGTTCCTATGTGGTAGCAGTGGGTAGGAGGGAGGTTCCTATGTGGTAGCAGTGTGTAGGAGGGAGGTTCCTATGTGGTAGCAGTGGGTAGGAGGGAGGTTCCTATGTGGTAGCAGTGGGTAGGAGGGAGGTTCCTATGTGGTAGCAGTGTGTAGGAGGGAGGTTCCTATGTGGTAGCAGTGTGTAGGAGGGAGGTTCCTAGGTGGTAGCAGTGTGTAGGAGGGAGGTTCCTAGGTGGTAGCAGTGTGTAGGAGGGAGGTTCCTAGGTGGTAGCAGTGTGTAGGAGGGAGGTTCCTATGTGGTAGCAGTGTGTAGGAGGGAGGTTCCTAGGTGGTATCAGTGTGTAGGAAGGAGGTTCCTATGTGGCAGCAGTGGGTAGGAGGGAGGTTCCTATGTGGTAGCAGTGGGTAGGAGGGAGGTTCCTATGTGGCAGCAGTGGGTAGGAGGGAGGTTCCTAGGTGTGGGAAGTTTGCAGAAGGGCATGAGACAGAAATATGTAGTACTGGAAAAAGTAGTGGTATGTGTAAATTGTAGGGCTGGGGATCAGAAATGTCTGAAGCGAGAGAGGCAGGTTGAGGTTTCCAGGGTTAAAGTATTGCAGAAGTTGTCGTATGCTGAGGCATTGAAGAAAGTAGAGGAAGATGGGTCAAGGGGGTGGGATCCTGAGTGGTGTGTGTAGTACAGAGGGATAGGCTAAATTATATACATGTATGCTTCAGTAACATTGGATTTTTTGCATTTATAGCATTAGTTATCAACTGTACTGCAGGGATGGAACTTAAGTCACAGAAAATGTAGGTTGTGGTGGCAGCTGCAGAGAGCTATTTTGGTGGACGAGACTTGGCGTGAGAAAGGTTACAGGGTGTGTTGCGTGGTGGTGTCCCATCCTTTTCAGCAAATGGCTCTGAGATACAAAGCTAGATAGCTAACATTACACTTTAACTTGAAATGAAAACAACTTTGTCGAAATTAAAAACATGTCATATCTGAAAATGCAGCTAGCTAGACTATCTTACATCATGGATGGATGCTTCTCCCTGTCAGATACCATGGTTGCCCTTGAAGATGTAATCCAGAGACAGGTATGTTCTCCATCTCTTTAGCTATCATACTCCACTCATTTCAAAACTCGGTCCTCCAGAAAGTGGAGAGCAACGCTTATGCAGTTCTACATAATATATATATATTTTTAGAGCCCCTTTAGACAGGATTACCTACACATACTGACCAGCTCAAATATGGCGGACCAATCTGAACTCGTCTATCCGCATGTCAAGCCCACTCATTATCTCAGCCAATCATGGCTAGCGTGAAGGTTTCTCCCATTTTCTGTGGGTAAACCAACTAGGCTCGTAATTTAACAATTGCATTGTATTTAAAGATGGCATACAAGTTTGTTATTAAGGCACATGAAGCTCACATGTTCCAGAAGGCATTTCTGACAAACACATTTTGATTAAAAAAAGCTTACATTCAAACGGCTCTCCTGTGACATACGCCTAGTTTCCTGAAACGAGTCACATTTATCAACTGTGCTGTGATGTTTCACAAAAGTTCTGAACCTTTCTATTGTCGTAGTTTCTACAGATTGTAAATGAAAGACCAACACATTTGCTAAAGGTATTATTATATTATTGCTCGATTGTCTGACTTTTCAAAATCTCCCAGTAGTGCTATCTGCAGAGTTACCTCCAGGTAAATGTTGCACTTCAACCATTCCTGGATCTGCGATAATATATATTGTTTTGAATTCTGTGTTATTTTGCGTATCAATTCATAAACCATGTGTCATGGAATCGGTACATTGAAAATGTCTTCCTACTACTTTGCAATCTGTATGGCACAGCTGTCAATTTTTTATGTATGCATTTTTATTTATCGCAACTTTCTTTAACCAATTTTGGTCTTTAATGCAACAGACAAGTTATTTTTCTCCCATCCACTTGCCTTTTCCATTTTTGAGGTAATGCTGAAATTTGTTGGTTGTAATTTTGGGTAGAGCAGACATTTCCATATATTTTAGTTAGCTGCATGTGTGACAGCTCATTCAATGTGTTCTTATGGTGGAAGACAGCTCATTCAATGCTATCTTAGTCAGAGGCTGGCACTAAGATAGCATTGAATGAGCTGTATTCTGCCATAAGCAAACAAGAAAACACTCACCCAGAGGCGGCGCTCCTAGTAGCCGAGGACTTTAATGCAGGGATCCTTAAAACAATTTTACCAAATTTCTATCAGCATGTTAAATGTGCAACCAGAGGGAAAAGAACTCTGGACCACCTATACTCCACACACACAGATGCATACAATGCTCTCCCTCGCCCTCCCATTTGGCAAATCTGACCATAATTCCAGATGAAGCAGATGCTAAGCTGCAGGACTGTTTTGCTAGCACAGTCAGGAATATGTTCCGGGATTCCTCCAATGGCATTGAGGAGAACCACATCTGTCATTGGCTTCATCAATAAGTGCACCGATGATGTCGTTCCCACAGTGACCTCACGTACATACCCCAACCAGAAGCTATGAATTACAGGCAGCATCCGCACTGAGCATCTGGCCGCCACTATGTCTCTACTGCCCAGGATATCCTGCGCTGGCTCTGCGCACTGTGGCTCCAGTGCGTCTGCACAGCCCAGTGTGTCCTGTGCCTGCATCCCGCACGTGCCAGCCAGGACGGGTTGTGTAGGCTCTACGCTCGAGACCTCCAGTGCGCCTCCACGGCCCAGTGTATCCTGTGTCCGCTTCCAGAGCCAGGCCTCCAGGGCACGAAGCCTCCAGTGATGATCCAGGGCACGAAGCCTCCAGTGATGATCCAGGGCACGAAGCCTCCAGTGATGATCCATGGCAAGAAGCCTCCAGTGATGATCCAGGGCACGAAGCCTCCAGTGATGATCCAGGGCACGAAGCCTCCAGTGATGAGTCATGGCAAGAAGCCTCCCGGGATGATCCATGGCAAGAAGCCTCCAGTGATGAGTCATGGCACGAAGCCTCCAGTGATGAGTCATGGCACGAAGCCTCCAGTGATGATCCATGGCAAGAAGCCTCCCGGGATGAGTCATGGCACGAAGCCTCCAGTGATGATCCATGGCACGAAGCCTCCCGGGATGAGTCATGGCACGAAGCCTCCAGTGATGAGTCATGGCACGAAGCCTCATCCGAACCAGAGCCAGAGGTGGATCGGGGTCTACGTCCCACACCAGAGCCGCCACCGCGGGTAGATGCCCATCCGAACCCTCCCCTATAGGTTCAGATTTTGCGGCCAGAGTCCGCACCTTTGGGGGGGGGGGTACTGTCACGCCCTGACCTTAGAGCCGTTTTATTTCTCTATTTGGTTAGGTCAGGGTGTGATGTGGGGTGGGCATTCTGTTTTGTTTTCTATGTTTCTTTGTTGCTATGTTCTGGCCGGGTATGGTTTTCAATCAGGGTCTATCGTTGTCTCTGATGGTGAATCATAATTAGGTAGCCCTTTTTCCCTCCTTTGATTGTGGGTAGTTGACTTTTGTTAGTGGCACTATAGCCCTGTAAGCTTCACGGTTGTTTCTTCGTTTGTTTTGTTGGCGACATTTTAAATAAAAGGAAAATGTCCGCTGCACTTTGGTCCACTTCTTTCGACGGCCGTGACAGGTGGTGAAACAAGAGACTTTTGTCGAATTCCTCACCAGATGGACCGGGCGCTTTCAACAGAGACGACAAAAACATACAATCCTAAATATGTACATTTCTAAATCCGAATGAATGGTTGTTAGGGTGCTAAATATCCACATACGCTGGGAGTATTTTTCACTTGCCCCGGCCACAGCCTCAGTTCCTGGTTCCCTGCTACATGCCCAAACTCCCCCTGGCCTGCACCCCATTTCCCCCTGCTTTTCAATAGATACCTTGGCTACCTTATCCCTGTCTCCTCGTCTGAGTCTGTACTTTTATTTTTTATTTTACCTTTATTTTACTAGACAAGTCAGTTAAGAACAAATTCTTATTTTTAATGATGGCCTAGGAACAGTGGGTTAACTGCCTGTTCAGGGGCAGAATGACAGATTTGTACCTTGTCAGCTCGGGGATTTGAACTTGCAACCTTTCGGTTACTAGTCCAACGCTCTAACCACTAGGCTACCCTGGAAAACACATACTATATCAAATAAAAAGTGTATTTGTCACATTCACAGGATACAGGTGTAGTGAAATGGTTACTTGCATAGTGGAATCTTTTGTTTAAACACACAGCTAGCTAGCTAAACAATTAACCATAATCCAAACTCATAATGTTACTTCCCTACATGAATCTACAGCTAGCTAACCAACCAGGTTCAATGGTAGCTAGCTAGCTAACATTAGGCTATAACTAGCAATGCAATAATATTACTACACAGATCATACACGTAACACTAGCTAACAGTACGCTTTAACTAGCTAACAGAAACGTTTCATATTTGAAAATGTAGCTAGCTAGACTATTACCTGTATACATGGATGGACCCTTCTCCCCCTCTGTCACGGATGCCATGGTTGCCCTTAGTTTGAAGATGTAATCCGGAAACAGGTGTTTAATGCAACAGCCTTCTGTGTGTTCTCTTTTCGACTCCCTCTGCATATTTGCAATCAAACACCTGAATTCTCCTTAGCTATCATACTCTAATTCCACTTATTTCAACACTCAGTCCTCCAGAAAGCGGAGCTCAACACTTTTGCAGTTCTACGTGATGTATTTTATTTAAAGCCGCGTTAGAAAAGATTACTTACATACTTACCAGCTTATGTTATATACAAGAAGTGTGCTACAAAGCAGATCAATCTGAACTCATCTCTCGGCATGTCCAGCCCATCCATTAACTCAGCTAATCATGGCTAGCGGGAAGATTCTCATCTGTGTGAAAATGACCTAAAAGGGGTGCAGAAACTGATCAGCACCCCCATTTTATGTTAATTCTATATTCTATTATCACATGGCCAACCATCCCTCTAGCTACCACTTATTCCACGCTATGCCTGTCCCATGGTCCCTCAACTTCAGACACTTTTGAACTCTCCATCTTATCTCTTTAAATCCACCCTACCTTTACCCATTTTCCACATGCTGCTTCCTTCACTTTTTCTAGACTTAGTTACTAAAAGTGTTGGACTGTGTTTGTTACCTTCTGTTTCTCCCACCTGATTTCCTCCTGGGGTGCAGAATGAATGCAGTGGTAAATGTGCTGCTTACAACTGACATCAGCAAAATTGACAAGAAAGGTGTTGATATTAACTCAGCAAAAACGGAAACATCCTCTCACTTTCAACTGCATTTATTTTCAGCAAACTTAACATGTGTAAATATTTGTATGAACATAAGATTCAACAACTGCAACAAACTGAACAAGTTCCACAGACATGTGACTAACAGAAATTGAATAATGTGTCCCTGAACAAAGGGGGGGGTCAATCAAAAGTAAGTCAGTAGCTGGTGTGGCCACCAGCTGCATTGCATCTCCTCCTCATGGACTGCACCAGATGTCAGTTCTTGCTGTGAGATGTTACCCCACTGTTCCACCAAGGCATCTGCAAGTTCCCAGACATGTCTTGGGGGAATGGCCCTAGTCCTCCCCTCCGATCTAACAGGTCCCAGACGTGCTCAATGGGATTGAGATCCAGGTTCTTCGCTGGCCATGGCAGAACACTGACATTCCTGTCTTGCAGGAAAGCACACACAGAACAAGCAGTATGGGTGGTGGCATTGTCATGCTGGAGGGTCATGTCAGGATGAGCCTGCAGGAAGGGTACCACATGAGGGAGGATGTCTTCCCTGTAACGCACTGCGTTGAGATTGCCTGCAATGACAACAAGCTCAGTCCGATGGTGCTGTGACACACCGTCCCAGACCATGACGGACCCTAGCAGCCCACTTTGTTGAAGCTAACCATCCTATCTCCTCCCTCAAATACATAGCTATTGAGCATTTTACCACATCAAGGAGAGGTAACATTGAGACCCTTCTACAGAGGGAGGCCCACTGAATCTCCTCCCTAAAAACACTGACCCCTAGTGGTTTGAATATTGAATTTGATCTCAGGTCCGTTCTATTAACAGTTCAACCCACACCGCATATCATGTTCCTCATGTTGATGATGCTCTTTATGCATTGTTTGAACCAAAAATATGAAATTAAATAATGAAAAAAATATGAAAGTAAATGAAATGTAACAATAATTGTTGATAATAACATTATGTATTCTATTTCTAATCATGTTACCAAGATTATGTCAATTTCCCCATGTATTCAACATCTTGACATGGTGTAAATTATGTGTAACAGTTCCACTTTTTCATCCCTCATTACCTTAATTACTATGACTATGTGTTCATTGGCTGAACTAATTGCACTGTTTGTCTCCATCACCTGGTTCAAGCATTTACCATGAAACCCTGAAGAAGGCATTGCATACCAAAACATTGGTTGCTATACCCATTAGGGTTGGACGATATGGCCAAAATATCATATCACAGAATTTTCCACATTTTCAAAAGTATTTTATGTTTATGAATAATAAAATATATACATTTGCTTTTATGAGTAGTGAGTGATGTTAGGGTGGCAACACATACATTCTAAGTGATTTCAATGAGTCTCTCGCCATTCTGATTGTTTTATACTGTTCAATTACACTGCAACTGATTTCTGCATTTCCTGTAGTCTTTTAAGATCATTTCCACGAAGAGCTGCACGATATGAGCAAAAAAATCTAGGCCTTATTTTGAACCAAATGTTGCAATTGAGACTTTCCTTGCAATTTCGATCAAAACACTTGGATGAAACTTTTGGAATAATGTCAAAAATATAATTATTCTAAGATAATAGTGGGCACTTTGAATACATTGTTTGACATGACAATTAATGAAAATGCCAGGGAGGAGTTATTGTGACAGGGTAGCAGTGTTCATCTTTGGCTACATTAAATGTTTTCTCTTAGCTACTACTTCATGTAAGCTAACATATTCATGCTTTGCCTATTCCACTTTGATTTAGAAGATACATTTGCACAAACAACATGCTGACTTAGGCCTCCACCATCACTGGTATCAGGCTGTATAGCTAGCTACGCTTGCTCTGACTCAGTACATAGATTGCGATTAGCATTAGTGGCTAACATGACTTAGCTACAACTTGTTAAGAAAATACTTACTAGGCGTTTCCAGATGTACTAATACTAATTATAGAACGCTTGTGGATTTATATTAAGAAGCAAAGTGGAAACAGCACTGTTGTCATCCACATTGTTACATGTGCTGAAGTGACCATGCAGACTGAATGTAAGTGTCTCATACTCATGTCTCAACAAATGCGCTCCTTGAGTGACAGAGGGTGGGGTTAGGTCTGTGTGAAAAGCGGCATGGAGAGGGAGGGAGAGAGAGAGCGGAGAGAGATGACTCAAGATTTATAGTCTTGCATGATGTCTACTTTAATGCGAATTAGCATTTTAAAATTGAAAGTAAATAGAGACAAAATATACTGTAATGACCTGACTAGATCATAAAGGAACAATTGTCCAGACTGAGAATTGAATTTATGAATTGATGGTTTATTACCCCAACTTTACACAGGCTACTGTTTGGCCGTAGCCCACGCCAAATAAATGAAAGATACCCCACAAACCTTCTCTTGTGAAGCCCAGACGTAGGAGTGAGAACAATGGCTAAACCTGGTCTTAACTACCAATGCTCCATCCCCCTGCCCAACCCCCCTCCACACCACTCCGCCAACCGCCAGGATACCCGGCATCAGAACATTCCAGGCATTCCTGTGATTGGCAGATAGCAGGTTGATTGGCATGTCGGACCCCGCGAACACTGGAAAATACAACACAACCCACTAGTACCCTAACACACAGCTGTCTGTGCGGGTTGCTACAATACTGATAAATGTCAGAGAGAGATTTATACAGTTATCACAATGCCACACCAAGGTAAGCCTACAGCAAACAGACTTAATTTGAAATGTTTCTAAAATGAAAAATTAATGGTGAAAAAACAACTGGAACCATTTCCGTGTTTGACCGCTGAGTTTTATGGGTATTAAGCCAACATCACTGTGGCATTCTAATTGACAGGCACGTATCTCATCCCACCTCAACGTCCAAAGCTAATTTGTTATAATTCAATTGTGTGACCAGTGCAGACTTATTTGAGTGTCTGAGCTAGTTAGCAGACAGAGTGAGTGGCTGTCATTGCCTGGCCTGGCTACTGGTCTCAATGTAATGAGCTCCTGGGCTGTAAATAATTGTATTAACAGGATTAGAGAATAGCCGGGTAATAAGGAGAATAAATTTACTGGTGGATCTGACCTCTGGCCTTAACACTGCTGAGCAAAGATGTTGCCGTACCAAGAGCCAAGATCTGCTCACACAGCAGCAGGAAGATCTCCAACTACCCTACTACAGGTGGACTTCCAGACCTTTGAAGTGGAAATCTTGTATTCTTGTACAGTATCGCCAAATGATGGACAGAGGATAGCAGTGTACCATGCAGTGCAGATAGGGGATTAGCTGCTGGAGTTAAGTCAACAGCAGATCATATGAGCTCTGAAGAACTTGTTGCTCAAAAAGGGACATTTTTGTTTTTTTTAATGAATTGTGTTGCCTTTGTGGCCCAATTAAAAACAATTGTTCACAGAAAATGCATTATACCTTTAAGTAAAGTGTTACCACAAATGTTTGGTTGGCTTGGAGAGGGTAGAGTGTGTTGTAGGGAGGGGACTAATCAGGAATTAGTGGTGTGGTGACACATTGCTGACGATCCATTGATATAAATATGATCTATGCATGTAACACTAAACACACCCACAACAATGAGCCCTGGACAGCCACTCCCCTGACAGCCCTCTAAGATCCTTTTGCATCAGTAATGTGGCCTACAAGAAAACACACAGTAATGCGATCTTTTTGTTTCTCCTGTATCTAGACTACAAACAACAGAGATTAGGCCTAGTTGAACCATTATCTGAATAGTTTTGTTGTTGTTGGGACAAAAGTTACTACAATGAACCTCAAGATGTACAGTACATTTAGGGTCGCTCCTAATTGAGTTGGTGAAAAACAAGAAGTACAACATGGTGCATTTGACCTGGCCAACCTCCAAACACAGACCAATTACTGATTGGCATAGTGTAATACTACAGATCTTTATCTTGCTAGAGGCTACAACATGCCCTCTCCATTGTCATGATCACAAACAGGTGGATGAGTTTTAAAGTTTAGGCACAAACCATTATCTACAAAACTACACATCATGACAAGAGCTTAGAAAATGAAAGGCTGGGCTGTCTACATCTCATCTCCACATACTGTTTACATTAAAGGCATTCCATCAAAAGTTCTAAGCACATCTGCCAAGTAGTATATCTTTTCATAAAATAAATTGGAAAAATAAGCCACAAATGACTAACTACACCATAATGATATGTTTGACTATTAAAGTAACTTTGAACTGAAAAAAAGTATCTGACTCAAAGTATTACATAGCAATAAGATCAGGCAAAATTCGACGTTTTTTTCTGGACATCCTGTCAATTACACTGTATGAATTGACACTACTTCAAACTTGTAATAGTTTCTATCATAATGTATGGTAGGCAACTTTAATTTAATGGTCATCTTTTTGGTTGCTTTTTTGATTGCATAACTGTTTCTCCACCGCAACTACAGACTTTAACTGTTTCTGGTACATCATTTGCATAAGGAAACATTTTAAATAACACGCCTTCCCCCTTTTAAAAAGGATGAGCTGAAATCTCGCGAGCTCTTACCCCCCGTTTGGAACTCATGCTACCAGTCGGTATCTGAATGCCTTACTGCAGTGAGGATGCAACGGGAGTCTAGGAGGAGTTGCACCAAGGTCAATGCAGCATCCACTCTAAAACATAACACCGCGGATTTGATTCACTTTCGGACAAGTGTGCTGAAAGCGAGAGTACCGTGAAGCGTTTTGAAGATTCGTTTGCCAGGGCTGAAAGTTGATGCCTTTTTCCTCTGTAGTGTATATAACGTTAGTGAGGCAACTAGCAAGCCATCCTTCTCCATTCGTAGCTCTCCGCATGTCTGGACTACCTTTTCTCAATTCGGATGCACTGCGTTTCTGTTGGAGCGAATATCCAGACGGTCTTCCTCCACTTGGGTGTTATCAGGAGTGTTCGCTAACTTTATGTCGGAAATAATTTGGTTTTAGCAGCAGTGTAGCTTTGCTATTGTACACGAGTTGTGCTGGACATTTAGCTAGCTAGGTTTGTCTCTGCAAGCTCGTCCATTCATCAGTAATATTTGCAATGTCAGCGCCATTCTCCACGCCTCCCGTTCAGGAAGAGAAACAGGCGCCAGAAAATGAGGGACTGACCGTGGATACCGGTTTGGAGCCCGCCGGCCCGACACCCAGCTCGAGTCGGTTCCAGGTGGACCTAGTGGCTGAAGCAGCCAGCGCCGCTGATAAAACGCCCAGCACGGATTCCACGCTTGCATCTGGCGACAAAGCCAGCGCCGCTGATAAAACGCCCAGCACTGATTCCACGCTTGCATCTGGCGACAAAGCCACCCCCGAAGGTTCGGAGCCAGCGGCGGGTGGTGAGGCAAAAGGCCGGTTCCGAGTGGTGAACTTTATGGATCCCAGTGGAGCGAGCCCACCAGAAGTAGTGCCCGCTGAAGGCTTCCAGAATGGAGACACCGTAATGAGCGAGGGCAGCCTGCATTCTTCGACAGGAGGCCAGCATCACTACCACTACGACACCCATACAAACACCTACTACCTGAGGACTTTTGGCCACAACACCATCGATGCTGTGCCTAACATAGATTTCTACCGGCAAAGTGCTGCTCCGCTGGGGGACAAGCTGATAAGACCCACCCTTTCGGAGCTGCACGACGAACTTGACAAGGTAAGCAACCGCGAATTTATGTTTTTGAAACGGAAGCTAGAGCCATAGCGCCTGCTTGGACAGGTGCTGCGTTCATAACAACTGGGAACTGCGACATCTCCGACTTCCGTGCGTTCAAGACAACTGGGGGAAAAACGAGCTCCGACTGCGAACATGTGTTTTGAATGGTCAAGCAACTCGGAATTCCGAGGCGGGAAACCTCTTTCCAGAGCTACGACTTTCCGATCTGAAGTACACCGACGTCATGATTTGACCTCGTTGTTTTTCTTCCGATTTCGCAGTTGTCTTGAAGGCAACTTTCTTTTTGCTAGCCAGCTTTCTGTATTTAGTTCTAATTTTGACATTGTTGCTGTCAATCCTATATTGTTTAGTGGCTCATTTTGCCTAACATTGGTGAGAAGGCAATGTGTGGAAAGGAGTTTTGCGCATAGAAACTCTGTGAATAGGATACACGTATTCGTTGTACTTGAATAGTGTGGTAACAGAGCATTTGGATTAGAGGTCAACTGTTTATGATTTTTCAACTCCAATAACGATTATTGGAGGACTAAAAAAAGCGATACCGATTAATCGGCCAATTTTTATTTATATATTTGTAATGACAATTACAACAATACTGAATGAACAATGAACACTTATTTTAACCTAATACACAAATAAAATCTATTTAGTGTCAAATAAATAATGAAACATGATCAATTTGGTTTAAATAATGCAAAAACACAGTGTTTGAGAAGAAAGTAAAAGGGCAATATGTGCCATGTAAGAAAGCTAACGTTTAAGTTCCTTGCTCAGAACATGAGAACATATGAAAGCTGGTGGTTCAATATTCCCAGTTCTTCAATATTCCCCGTTAAGTTTTAGGTTGTAGTTATTATAGGAATTATGACGTGTTAACTATTTCTTTCAATACCATTTGTATTTCATATATCTTTGACTATTGGATGTTCTTATAGGCACTTTAGTATTGCCAGCCTAATCACGGGAGTTGATTAGGCTTGAAGTCATAAACAGCGCTGTGCTTCAAGCATTGCTAAGAGCTGCTGGCAAACTCAGTAAAGTGCTGTTTGAATGAATGCTTAAGAGCCTGCTGCTGCCTACAACCGCTCAGTCAGGCTGCTCTATCAAATATCAAATCATAGACTTAATTATAATATAATAAACACACAGAAATACGAGCCTTATGTCATTAATATGGTCAAAACCAGAAACTATCATTTCTAAAACAAAACGTTTATTCTTCCAATGAAATACGGAACTGAAAAAATATACTTCTGTGTATTGATTTTAAGAAAGGCATTGATGTTTATGGTTAGGTACATTTGTGCAACGATTGTGCTTTTTTCGTGAATACGCTTTTGTTAAATCACCCATTTGACGAATTTGAAGTAGGCTGTGATTCGATGATAAATGAACTGATTGATTATATGCAACACAGGACAAGCTAGTTAACCTAGTAATATCATCAACCATGTGTAGTTAACTAGTAATTATCTGAAGATTGATTGTTTTATTATACAATAAATTTAATGCTAGCTAGCAACTTACCTTGGCTCCTTACAGCCACAAGGTCCTTTTGACACTGCACTCGCATAACAGGTGGTCAGCCTGCCACGCAGTCTCCTCGTGGATTGCATTGTAATAGGCTGTAATCCTCATCTAAAAAGGCTGATTACCGATTCTTATGGAAAAATAGGCCCTAATTAATCGCCCAATGCTGATTTTTAAATCCGTCAACCTCTAATTTGGATGTCAGCTTAAGCGGCGCAGAGAACGCACAGTTCAGTAAACAGAGTGAACGCTTTTTTCACAAAGTAGGAAATAGTCACTACAGGAATTGACAATCAATAGGATGTTTCACTTAGGCCTTAGCAAAAACACATTTGTTTACCAAGCAATATGTCTGTGTATCTGACAGTTCCCACTTGAGTAGGGTGACCACATTTAAAATACCCAATCGCTGATAACAAGATTATTTTGCAGGACAGTGTAGGCTACATTAACAAAAATATTTTGCACCACCCCCTCAAAGTTTGTACTGACAGATTTAGCCAATTGATGAATACACCATTATCGAATATGGATACAATACATCCTCCAATTGCAACATCTGCCTATGCCCACACACATGCTCCTGGGAGTGGTGTTGGAGGGCCAGTAGGAGGCACCCTTTCCTCTCGTCTAAAACAATATCACAATGCCCCAGGACAGTGATTGGGGACATTGCCCGGTGTAGGGGGACATTAAACAGGTGCCATGGTACTTATCATAAGAGTTGGGGTGTTAACCCCGGTGTCCTGGCTAAATTCTCAATCTGGCCCTCATACCATCATGGCCACCTAATCATCCCCAGTTTATAATTGGCTCATTCATCCCCTCTCCTCTCCCCTGTAACTATTCCCCAGGTTGTTGCTGTAAATGAGAATGTGTTCTCAGTCAGCTTACCTGGTAAAATAAGGGTAAAAAAACAATGTAACTAAGTTAGGCATGCCTAACTTCAAAATGGGCCATGGCATCATCAGTCACTTGTGAATGATAATTGTTCACGTTTTACCAGTGAAATGTCAGCTGCGTCTGCATGGCCAATTTTTTTTATCACAGTTTCATGGGAACACAGTGCATTCGGGAAATATTCAGACCCCTTCCCCTTTTCCACATTTTGTTACGTTAGAGCCATATTCTAAAATGTATTACTTTTTTTTTTTACCTCATCACACACAATACTCCATAATGACAAAGTGAAAAGAGGTTTTTAGACATTTTTGCAAATGTATTAAAAATTAACATAAGTATTTAGACCCTTTGCTATGAGACTCAATTGAGCTCAGGTGCATCATGTTTCCATTGATCATGCTGGATGTTTCTACAACTTGATTGGAGTCCACCTGTGGTTAGGGCTGTTAAGGTGACCAGTATTACTGCCACACTGGCGGTCACGAGTCATGAAGGCAGTCAAATTTCACGTAACCGTTTAGTTGCGCTAATTGGGCTCTCCAAGCTCTGATGGTCATTAGTAGCCACCCAAACTTGCTAATTGCCTGGTACTCAGCACTCTATTGTCCCTCTAATCACTCTGACATCAATGCAAATGTAATCAAAAACTTCATATGAGGTGCACCATTTTCATAGGCTATGCAATTGCGTGAGAGATCCGAGTGATGGCCTCTATTAAAAAGAGGAGGATCCCATCGGCTTTCTATAGGCTAGGCCTACTATATTTACTTCTCAACTTTCCTAATATCAAGCATTGTTTATCTTTACAACATGAGTATAGCCTACCTGGCTGGCATGAAAATGAACCACAGGAAAAGCATCCTCCATTCACTATTTAAGTGCATAGATGCACTTGTTTTCCCCCATGGTTCATTTGGTGCATGATAATGTTCCATTCTAAATCAAAACAAATTTCACATGTTATTTAGTATATTTAAAGATCTAGATTAAATCAAGAATATTGTGGTGGGTGACAATATTAGCAAATCACTTGTGAATGATTCCCAGCATAAGGCAAGAAACAAAGCCTTTTTCGAATCAGTCACACACCCCATGTAGCCTAGCACATAGGCCTATATGTTTTGATAAGGTTAGTATCACACCTCATGTAGCCTAGCCCATAGTCCTATAAGGTTAGTATCACACCTCATGTAGCCTAGCCCATAGGCCTATAAGGTTAGTATCACACCTCATGTAGTCTAGTCCATAGTCCTTTAAGGTTAGTATCACACCTCATGTAGCCTAGCCCATAGTCCTATAAGGTTAGTATCACACCTCATGTAGTCTAGTCCATAGTCCTGTAAGGTTAGTATCACACCTCATGTAGCCTAGCCCATAGTCCTATAAGGTTAGTATCACACCTCATGTAGTCTAGTCCATAGTCCTGTAAGGTTAGTATCACACCTCATGTAGCCTAGCCTCCAACACTACTCAACAAACTGGATGCAGTCTATCACAGTGCCATCTGTTTTGTCACCAAAGCCCCATATACTACCCACCACTGCGACCTGTATGCTCTTGTTGGCTGGCCCTTGCTTCATACTCGTCGACAAACCTACTGGCTCCAGGTCATCTACAAGTCTCTGCTGGGTAAAGCCCTTCCATTATCTCAGCTCACTGGCCACCATAGCAGCACCCACCTGTAGCACGTGCTCCAGCGGGTATATCTCACGGGTCACCCCAAAGCCAATTCTTCCTTTGGCCACCTCTCCTTCCAGTTCTCTGCTGCCAATGACTGGAACAAACTCCAAAAATCATTAAAGCTAGAGACTCTTACCTCCCTCGTTAGCTTTAAGCACCAGCTGTCAGAGCAGCTCATAGATCACTGCACCTATTGTGGGAAGTTTGTGAAAGGCTACCTGAAACATTTGACCCAAGTTAAACAATTTAAAGGCAATGCTACCAAATACTAATTGAGTGTATGTAAACTTCTGACCCCCTGGGAATGTGATGAAGGAAATTAAAAGCTGAAATACATCACTCTCATTACTCTGACATTTCACATTCTTAAGATAGTGGTGATCCCAACTGACCTAAGACAGATCCTTTACTACAGGGGTGTCAAAGTCAAATGGACGGAGGGCCAAATAAAAAAAATCAGCTACAAGACGAGGGCCGGACTGTTCTCCTAATTGAACCTACTGAAAACCTAACAAATATATTACAATATGATCAGATAAATAAAGCAATATTTTCTTATGGCTCTGTCAGTAATCTTTAATTTTCAACAGACACAAAAGACAAATTTCCTTTATATAAATATCCCCATAACATGAACATTAAATGAAAGAAACCGGTATTCAAGGCACCATCAGTAGACTATATTTTCTATTTTAGCAAAAGTGGGCTAAATTTACTTCAAAGAAAAACAATAATAGCAATTTTCTATCATCCACTCAACTGAAATATTTTTAAAATATAATTGGATTGAAATACAAAAAATAAAGTGCAAAAATCTATTAATCAAAAACAACACTTTGTTTAAGGAGAAGTAACATGCAGTGAAAACAAATAAAAATTTTAACTTTTAAAACTTGAAATATTTTAAAATATGGTGGATTGAAATACTAAGTAAAAATCATGCAGTAAATGTGGGATTGCACAGTAATGTTCACTTGTTTGAGGTTGAGGGTGATACTTGGTGGTGTCCCATCTTTTCCACAAGTTCATCAATGTTCGGGGTAAGGCTCTGAGCTGAAGAAATCCTCAGAATTGAGTGGAGGTGTTCAGCAGTAAGTCGACTTCTGTGTGATGTTTTGTTCAGGTTCATCAAAGAAAACAGTTGTTCACACAGGTATGTGCTGCCAAACATAGACAACGTCAGCCTGGATGCGTGGGGCATTGTGCCGGGGAGGAAACGGGCGAACTCCGCAGCACCCACTGCCGCATTTTTGCCCTCAGTGCATCATTGCATTGGAGGTCAATCAACTCCATTTGGAGGTTTGGTGGTGAGCTTTCCACGTCAACAGCAAATGGGTTAAGCAGTTCCAACCTGCTTTTTGTGCTTCAAAGTCAGCAAATGACTCAGCCATACCTATTTTATCAGCCAACTGTGTGCTGGGAACGACTGGTAGAGAGCTTAAAGCTGGGAAAGTGGCTCAAATTTTCTTTCCGCATCTGCGTCTCCCACAGAGTCAGTTTGGTTTTAAATGCCTTCACTGTACTGTAGAGATGACACGATCCACCCTGCAGCTGCAAGTTTATTGCATTCAGATGACTCGTAATGTCACACAGAAAAGCCATTTCACACAGAAACATTTCGTCTCGGAGTTGTGTTGTGTCTTTCCCTTTGCTGTCCAAGAACAGACAAATCTCCTCACGAAGCTCGAAACATCTTTGACCTTTCCCTGGCTTAGCCATCGCACCTCTGTTAAGGCAAATCACCATGCTCCGTTTCTAACTCCGTCAGAAATGCCTTGAACTGGCGGTGATTCAAACCTTTGGCTCTGATAGTTAACTGTGCGCGTGATGATGCTCATTACATGCTCCATTTTCAAGGCTTTACCGCACAACGCTTCCTGGTGTATGATATGATAAGCTGTCAGCTCACCTGTCGCGTTTTCCTCTTGCATCTTTCCCGTATCTTCGCCACCAGTCCGCTCCTGTGTCCACACATCGACTCCGTCGGTTGTCAAACCCAAGTTTTTCCCAAGGCAGCTCCATCTCATTTACACATCTTGACACCTCTTCATACAAAATCATGCCCCGTAGTTAAAAGCCAAAACTCCTCTGTCACGCTTTAGGTTGGAGTCCACTCCGCGGATGAAAATTGACAACTGGGCAATGTCAGAAATGTCGGTGCTCTCATCCACAGCCAAGGAATATGCAATTCTTTCCTTTTTCACAAGCTGCTCTTTTAGATTGATGGACAACTGGTCTACTCTTGGTGTTTCTGCTCAGATCACATTTAAAAGAGTTGCCTTTTTTTGGGCAAAAACTTTAATCATGCAGTTTTTGATGAAATCCCCTCCGTAAATGGCCGGGCAATGGATCTCTTCTGCCAAAATAAAACTGGCCTTGACAGAAGAGATTTGAGGCCTCGTTTTCTGCCTTTTGGCAAACTTGTTTTTGTCCCCCAAACTTTAATCTGCAGTTTTTTTTCCAGTGAAATCCCGACTTGTTCCAAATGGCCGGGCTGATTCTTGTTTTTGTCATCAGATTATATTCTCTTTCAGTTTTCTCCACACAGAAGACACACAGGTTTTTTCCAGCTACCTTGAACATATACTCCGACTCCACCTTGTTTGAAACCCCGGTTCTCAGTATCCACCTTCCGTTTTGCCATCCTGAAAGTTAATTTTTGCTGTGATGCTGACGACTGCTGTGCCAATAAATATTGAAATGAAGCAGCCTACTGCTCAGTGCCACCTTTGCATTGTGGGAAATGTAGTATTGGTGCGT
Organism: Oncorhynchus nerka; assembly: GCF_034236695.1. Classification (NCBI taxonomy): domain Eukaryota; kingdom Metazoa; phylum Chordata; class Actinopteri; order Salmoniformes; family Salmonidae; genus Oncorhynchus; species Oncorhynchus nerka. Next base: position 531,938 of record NC_088414.1, on the reverse strand, counting down.
GTAAAAGATCTGCGGGCTGCCGGCTTGCTGCGGGCCGGTTCTAATAATAAATCAAGATCATCCCAGGGCCGTAAAAACCTTCTTGCGGGCCGGAGTGGCCCTTGATATGTGCTTTACTAGGATTAAATGTCAGGAATTGTGAAAAACTGAGTTTAAAATGTATTTGGCTAAGGTCTATGTAAACCTCCGACTTCAACTGTATTTACCAGCCCTCTGGTTTACCTATTTCTGAGAAACTTTTTCCTGTCTCTCAGTGTGTGTGCAGGTCTCTTGGAGCCAAGAGGATAGATAGATGAGCTGCAAGTTCAAAGATATTTTTTATCTGTTCTGATGTACGCCATCTGATGTACACTACTCATACTTAGTCACTCAAATCATTGTTGCTTTGGTTAAGCTATGCTGTAAGTTATTTTTCTATTGGCATTTGTTATTGGCTTGAAGACATTTTGCTTGGCTTTTGGTGTGGTCGGTCAAGACACACCCACTTCCAGCTTTTGATGTTAGACAACTTGTAATATTATGTTCTCAAATAGTTAATCCTGTCTTAATTTAGAGTACCTTATCTGACATTTTGACAGTGATTGTTTAAAATGTATATCATTTTAATGTCTAGTAGCCTATGGGTTTAGCAGAGTACTGATGTAGTCAGTTTACCATGACAAAGCGATCCCAGGCACACTGGCTTGTGTCCACAATGGCAGCCCTTTCATTTGGTCAGCAAATCTACGGAAATCCTTCTCTATTTGAAACACGCCTCTAATAATACCACAAACGTAGCTCTCAATTCCAGAGCATTTCTGCTTAGCATTGACACCATTTCCCTGGCATGCGCCTGGCATTGAGATGGCATGCCAGCCCTGAGCTCTCCTTATCGTTCTGTTCAACTTATTGGAAGACGGAGAAGAAAAAACAACGCAACCATGTTGACATTCCAGGGTCTGTTATGTCTCAGACATCATGGTAAGGAGGCGGGCGCCATTACCGACGGACACAAGGGAAGACGCTCAAGTTTAACTGTCTTGACTCCACATCTCCAGATGTGTTTTAGTTCCCACATTCCATCAATGTCCTCTCAATCCCTACATTTTGGGTAATATTTTTTCTGTAATGTTCTTGTGGTGTCCATTCTAACTGCAAGTATGGGTGGAGACTATTCCCATATGGACCTGTAAGCCTTACAGCTTGTATGTAGAGTACACAGTTATGATCTTCATAAGACATGTGGAACAGTATATTTAACTTAACGAACAGCTTAACACATAAAGCAACAACCTGCAACATGCTAGCTTTTACTGTGTCCTTTTTGGGAAATTGTGTGCTCTTGTGACCCAGTATATAATAGACTACATGAGGAGTAATGGTTAATTCATTCCCAGACTGAAAATCTATTCTAGTCAGTTTCCTACTATAGTAGTGCAACCTCCCCTCCTTAATTTCCACTATTGGTTTATACTGTTTGATCTGCGGTCGTCGTCTCCTTTTCCCAGCTTTGATATGTATCCCAGCAGCACAACACATTACCATAGACATTTTGACATCCTGTTTTGAATATATGAACACGTCCCTCTTTCCTCCCTTTCTTGAAGTAGGTAAATGACTGATCTGTATGTGAATGAATAAGTGAAGGAAGGTGTCCATCCTATACTGCTTTCACCAATCCAACTCTTTTCAGATGTGCAAAAAGCGAGGAAGTGTTGTTTTCGACTATTCCAAACGGCCTTAGTCAGCATATTGTTGAACTTGTCACTATTTTTGTCCTGGCGGCATCAGTTGAACATGTGGCATTTTGGCCAAATGCTGCATTTGTACATCGGCAGTTGTCAGTAACCGGACACTGGTAAAATATACTTTGACACATTGAATTTAGCCTTTGACTAGGCCTATAAATATAGATGATACATTTTTCTGCATGTATGAACAGAAGGCTTAAGCCGAAGCTTAGCGACTAGAGGTAGACCGATTTTAATTGGCAAGGCAGATTTCAAGTTTTCATAACAAATCGTAATCATCCTTTTTGGATGTCGATTATGGCTGATTTACATTGGAATCCACGAGGAGACTGCGTGGCTAACCACCTGTCACGTGCATGTAATCAATGCGGCGCCTGTTCATTTATCATCCAATCACAGCCTACTTCAACAAAAGCGCATTTACGGAAAAAGCACTTACGTTGCACAAATGTACCTAACCATAAACATCAATACACAAAATAAATACACAAGTATATATTTTTTAAACCTGCATATGTAGTTACAAGAAATGCATGTTAGCAGGCAATATTAACTAGGGGAAATGTTACTTTTCTTGCGCTCTGTGCAAGCAGAGTCAGGGTATATGCAGCAGTTTGGGCCGCCTGGCTCGTTGCGAACTGTGTAAAGACCGTAATTAATTTGCCAGAATTTTACATAATTAAGACATAAATTGAAGGTTGTGCAATGTAACAGAAATATTTAGACTTATGGATGCCACCCGATCGATAAAATAGGTAACTGTTCCGTATTTCACTGAATTAATAAATGTTTTGTTTTCAAAATTATAGTTTCCGGTTTTGACCATATTAATGACCTAAGGCTCGCATTTCTGTGTGTTATTATGTTATAATTAAGTCTATGATTTGATAGAGCAGCCTGACTGAGTGGTGGTAGGCAGCAGCAGGCTCGTAAGCATTCATTCAAACAGCACTTTACTGCGTTTGCCAGCAGCTCTTAGCAATGCTTGAAGCACAGCGCTGTTTATGACTTCAAGCCTAATCAACTCCCGAGATTAGGCTGGCAATTCTAAAGTGCCTATAAGAACATCCAATATTCAAAGGTATATGAAATACAAATGGTATAGAGAGTGTCCTATAAACTACAACCTAAAACTTCTTAACTGGGAATATTGAAGACTCTTTCATATGTTCTGAGCAAGGAACTTAAACATTAGCTTTTTTTACATGGCAATACTTTACTTTTACTTTCTTCTCCAACACTTTGTTTTTGCATTATTTAAACCAAATTGAACATGTTTCATTATTTATTTGAGACTAAATTGATTTTATTGATGTATTAAGTTAAAATAAATGTTCATTCAGTATTGTTGTAATTGTCATTATTTTTTATGTATGCATGTGTGTATTTTTATTATTTTATTTTTAAATGTTTTATTTCACCTTTATTTAACCAGGTAGGCTAGTTGAGAACACCTTTATTTAACCAGGTAGGCTAGTTGAGAACACCTTTATTTAACCAGGTAGGCTAGTTGAGAACACCTTTATTTAACCAGGTAGGCTAGTTGAAACACCTTTATTTAACCAGGTAGGCTAGTTGAGAACAAGTTCTCATTTACAACTGCGACCGGGCCAAGATAAAGCATAGCAGTGTGAACAGACAACACAGAGTTACACATGGAGTAAACAATTAACAGGCAATAACACAGTAGAAAAAAGAGTCTATATACATTGTGTGCAAAAGGCATGAGGAGGTAGGCGAATAATTACAATTTTGCAGATTAACACTGGAGTGATAAATGATTAGATGGTCATGTACAGGTAGAGATATTGGTGTGCAAAAAAGCAGAAAAATAAATAAATATAAACAGTATGGGGATGAGGTAGGTAAAATTGGGTGGGCTATTTACCGATAGACTATGTACAGCTGCAGCGATCGGTTAGCTGCTCAGATAGCAGATATATGGTCCGACTGTAATCGGTATCTGCTTTATTTGGTCCTCCCAATAATTAATAAAATGTGTATGTATGCATGCATGCGCACACACACAATTATTGGAGGACCAAAAAAAAGCCGATACTGATTTTTGGAGGACCGTGTGTGTGTGTGTGTGTGTGTGTGTGTGTGTACATGCATACATACCGATTTAAAATCGGACGTTTTTTATGTATCTGCTTTTTTGTGGTCCTCCAATAATCGGTATCGGCGTTGAAAAATCATAAGTGGTCGACCTCTATTACAGACTTTATAAAATTAAAATAGCATAAAGTAAGGCCAACCCCTCCTATGCTCCATCGATTGGTATCAAGAGAGCGACAGTGTTCAGACAGCCATGGATTTAATGAAAAGTAGCATCCTAATGGTCCAATGCCATGTAGTTGGAAGAGCAGCCCTATTGTATGCAGATGGACTATATTAAACATATTTTACCACCGTAGAATGACTTGTATTGATACTCCTAGTATAACATAATTGTCCACATGCCTTATGTTCTAGTCAATCAACATCAATGATTCCGGCCCCTTTTTGCTATATTTGATTTCCTCTTTCGCTGTGTGCCACAGAGGAGGCTTTCAAATTCAGTCAGTTCGTGCCTGTCGCTTCAAAGTCGGCTTTCAAATTCAGTCAGTTCGTGCCTGTCGCTTCAAAGTCGGCTTTCAAATTCAGTCAGTTCGTGCCTGTCGCTTCAAAGTCGGGCTTCCAAAGTCGGCTTTCAAATTCAGTCAGTTCGTGCCTGTCGCTTCAAAGTCGGCTTTCAAATTCAGTCAGTTCGTGCCTGTCGCTTCAAAGTCGGCTTTCAAATTCAGTCAGTTCGTGCCTGTCGCTTCAAAGTCGGCTTTCAAATTCAGTCAGTTCGTGCCTGTCGCTTCAAAGTCGAGGTCCCACTACTACCATTGAAATGTTTTTCCCTTTTATCAGTAGAGCGAACTAAGGATTGAAAACGCAAAATGGAAATTCCAGTGTAGCCAATCAATCTGTGCCTGTGGACTTGCTCAGAAATCATCAGTCACCCAATTAGCCATCGTTAGTGTTGCTAAAAGGGGACTTGTTAAGTGATAGACTGCAAAGTTACCTGACCATTGCTAGGCACACGGGCTCCGTTCCACACACAAACTCTGTGACGCAACCAATGGCCGTTGCAGATTCCATTGAAAATGAATAAAAAGGGACATCATTCTGCATTTGTAATGTGGCCCTTTTCTTATATTGCTGCTGCCACCCATTTTTTTGGGGTGGGGTAGATTGTAGCCTTTACTGTTCTTATTGGGCCTTGAACCCATTACCCAGCAATAGCCGCATGCGACTTGTTATATTGACCAGCCAGAGTAGAAACCCTGACAGGGCAGATTTATTCAGTGCCGGGCGGCCAAGCAGGAAGTGGATTGTGGTGTTATATATTGACGTCTTCCTATTGCAACTACAGTTGGGGGCTCAAAGTTGACGAGAGCCCAAACAGGCCAGCTAACTTCCAACTATAGTATGAGTCAGTACTGTGTGGCTTCTTGGCCTTAGTAGTGGGGGACCAGGCATGGAGTAGACATGTCTGCCTGTAATATCTATTTATGTCCCAGTTAGATGTTTTAATGCAATTTGAACACGGCCCAGAGAAAAGAGAACAGTTTACAGTAAGTAAGCCTGTGGTATTGGCTAACCTTTGTCAATGTTTAAAGCCTTTGGATGCAATTACCTTATAGCTCTGATTACAACTTCTTGAGTGTTTCTATGAAGTTCAAGTGGTGTACAAAGTCTGCAAAATGCCCATGCCATCACTCTGTTACAATGCAATTACAATCATGTCAGCATGTGGCTTTTGTTCTCATACATTCTTTGGATGGTGATGCTGTGTGCCAATACTTTTGTGTTCCCTTTGGCTCATGTTGTTAGACGCTGACCAATCCCTTTGGCAGTTAGTTAACGTAGTGCGAAGTCTTGACCCCCTTCCTCTGTGGAGTGTTGAGTCGGCAGGGACTCTCTTTAAGAAGTGGCCAAATTAATAGAGCGTTGCGTCCCCCAGGGAATTCCCAGTCAGGCGTTTCCATGCTCGCAACTAGGAAGCCCTTGGTGGTGGGGAGACCACCCCAGGTGATGTGACACCCCACTCAACATTTTATATATATTTTTTAATTGTATGCTATGCAGCCAAATTAATCATGTTCTGAATGATTGGATACTCCCTTATTTGACATGATAAGTCTTCTGAAATTACATGGCCTTTTAAGTGCGACGATTTTGGTCACATTAGGCTTGGGCGGTATACCGGGGTATTTGGAAATAGTCAAGGGGATGGTTTTTTCAATACCATTTGAAACAATTTATTGAAAAACTTTCAAAATTGTTTTTTGTAGCTACTTTAGACAGAGCAGATCACATTCTTCATTTCACCTGTCACGTTATTTAACATTATGAAGCTTACCGTTGTTCCCCAGAACAGTTGAGCCAGTCACGTGTTTGTAAAAAGCACAACAGGAGAAAGTGGGAGCATGTGCAAGTGTGAGCATGTGAAAGTGTGAGCATGTGAAAGTGTGAGCATGTGAAAGTGTGAGCATGTGAAAGTGGGAGCATGTGAAAGCGGGAGCATGTGAAAGCGGGAGCATGTGAAAGCGGGAGCATGTGAAAGCGGGAGCATGTGAAAGCGGGAGCATGTGAAAGTGTGAGCATGTGAAAGCGGGAGCATGTGAAAGCGGGAGCATGTGAAAGCGGGAGCATGTGAAAGCGGGAGCATGTGAAAGCGGGAGCATGTGAAAGCGGGAGCATGTGAGTCCAGCTGTGTATTGACGGGTCGCATTTTAAATTGAAAGTCACGGTTTTTTTGTGTTTTTTTTTTTGCTTCAATAGTTTGGCAGCTACAGTTTTCTTTCACAGGAAATACATGAGTTCAACACATTCATCAGACAGCTTCATTTTCATTAGATGGCAACAAGTTCAACGCTATTTGGCTGGCAACCACACAAGTAAATGAGCTTAGCCTTTTCATCTATCTTTGGCAAAAACGATGCATGACTATCATGTTTCTAATGTATATCATAGAAGGAATGTTGCCAGCTACATTTCCTAAGGTTTTGCTTAAAGTTAATCTTGCATTTTGCAGATAAATGTAGGCTGGCTACACCAAGAAAAGTAACAGAGAAAAGTAGCTACGGATCAGAGTGCTGAAATTACAATAAGAAGTATTTTAGATCTGAACGCGGCAGCGTGGCCTAGTGGTTAGAGTGTAGAGGCGGCAGCGTGGCCTAGTGGTTAGAGTGTAGAGGCGGCAGCGTGGCCTAGTGGTTAGAGTGTAGAGGCGGCAGCGTGGCCTAGTGGTTAGAGTGTAGAGGCGGCAGCGTGGCCTAGTGGTTAGAGTGTAGAGGCGGCAGCGTGGCCTAGTGGTTAGAGTGTTGGGCTAGTAACCGAAAGGTTGCAAGTTCAAATCCCGAGCTAACAAGGTACAAATCTGTCATTCAGTTAACCCATTCAGTTAACCCACTGTTCCTAGGCAGTCATTGAAAATAAGAATTTGTTCTTAACTGACTTGCCTAGTTAAATAAATGTATTTTTTTTTGTGATTTCTTTAGCATAAAAATAATTATGTGCTAATTCTTGCTAGTTATCTAAGTAAGTAGTGTTGTCACGATACCAACATTTGAGTAATGATACGATACCAGGCCAAGTATCACGATATCGAGTAGTATTGTGATACCAAGGGGGGGGGATTCAGTGGCCTAGCATCTTGTTCGTCCCGTCCCCCGGACACTTGTTCACGTTTTCTAAACGTTATGCACTTGTGCTACGCTAAAACCTGTCACTGATAGTCACACTTCTACTCAATACAACACATATTGAATTTAACTTTACACTGTTCACTGTATAATAGAATACTGCATCGAGGAATGTGAGGAAGGAATATACATGCATAGCTGCATGGCATTGTGCCAACAAGGGGAAAACACTGCAGTTAATGCCTTGACTCTCTCCCACAAACACGCACTGCTCCCGACTTAAATGTTAGGCCCCAAACAGAATGTAAGGAGCACCAGAAAGAGAATTTTGATATACACAAAAATATATATATAAACACAACATGTAAAGTTTTGGTTTCATGAGCAAAAATAAAAAATCCCAGAAACGTTCCATACGCACAAACTTGTCTCTCAAATTTTGTGAACAAATTTGTTTACGTCCCTGTTAGTGACAGGTGTGGCATATCAAGAAGCCGATTAAACAGCATGATCATTACACAGGTGCACCTTGTGCTGAGGGAAATAAGGCCACTTTAAAATTTGCAGTTTTAGGACCTCCCGAGAGGTCTAAGGCACTGCATCGCAGTGCTAGAGGGCATCACACAGACCCGGGTTCGATCCCGGGCTGTATCACAACCGGCCATGATCTGGAGTCCCATATGACGGCACACAATTGGTCCAGTGTCGTCTGGATTAGGGGATGGTTTGGCCGGGGGGGCTTTACTTGGATCATCACGCTCTAGCGACTCCTGTGGCGGGCCGAGCGCCTGCAGGCTGACCTCGGTCGTCAGGTGAAAGGTGTTTCCTCCAACACATTGATGTGGCTGGCTTCGGGGTTAAGTGAGCAGGTGTTAAGATGCGTGGCTTGGCGGGTTATGTTTTGGAGGACGCATGACTTGACCTTCGCCTTCCAAACCCGTTGGGGAGTTATAGCGATGAGACGATGGAAATTGGGGAGAAAAGAGGTGTAAAAAAAGTGCTTTTTTTCTCTCCACAAAACACAATGCAGCAGATGTTTTAGGGGGTGCGCAATTCGCATGCTGACTACAGGAATGTCCACCAGAGCTGTTGCCAGATAATTTTATATTCATTTCTCTACCATAAGCTGCCTCTAATGTTGTTTCAGAGATTTTGGCAGTATGTCCATCTGGCCTCACAACCGCAGACCACGTGTAACCATGACAGCCCATCTGACGGTCATGTGAAATCCATAGATTAAGGCCTAATGAATTCATTTAAATTGATTTCCTTATATGAACTGTAACTCAGTGAAGTCTTTGAAATGGTTGCATTTATATTTTTGTTCAGTATAGTTAGACCAAGATGAATCTTACCATGGGCTCTTGTAGTGACCGTATTACTGCCACACCACTAGTCAACCGCAGTAAAATTCCATGTAACTGAGTCACGGGAAACTCCTCTTCTGCACTCTGGCCATACGTTGGTAGTACCCAACTCCCTAACAATCATCAGGTCGCTAATGGCTTGGTACTCAGGACTCTCTTAGCCTTCTAAAGGTGTCTACATGCTCCCCAACCGAAACAATTTGGTTATGATGACATTTTACTACATTTTGGAGTTTGGTTAGGGTTTTTGTCCGCTGTTCGGGCACTAGTAATTTTTTTGGTCAACTGTAGGGGTGACGTGAGTTTTTGCTTCTTGTCGATTCAGCCTAATACTCAGTGTGGATTCAACATGGCGAACGACAACTTTGAGCATCGATTGACCGAGACGTTACAAAAGTACCTTTACCAGTACGATTCTAGCCATGCATTATACAAAGAGCAGAATGTAAATGCCAATTCATGGAGGGAGATTGCGGAGAAGCTGGGGTCTGACCCAAGCACGTGTGAAAAGGCGGGGTAGGGTTTGCAACAAGTTCTTCAAAGAAACAAGGGCCGCAGTGGAGTTGCGGTTGGAAAGGCTAATCCAGAAATGTTGCTGCTGGCATGGGAAGCATGTAAGACTGAAAGCAACGTGCCTTCTTCACGAAAGGATGGGGTATGTTGTATTTTCTATATTTGTCGACAAAAAGAGTAGTCATGTTTTGCTAACAATAGTTAGCCAGCTAGAGCTAGCTACTTGGCTGGCTAGTGTCTAGCTAGCTTAGCAGCATACTCGTGCAAGCCAACCAAATTAACTTTTGATCAAACATTTTGTCATAGAAAGAAAATCATAAGCTTTCCACATTGGTAACACAAGTCACAGTTTGGTAGTAAGGTCCAGCTAGTGTAAATGTTTGAGCAGAGTTGAGTAGCTAACGTTAGGCCAGGCATACTCTGCTCAAACGTTTCAAATGTTGTAGTCTCGGTTAATGATTATTTGATGTTCATTAATGTTTTGGATATGTGTACTAAATACACGAGTGAATGGAGACAGCACCTGGTTTTGTTCTCTGTGCCCCAGTACTGCCTGTTCACCAGCCCCAAGCACTACCTCTGCAGCCAGCCTACTGAGTTGCAGTGCAGAATTACAAACGATCTCAATGCAGGACCTGGGAAGCTCTATCTTGGGCCCACCTCCAAGACTTACTCCACTGGCTTGCTCCTCAGTGATGCCAAAGAGCAGTAGCAGGGATTTGAGGAGAAGGGAGACTTACTCCACTGGCTTGCTCCTCAGCGATGCTACAGAGCAGTAGCAGGGATTTGAGGAGAAGGGAGACCTACTCCACTGGCTTGCTCCTCAGCGATGCTACAGAGCAGCAGTGGTGTGAGAAGGGACAAAGGAGCTGCAGACTCGGTCCTAGACACATCACTATTAAAGGCATTGCAAATGTTTGAAGACATCTCAAGATCTGGAGAACGTCATGCGCCAAGCCCACCAGCTTGTCCCAGAGGTAAATAAATACAAATAATTTCAGACTACTTTGATCCCCTTTCCTCTCTTCTGTTTACCTTCTTCCTCACCATGCACACTGCTCTCCAGACACTCATAATGTCCCCCCCTCTTTTCATACTCTCCACAGGGTCCTGGCAGCTACAGCTGATTTCATGGATGAACTCTTGACCAATCTCCGGGAGGAATTTGATCACCAGCTGCACGAGTTCGTGCATGATTTCAAGAAGATGACATGGACCGAACGACTGGGACCACAGTGAAATTAACTTAAGGCACATGAAAGTTCACATGTTTGAGAAAGGCATTTCTGATTATAAAAAAGAAGAAAGTACATTCAAATGGCTCTCCTGTGAAGTAGTGACCCGCGACATATGCTTAGTTTTTCTGGAACGGGTCACAAATTTGAACATTGAAGTGGGCACACACATTCCATTTGTTCTCCATTAGAGCTGGGACTATAAACTGAAAATGGACACCGATCATGACTTCTTGCAGGAATTTTGCTGATGTCATTAGGATGAGTAGCCTTGAGAAGTTTGAAATGAAATAAGATGGTTAATGGGACAATTGATGGTTACAACCATGGAGGTGGTAGTTCAAAGGGTAATACAAAAAAAGCTGTGGTGCACATTGTTACAAACCTATTGTTCTATTTATCGTTATCAAATTGAGGCAATTTATTGCTATATGGATTTTTGTCCTTTTCGCCCAGTTCTAGTTTCCATTGATGAAATCAAAGTGTTGCATTCAGCAAATACAGCTGGGATGTATTTGGGGCGTGCAACCATATATGGGTAGTCTAGCACAGTTTGATGCAGTAATGTCGTGTGTGTGTACACTTGTGGGAGGTCGCAAATAAACATGAACAGGAAGTCTGCCCGTTTAATCAACACTGTCATCTGTCACTGCGTCACAACACGGGATGCTCCCAGATCCTCTTGGAGAGCTTTGGTGTGGCAGCAGCCACCATTAACTCCACACACTCTGACGTCTAAGCAGCTCTTCTATTCACTGAGTGTACAAAACATTAGGATCATCTTCCTAATATTGAGTTGCACCCCATTTTGCCCTCAGAACAGCCTCAATTCGTCGGGGCATGGACTCTACAAGGTGTCAAGCGTTCCACAGGGATGCTGGCTCATGTTGACTCCAATGCTTCCCACAGTTGTCAAGTTGGCTCGATGTCCTTTGGGTGGTTGACCATACGTGATACACACAGGATGTCGAGCATGAAAAACCCAGCAGCGTTGCGGTTCTTGACTCAAACCGGTGCGCCTGGCACCTTCCACCATACCCCGTTCCAAGGCATCGTAGTGTTTTGTACACACAGTGTACAGTATATGGTTATCCATCTAGAACTCTAGTTCTGCACAAAGTTCACCTGTCAACAGCCGTAGAGCTGTGGTATGGCGACTGCTAATTGCACTTCTGTAGAGTCTCATTATGAAGCGGAGGAAAAATGGGGGACGGTCTTAAACTCAGCTCAAGGTGAAACCTTGTTGGCCAATTACAGGGGTTTGGACAGGTTTTGTTTTCAGTGTATTAGGCAGGTATGAGGGGGAAAAATACAAATTTCCTGTTTAAAAATGGGCTTGGCTCACCCTTGCACAAGGGTCACCTATAAAATGGAACCCAACCAAGCTGTCTCTAGCGAAGCCAAATTGGAACCTAAGGGCGGGATGCAGGCAGTGGGTGTTTTGTTCTATAATGCAGTTTGGGGTTGCAGTGTGGGAACAGGCCGCTCCACGAATGCTGATGTTAATTGGAGTGTTATTTGTTTTTGGATGAGAGTTGTTTCGTCAATTGTTGGACACCTGATAAACCACAGCATTCATTACGAAGTGGCCACTGAGGCCAGCACACACGATTTGGTTGAGCACTCTTCCCAGAAATGTCTCTCACATCAGGTTTCCTTGAAGTTCTGTTTACTTTTCCCAGGCCCTTCCCTGTTCTTTAATTAGCCTTTATTATAATTTTTTTTTTTAAATCATTAGGCAGATTTGATGGTGGCTTCATATGTCTACGAGGCCTAGCCCTGTATCATATTGTTTCGGCTGTGTGCACACAATTCTTCTTTATTTTATTTTGATTCGTCATTATCCAAGTCTCCCTTTCCGGAGGTCAACTTTGCTTGGTGTGAAATCTGATTGCTTTCATCAGTTTTTGGAGGCCATCTTTGCCTTGGCACGTCCAACTACAGTTTCCTCTGCCCAGCTAATCATCCTGATGGCTTTTTCTTTGTTGTCGAAAGCTGCTCTTTGTGTTACGTCACCCATGTAGATGATGTCCTCTGACTCGTACGGTGGTGTGAATTTCAGAAGCGCTGGCACACCGAGCAGATTTAGTAGAATTCAACTCTGCTTTGCCCGCTTTTTTAAAATCATCGCTCAAAATGTGCCAAGACTCAATGCTCACTTAATGGGAACATTTGAATCCTTTTTCATGGTTTTGAATAAATAACAGATGAGCGACATGGGTACATAACTCTATTTTACTGGTACTTGTTTTTAGCTCCTAGTGTCCTGTTTTATTCCCATATGTATCTCAGCATTTTCTCTATAGGCCAACATTTGAGCAGCCCTACACTATCTGTTCTGAGTCATACAGTGCTTTCAGAAAGTATTCATACCCCTTGACTTATTCCAAATGTTGTGTTAGTCTGAATTCAAAATGGATTCACTATTTTACCCCCTCACCTATCTATAGAAAATACCCCATAATTAGTGAAAACAACATGTTTTTGAACATTTTGCAAATTGATTGATTGAAAATGAAATACAGAAATATCTCATTTACATAATTATTCAATAAATGAACTTTGGCAGCTTATTTAGGCTTGCCATAACAAAGGGGTAGAATACTTCTTGACTAGAGACATTTCAGCTTTTCAATTTTTATTAATTTGTAAAAATGTGTTATGATCTTTTTAAGTGTTAGCGTTACATAGTAAAAAATGTGAATTTGATAGTTTCCTTATTTTTTAAGATGTCAATGCCAAAGTCAACATGGTTCATAGTGGTAATACAGTGGGGCAAAAAAGTATTTAGTCAGCCACCAATTGTGCAAGTTCTCCCCTCCCAAAGATGAGAGGCCTGTAATTTCCATCATAGGTACACTTCAACCATGACAGACAAAATTAGGAAAAAAATTCCAGAAAATCACATTGTACGAATTTTTAATGAATTTATTTGCAAATTATGGTGGAAAATAAGTATTTGGTCAATAACAAAAGTTTATCTCAATACTTTGTTATATACCCTTTGTTGGCAATGACAGAGGTCAAATGTTTTCTGTAAGTCTTCACAAGGTTTTCACACTGTTGCTGGTATTTTGGCCCATTCCTCCATGCAGATCTCCTCTAGAGCAGTGATGTTTTGGGGCTGTTGCTGGGCAACACAGACTTTCAACTCCCTCCAAAGATTTTCTATGGGTTGAGATCTGGAGACTGGCTAGGCCACTCCAGGACCTTGAAATGCTTCTTACGATGCCACTCCTTTGTCGCCCGGGCGGTGTGTTTGGGATCATTGTCATGCTGAAAGACCCAGCCACGTTTCATCTTCAATGCCCTTGCTGATGGAAGGAGGTTTTCACTCAAAATCTCACGATACATGGCCCCATTCATTCTTTCCTTTACACGGATCAGTCGTCCTGGTCCCTTTGCAGATAAACAGCCCCAAAGCATGTTTCCACCCCCATGCTTCACAGTAGGTATGGTGTCCTTTGGATGCAACTCAGCATTCTTTGTCCTCCAAACACGACGAGTTGAGTTTTTACCAAAAAGTTATATTTTGGTTTCATCTGACCATATGACATTCTCCCAATCTTCTTCTGGATCATCAACCCCGTGTGGTTCTGGAATTTTTGCTCACCGTTCTTGTGATCATTTTGACCCCACGGGGTGAGATCTTGCATGGAGCCCCAGATCGAGGGAGATTATCAGTGGTCTTGTATGTCTTCCATTTCCTAACAATTGCTCCCACAGTTGATTTCTTCAAACCAAGCTGTTTACAGATTCAGTCTTCCCAGCCTGGTGCAGGTCTACAATTTTGTTTCTGGTGTCCTTTGACAGCTCTTTGGTCTTGGCCATAGTGGAGTTTGGAGTGTGACTGTTTGAGGTTGTGGACAGGTGTCTTTTATACTGATAACAAGTTCAAACAGGTGCCATTAACTTCTTGCGTCGAGCCATCCCGGATCCGGTATCGTGACTACAGCCTCAAGCTCATTACCATAACGCAACGTTAACTATTCATGAAAATCGCAAATGAAATGAAATGAATCTATTTGCTCTCAAGCTTAGCCTTTTGTTAACAACACTGTCATCTCAGATTTTCAAAATATGCTTCTCAACCATTGCAAAACAAGCATTTGTGTAACAGTATTGATGGCTAACGTACCATTTAGCGTTAGCATTCAGCATGCAACATTTTCCACAAAAACCATAAAAGCATTCAAATAAAATCATTTACCTTTGAAGAACTTCAGATGTTTTCAATGAGGAGACTCTGTTAGATAGCAAATGTTCCGTTTTTACAAAAAATATTATTTGTGTCGACTAATCGCCCCGTTTTGTTCATCGCGTTTGGGTAAGAAAAAAATAAATAAAAGTCATTAAAACGCAAACTTTTTTTCCCAAATTAACTCCATAATATCGACAGAAACATGGCAAACCGATGTTTAGAATCAATCCTCAAGGTGTTTTTCACATATCTATCGACGATAAAATCCATCGTGGCATTTTACTTTCTGTTCTGAAGAAATGGAACGCGCATGGACCTACAGATTACGCACACAGGACACCGGGCGGGACACCAGGTAAATGTAGTCTCTTATGGTCAATCTTCCAATGATATGCCTACAAACACGTCACAATGCTGCAGACACCTCGGGGAATAGACAGAAAGCGCGGGCTCATTCCTGGCGCATTCACAGCCATATAAGGAGACATTGGAACACATCGCCTTCAGAATCTGGGGCATTTCCTGTATGAAACTTCATCTTGGTTTCGCCTGATGCATTAGTTCTGGGGCACTCACAGATAATATCTTTGCAGTTTTGGAGACGTCAGAGTTGTCTTTCCAAGGCTGTCAATTCCATGCATAGTCGAGCATCTTTTCGTGACAAAATATTGCCCTTAAAACGGGCACGTCTTTTTATCCAATAATGACACAGCGCCCCCATAGGTTCAACAGGTTAAGACAGGTAATGAGTGGAGGACAGAGGAGCCTCTTAAAGAAGTTACAGGTCTGTGAGAGCCAGAAATCTTGCTTGTTTGTAGGTGACCAAATACTTATTTTCCACCATAATTTGCAAATAAATTCATTAAAAATCCTACAATGTGATTTTCTGGATTTGTTTTCTCATTTTGTCTGTCATAGTTGAAGTGTACCTATGATGAAAATTACAGGCCTCTCATCTTTTAAGTAGGAGAACTTGCACAATTGGTGGCTGACTAATTACTTTTTTGCCCACTATATTTGAAGACCCAAACAAGTTTCAAGTTGATGATAGGCCACTGTGAAGGGGATTTACAAAGGATTTAAATGTACACTTAAATTCTGATTTCCTGATTCATCGATTTCTCAGCCATTTTATCAATCCCTTAGTACAGTTCTTAACTTATTTTGAGAAATGCTATGGGCCTACATACCGAATGGTCTTATTTGGACTTGTGGTTAATGAGAAGAAGTTTTCCAAAATCTATCCTGAGGGACCTTGTGGGTCCTAGACAAAGATTTGACGTCACAAATTTGAAGTCACTCATGGCCTATAGTTTCTGTGTGCCGAACTATATATTTTTTTGTTTTGTCCGTGTATTTTTTAAATATTTTTTTTTCTTCAATTGCTGATTACATCAGAAGAACAATATGTTTAGCTGGAAACCCCTAATGAATATCACTTCACATGGATGTGGGGGCAGGCAGCAGTAGCCCCTGGGGAGCCTCTATGGTACAGTTGCGGTTGTTGTAGGGATCTGCCCACATCAACGTCCATGAAGGAAGCCAGTGTACTATGATCAGGATAGCAGTCCCTGATCCTCGACACAGCAAGTGGGGATGACCACACGGGTTCCTTACACAATGCCACACGACAAATTGTAGGACACATGTTAGTGCTTCCTATAGTCATCCCATGGGTCAGCCAGTGCACATCTTTCCTGTACTTCCTGGCGAAGCGCAAAACACAATTTTCCAGGATGCACAGGAAGAAGTATGGCAGTAAGCTGCACAGCTATTTTCAGGTCTCTCCAGAGATGTTCAAGTCCGGGCTCTGGCTAGGCCACTCAAGGACATTCAGAGACTTGTCCTGAAGCCACTCCTGCGTTGTCTTGGCTGTGTGCTTAGGGTCGATGTCCTGTTGGAAGGTGAACCTTCGCCCCAGTCTGAGGTCCTGAGCGCTCTGAAGCAGGTTTTCATCAAGATCTCTCTGTACTTTGCTCCGTTCATCTTTCCCTCGATCCTGACAAGTCCCCCAGTCCCTGCCAATGAAAAACATCCCCACAGCATGATGCTGCCACCACCATGCTTCACCGTAGGGATGGTGCCAGGTTTCCTCCAGACGTGACGCTTGGCATTCAGGCCAAAGAGTTCAATCTTGGTTTCATCAGACCAGAGAATCTTGTTTCTCATGGTCTGAGAGTCTTGAGGTGCCTTCTGACAGACTCCAATCGGGCCGTCATGTGCCTTTTACTGAGGAGTGGCTTCCGTCTGGCCACTCTACCATAAAGGCCTGATGGGTGGAATGCTGCCGAGATGGTTGTCCTTCTGGAAGGTTATCCTATCTCCACAGAGGAACCATAGAGCTCTGTTAGCCCTGACCAAAGCCCTTCTCCCACGATTGCTCAGTTTGGCCGGGCGGCCAACTCTAGGGAGTCTTTGTGGTTCCAAACTTCTTCAAATTTAAGAATGATGGAGGCCACTGTGTTCTTGGGGACCTTCAATGCTGCAGACATGTTTTGGTACCCTTCCCCAGATCTGTGCCTTGACACAATCCTGTCTCTGAGCTCTACGGACAATTCCTTTGACCTCATGGCATGGTTTTTGCTCTGACATGCACTGTCAACTGTAACCTTTTTATAAGGACAGGTGTGTGCCTTTCCAAATCATGCCCAATCAATTGAATTGACCACAGGTGGACTTCAATGAAGTTGTAGAAACATGATGATCAAGGGAATGGAAACATGATGTACCTGAGCTCAATTTCAAGTCTCATAGCAAAGGGTCTGAATACTTATGTTAGTTTGAACCTCGTTGGTTAGCTTTAGCTACCTGTAGATTAATGGAGGGTAGTGATGGGTTATTGTTCAGCTAGCTAGCTAACATAAACTCACTCACGTTTGTAAATCGTGTTAAACACATACAATTGATCTTATTTTAGCACCACAAAAACGTAATACTTGCAGATCAACTGTAATGTCAATACCATTGTAAAGCACATTTTCTCCCCTTTCCAACAGAATCAATTACATGACCACCACGCTGTCCGTTTCTGCATGATTCAAGAAGGCAATGAGCCCCGTCGGGTCTTTTTAAAAATGGCGGGTGGGGAAGCGACACTAATGCGTGATAGTGAGAAGGAGAGATGTTGTGTGGGAAAATAGTTTTTTTTCACTCGATCTTTCATATAATAGTTTTCATATAATGTGTCATTACATACCTATTTGAAGGTTTGTGTTGAATTTTAATCGTGTTTTTAGGGCGATGCTAAAGTGATCTTAGAAGTAAACAGAGGCTTTGAGAATGATGATCGTATGCAATGATGACGCAAACAATGACTAGGTTTCCCCCCTTACCCCCGTCACTGTCCATTTCTTGTTTTTAAAGGATGAGAAAAGTGCTACATCTGGTGGAGAGAGATTGTAAGACAGAAATATGCTATAAGCGTGCTGTATGTTACGACATGACATGACACATCACGATGTTACGGGGGTTCTGTTTCTCCAATACTATATAGCCATTAGCATGTCGATCAACACATGAAAAGAAACGTATTTCACACCCCAGATTTTGAAGTCAACACAGTCGCTACAGTCCCATTCGTTTTCTTTGAAGCTTCGTTTGAATATTGCGATTGCGCACATTTGTACGGAATGGGGTGAGTTTACGTTACATGTCTAAACAAAATACTATGTAACCATTTCACACCTTCTGTATCGTGTGCATGTGACAGACAAACATAATCTATTTGATATAGTGTGTGTTTACCAGAGGCGGTAATGTTAAGGACCAGATGACCTGCACCAGAGTCAAATTAGGATATAATGTTAGGCCCATGAGACAGTGTCCAAGTTAAAAAATTATCTGGCTGTTGTGAGTTATTTTCCTGTAACAATGAATCCAAATGAGCTAAAGTTAAGACGTCAGCTATTTGATAATGGTCATTATTTGAACTGGCTAGATATCAACTAAAACATTGTTTACAAAGTAGTATTTGTCCAATAGAAACTCTTGTTTTTCTTGAAAAACATTTTTCCATTTGGAGTAAACTGTTTCTATAGCCATGTAATTTAGCCTACACCATCACAATAAATGCATTGATTATTTTGGACCGGTCTAAAGAAACGTGGAGTATGCTTTTCTGAAATAGACATAACATAATAGTTATCCTTATGTTAGACCCTGATCTGGTTATGCCACATGGCTGTGGGCTACATTAGTTCATTTAGCAGACAGAATTCCGTTGCATTTTATATTATTTTATAATATGAAGAATACAATTGAACATAGCTGAATAAAATAGAAAGGATATTTTCTCCATACAATTTGAGGGAGTGTGCACATGCGGCAATTCTGTGTTGAGCTGTTAACAAAGAAACAGTTAATCCTGTATGCTTAATTTAGTTATTTATGTAACTTTAGTTGTGATACAAATGTTATGTTCCGATTATTGTTTTTTCTTTACTTTTACCCCTATTTCTCCCCAATTTCGTGGTATCCAATTGGTATTTAGTCTTGTCTCATCGTTGCATCTCCCGTACGGACTCGGAAGAGGTGAAGGTCGAGAGCCGTGTGTCCTCAAACACAACACAACTCAGCCAAGCCGCACTGCTTCTTGACACAATGCCCACTTAACCCGGAAGCCAGCTGCACCAATGTGTCGGAGGAAACACTGTACACCTGGCAACCGTGTCAGGGACAAGAACATTCCTGCCGGCCAAACCCTCCCCTAACCTGGACGACACTGGGCCAATTGTGCGCCGCCCCATGGGTCTCCCGGTCGCAGCCGACTGCGACAGAGCCTGGACTCTAACCAGAATTTCTAATGGCACTGCGATTGTTATACATTTATACATTAAGGCTGCATGACCGCGACAGAGCCTGGACTCTAACCAGAATCTCTAATGGCACTGCGGTGCAGTGCCTTAGACCACTGTGATTGTTATACATTTATACATTAAGGCTGCATGACTGCGACAGAGCCTGGACTCTAACCAGAATCTCTAATGGCACTGCGGTGCAGTGCCTTAGACCACTGTGATTGTTATACATTTATACATTAAGGCTGCATGACTGCGACTCTAATGATTTGAAAAAGGTTGCATGAGCTCTGCTTTTTTTTTTGTGCAGGCTGTACACACTTCATCAGTCTCTCATTCAATTTGACAAGCACTTGATAATGCCTCAACATTTCCCAGCAGCATCCCCTTTTGTGTGGCCGTAATGCCCCTAAAACATCCATGCCTTCTGTGGCCGTTGTGCCCGTGGGCTGAATGTAATCATTATAATTCCCTTCTCCAGGCTGCCTACTGAAGCACTTCTCACTCACATGGCTCTCCGTCACGTGATCGGGTCTTTCACCACAGGTTACTATTGAAGACCGACACATTGGGGATGCAACTGCGTCCTTAAACAATTCTGAGGCGCATATGGAAGATATTAGAAGAACAGTCCATTTACTTTTCTTCAAGTAACAAGATGATTAGACCTAATGAACAGCAAAAGCACCAGCCTATGTCAATCTACTATACCACATCGTACAAAAGTTGATCTATTCTGTGATAGAAATAAATATTCTAAACACAGTGGGATGCGATTGATCCCAAATTAATACAACCACTAGCATCAAAAAACTGTTTTGAGCAATGAGCCTGAGGCAACAGATCACAACGTGTAGCTTAATATTTTGATAAACTATTAGGCTATTCATTATAGAGTGCATTCGGAAAGTATTCAGACCCCTTGACGTTTTCCACATTTTGTTACGTTAGTCTTATTCTAAAATGGATTCAATTAAACATTTCCCTCAGCAATCACAGAATAACCCCAGTATGACCTGAAAAAAGCAGTGCAGCGACGCTCCCCATCCAACCTGACACAGTTTGAGGATCTGCAGAGAAGAGTGGGAGAGTCAAATCATATCAAACTCCCCAAATATAGGTGTGCCAGCTTGTAGTGTCATACCCAAGAAGACTCAAGGCTGTAATCGCTGCCAAAAGGTAGTTAAACAAATACTGAGAAAAGTGTCTGAATATTTATGTAAATGTCATATTTCAGTTTTTTTTTTTTTTAATAAATTTGCAAAAATGACTAAACCTGTTTTTGCTTTGTCAATAGAGGGCATTGGGGGTATATTGATGAGAGGAAAAAAACTAGGCTGTAACGTAACAATTTGTAACGTAACAAAACCCTTTCTCCTAGGCTGAGTCTCCTCCTCCACATCTGAACAGCCAATGCATATCTGTTGCTAGACAGAACCTTAGTGATATCTGTTCTTCCTCACTTCATCTGACCTGACCTCTACCCCAAAGTGCTCACTCCTCCCCAACTCACGGCTATCATGTTGACTCGTACCAGACGCTGTCTTTCCTCCTACCATAGGATCCCTGATGGCTAACAATAACATATCCGGACATAATGTAAATGTTATAAATTACCCCCTCAGTGAAAGGTATAAGTATATTTCAAGATATCAGAACCCATCAGTAGCTTTGCGTAATTCACTGTTGACAAATCAGATCTCTGTTCTCCAGCCAGAGCAATATAAGTTGGTAGACGAAAATATCTAGACAGAGTTGTATTCAAATGCAATGGATAACTTCATTGTTAATGATCAAATAGGCAATGTTTCACTTGGAAGTAAATAACCAGATAATGCTTAATTAATGCTGAAAAAAAATGTTTTGGACTTTTTTCTGTTTTAGCAATGAGCTTGTAAGAAAGGCATTTCACTGTACTTGTGCATGTTACAATAAAACTGAACTCTGCCACAGAGAACTTTAGGTCACTAGATCTCTTTATTGTCTTTGGGACTGCATTACCTGTGATCCAAGCTCCTTATCAGTCTACTGGGGCAAAATATGCCTCCCTATAAACCTAGTGCAGCCACAATGATGGACTCTATTGTGTCACTTGTCACTTAAAGTAATAAATTGTCACACCACAGGCAGTGTGTTTGCCATTCATCATACACAGGCTCATAGAAGTGATTCATATTACTGCGCATGAACAACTGAAGTGAATTAGGCTACTTCATGTAAAATGGTAGAAAGAGCAAACGGTTAGTAATGCATTTACCCACAAAGCAGAGTCATGTATTTATTCTAGAAGTGTAACAACTTGAAAATGCCCAATCTGGTTAACGTTAAGAAATTGAAAAGCTACCAAGACGAATGTAGTGTCCGCAACTGTATTTCACCAAATAGCTTAAGGTCGGTGTCAGGCAAAGCCACAAATTATTCATGAAACAGTAAATGGTTTGATCTGCTGCTCCCTACTTTCCCGAACCTCCTCACCCAGTATGATTCATGTTGCTTTTAGTCATGATTGACTTGTCTCCATACCTCGACTGTCCCAGCTCCTACAATCCAATCAATAAAAGCATTGCCTGCACCCCTCCCATTTCCCAGAGCGCTTGCTTGTGTCGCCTTAAACCAGTGGCGCCGTGGCATGTCGCTCTAAAAAGAACCTGTGAAAAATCGCCTTTGCCTCTTGTAAATATCCAGCTAAATACATTTGAATTGGCTTGTTAATCCAGAAAATGTCATCTTCGCTTCGTGACGGTGCATCTCAACTAGTTTTTTCTCTCATCTGGACACTCATAAAGTCAGATCAAAGATGATTGTTTCAGGAACAGTAAGCCATCAAAGTAAATCACTGTGTTAATGGGTTTGTGTGCTCACCCCACCATTAGGGATGTAGCCTCTTGTGATTTACATTAGAGAAGTGTAGATTACCCATTGAAGCTGCAGCCATATGATAAAATGAATAAAATAAATTATTTTCCAATGGTATTCAGTCTCTCACTGCTCTGCACTCAGCCGGCAGCTTAGGAGGGAATTTCAGAAATATAGCCTACTCCTATAAACCAGTCATGGTATGAGGTAGCCTACAGTACCTTCAGAAAGTATTCACACCCCTTGAGTTATTGTTTTTTGTTGCTACAGCCTGAATTTAAAATGGTTTAAATTGAGATTTTGTGTCACTAGCCTACACACAATACCACATAATGTGAAAGTGTAATTCTGTCTTTATAATTTTTTAAAAAATGTAATAAAAAAAAAATGAAAAGCTGAAATGTCTGAGTATTGAACCCCTTTGTTATGGCAAGCCAAAATAAAGCCAGAAGGTTGCGAAACAAGTCGCATAATAGGTTGCATGGAATGACTACCTCTGTACCCCACGAGCAGTGAATTTCAAACAAAGATTCAACCACAAAGACCAGGGAGCTTTTCCAATGCCTCGCAGAGAAGGGCACCTATTGGTAGATGGGTAAAAGTAGAAAAGCAGACATTGAATATGAAGTTATTAAATACAGTTTGGATGGTGTATCAATACACCCAGTCACTACAAAGATGCAGGCTTCCTTCCTAACTCAGTTGCCTGAGAGGAAGGAAACCACTCGGGTGACTTTAAAACAGTTTAATGGCTGTGATAGGAGAAGACTGAGGATGGATCAACAACATTATGTTGCTACATATAACCAAATCGAGCTGGTTGGTCACACATATGTATATATTTGTATTTATTTTATTTCACCTTTATTTAACCAGGTAGGCAAGTTGAGAACAAGTTCTCATTTACAATTGCGACCGGGCCAAGATAAAGCAAAGCAGTGTGAACAGACAACAACACAGAGTTACACATGGAGTAAAACAAACATAGTCAATAATACAGTAGAAAAATAAGTCTATATACAATGTGAGCAAATGAGGTGAGATAAGGGAGGTAAAGGCAAAAAAAGGCCATGGTGCCGAAGTAAATACAATATAGCAAGTAAAACACTGGAATGGTAGATTTGCAGTGGAAGAATGTGCAAAGTAGAGATAGAAATAATGGGGTGCAAAGGAGCTAAATAAATAAATACAGTAGGGAAAGAGGTAGTTGTTTGGGCTAAATTATAGATGGGCTATGTACAGGTGCAGTAAGTAATCTGTGAGCTGCTCTGACAGCGGGTGCTTAAAGCTAGTGAGGGAGATAAGTGTTTCCAGTTTCAGAGATTTTTGTAGTTCGTTCCAGTCATTGGCGGCAGAGAACTGGAAGGAGAGGCGGCCAAAGAAAGAACTGGTTTTGGGGGTTACCAGAGAGATATACCTGCTGGAGCGTGCGCTACAGGTGGGAGATGCTATGGTGACCAGCGAGCTGAGATAAGGGGGGACTTTACCTAGCAGGGTCTTGTAGATGACATTACATTTACATTTACATTTAAGTCATTTAGCAGACGCTCTTATCCAGAGCGACTTACAAATTGGTGCATTCACCTTATGACCTCCAGTGGAACAGTAGTGCATCTAAATCTTTTCAGGGGAGGGGGTGAGAGGGATTACTTTATCCTATCCTAGGTATTCCTTAAAGAGGTGGGGTTTCAGGTGTCTCCGGAAGGTGGTGATTGACTCCGCTGTCCTGGCGTCGTGAGGGAGTTTGTTCCACCATTGGGGGGCCAGAGCAGCGAACAGTTTTGACTGGGCTGAGCGGGAACTGTACTTCCTCAGTGGTAGGGAGGCGAGCAGGCCAGAGGTGGATGAACGCAGTGCCCTTGTTTGGGTGTAGGGCCTGATCAGAGCCTGGAGGTACTGAGGTGCCGTTCCCCTCACAGCTCCGTAGGCAAGCACCATGGTCTTGTAGCGGATGCGAGCTTCAACTGGAAGCCAGTGGAGGGAGCGGAGGAGCGGGGTGACGTGAGAGAACTTGGGAAGGTTGAACACCAGACGGGCTGCGGCGTTCTGGATGAGTTGTAGGGGTTTAATGGCACAGGCAGGGAGCCCAGCCAACAGCGAGTTGCAGTAATCCAGACGGGAGATGACAAGTGCCTGGATTAGGACCTGCGCCGCTTCCTGTGTGAGGCAGGGTCGTACTCTGCGGATGTTGTAGAGCATGAACCTACAGGAACGGGCCACCGCCTTGATGTTAGTTGAGAACGACAGGGTGTTGTCCAGGATCACGCCAAGGTTCTTAGCGCTCTGGGAGGAGGACACAATGGAGTTGTCAACCGTGATGGCGAGATCATGGAACGGGCAGTCCTTCCCCGGGAGGAAGAGCAGCTCCGTCTTGCCGAGGTTCAGCTTGAGGTGGTGATCCGTCATCCACACGGATATGTCTGCCAGACATGCAGAGATGCGATTCGCCACCTGGTCATCAGAAGGGGGAAAGGAGAAGATTAATTGTGTGTCGTCTGCATAGCAATGATAGGAGCCAGTGGGTTTGGCGACGAGTATGAAGCGAGGGCCAGCCAACGAGAGCGTACAGGTCGCAATGGTGGGTAGTATATGGGGCTTTGGTGACAAAACGGATTGCACTGTGATAGACTGCATCCAATTTGTTAAGTAGGGTATTGGAGGCTATTTTGTAAATGACATCGCCAAAGTCGAGGATTGGTAGGATGGTCAGTTTTATGAGGGTATGTTTGGCAGCATGAGTGAAGGATGCTTTGTTGCAAAATAGGAAGCCAATTCTAGATTTAACCTGTTGCTTCTACTCGGGACGCTTGCGTCCCAACTAGAGCTCTGGAAATGCAAATGCACTACGCTAAATGCTAATAGTATTAGTTAAAACTCAAAAGTTCATTAAAATACACATGCAGGGTATCGAATTAAAGCTACACTCGTTGTGAATCCAGGCAACAAGTCAGATTTTTAAAATGCTTTTCGGCAGAAGCTATTATCTGATAGCATGCAACACCCCAAAAGACCCACAGGGACGTAAACAAAATAATTAGCATTTCGGCGTTACACAAACCGCACAATAAAATAGAAAACATTCATTACCTTTCACCATCTTCTTTGTTGGCACTCCTAGATGTCCCATAAACACTATTTGGGTCTTTATTTCGATTAAATCGGTCCATATAAAGCCTAGATATCGTTATATGTAGACTGTGTGATAAACGAAAAAACATCGTTTCAAACGTAACGTCATTTTTAAAATTCAAAAAGTCGACGATAAACTTTCACAAAACACTTCGAAATACGTTTGTAATGCAACTTTAGGTATTAGTAAACGTTAATAAGCGATAAAATTCATCAGGAGGCGATGTAAAGATCATTAGCTGTCCGTCTGGAAAAATGTCCGGCTAGAAACTCAACGAAAATATCCGGTCCTAGACCGGAGGAGATACGGTGTCCTGTATGTGTTTGACCAAGAAAAAACTCGAAGGGAAATGACAAGACTCTAGACACCGTGTGGAAGCTGTAGGTACTGCAACCTCAGTCAATTAATTGTGGTTCACGTTTATCAATGGGTTCAAGTAGCGCATGGATATATTTTCCCATTTTCAGTGATCAGTTTTTCCTGTGCTTTTCGATGTAAATGCCGTTCTGGTAAAGCCACAGCAGTGATTTAACCAGTTTTTTAAACGTCTGAGTGTTTTCTATCCACACAGACTAAGCAAATGCATATACTATATTCCTGGCATGAGTAGCAGGGCGCTGAAATGTTGCGCGATTTTTAACAGAATGTTCAAAAAAGTAGAGGGTCGACTTAAGAGGTTAACTTTGGATTGGAGATGTTTGATGTGAGTCTGGAAGGAGAATTTACAGTCTAACCAGACACCTAAGTATTTGTAGTTGTCCACGTATTCTAAGTCAGAGCCATCCAGAGTAGTGATGTTGGACGGGCGGGCAGGTGCAGGTAGCGATCGGTTGAAGAGCATGCATTTAGTTTTACTTGTATTTAAGAGCAATTGGAGGCCACGGAAGGAGAGTTGTATGGCATTGAAGCTTGCCTGGAGGGTTGTTAACACAGTGTCTAAAGAAAGGCCAGAAGTATACAGAATGGTGTCGTCTGCGTAGAGGTGGATCAGAGACTCACCAGCAGCAAGAGTGACATTGATGTATACAGAGAAGAGAATCGGTCCAAGAATTGAACCCTGTGGCACCCCCATAGAGACTGCCAGAGGTCCGGACAGCAGACCCTCCGATTTGACACACTGAACTCTATCAGAGAAGTAGTTGGTGAACCAGGCGAGGCAATCATTTGAGAAACCAAGGCTGTCGAGTCTGCCGATGAGGATGTGGTGATTGACAGAGTCGAAAGCCTTGGACAGATCAATGAATATGGCTGCACAGTAATGTTTCTTATCGATGGCGGTTACGATATCGTTTAGGACCTTGAGCGTGGCTGAGGTGCACCCATGACCAGCTCTGAAACCGGATTGCATAGCAGAGAAGGTATGGTGAGATTCGAAATGGTCGGTAATCTGTTTGTTGACTTGGCTTTCGAAGACCTTAGAAAGGCATGGTAGGATAGATATAGGTCTGTAGCAGTTTGGGTCAAGAGTGTCCCTCCCTTTGAAGAGGGGGATGACCGCAGCTGCTTTCCAATCTTTGGGAATCTCAGACGACACGAAAGAGAGTTTGAACAGGCTAGTAATAGGGGTGGCAACAATTTCGGCAGATAAGTTTAGAAAGAAATTGTCCAGATTGTCTAGCCCGGCTGATTTGTAGGGGTCCAGATTTTGCAGCTCTTTCAGAACATCAGCTGAACGGATTTGGGAGAAGGAGACATGGGGAAGGCTTGGGCGAGTTGCTGTGGGGGGTGCAGTGCTGTTGACCGGGGTAGGAGTAGCCAGGTGGAAAGCATGGCCAGCCGTAGAAAAATGCTTATTGAAATTCTCAATTATGGTGGATTTATCAGTGGTGACCGTATTTCCTATCTTGTGGGCAGCTGGGAGGAGGTGTTCTTATTCTCCATGGACTTTACAGTGTCCCAGAACTTTTTTGAGTTCGTGTTGCAGGAAGCAAATTTCTGCTTGAAAAAGCTAGCCTTGACTTTTCTAACTGCCTGTGTATAATGGTTTCTAGCTTCCCTGAACAGCTGCATATCACGGGGGCTGTTCGATGCTAATGCAGAACGCCATAGGATGTTTTTGTGTTCGTTAAGGGCAGTCAGGTCTGGGGAGAACCAAGGGCTATATCTGTTCCTGGTTCTAAATTTCTTGAATGGGGCATGTTTATTTAAGATGGTTAGGAAGGCATTTAAAAAAATATCCAGGCATCCTCTACTGACTGGATGAGATCAATATCCTTCCAGGATACCCCGGCCAGGTCGATTAGAAAGGCCTGCTCGCTGAAGTGTTTCAGGGAGCGTTTGACAGTGATGAGTGGAGGTTGTTTGACCGCTGACCCATTACGGATGCAGGCAGTGATCGCTGAGATCTTGGTTGACAGCAGAGGTGTATTTAGAGGGCAAGTTGGTTAGGATGATATCTATGAAGGTGCCCGTGTTTAAGGCTTTGGGGAGGTACCTGGTAGGTTCATTGATAATTTGTGTGAGATTGAGGGCATTAAGCTTAGATTGTAGGATGGCTGGGGTGTTAAGCATGTTCCAGTTTAGGTCGCCTAGCAGCATGAGCTCTGAAGATAGATGGGGGGCAATCAGTTCACATATGGTGTCCAGAGCACAGCTGGGGGCAGAGGGTGGTCTGTAGCAGGCGGCAACGGTGAGAGACTTGTTTTAGAGAGGTGGATTTTTAAAAGTAGAAGTTCAAATTGTTTGGGTAGAGACCTGGATAGTAGGACAGAACTCTGCAGGCTATCTTTGCAGTAGATTGCAACACCGCCCCCTTTGGCAGTTCTATCTTGTCTGAAAATGTTGTAGTTTGGGATTAAAATTTCAGAATTTTTGGTGGTCTTCCTAAGCCAGGATTCAGACACAGCTAGAACATCCGGTTGGCAGAGTGTGCTAAAGCAGTGAATAGAACAAACTTAGGGAGGAGGCTTCTAATGTTAACATGCATGAAACCAAGGCTATTACGGTTACAGAAGTCATCAAAAGAGAGCGCCTGGGGACTAGGAGTGGAGCTAGGCAC
Organism: Oncorhynchus nerka; assembly: GCF_034236695.1. Classification (NCBI taxonomy): domain Eukaryota; kingdom Metazoa; phylum Chordata; class Actinopteri; order Salmoniformes; family Salmonidae; genus Oncorhynchus; species Oncorhynchus nerka. Next base: position 503,434 of record NC_088414.1, on the reverse strand, counting down.
TGCAGGGCCTGGATTCATCTCTACATCGCCAGAGGAACAGAGGAGTAGGATAAGGGTACGGCTAAAAGCAATAAGAATTGGTCATCTGGAACAGAGAGTAAAAGGATGTTTCTGGGGGCAATAAAATAGCTTCACGGTTTAATGTACAGACAAAGGTATGGTAGGATGTGAATACAGTGGAGGTAAACCTAGGTATTGAGTGCTGAAGAGAGAGATATTGTCTCTAGAAACATCATTGAAACCAGGAGATGTCATCGCATGTGTGGGTGGTGGAACTAATAGGTTGTATAAGGTATAGTGAGCAGGACTAGAGGCTCTACAGTTAAATAAGCCAATAAACACTAACCAGAACAGCAATGGACAAGGCATATTGACATTAAGGAGAGGCATGCTTAGTCGAGTGATCAAAAGGGTCCAGTGAGTAGAGAGGTTGGTTGGGGTCTCGGCGATTTAGCCTGCTAGCTACTTCAAGGGGTCTTAAAATTCCAAATCAAATTGCAAAAACATTCTTGGTATGACCTTTTTAAAACAATTCCACATAGTTTAGTCGTGCTAATATTTTAATTAACACATGCAATTGAATTGAGGATTTCTGTTGCACCTTAGTTTTAATCCTGATAATATGGTTGATGGCGCCCCTTGGCTCTAGTTACAGTCACATTGGTCAGATAGGGTAGATAACATGTGGAATGAGGAAGTTGGCCTATGGGGTTGCCCGCAAGCCTCCCTGCACTGGGCTTGAAAAATAAACCAAGGCTGGGAATTTCACAAGACCCAGAGGGTTTACACTGGACCCTAAATCTCAATCAGCTTGTCTTGAGTTTCAGTTCATGGTCTATATGGCATTACGATTGTTGGTTTGCTTTCGGACCACATATAATGTAGGCCCTTCAGTCCCAAGTGAGAGCATTTCTCTTGTGCATACTCTTTTGACTTTTGCGAACTTGGTTATCAGTGGTAGAGGCATAGGGAAGTAGTTTGGCCCAAGTAAATGATGTTGAAAGAGATGAATCTGATGGATGGTCACATGAGAAAGTGCCTCCTGGGGTGCTCCAGACCCGAGAGGTCACATTCCATCACTCAAGGGGTCTAGTCGTTCTCCTGTTTTACACTCTGTGGCGTTATGCAAGAGCAGCAGACCTTGATTACATTGTTGCAAAATGGAACCAGTGACATGCGCTAGTGGTTTAAAAAAATAAAATATTGTCCCTCATCTAGCTGTTCAGGTCGCTGATGCCAAAAAAGGGATTATTGTTGAACTTCCATGACTGTGGCATGCAAATGGCTGCTGCTACCACTCGTTGCCTAGCAACATGGATAATACAAAATTCTTGGTTAGGTCTAGGACTTGAGCCTGGGTAGAAGTAGGCTACCCTTTTCAATGTGGTTGCTGCCATTCCTTAGATGAGAACATTCAGTTTTATACTATTTACAACTTTTTTACACCTCTATCATCGAGCAGCACTTGATTGTTGAAATTATTTGCCTTGCCCTAAAACAACTTCACATTTGTTTTATTTATTTGTAGGCTGTTAGGCTATAGCTAACATATCTCTGGAACCTAGGACTTTTGATATTTTCTTCCCTTGGTAGCTAGCTACCAAAATATGTCTGCACAACACATACTGTAGTAGAATACCAAAGTGAACGGGCAATTGTTATCGTAGCACCCAAGGGAGAGCTTGACCATTTTTTAAATGTCTGAAGGAACAAGAGATGTGATCTGTTTTTCCATAAATGCTAACGTCTAGGGAAATGGGGAGTTAAAACAGGATTCAGATTTACTGGTCTGACTCATTGGCCATACCCACTCTGTCAGGGGAATTAAATGTGCAATCAAGGTTTAAGGACTGAGTTCGGATTCAAACACACAGATTAATTTGTTTAACTTGCACGGTAACTGGATTCTATAAATGTCCCCACACATATCCACAGGCACCTAGCCCTGTTACCCCCCAATCTATACAAATATTATTGTCTTTAGTCTAGACTACAATATGTTCCTCATACACACTAGAATGTCGATACGCTGATGTACTTTGTCACCACTTCCTTAGACTGAACTGTGTTTCTACAAGGGACTCAAGACCCCTGAATGATTAGAGACTAGAGGTCGACCGATTTAATCTGCATGGCCGATTTCAACTTTTCATGTCAATCGGTAGTCTGCATTTTTGGATGCCGATCATGGCCGATTACATTGCAATCCACGAGGGGACTGTTGTGGCAGGCTGACTACCTGTTACGCGAGTGCAGCAAGGAGCCAAGGTAAATTGCTAGCTTGTATTAAACTTATCTTACAAAAAACGATCAATCTTCACATAATCACTAGTTAACTACACATGGTTGATGATATTACTAGGCTAACTAGCTTATCCTGCGTTGCATATAATCAATGCGGTGCCTGTTAATTTATCATCCAATCAGAGCCTACTTCAACTTCGACAAACGTGTGATGATTTAACAAACGCGCATTCGTGAAAAAAGAACAATCGTTGCGCAAATGGACCTAAACCATAAACATCAATGCCTTTCTTAAAATCAATACACAAGTATATTTTTAAACCTGCATATTTAGTTTAAGAAATGTATGTTAGCAGGCAATATTAACTAGGGAAATTGTCACTTCTCTTGCGCTTTGTACAAGCAGAGTCAGGGTATTTGCAGCAGTTTGGGCCGTCTGGCTCGTTGCGAACTGTGTGACGACCATTTCTTCCTAACAAAGACCGTAATTAATTTGCCAGAATTTTACATAATTATGACATTACATTGAAGGTTGTGCAATGTAACAGCAATATTTAGACTTAGGGTTGCCACCTGTTCGATAGAAATACAATTGTATTGGTCACATACACATGGTTAGCAGATGTTAATGCGAGTGTAGCGAAATGCTTGTGCTTCTAGTTCCGACCATGCTGTAATATCTAACAAGTAATCTAACAATTTCACAACTACCTTTTACACACAAGTGTAAAGGAATGAATAAGAATATGTACATAAAGATATATGAATGAGTGATGGTACAGAACGGCATTGGCAAGATGCAGTATATGGTATCGAGTACAGTATATACATATGAGATGAGTAATGTAGGGTATGTAAACAAAGTGGCATAGTTTAAAGTGGCTAGTGATACATGTATTACATAAAGATGCAGTAGATGGTATAGAGTACAGTATATTACATTTACATTTAAGTCATTTAGCAGACGCTCTTATCCAGAGCGACTTACAAATTGGTGCATTCACCTTATGACATCCAGTGGAGCAGCCACTTTACAATAGTGCATCTAAATCTTTTAAGGGGGGTGAGAAGGATACTTTATCCTATCCTAGGTATTCCTTAAAGAGGTGGGGTATATACATATGAGATGAGTAATGTAGGTTATGTAAACATTATATAAAGTGGCTAGTGATGCATTTATTACATAAAGATGCAGTAGATGGTATAGAGTACAGTATATACATATGAGATGAGTAATGTAGGGTATGTAAACAAGATGCAGTAGATGGTATAGAGTACAGTATATACATATGAGATGAGTAATGTAGGTTATGTAAACAAGATGCAGTAGATGGTATAGAGTACAGTATATACATATGAGATGAGTAATGTAGGTTATGTAAACAATATGCAGTATATGGTATCGAGTACAGTATATACATATGAGATGAGTAATGTAGGGTATGTAAACATTATATAAAGTGGCTAGTGATACATGTATTACATAAAGATGCAGTAGATGGTATAGAGTACAGTATATACATATGAGATGAGTAATGTAGGTTATGTAAACAAGATGCAGTAGATGGTATAGAGTACAGTATATACATATGAGATGAGTAATGTAGGGTATGTAAACATTATATAAAGTGACTAGTGATACATTTATTACATCCAATAACACTCGGATGGCCTTGAGATAGAAGCTGTTTAACAGTCTGATGGCCTTGAGATAGAAGCTGTTTTTCAGTCTCTCAGTCCCTGCTTTGATGCACCTGTACCGACCTCGCCTTCTGGAGTATAGTGGGGTGAACAGGCAGTGGCTCGTGTGGTTGTTGTCCTTGATGATCTTTTTGGCCTTCCTATGGCATCAGGTAGTTTGCCCCCGGTGATGCGTCGTGCAGACCTCACTACCGTCTGGAGAGCCTTACGGTTGTGGGCGGAGCAGTTGCTGTACCAGGCGGTGATGCAGCCCGACAGGATGCTCTCGTTTGTGCATCTGTAAAAGTTTGAGTGTTTTTGGCGACTAGCCAAATTTCTTCAGCCTCCTGAGGTTGAAGAGGCGCTGTTGCGCCTTCTTCACCACGCTGTCTGTGTGGATGGATCATTTCAGTTTGTTCGTGATGTGTACGCCGAGGAACTTAAAACTTTCCACCTTCTCCACTACTGTCCCGTCGATGTGGATAAGAGGGTGCTCCCTTTCCTGAAATCCACGATAATCTCCTTTGTTTTGTTGACGTTGAGTGTGAGGTTATTTCCTGACCCCACACTCCGAGGGCCCTCACCTCCTCCCTGTAGGCGTCTCATCGTTGTTGGTAATCAAGCCTACCACTGTAGTGTCGTCTGCAAACTTGATGATTGAGTTGCAGGCATGCACGGCCTGGGGGCGTCGCATCAGAAAGTCCAGGATCCGCTTCTGGTCATAATGTTGGTAATCTGAAGTTGCTCTTATATCCAATTGTTCCTCCTGGCTGTATGTAATAAGACTTAAGATTTCCTAGGGTAACAATGTATAAGAAATAATACAAAAATACGGCATAGTTTCTTAAGAACGCAAAGCTAGGCGGCCATCTCTGTCGGCGCCAACACATTGTAGAACAGTTCCATATTTCACTGAAAGAATAACATTTTGTTTTCAAAATGATAGTTTCCGGATTTGACCGTATTAATGACCTAAGGCTCATATTTCTGTGTGTTTTATTATATTATAATTAAGTCTATGGTTTGATAGAGCAGTCTGACAGAGCGGTGGTTGGCAGCAGCAGGCTCGTAAGCATTCATTCAAACAGCATTTTTCTGCTTTTGCCAGCATCTCTTAGCAATGCTTGATTAGGCCAATTTTTCAGTTTTTGATTTGTTAAAAAGGTTTGAAATATCCAATAAATGTCGTTCCACTTCATGATTGTGTTGATTCTTCACAAAAAAATACAGTTTTATATCTTTATGTTTGAAGCCTGAAATGTGGCAAAAGGTCGCAAAGTTCAAGGGGGCCGAATACTTTCACTTGTTGTTGATTCTTCACAAAAAAATACAGTTTTATATCTTTATGTTTGAAGCCTGAAATGTGGCAAAAGGTCGCAAAGTTCAAGGGGGCCGAATACTTTCGCAAGGCACTGTATATGGCATTGAAGCTAGTTTGGAGGTTTGTTAACTAGGCAAGTCAGTTAAGAACAAATTCTTATTTACAATGAAGGCCTAGAAGCAGTGGGTTAACTGCCTTGTTCAGGGGGCAGAACGACAGATTTTTACCTTGTCAGTTCGGTGATTCGATCTAGCAACCTTTCGGTTACTGGACCAACGCTCTAACCATTAGGCTACCTGCCTCTAACCATTAGGCTACCTGCCTCTAACCATTAGGCTACCTGCTGCCCATAATGGGATGATTGTTCCCATGAAATGCTCAATTAGGACAGAATTAGCCTATAATGTGCACAGGGATTAGCATCTTCAATGTAATTGACACTCCGACCACCTGCTCTATCAATATATCATCATTGGTTAATTTAATTCACTATCTGTTAACATTCAACAGTGCCGTGAAAAAGCCCCTTTCTGATTTTCTCTTTATTTTGACACTTTGTATTTTTAGACCTTCAACCAAAACCAAATATTAGATAAAGGGAACCTGAGTGATCAAATAACACAACATTTTGATACTTATTTTATTGATTTAATAAACAAAGGTATTCAAAATCCAATGCCCCTGTGTGAAAAAGTAATTGCTCCCTTATACTCAATAACTGGTTATGCCTCCTTTAGCTGCAATGACTCCAACCAAACACTTCCTGTAGTTTATCAGTCCACCTTTAGCTGCAATGACTCCAACCAAACACTTCCTGTAGTTGTTGATCATTCTCTCACATTGCTGTGTAGGAATTTTGGACCACTCTTTCATGAAGAACTACTTTCATGCTAAAAATCCCATGAGTCGCTGAACTGCTAATTTCAGGTCATGCCACAACATCTCAATGGGTTTTAGGTCTGGACTTTGACTAGGCCATTCCAAAACTTTTAAATGTTTTACTTTTCAGCCATTCTAATGTAGAATTGATTGTGTGTTTTGGATCATTGTATTGCTGAATGCTCACTGCTTCGGCTCACTGGCGGATGGCCTTACATTTTGACGTGTAAAATTCTCTGATACAGAGCAGAATTCATGGTTCCTTCAATGATCCAGGTCCTGAGGCAGCAAAGCATCCCCAAACATCACACTACCACAACCATGCTTGACCATGTTGTATGAGGTTCTTACTGTGGAATGCAGTTTGGTTTTCGCCAAACATAACGGTACACATATAGTCCAAAGACTCATTCTTGCCAAAAAAGCATCTGGATAATCTTCAGACTCCTGGGTGAAGGTTCTATGGACAGATGAGTCAAACGTTGAACTTTTTGGACGTTATGTCTGGCAAAAAAAGCAACACATTTGAAGTTTTAAAATGAACTAGTGAAAGTCCAAACCTAAACCCTACTGTGATGTTGTGGCAGGACCTGAAACAAGCAGCTCAAAACGTTAAAGCAGTTCTGCATGGAAGAGTGGTAAAAATGTCTCCACAGCGACGTGAGAGACCGATCAACAAGCTATAAGTAGCACAACCAGTTATTTAGTATAAGGGGGAAATTGCTTTTACACACAGGGGCATTGGGAGTTGCATAACTTGTTTATAAAATACATTAATGAATTATCGAAATGTTATTTGTTCACTCCGGTTCCATTTATCTAATATTAGGTGTCATTCAGTGACAAACATGCAGTGCATTCGGAAAGTATTCAGACCCCTTGACTTTTGCACATTTTGATGATACAGCCTTATTAAAAAAATGTACTTTAAAAAAAAATCGTCATCAATCTACACACAATACCCTATAATTACAAAGCAAAAACAGGTTAATACATTTTTGCAAATGCATAAAAAAATGATAAACTGATAATACATTTCTATAAGTATTCAGACCCTTTACTCTGTACTTTGTTGAAGCACCTTTGGCAGCGATTACTGCTTCAAGCCTTCTTGGGTATGACGCTATAAGCTTGGCACAAAAACATCCACACAGCATGATGCTGCCACCACCATGCTTCACCGTAGGGGTGGTACCAGGTTTCCTCCAGACGTGACGCTTGACATTCAGGCCAAAGAGTTCAAGCTTGGTTTCATCAGACCAAGTAATCTCGTTTCTCATGGTCTGAGAGTCTTTGGGTGCCTTTTGGCAAACTCTAAACTCCTCTTTACTGAAGAGTGGCTTCTGCCTGGCCCCTCTACCATAAAGACCTGAGTGTATTTCTGGAAGGTTCTTCCATCTCTCAACACAACAAACTTCTTCAAATTTAAGAATGATGGAGGCCACTGTGTTCTTGGGGACCTTCAATGCTGCAGAAATGTTTTGGTACCCTTCCCCAGATCTGTGTCTTGACACAATCTTGTCTCAGAGCTGTATGGACTATTCCTTCAATCTCATGGTTTTTGCTCTGACATGCACTTTCAACTGTGGGACAGGTGCACTCCAATTCAGTTGTAGAAACATCTCAAGGATGATCAATGGAAACAGGATGCACCTGAGCTCAATTTCGAGTCTCATAACAAAGGATCTAAATACATTGGTAAATAAAGGTATTTGAGAAAAGAAATATTTGCAAAAATGTCAAAACCCGTTTCGCTTTGTCATTATGGGGTATTGTGTGTAGATTGCTGAGGAATTGTTTTTAGTAAATACATTTTAGAATAAGGCTGTAAAGTAACAAAATGTGGAAAAGTCAAGGGGTCTGAATACTTTCCGAAGGCACTGTATGCAAAATGAGAGAAAATCAAAGTGGGCAAATATTGTTTCACGGCACTGTACTTGACTGACAAGGTCCCGTTTATATCTGAAGACTGTGCTCCTAGTCAACAAGGTGCTGGTAAGTTTTCCAGCTCTAGTTGTTAGAGTCCCAAAGGTGATTAGAGGAAATGGCCATGGGGTTTAGATGTGTGCATTTTTTACCAGCTTTGTAAAACCCCTATAGAATGTAGTTACTTTTTAGACTCACTGAAAGGCTGGGTAATGCAATGCTGCTGTAGTGAAGTCTGGAGAATCAATAGTCCCAGACTAGGATGAGCTAGACAACACGCAATATCATCTTTTATTCTGAAGCTGGAGTAGAGAATTAGATGGGATGAGAGTGAGATGGGATGCATGACTCACTTCCTGACGCTCTGAGCCTAGCCCCTGACAAGGAGCTCATCTATTGTATGTGCTATGACCTAATGGTGGAATGCATGGATAATGTTTGTTAGTTTCCTGATCTCGTCCTCCTTTGTTGAGAGCAAATACCAAGCGTTTTAGTTTGTCTGCTTTTTATGAGGATGTCTTCTGTGTGAGCTGGTGACTGCCAAATTCTAATTTCACTGCTATCATCATAGCTGAGGCTAGCTCCTTTTGTTTTAGAGGAGGCTGGTTACTTACAGCAGTCTGACTAGGCAGACCTATTGAGGCAGTAGTAGAGTCTCTCATAGCTCAATACATTTGCTGTTCATCCCACTCTCCCTATGCTTGTCCACACCTGGTCCCCACATTCCCCCTTTCACCTGCCCCCTGGCAGTGCCTCCCTGGTCCCCACATTCCCCCTTTCACCTGCCCCCTGGCAGCGCCTCCCTGGTCCCCACATTCCCCCTTTCACCTGCCCCCTGGCAGTGCCTCCCTGGTCCCCCACATTCCACCTTTCACCTGCCCCCTGGCAGCGCCTCCCTGGTCCCCACATTCCCCCTTTCACCTGCCCCCTGGCAGCGCCTCCCTGGTCCCCCACAGATGGGCGTTGACAACACCCGAGCCAACCGACTATACCGACCCTTTTTTTATTTTCCTAGAATCTCTCATCTCCTCCAATAGCCCAGTGTACTTGCCACAGCCAGACCCCATCGAGGCTGCCGAGTCATTGTTAGGAGACGCAGGCAGGGAGCACCTGTTGACAGATGACCTTGGTGAAGCAAATGCTGAGCCCAGCCCTCCTATCCACACACCTGTTGACAGATGACCTTGGTGAAGCAAATGCTGAGCCCCGCCCTCCTATCCACACACCTGTTGACAGATGACCTTGGTGAAGCAAATGCTGAGCCCCGCCCTCCTATCCACACACCTGTTGACAGATGGCCTTGGTGAAGCAAATGCTGAGCCCCGCCCTCCTATCCACACACCTGTTGACAGATGGCCTTGGTGAAGCAAATGCTGAGCCCCGCCCTCCTATCCACACACCTGTTGACAGATGGCCTTGGTGAAGCAAATGCTGAGCCCCGCCCTCCTATCCACACAACCCAACCCTTCATATGCTGGGGTACATGCCAGAGGTGCCGATCTCTTGTATAATTTATACACCTATTTATATACCCATTGTAATTGAACTAGACCTCAGTTTACCTACCTGACATGCTAGAGTAGATGGTACAGTTTCCCCCATAGTTTTCATCCCTCCCAGCAGCTGTTTAATCTCTGTATACTCAAAACCCAAAGGGGGATTACATTTTGTGTGATGGTGTCAGAGCTTTCTGACAGAATCCTCTTTCCCATCAGATAATACACAAACACTCATGGTAGGCTTTTCTGTTTAAGTGGCTGAGTGCTACTTCAGTCAGCACAGGGGTTGCCAAACCAAATGAGAGGTGACGGGAAGGGGGTTGTCCTTGAGTGAGGAGCTCAGAATGCTGAGAAAGAAGGTATAAGACCCCAAGGGAAAGTGTGGTGTGAGAAGGAGATGTTCACCTCTTCTCAAGAGACATGTACAGAGTGCAAACTGCTGCAGGTGACGCATGGAGTGAGTATAGACCACATTTAGCTTAATCTCATTTGTGTGACTCTCTCATCCATCATTTAATACAATATACATTACTTTGTTGAAAAAATTAAATTAGTGATCTTACAGGTAGAACATTTGAAGTCATTCTTCATTGTGCGATAGTAGCTATTGCAGCATAACGTCACAAACAGTTAAAAGTGAGTAACTATGTCCATTGATGATTAAAGGGCAGGATGGTAGCGCTTTGTTTTGCAACTTTATAATGCTGACCAACAAATGTGCCCATCCAATAACTAGCATGATGAGTCAATGTTGCAAAGTTCCTTGAGCTGGGCAAAAATCACTGTCCTGATAACTGAATATGAAGGGCAAATACCCCTGCTGTATCAGCCTGCCTGTATCTGTTCTGCGACAGGGTCACGCTGCGGACTGGGGCGATCAATGAACCCAAGGTCACCCATACATAGTTTTTATTAAATGTATCCTTTTCCTATGTTTATTTCAAATCCTCCCAAAACAGAGACTATGAAACCGTGGCTAAGCGTGACTCTGTTGTCTGGCCCTCTCTCTGGGCCTGAGTGGTGCATCGAACCCTGGCAGAATGTCAGTGCCCTAGTGAGCGCACAGCCTGACGGACGTTTGCATGCAAGGCGATGGTCACATATTTTTCCACCCCGCCAGTGGCGAGTGAGCTTATTCCTATACATTAGGGCTAGGAATTACCAGGGACCTCACAATAGGATATTGTCTCTTTGGTGCTGATACAATATGTATTGGGATTCTCGCGATTCTATATGTATTGCAATTCGATACTGTGATTTTATTGCAATTCGATATTCCAAACATATTGATCACCATATGTCTGTTGCAGAGAGAGAATACGAGAAAACAAGTTTTGACCAGTCAGGGAAATAAAACTGCTGAAAACAAATTGTCTCCCTATTTAAAAAGAAGATTGAGAACATAATACTGTGGAGTTTTGGTGCAGGTACAGCCAACAAGTGAAAGAATAATATATTGTCAAAATAATATATCGTCGATTATCGTCGATATGTCACCATCAAATTGTTTTCCTCATCACTACTATACATGTGTAAATGTTGTTTGGGGTCGTCCTTTTGTTCAGTGCCCGTAAATCAGGAAGTGTTTTCCCTCAGGATCACTCCTCAACTATCTCATATCTACAATACAGCATCCGTGTGTGTGTAGTGTGTGTCACTTATCATGTGTATGGGGCAAGAGGCATCACACCATTTCCTGGTTCGAATCCAGGCTGTATCACATCCGACTGTGATTAGGAGTCCCATAGGGCAGTGCACGATTGGCCAAGCGCCATCCAGGTTTGGCCGGTGTAGGCCGTCATTGTAAATAAGAATTTGTTCTGAACCGACTTGCCTAGTGATATAAAGGTTACATTTAAGACATTTAATTGTGTGTATGTGTGTCTCTACTGTCCCCGCAGTTCCATAAGGTGAGAAAAATGGCGCCGACAGAGATGGCTGCATCGCTTCTAGTCCTTAGGAAACTTTGCAGTATTTCGTTTTTTAATGTATTTATTACATTGTTAGCTCTGAAAATCTTGTGTTATTACATACAGCTGGGATACAGAACTATTGGATATCAGAGCGGCGTCAACTTACCAGCACTACGACCAGGAATACGACTTTCCCGAAGTGAATCCTTTGTCCGCACCACCCACCGCTTCCGAGTATATTACTCGCTAATGTCCAGCCCCTAGATAACAAAGTTGACAATCAGGGCAAGGGTTGCATTCCAGAGAGACATCAGGGATTGTAACGTACTCTGTTGACAGAACATGGCTCTCTCGGGATATGCTGTCAGAGTCAGTACAGCCACCTGGATTCTCAGTGCATCACTCTGGGAAGAAAGGCGGGGGGGTGTATGTTTCATGATTAATGACTTACGTTGTAATTGTTACAACATACAGGACCTCAAGTTCTGTTGTTCACCTGACCTAGAATTCCTCACAATCAAATGCCGACCGTATTATCTCCCAAGATAATTCTCTTTTGATTATTGCCACAGCTGTGTATATCCCCCCCAATCCGATACTACGACGGACCTCGAGGAACTTCACTTAACTCACTAGAAACCATATACCCTGAGGCTGTAGTTATTGTAGCTGGGGATTTTAACAAAACAAATTTGAGAAAAAGGCTGCCTAAATTCTATCAGCATATCCACGGTAGCAGTTGCGCTGGAAAAACACTGGACCATTGTTACTCTAACTTCTGCGATGCATACTAGGCCCTCCCCCACCTCCTTTCGGCAAATCTGACCACAACTATTTTGATCCTCCCTTCCTATAGGCAGAAACTCAAACAGGAAGTACCCGTGCTAAGGATTATTCAACGCTGGTCTAACCAATTTGGAATCCACGCTCCAAGATTTGTTTTGATCACGCCGACTGGGTTCCGGGTAGCCTCAGAGAACAATATTGACATATACGCTGATTTGGTGAGTGAGTTTATAAGGAAGTGCATTGGAGATGGAGCGAGCGGTCGCATCTGCACTCGCATCTGCACTCGGTCCGCAGGTAGTATTACATTTCATTACATTTCATTATAGTACAACGGTTTGATTTGTCTAATCTTAGCAATTCCTTCTTAGCTAGCTACACAGCCGTCTTTGTATCATAGATAATTGCGTAATTATCGTATTTCGTCGTCCTAACGCAGTCTACACTGCCCTGCAGCTAGCCAGCTAGCTAACGTCCACCGTTAGCTAGTCCACCGTCTACCGATTAGCAGCACAACTATTACACTCAACTGAACGACTTGATTAGTGTAGTGTTAGCTAGCTACATAGTTGTCTTTGCTGTCTTCGTACCCAAGATAATTGTGTAGTTTAGAGTGTGTAGTTTTATGTCGTCCTTAACATAGGAGACTCTGCTAGCTAGCCAACAGCTAGCCAACGTCTACCGAACAGAACTTCTGCACTCAACAATCCGGTCGCATTTCGCTTCGCTCCACAGGTAGTATCACATTTTCATTTCATTTCATTACAGTACAACGGCTTGATTTGTTTGATCGTAGCTAGCTACATAGCTAGCTACATAGCCGTCTTTGTATCAAAGATAATTGTGTAGTCTAGAGCGATTTCCTAGGTTAACTAGCCAGCTATTGTCGTTCTTTCAACGCAACGTAACGTAATCATCACTGCTAGCTAGCCAGCTGGCCCCGAATAACAGCACAGTAGAAACTATTACACTCAACGGAACGACTTGATTAGTGTAGTGTCAACAACGCAGCCAATGCCAACTAGCCTACTTAGTCAACAACGCAGCCTCTGCCAGCTAGCCTACTTCAGCAGTACTGTGTCATTTTAATCATTTTAGTCAATAAGATTCTTGCTACGTAAGCTTAACTCTCTGAACACTCGTGACGTGTAGTCCACTTGTCATTCCAATCTCCTTTGCATTAGCGTAGCCTCTTGTGTAGCCTGTCAACTATGTGTCTGTCTATCCCTGTTCTCTCCTCTCTGCACAGACCATACAAACGCTCCACACCGCGTGGCCGCGGCCACCCTAATCTGGTGGTCCCAGCGCGCACGACCCACGTGGAGTTCCAGGTCTCCGGTAGCCTCTGGAACTGCCGATCTGCGGCCAACAAGGCAGAGTTCATCTCCGCCTATGTCTCCTCCAGTCCTCGACTTCTTGGCACTGACGGAAACATGGATCACCACAGACAACACTGCTACTCCTACTGCTCTCTCTTCGTCTGCCCACGTGTTCTCGCACACCCCGAGAGCTTCTGGTCAGCGGGGTGGTGGCACCGGGATCCTCATCTCTCCCAAGTGGTCATTCTCTCTTTCTCCCCTTACCCATCTGTCTATCGCCTCCTTTGAATTCCATGCTGTCACAGTTACCAGCCCTTTCAAGCTTAACATCCTTATCATTTATCGCCCTCCAGGTTCCCTCGGAGGTTCATCAATGAGCTTGATGCCTTGATAAGCTCCTTTCCTGAGACGGCTCACCTCTCACAGTTCTGGGCGACTTTAACCTCCCCACGCCTACCTTTGACTCATTCCTCTCTGCCTCCTTCTTTCCACTCCTCTCCTCTTTTGACCTCACCCTCTCACCTTCCCCCTACTCACAAGGCAGGAAATACGCTCGACCTCATCTTTACTAGATGCTGTTCTTCCACTAACCTCGTTGCAACTCCCCTCCAAGTCTCCGACCACTACCTTGTATCCTTTTCCCTCTCGCTCTCATCCAACACTTCCCACACTGCCCCTACTCGGATGGTATCGCGCCGTCCCAACCTTCGCTCTCTCTCCCCGCTACTCTCTCCTCTTCCATCCTATCATCTCTTCCCTCTGCTCAAACCTTCTCCAACCTATCTCCTGATTCTGCCTCCTCAACCCTCCTCTCCTCCCTTTCTGCATCCTTTGACTCTCTATGTCCCCTATCCTCCAGGCCGGCTCGGTCCTCCCCTCCCGCTCCGTGGCTCGGCGACTCATTGCGAGCTCACAGAACAGGGCTCCGGGCAGCCGAGCGGAAATGGAGGAAAACTCGCCTCCCTGCGGACCTGACATCCTTTCACTCCCTCCTCTCTACATTTTCCTCTTCTCTCTCTGCTGCTAAAGCCACTTTCTACCACACTAAATTCCAAGCATCTGCCTCTAACCTAGGAAGCTCTTTGCAACCTTCTCCTCCCTCCTGAATCCTCCCTCCCCCTCCCCCTCCTCCCTCTCTGCAGATGACTTCGTCAACCATTTTGAAAAGAAGGTCGACGACATCCGATCCTCGTTTGCTAAGTCAAACGACACCGCTGGTTCTGCTCACACTGCCCTACCCTGTGCTCTGACCTCTTTCTCCCCTCTCTCTCCAGATGAAATCTCGCGTCTTGTGACGGCCGGCCGCCCTACAACCTGCCCGCTTGACCCTATCCCCTCCTCTCTTCTCCAGACCATTTCCGGAGACCTCCTCCCTTACCTCACCTCGCTCATCAACTCATCCCTGACCGCTGGCTACGTCCCTTCCGTCTTCAAGAGAGCGAGAGTTGCACCCCTTCTGAAAAAACCTACACTCGATCCCTCCGATGTCAACAACTACAGACCAGTATCCCTTCTTTCTTTTCTCTCAAAACTCTTGAACGTGCCGTCCTTGGCCAGCTCTCCCGCTATCTCTCTCAGAATGACCTTCTTGATCCAAATCAGTCAGGTTTCAAGACTAGTCATTCAACTGAGACTGCTCTTCTCTGTATCACGGAGGCGCTCCGCACTGCTAAAGCTAACTCTCTCTCCTCTGCTCTCATCCTTCTAGACCTATCGGCTGCCTTCGATACTGTGAACCATCAGATCCTCCTCTCCACCCTCTCCGAGTTGGGCATCTCCGGCGCGGCCCACGCTTGGATTGCGTCCTACCTGACAGGTCGCTCCTACCAGGTGGCGTGGCGAGAATCCGTCTCCACACCACGTGCTCTCACCACTGGTGTCCCCCAGGGCTCTGTTCTAGGCCCTCTCCTATTCTCGCTATACACCAAGTCACTTGGCTCTGTCATAACCTCACATGGTCTCTCCTATCATTGCTATGCAGACGACACACAATTAATCTTCTCCTTTCCCCCTTCTGATGACCAGGTGGCGAATCGCATCTCTGCATGTCTGGCAGACATATCAGTGTGGATGACGGATCACCACCTCAAGCTGAACCTCGGCAAGACGGAGCTGCTCTTCCTCCCGGGGAAGGACTGCCCGTTCCATGATCTCGCCATCACGGTTGACAACTCCATTGTGTCCTCCTCCCAGAGCGCTAAGAACCTTGGCGTGATCCTGGACAACACCCTGTCGTTCTCAACTAACATCAAGGCGGTGGCCCGTTCCTGTAGGTTCATGCTCTACAACATCCGCAGAGTACGACCCTGCCTCACACAGGAAGCGGCGCAGGTCCTAATCCAGGCACTTGTCATCTCCCGTCTGGATTACTGCAACTCGCTGTTGGCTGGGCTCCCTGCCTGTGCCATTAAACCCTACAACTCATCCAGAACGCCGCAGCCCGTCTGGTGTTCAACCTTCCCAAGTTCTCTCACGTCACCCCGCTCCTCCGCTCCCTCCACTGGCTTCCAGTTGAAGCTCGCATCCGCTACAAGACCATGGTGCTTGCCTACGGAGCTGTGAGGGGAACGGCACCTCAGTACCTCCAGGCTCTGATCAGGCCCTACACCCAAACAAGGGCACTGCGTTCATCCACCTCTGGCCTGCTCGCCTCCCTACCACTGAGGAAGTACAGTTCCGCTCAGCCCAGTCAAAACTGTTCGCTGCTCTGGCCCCCAATGGTGGAACAAACTCCCTCACGACGCCAGGACAGCGGAGTCAATCACCACCTTCCGGAGACACCTGAAACCCCACCTCTTTAAGGAATACCTAGGATAGGATAAAGTAATCCCTCTCACCCCCTCCCCTGAAAAGATTTAGATGCACTACTGTTCCACTGGAGGTCATAAGGTGAATGCACCAATTTGTAAGTCGCTCTGGATAAGAGCGTCTGCTAAATGACTTAAATGTAAATGTAAATGTAAATGAGATGTTGTACCCACTGTGACTTAAACCTACTCTAAACCAGAAACCGTGGATAGATGGCAGCATTCGCGCAAAACTGAAAATGTGTACCACCGCATTTAACCATTTCAAGGCGGCTGGGAATATGTCAGTATTCAAACAGAGTAGTCATTCCCTCCACAAGGCAATCAAACAAGGAATATGTCAGTATTCAAACAGAGTAGTCATTCCCTCCACAAGGCAATCAAACAAGGAATATGTCAGTATTCAAACAGAGTAGTCATTCCTCCACAAGGCAATCAAACAAGGAATATGTCAGTATTCAAACAGAGTAGTCATTCCCTCCACAAGGCAATCAAACAAGGAAAATGTCAGTATTCAAACAGAGTAGTCATTCCCTCCACAAGGCAATCAAACAAGGAATATGTCAGTATTCAAACAGAGTAGTCATTCCCTCCACAAGGCAATCAAACAAGGAATATGTCAGTATTCAAACAGAGTAGTCATTCCCTCCACAAGGCAATCAAACAAGGAATATGTCAGTATTCAAACAGAGTAGTCATTCCCTCCACAAGGCAATCAAACAAGGAATATGTCAGTATTCAAACAGAGTAGTCATTCCCTCCACAAGGCAATCAAACAAGGAATATGTCAGTATTCAAACAGAGTAGTCATTCCCTCCACAAGGCAATCAAACAAGGAATATGTCAGTATTCAAACAGAGTAGTCATTCCCTCCACAAGGCAATCAAACAAGGAATATGTCAGTATTCAAACAGAGTAGTCATTCCTCCACAAGGCAATCAAACAAGGAATATGTCAGTATTCAAACAGAGTAGTCATTCCCTCCACAAGGCAATCAAACAAGGAATATGTCAGTATTCAAACAGAGTAGTCATTCCCTCCACAAGGCAATCAAACAAGGAATATGTCAGTATTCAAACAGAGTAGTCATTCCTCCACAAGGCAATCAAACAAGGAATATGTCAGTATTCAAACAGAGTAGTCATTCCCTCCACAAGGCAATCAAACAAGGAATATGTCAGTATTCAAACAGAGTAGTCATTCCCTCCACAAGGCAATCAAACAAGGAATATGTCAGTATTCAAACAGAGTAGTCATTCCCTCCACAAGGCAATCAAACAAGGAATATGTCAGTATTCAAACAGAGTAGTCATTCCTCCACAAGGCAATCAAACAAGGAATATGTCAGTATTCAAACAGAGTAGTCATTCCCTCCACAAGGCAATCAAACAAGGAATATGTCAGTATTCAAACAGAGTAGTCATTCCCTCCACAAGGCAATCAAACAAGGAATATGTCAGTATTCAAACAGAGTAGTCATTCCCTCCACAAGGCAATCAAACAAGGAATATGTCAGTATTCAAACAGAGTAGTCATTCCCTCCACAAGGCAATCAAACAAGGAATATGTCAGTATTCAAACAGAGTAGTCATTCCCTCCACAAGGCAATCAAACAAGGAATATGTCAGTATTCAAACAGAGTAGTCATTCCCTCCACAAGGCAATCAATTCAAACAGGCAATCACAAGGAAAATGTCAGTATTCAAACAGAGTAGTCATTCCCTCCACAAGGCAATCAAACAAGGAATATGTCAGTATTCAAACAGAGTAGTCATTCCCTCCACAAGGCAATCAAACAAGGAATATGTCAGTATTCAAACAGAGTAGTCATTCCCTCCACAAGGCAATCAAACAAGGAATATGTCAGTATTCAAACAGAGTAGTCATTCCCTCCACAAGGCAATCAAACAAGGAAAATGTCAGTATTCAAACAGAGTAGTCATTCCCTCCACAAGGCAATCAAACAAGGAATATGTCAGTATACAGACAATGTGGAGTCGCAATTCAATGGCTCAGAAATGAGGCATATGTGGCAGGGTCAACAGACAATCACGGATTACAAAAGGAAAACCAGCCAAGTCGCGGACATCAACGTTTTGCTTCCAGACAAACTAAACACCTTTCCCCGCTTTGATAATAATACAGTGCCACCGATGCAGCCTGCTACCAAGAACTGTGGACTGTAAGACATTTAAACGTGTTAACCCTTGCAAGGCTGCCGGACTTGCATTGTTCCTGTACCCATTGTTCCTGTACCCAAGAATACAATGGTAACTGAACTAAATGACTATTGCCCTGTAGCACTCACTTCTGTCATCAAGAAGTGCTTTGGGACTAGTCAAGGATCATATCACCTCCACCTTACCTGTCACCCTAGACCCACTTCAATTTGCTTACCACCCCAATAGGTCCACAGACGATGCAAACGCCATCACACTGCACACTGCCCTATCCCATCTGGACAAGAGGAATACCTACAAGAATACCTGTAAGAATGCTGTTTATTGACTATAGCTCAGCATTCAGCACCATAGTACCCTCCAAGCTCATCATTAAGCTTGAGCCCCTGGGTCTCAACCACCCCCGTGCGATTGGGTCCTGGAAGGCTCTAGGAGTGTGGTGTCAGGAAAACAACCTCTCACTCAACGTCAACAAAACAAAGGAGACTTGGACTTCAGGAAACAGCAGAGGGAGCACCCCGCTATCCACATCGACGGGACAGCAGTGGAGAAGATGGAGCGTTTTAAGTTCCTCAGGGAGTTGGGGTGGTGTAGGATGCAGGTTTAGAATGTTAGGGAGCAGCTTATTGATGTCCTGATGCAGGTTTATAATGTTAGGGAGCAGCTTATTGATGTCCTGATGCAGGTTTATAATGTCTGGGAGCAGCTTATTGATGTCCTGATGCAGGTTTATAATGTTAGGGAGCAGCTTATTGATGTCCTGATGCAGGTTATTGATGTCCTGATGCAGGTTATTGATGTCCTGATGCAGGTTTATAATGTCTGGGAGCAGATTATTGATGTCCTGATGCAGGTTTATAATGTCTGGGAGCAGCTTATTGATGTCCTGATGCAGGTTTATAATGTTAGGGAGCAGCTTATTGATGTCCTGATGCAGGTTTATAATGTCTGGGAGCAGCTTATTGATGTCCTGATGCAGGTTTATAATGTTAGGGAGCAGCTTATTGATGTCCTGATGCAGGTTATTGATGTCCTGATGCAGGTTATTGATGTCCTGATGCAGGTTTATAATGTCTGGGAGCAGATTATTGATGTCCTGATGCAGGTTTATAATGTCTGGGAGCAGCTTATTGATGTCCTGATGCAGGTTTATAATGTCTGGGAGCAGCTTATTGATGTCCTGATGCAGGTTTATAATGTCTGGGAGCAGGTTATTGATGTCCTGATGCAGGTTATTGATGTCCTGATGCAGGTTTATAATGTCTGGGAGCAGCTTATTGATGTCCTGATGCAGGTTTATAATGTCTGGGAGTAGGTTATTGATGTCCTGATGCAGGTTATTGATGTCCTGATGCAGGTTTATAATGTCTGGGAGCAGATTATTGATGTCCTGATGCAGGTTTATAATGTCTGGGAGCAGGTTATTGATGTCCTGATGCAGGTTTATAATGTTAGGGAGCAGGTTATTGATGTCCTGATGCAGGTTTATAATGTCTGGGAGCAGGTTATTGATGTCCTGATGCAGGTTTATAATGTTAGGGAGCAGCTTATTGATGTCCTGATGCAGGTTTATAATGTCTGGGAGCAGCTTATTGATGTCCTGATGCAGGTTTATAATGTCTGGGAGCAGCTTATTGATGTCCTGATGCAGGTTTATAATGTCTGGGAGCAGGTTATTGATGTCCTGATGCAGGTTATTGATGTCCTGATGCAGGTTTATAATGTCTGGGAGCAGCTTATTGATGTCCTGATGCAGGTTTATAATGTCTGGGAGCAGCTTATTGATGTCCTGATGCAGGTTTATAATGTCTGGGAGCAGGTTATTGATGTCCTGATGCAGGTTATTGATGTCCTGATTCAGGTTTATAATGTTAGGGAGCAGATTATTGATGTCCTGATGCAGGTTTATAATGTCTGGGAGCAGCTTATTGATGTCCTGATGCAGGTTTATAATGTCTGGTAGCAGCTTATTGATGTCCTGATGCAGGTTTATAATGTCTGGGAGCAGCTTATTGATGTCCTGATGCAGGTTTGTAATGTTAGGGAGCAGGTTATTGATGTCCTGATGCAGCTTATTGATGTCCTGATACAGGTTTATAATGTTAGGGAGCAGCTTATTGATGTCCTGATGCAGCTTATTGATGTCCTGATGCAGGTTTATAATGTCTGGGAGCAGCTTATTGATGTCCTGATGCAGGTTTATAATGTCTGGGAGCAGCTTATTGATGTCCTGATGCAGGTTTGTAATGTTAGGGAGCAGGTTATTGATGTCCTGATGCAGGTTTATAATGTTAGGGAGCAGGTTATTGATGTCCTGATACAGGTTTATAATGTTAGGGAGCAGATTATTGATGTCCTGATGCAGGTTTATAATGTTAGGGAGCAGGTTATTGATGTCCTGATGCAGGTTTATAATGTTTGGGAGTAGATTATTGATGTCCTGATGCAGGTTTATAATGTTATGGAGCAGGTTATTGATGTCCTGATGCAGGTTTATAATGTTTGGGAGCAGCTTATTGATGTCCTGATGCAGGTTTATAATGTCTGGGAGCAGCTTATTGATGTCCTGATGCAGGTTTGTAATGTTAGGGAGCAGGTTATTGATGTCCTGATGCAGGTTTATAATGTCTGGGAGCAGGTTATTGATGTCCTGATGCAGGTTTATAATGTCTGGGAGCAGGTTATTGATGTCCTGATGCAGGTTTATAATGTTAGGGAGCAGGTTATTGATGTCCTGATGCAGGTTTATAATGTCTGGGAGCAGGTTATTGATGTCCTGATGCAGGTTTATAATGTTAGGGAGCAGGTTATTGATGTCCTGATGCAGGTTTATAATGTTAGGGAGTAGGTTATTGATGTCCTGATGCAGGTTTATAATGTTAGGGAGCAGGTTATTGATGTCCTGATGCAGGTTTATAATGTCTAGGAGCAGCTTATTGATGTCCTGATGCAGGTTTATAATGTCTGGGAGCAGGTTATTGATGTCCTGATGCAGGTTATTGATGTCCTGATGCAGGTTTATAATGTCTGGGAGCAGCTTATTGATGTCCTGATGCAGGTTTATAATGTCTGGGAGCAGCTTATTGATGTCCTGATGCAGGTTTATAATGTTAGGGAGCAGCTTATTGATGTCCTGATGCAGCTTATTGATGTCCTGATGCAGATTATTGATGTCCTGATGCAGGTTTATAATGTTAGGGAGCAGCTTATTGATGTCCTGATACAGGTTTATAATGTTAGGGAGCAGCTTATTGATGTCCTGATGCAGCTTATTGATGTCCTGATGCAGGTTTATAATGTTAGGGAGCAGCTTATTGATGTCCTGATGCAGGTTTATAATGTCTGGGAGCAGGTTATTGATGTCCTGATGCAGGTTTATAATGTTAGGGAGCAGGTTATTGATGTCCTGATGCAGGTTTATAATGTCTGGGAGCAGGTTATTGATGTCCTGATGCAGGTTTATAATGTCTGGGAGCAGCTTATTGATGTCCTGATGCAGGTTTATAATGTCTGGGAGCAGGTTATTGATGTCCTGATGCAGGTTTATAATGTCTGGGAGCAGCTTATTGATGTCCTGATGCAGGTTTATAATGTCTGGGAGCAGTTTATTGATGTCCTGATGCAGGTTTATAATGTCTGCGAGCAGGTTATTGATGTCCTGATGCAGGTTTATAATGTCTGGGAGCAGGTTATTGATGTCCTGATACAGGTTTATAATGTTAGGGAGCAGATTATTGATGTCCTGATGCAGGTTTATAATGTCTGGGAGCAGCTTATTGATGTCCTGATGCAGGTTTATAATGTCTGGGAGCAGGTTATTGATGTCCTGATGCAGGTTTATAATGTTAGGGAGCAGGTTATTGATGTCCTGATGCAGGTTATTGATGTCCTGATGCAGGTGTATAATGTTAGGGAGCAGGTTATTGATGTCCTGATGCAGGTTATTGATGTCTGGGAGCAGGTTATTGATGTCCTGATGCAGGTTTATAATGTCTGGGAGCAGGTTATTGATGTCCTGATGCAGGTTTATAATGTTATGGAGCAGGTTATTGATGTCCTGATGCAGGTTTATAATGTCTGGGAGCAGGTTATTGATGTCCTGATGCAGGTTTATAATGTCTGGGAGCAGGTTATTGATGTCCTGATGCAGGTTTATAATGTCTGGGAGCAGGTTATTGATGTCCTGATGCAGGTTTATAATGTTAGGGAGCAGGTTATTGATGTCCTGATGCAGGTTATTGATGTCCTGATGCAGGTTTATAATGTTATGGAGCAGCTTATTGATGTCCTGATGCAGGTTTATAATGTTAGGGAGCAGGTTATTGATGTCCTGATGCAGGTTTGTAATGTTAGGGAGCAGCTTATTGATGTCCTGATGCAGGTTTATAATGTTAGGGAGCAGGTTATTGATGTCCTGATGCAGGTTTATAATAATGTCTGGGAGCAGGTTATTGATGTCCTGATGCAGGTTTATAATGTTAGGGAGCAGGTTATTGATGTCCTGATGCAGGTTTGTAATGTTAGGGAGCAGCTTATTGATGTCCTGATGCAGGTTTATAATGTTAGGGAGCAGGTTATTGATGTCCTGATGCAGGTTTATAATGTCTGGGAGCAGCTTATTGATGTCCTGATGCAGGTTTATAATGTCTGGGAGCAGGTTATTGATGTCCTGATGCAGGTTATTGATGTCCTGATGCAGGTTTATAATGTCTGGGAGCAGCTTATTGATGTCCTGATGCAGGTTTATAATGTCTGGGAGCAGCTTATTGATGTCCTGATGCAGGTTTATAATGTCTGGGAGCAGGTTATTGATGTCCTGATGCAGGTTATTGATGTCCTGATTCAGGTTTATAATGTTAGGGAGCAGATTATTGATGTCCTGATGCAGGTTTATAATGTCTGGGAGCAGCTTATTGATGTCCTGATGCAGGTTTATAATGTCTGGTAGCAGCTTATTGATGTCCTGATGCAGGTTTATAATGTCTGGGAGCAGCTTATTGATGTCCTGATGCAGGTTTATAATGTTAGGGAGCAGGTTATTGATGTCCTGATGCAGCTTATTGATGTCCTGATGCAGGTTTATAATGTTAGGGAGCAGCTTATTGATGTCCTGATGCAGCTTATTGATGTCCTGATGCAGGTTTATAATGTCTGGGAGCAGCTTATTGATGTCCTGATGCAGGTTTATAATGTCTGGGAGCAGCTTATTGATGTCCTGATGCAGGTTTGTAATGTTAGGGAGCAGGTTATTGATGTCCTGATGCAGGTTTATAATGTTAGGGAGCAGGTTATTGATGTCCTGATTCAGGTTTATAATGTTAGGGAGCAGATTATTGATGTCCTGATGCAGGTTTATAATGTTAGGGAGCAGGTTATTGATGTCCTGATGCAGGTTTATAATGTTTGGGAGTAGATTATTGATGTCCTGATGCAGGTTTATAATGTTATGGAGCAGGTTATTGATGTCCTGATGCAGGTTTATAATGTTTGGGAGCAGCTTATTGATGTCCTGATGCAGGTTTATAATGTCTGGGAGCAGCTTATTGATGTCCTGATGCAGGTTTGTAATGTTAGGGAGCAGGTTATTGATGTCCTGATGCAGGTTTATAATGTCTGGGAGCAGGTTATTGATGTCCTGATGCAGGTTTATAATGTCTGGGAGCAGGTTATTGATGTCCTGATGCAGGTTTATAATGTTAGGGAGCAGGTTATTGATGTCCTGATGCAGGTTTATAATGTCTGGGAGCAGGTTATTGATGTCCTGATGCAGGTTTATAATGTTAGGGAGCAGGTTATTGATGTCCTGATGCAGGTTTATAATGTTAGGGAGCAGGTTATTGATGTCCTGATGCAGGTTTATAATGTTAGGGAGCAGGTTATTGATGTCCTGATGCAGGTTTATAATGTCTGGGAGCAGCTTATTGATGTCCTGATGCAGGTTTATAATGTCTGGGAGCAGCTTATTGATGTCCTGATGCAGGTTATTGATGTCCTGATGCAGGTTTATAATGTCTGGGAGCAGCTTATTGATGTCCTGATGCAGGTTTATAATGTCTGGGAGCAGCTTATTGATGTCCTGATGCAGGTTTATAATGTTAGGGAGCAGCTTATTGATGTCCTGATGCAGCTTATTGATGTCCTGATGCAGATTATTGATGTCCTGATGCAGGTTTATAATGTTAGGGAGCAGGTTATTGATGTCCTGATGCAGGTTTATAATGTTAGGGAGCAGCTTATTGATGTCCTGATGCAGCTTATTGATGTCCTGATGCAGGTTTATAATGTTAGGGAGCAGCTTATTGATGTCCTGATGCAGGTTTATAATGTCTGGGAGCAGGTTATTGATGTCCTGATGCAGGTTTATAATGTTAGGGAGCAGGTTATTGATGTCCTGATGCAGGTTTATAATGTCTGGGAGCAGGTTATTGATGTCCTGATGCAGGTTTATAATGTCTGGGAGCAGCTTATTGATGTCCTGATGCAGGTTTATAATGTCTGGGAGCAGATTATTGATGTCCTGATGCAGGTTTATAATGTCTGGGAGCAGCTTATTGATGTCCTGATGCAGGTTTATAATGTCTGGGAGCAGTTTATTGATGTCCTGATGCAGGTTTATAATGTCTGCGAGCAGGTTATTGATGTCCTGATGCAGGTTTATAATGTCTGGGAGCAGGTTATTGATGTCCTGATACAGGTTTATAATGTTAGGGAGCAGATTATTGATGTCCTGATGCAGGTTTATAATGTTGGGAGCAGGTTATTGATGTCCTGATGCAGGTTTATAATGTCTGGGAGCAGGTTATTGATGTCCTGATGCAGGTTTATAATGTTAGGGAGCAGGTTATTGATGTCCTGATGCAGGTTGTCCTGATGCAGGTGTATAATGTTAGGGAGCAGGTTATTGATGTCCTGATGCAGGTTATTGATGTCTGGGAGCAGGTTATTGATGTCCTGATGCAGGTTTATAATGTCTGGGAGCAGGTTATTGATGTCCTGATGCAGGTTTATAATGTTATGGAGCAGGTTATTGATGTCCTGATGCAGGTTTATAATGTCTGGGAGCAGGTTATTGATGTCCTGATGCAGGTTTATAATGTCTGGGAGCAGGTTATTGATGTCCTGATGCAGGTTTATAATGTCTGGGAGCAGGTTATTGATGTCCTGATGCAGGTTTATAATGTTAGGGAGCAGGTTATTGATGTCCTGATGCAGGTTATTGATGTCCTGATGCAGGTTTATAATGTTATGGAGCAGCTTATTGATGTCCTGATGCAGGTTTATAATGTTAGGGAGCAGGTTATTGATGTCCTGATGCAAGTTTGTAATGTTAGGGAGCAGCTTATTGATGTCCTGATGCAGGTTTATAATGTTAGGGAGCAGGTTATTGATGTCCTGATGCAGGTTTATAATGTCTGGGAGCAGGTTATTGATGTCCTGATGCAGGTTTATAATGTTAGGGAGCAGGTTATTGATGTCCTGATGCAGGTTTGTAATGTTAGGGAGCAGCTTATTGATGTCCTGATGCAGGTTTATAATGTTAGGGAGCAGGTTATTGATGTCCTGATGCAGGTTTATAATGTTAAGGAGCAGGTTATTGATGTCCTGATGCAGGTTATTGATGTCCTGATGCAGGTTTATAATGTCTGGGAGCAGATTATTGATGTCCTGATGCAGGTTTATAATGTCTGGGAGCAGGTTATTGATGTCCTGATGCAGGTTTATAATGTTAGGGAGCAGGTTATTGATGTCCTGATGCAGGTTTATAATGTCTGGGAGCAGGTTATTGATGTCCTGATGCAGGTTTATAATGTTAGGGAGCAGCTTATTGATGTCCTGATGCAGGTTTATAATGTCTGGGAGCAGGTTATTGATGTCCTGATGCAGGTTTATAATGTCTGGTAGCAGCCTATTGATGTCCTGATGCAGGTTTATAATGTTAGGGAGCAGGTTATTGATGTCCTGATGCAGGTTTGTAATGTTAGGGAGCAGCTTATTGATGTCCTGATGCAGGTTTATAATGTTAGGGAGCAGGTTATTGATGTCCTGATGCAGGTTTATAATGTCTGGTAGCAGCTTATTGATGTCCTGATGCAGGTTTATAATGTCTGGGAGCAGGTTATTGATGTCCTGATGCAGGTTTATAATGTCTGGGAGCAGGTTATTGATGTCCTGATGCAGCTTATTGATGTACTGATGCAGGTTTATAATGTTAGGGAGCAGCTTATTGATGTCCTGATACAGGTTTATAATGTTAGGGAGCAGCTTATTGATGTACTGATGCAGGTTTATAATGTCTGGGAGCAGCTTATTGATGTCCTGATGCAGGTTTATAATGTTAGGGAGCAGCTTATTGATGTCCTGATGCAGGTTTATAATGTCTGGGAGCAGTTTATTGATGTCCTGATGCAGGTTATTGATGTCCTGATGCAGGTTATTGATGTCCTGATGCAGGTTATTGATGTCCTGATGCAGGTTATTGATGTACTGATGCAGATTATTGATGTCCTGATGCAGGTTTATAATGTTATGGAGCAGCTTATTGATGTCCTGATGCTGGTTTATAATGTCTGGGAGCAGGTTATTGATGTCCTGATGCAGGTTTATAATGTCTGGGAGCAGGTTATTGATGTCCTGATGCAGGTTTATAATGTTAGGGAGCAGCTTATTGATGTACTGATGCAGGTTTATAATGTCTGGGAGCAGATTATTGATGTCCTGATGCAGGTTTATAATGTTAGGGAGCAGGTTATTGATGTCCTGATGCAGGTTCATAATGTCTGGTAGCAGCTTATTGATGTCCTGATACAGGTTTATAATGTCTGGGAGCAGCTTATTGATGTCCTGATGCAGGTTTATAATGTCTGGTAGCAGCTTATTGATCTACTGATGCAGGTTTATAATGTCTGGGAGCAGCTTATTGATGTCCTGATGCAGGTTTATAATGTTAGGGAGCAGCTTATTGATGTCCTGATGCAGGTTTATAATGTCTGGGAGCAGCTTATTGATGTCCTGATGCAGGTTTATAATGTTAGGGAGCAATTATTGATGTCCTGATGCAGGTTTATAATGTTAGGGAGCAGCTTATTGATGTCCTGATGCAGGTTTATAATGTCTGGGAGCAGGTTATTGATGTCCTGATACAGGTTTATAATGTTAGGGAGCAGCTTATTGATGTCCTGATGCAGGTTTATAATGTTAGGGAGCAGCTTATTGATGTCCTGATGCAGGTTATTGATGTCCTGATGCAGGTTTATAATGTCTGGGAGCAGCTTATTGATGTCCTGATGCAGCTTATTGATGTCCTGATGCAGGTTTATAATGTTAGGGAGCAGGTTATTGATGTCCTGATGCAGGTTTATAATGTCTGGGAGCAGCTTATTGATGTCCTGATGCAGGTTTATAATGTCTGGGAGCAGCTTATTGATGTCCTGATGCAGGTTTATAATGTTAGGGAGCAGCTTATTGATGTCCTGATGCAGGTTCATAATGTCTGGGAGCAGGTTATTGATGTCCTGATGCAGGTTTATAATGTCTGGGAGCAGCTTATTGATGTCCTGATGCAGGTTTATAATGTTAGGGAGCAGCTTATTGATGTCCTGATGCAGGTTATTGATGTCCTGATGCAGGTTTATAATGTCTGGGAGCAGGTTATTGATGTCCTGATGCAGGTTTATAATGTTAGGGAGCAGGTTATTGATGTCCTGATGCAGGTTTATAATGTCTGGGAGCAGCTTATTGATGTCCTGATGCAGGTTTATAATGTTAGGGAGCAGCTTATTGATGTCCTGATGCAGGTTATTGATGTCCTGATGCAGGTTTATAATGTCTGGGAGCAGGTTATTGATGTCCTGATGCAGGTTTATAATGTTAGGGAGCAGCTTATTGATGTCCTGATGCAGGTTATTGATGTCCTGATGCAGGTTTATAATGTCTGGGAGCAGCTTATTGATGTCCTGATGCAGCTTATTGATGTCCTGATGCAGGTTTATAATGTTAGGGAGCAGGTTATTGATGTCCTTTATAATGAGCAGCTGCATGGTTTATAATGTCTGGGAGCAGCTTATTGATGTCCTGATGCAGGTTTATAATGTGTCTGGGAGCAGCTTATTGATGATCCTGATGCAGGTTTATAATGTTGGGTTATTGATGTCAGCTTATTGATGTCCTGATGCAGGTTTATAATGTTAGGGAGCAGGTTATTGATGTCCTGATGCAGGTTTATAATGTCTGGGAGCAGCTTATTGATGTCCTGATGCAGGTTTATAATGTTAGGGAGCAGCTTATTGATGTCCTGATGCAGGTTATTATGTCCTGATGTTTATAATGTCTGGGAGCAGGTTATTGATGTCCTGATGCAGGTTTATAATGTTAGGGGAGCAGGTGATGTCCTGATGCAGGTTTATAATGTCTGGGAGCAGCTTATTGATGTCCTGATGCAGGTTTATAATGTTAGGGCAGCCTGATGCAGGTTATTGATGTCCTGATGCAGGTTTATAATGTCTGGGAGCAGGTTA